>NW_024412396.1:2004947-2034895 GCF_014898765.1 Herpailurus yagouaroundi
CTATTTTGGTGTTTGTCCTGAGAAACACCTCCATCTCAGGCAAGCAGGGATGGTTTGGTCACTCTAGAGGCGAATCAGCTCATTATCCTACAAACTGACAAATGAATGGAAAGAATCCTACTCTTAACCTCAAAGTTAATCAAATAATTGACAAGGAAAAATTATCTTAACAGAAATGCTTCAGTTAAAAAATGAAGTAGAAATGATATAATTAGAATATCATTTTGCAAACCAACTCCCATTCAAACAATAGATCAACACACAGAGACACACACACACCAAAAGACAACCTGACATTACATGCCTCCTGTGTAAAGGACACAACCCTATGATGTCTGGGATTTGCTTTAATCTAACCAGAACTGAAAGAGGTATAGATGTGTAGGGTGATGCGGGTGTAGACGAACAAGACTGGCCATGACTTGATAATTGTGGAACCTGGAAATGAGTACGTGCTCTTTCAATGTACTATTCTCTCTTTGGTACATGTTTGAATTTTCCATAATTAAAAACTTTAAAATAACATAGTTAACATACAAATAAATTGTCAGAAATGCAAAGACTTATACTTACAATTCCAACCAAATCTTATTTAAAACAGTCAAAGAGGAATCAAAACAATATCAATGATGTTTAAACAAATTAAGGTCTGCTTACACAACAGAGTAGTATGAAGCTGTAAAAATCACATTTCACATACATTTGAATGACATGGTGGCATATTTATATACATAGTGTTCAACACAAAGAAGATTTTTAATTGGATCCCAATTTCATTAGGGTATGCATACCTAATACTGAAAGAAATACATTAAAAATACTGAAAGAAATACAACAAAAAGTTATCTCTGGGTAATGAGTTTATGGTTCATTTTATTGCCTATTTTCTCCCTTTTCGTTATGTCCACACTGGACAAGTTTCCTTCATGATAAACCATACACGACATGTTACCGATCAATGAGACAAGAGAGGCCTTGGAGGAAGAGGGCAGGAGGCAGGCACACACAGCAGGAAGTGTGACTAAGCTGACGTATGCAGAAACCCCACTGCCAGCCCTATAGAAGCAAGGCCACAGAGCCACCCAGCTCCAGTGACACTGCAAACGGCCTGGCAGGTGGCAGGCAGAACAAGAACCATTTAACCAGTGGAAAGGGCCCCAGGATGCAGTCTGGACTGCCCATTCTTTTGTGCACAGTGTTGGCCTTCATCCTCTTTGGTAAGGAGCCCACCACCCCAGCAGCCAGAGCCTGAGGGAGGGAGTTTGGGAAAGAAGTTAGAAGAGAACTTGACTGTGCCTTTCTCCACATTGTTTTCTGGGTGAAAACCTGGCTATTTGTGACAGCTTTCTTGGGAGCAATGGCAGAAGCTAAGTTATTTTTTTCTTCTTTTCTATAGGTTCCAGCAATACACAGAGCATCACTCAATCTCCAAGTTCAGTGCAGGAAAAAGAGGGAGAATCTGTGACCTTGGACTGCCGTTTCACACTCAACTTTGATTACTACGTGATGAGCTGGTATCAACAGCTTTCCAATAGAAAAATGACTGAAATCATTTATCTTGTATCTACTAGAACAAACACTAGGGAAGGACGATATTCTGTGTCACATTGGGCGAGAGACAAAACCCTAAGGCTCACCATCACAGGCTTGATGCCCACAGACTCAGGCATCTATTTCTGTGCTCTTGGAAAAGCTCCACGGTGAGAGGAGTGACAGGGAGAGCCTTACAAAAACCCCCTGGGCTCAACACTTGCTCCAGGAGCTCAGGAGGAAACCACAGGACCAAAAAAAAGGTATACAGAAGGCATGGTAGGCGACACTGGTGGGTCTAAAGAGGAAGCTGATGAATGTTCTAGCAACATTCTTCCCACATCTGGTATCAAAGGAAGAGTTGTGGTTACAAGATCCCAGCCTCAAGAGCATTTTCACCTCGAATCTGGTGCCTAAGGATGATCACATAGCCAATCAAGATATGCATCGGTCTCTTCTGCCTACCCAATATCCATCCCTCCTTTTCTGGTCGACAAGACCCTGATTTTCCCTGGATAAACAAACCACACCTCCTTTTACTCCATATTTGGTTTTAGATGAGGCTGACGCCAGCCTTGGACTCCCTGACCAATTAACATAGTCCATCTCTCTGAACACAGTGATTAGTTTAAGGATAGGTACCTGTCCCAAGCCCACATCCCAAAACTTAATATGAAACTCTTATGTGGGGCGCCTGGGTGGCGCTGTCGGTTAAGCGTCCGACTTCAGCCAGGTCACGATCTCGCGGTCCGTGAGTTCGAGCCCCACGTCGGGCTCTGGGCTGATGGCTCAGAGCCTGGAGCCTGTTTCCGATTCTGTGTCTCCCTCTCTCTCTGCCCCTCCCCCGTTCATGCTCTGTCTCTCTCTGTCCCCAAAATAAATAAACATTGAAAAAGAAATTAAAAAAAAAAAAAAGAAACTCTTATGAATACGGCTGGGGATGGAAGAGGCTAGGATACAACCATTCAGGTGCCAGCAGCCCTCTTCCCACCACAATGGAAGAACATGATCCTGAAAAGAGGGAGGGAAAATGAGCTCCCTTAACATTGTTTGAGGCCCTAGACCCTGCAGTGATTAGAAATGTACTTGGGATTTTTCTGTTGTAGATCCCAGCTGTCTTAGCTTGTGTTCCTCTAGAAGAAGACAAGGATTCAAGTGCAAGTGATTTAGTTGGGAGGTGATCCCAGGATCCATGGCAGAGGCAGTGGGAAGAGAGAAATGAAGGGAAGTCAGCCAGTGAAAAGCATATGTTTTAACGCAATCCCTATCAAAATACCACCAGCATTTTTCACAGAGCTAGAACAAACAATCCTAAAATTTGTATGGACCACAAAAGACCCTAAATAGCCAAAACAATCCTGAAAAAGAAAAGCAAATCTGGAGGCATCACTATCCTGACTTCAAGCTATAGTCATCAGGACCATATGGTACTGGCACAAAAACTGACACGTAGATCAATGGAACGAATAGAAAAGCTAGAAATGGACTCACAACTATATGACAATTAATCCTTGAGAAAGCAGGAAAGAATAACCAGTGGAAAAAGACAGTCTCTTCAACAAATGGTGTTGGGAAAACTGGATAGCAACATGCAGAACAATGTAACTGGACCACTTTCTGGACCATACACAAAGATAACTTCAAAATTGATGAAAGGGGCGGCGTAGGAGGACGCTGGGCCCACCGCGCGTCCTGCTGATCACTTAGATTCCACCTACACCTGCCTAAATAACCCAGAAAACCGCCAGAGGATTAGCAGAACGGAGTCGCCGGAGCCAAGTGCAGACGAGAGGCCCACGGAAGAGGGTAGGAAGGGCGGCGAGGCGGTGCGCGCTCCACGGACTGGCGGGAGGGAGCCGGGGCGGAGGGGCGGCTCGCCGGCCAAGCAGAGCCCCCAAGTCTGGCTTGCAAAAAGCGGAGGGGCCTGACGGACTGTGTTCCCACAGCAAGCGCAACTTAGCGGCTGGGAGGTCATAAGTTAACAGCTCTGCTCAGAAAGCGGGAAGGCTGGAGGACAAAGGGAGGGAGAGCTGCTGAGCCCCCTGACGACAGAGCTCAGTTTGGTGGGGAACAAAGGCGCTCGCCAGCGCCATCTCCCCCACCCATCCCCCAGCCAAAATCCCAAAGAGAACCAGTTCCTGCCAGGGAACTTGCTCGCTCAGCGCAAACACCCAACTCTGCGCTTCTGCGGAGCCAAACCTCCAGCAGCGGATCTGACTCCCTCCTGCTGCCACAGGGCCCCTCCTGAAGCGGATCACCTAAGGAGAAGCAAACTAAGCCTGCCCCTCCTGCCCCTGTGCACCTTGCCTACCCACCCCAGCTAAGATGCCAGATCCCCAGCATCACAAGCCTGGCAGACCCATAACCAGCAAAGAAATTGAATCAGTTATCAAAAATCTCCCAACAAATAAGAGTCCAGGACCAGATGGCTTCCCAGGGGAGTTCTACCAGACGTTTAGAGCAGAGATAATACCTATCCTTCTCAAGCTATTCCAAGAAATAGAAAGGGAAGGAAAACTTCCAGACTCATTCTATGAAGCCAGTATTACTTTGATTCCTAAACCAGACAGAGACCCAGTAAAAAAAGAGAACTACAGGCCAATATCCCTGATGAATATGGATGCAAAAATTCTCAATAAGATACTAGCAAATCGAATTCAACGGCATATAAAAAGAATTATTCACCATGATCAAGTGGGATTCATTCCTGGGATGCAGGGCTGGTTCAACATTCGCAAATCAATCAACGTGATACATCACATTAACAAAAAAAAAAGAGAAAAACCATATGATCCTGTCAATCGATGCAGAAAAGGCCTTTGACAAAATCCAGCACCCTTTCTTAATAAAAACCCTTGAGAAAGTCGGGATAGAAGGAACATACTTAAAGATCATAAAAGCCATTTATGAAAAGCCCACAGCTAACATCATCCTCAACGGGGAAAAACTGAGAGCTTTTTCCCTGAGATCAGGAACACGACAGGGATGCCCACTCTCACCGCTGTTGTTTAACATAGTGCTGGAAGTTCTAGCAAAGATGAAGTCAAGCTTTCGCTTTTTGCAGATGACATGATATTATACATGGAAAATCCGATAGACTCCACCAAAAGTCTGCTAGAACTGATACATGAATTCAGCAAAGTTGCAGGATACAAAATCAATGTACAGAAATCAGTTGCATTCTTATACACTAACAATGAAGCAACAGAAAGACAAATAAAGAAACTGATCCCATTCACAATTGCACCAAGAAGCATAAAATACCTAGGAATAAATCTAACCAAAGATGTAAAGGATCTGTATGCTGAAAACTATAGAAAGCTTATGAAGGCAATTGAAGAAGATTTAAAGAAATGGAAAGACATTCCCTGCTCATGGATTGGAAGAATAAATATTGTCAAAATGTCAATACTACCCAAAGCTATCTACACATTCAATGCAATCCCAATCAAAATTGCACCAGCATTCTTCTCGAAACTAGAACAAGCAATCCTAAAATTCATATGGAACCACAAAAGGCCCCGAATAGCCAAAGTAATTTTGAAGAAGAAGACCAAAGCAGGAGGCATCACAATCCCAGACTTTAGCCTCTACTACAAAGCTGTCATCATCAAGACAGCATGGTATTGGCACAAAAACAGACACATAGACCAATGGAATAGAATAGAAACCCCAGAACTAGACCCACAAACGTATGGCCAACTCATCTTTGACAAAGCAGGAAAGAACATCCAATGGAAAAAAGACAGTCTCTTTGACAAATGGTGCTGGGAGAACTGGACAGCAACATGCAGAAGGTTGAAACTAGACCACTTTCTCACACCATTCACAAAAATAAACTCAAAATGGATAAAGGACCTGAATGTGAGAAAGGAAACCATCAAAACCTTAGAGGAGAAAGCAGGAAAAGACCTCTCTGACCTCAGCCGTAGCAATCTCTTACTCGACACATCCCCAAAGGCAAGGGAATTAAAAGCAAAAGTGAATTACTGGGACCTTATGAAGATAAAAAGCTTCTGCACAGCAAAGGAAACAACCAACAAAACTAAAAGGCAACCAACGGAATGGGAAAAGATATTTGCAAATGACATATCGGACAAAGGGCTAGTATCCAAAATCTATAAAGAGCTCACCAAACTCCACACCCAAAAAACAAATAACCCAGTGAAGAAATGGGCAGAAAACATGAATAGACACTTCTCTAAAGAAGACATCCAGATGGCCAACAGGCACATGAAAAGATGTTCAGCGTCGCTCCTTATCAGGGAAATACAAATCAAAACCACACTCAGGTATCACCTCACGCCAGTCAGAGTGGCCAAAATGAACAAATCAGGAGACTATAGATGCTGGAGAGGATGTGGAGAAACGGGAACCCTCTTGCACTGTTGGTGGGAATGCAAATTGGTGCAGCCGCTCTGGAAAGCAGTGTGGAGGTTCCTCAGAAAATTAAAAATAGACCTACCCTATGACCCAGCAATAGCACTGCTAGGAATTTATCCAAGGGACACAGGAGTACTGATGCATAGGGGCACTTGTACCCCAATGTTCATAGCAGCACTCTCAACAATAGCCAAATTATGGAAAGAGCCTAAATGTCCATCAACTGATGAATGGATAAAGAAATTGTGGTTTATATACACTATGGAATACTACGTGGCAATGAGGAAAAATGAAATATGGCCTTTTGTAGCAACGTGGATGGAACTGGAGAGTGTGATGCTAAGTGAAATAAGCCATACAGAGAAAGACAGATACCATATGGTTTCACTCTTATGTGGATCCTGAGAAACTTAACAGGAACCCATGGGGGAGGGGAAGGAAAAAAAAAAAAAAGAGGTTAGAGTGGGAGAGAGCCAAAGCATAAGAGACTGTTGAGAACTGAGAACAAACTAAGGGTTGATGGGGGTGGGAGGGAGGGGAGGGTGGGTGATGGGTATTGAGGAGGGCACCTTTTGGGATGAGCACTGGGTGTTGTATGGAAACCAATTTGACAATAAATTTCATATATAAATAAAAAAATAATAATAAAAAAAATTGATGAAAGACCTAAATGTAAGATAGGAAGCTATCAAAATCTTAGAAAAGAACACAGGCAGAAACCTCTTTGACACAGGCCACAGCAACTTCTTACTAGACACATTACCAGATCAAGGGAAACAAAAGCAATCATGAACTATTGGAACTTCATCAAGATAAAAAGCTTCTGCACAGTGAAGGAAACAATCAACAAAACCTACAGAATGAAAGAAGATATTTGTAAACAACATATCTGAATAAGGGTTAGAATCCAAAATCTATAAAGAACTTAACCAAACTCAACACCCAAAAAAGAAATAATACAGTTAAAAAGTGGGCAGAAGACATGAAAGGATACTTTTTCAAAAAAGACATTCAGATGGCTAAGTCACATGAAAAGATGTTCCACATCACTCATCATCAGGGAAATACAATTCAAAACCACAATGAGACACCACCTCACACCTGTCTGATGCCTGAAATTGACAACACAATAAACAACAGATTTTGGGAAGGATGTGGAGAAGGGGAACCCTCTAGCACTGTTGTTGGGTATAGAAACACGTGCAGCACTCTAGAGAACAGTATGGAGGTTTTTCAAAGTTAAAAATAGAACTACACTATCATCCAGCAATTGCAATACTAGGTATTTACCCAAAGAGTACAAAAATACAGATTTGAAGGGGTCCATGTACCCTGATGTTTATAGCAGCATTATCAACAGTAGCCAAATTATGGAGAGAGCCCAAATGTCCACCGAATGATGAATGGGCAAGGAAGACGTTCTATACATATACAATGGAATATGTATATTCAGCCATCAAAAAATGAAATCTTGCCATTTGCAACAACGTGGACAGAGCTAGAATGTATTATGCTAAGCGAACTCAGTCAGAGGAAGACAAATACCATATGACCTCACTCATATGTGGAATTTAAGAAAGTAAACAGATGAACATATGGGAAGGGGGTAAAAAAAAAAAAGGAGAGAGGAATACAAACTGTAATGGAGTCTTAATGATAGGGAGCTTACTGAGGGTTGATGGAGGGAGGGGGGTGGGAGATGGGCTAGATGGGTGATGGGCATTAATGAGAACACTTGTTTGGATAAGCACTGGGTGTTGTATGGAAGTGATGAATCACTGAATTCTACTCCAGAAACCAATATTGCGCTGTAACCCACTAACTAAAATTTAAATTAAAAAAAAAAAATTAGAAAAATCAACCCACCATTCAGGGCCTGTGTATTCTCAAGCCAACCGTCACTGTGAGCACCAAGACTTTCATCATACCAGGGAATTTTTGACAACCCATGGGAGACACTTGCCTCAACTTATCCTGCTTGAGGGCCAGAGAAGCTAGGAGATTGATACTCCTAATCCTGCATGTCACTGGTGGGGGACAGGGCCCAGGGATATGAGTGATGATTCCCCAGTACTTATGTCTGCCAAGCAGCTGTGCAGTAAGAAAAAGCCCAAGTTCTGGCAGGAGGAAGGGGACAGTGTGCACTGAAGTCTTAAGCACAAAGGGATACAGGGAGGACACCAAAAATGCAACACAATTAATTTCTTTTTTTTTTTCATAAATTATTTTGAGTCAGGTTTTCTATCATTTGGAATCAAAAGAGACCTAACTAGAAACACTAATATAGACAACATTGGGTGAAACAAATTAACCAAACAAAATAGTTCAATACTACTTTTTAAAACTCCTGGCTTGCTGCAGGGGAGACAGGTTACAACTCCTCAGACCGTTCAGATTAGATCAGTTGTTCAGCCCTTTCCTCCCACATCATCCAGGGTGGTAAGGGAGAGGGACAAATTTAACACTGTACCTGTTATTACACTGAACATTTAACTGTTCTCTCCCCTTTCAGACTCTTCTGCTCAGGGTCACTTTGCTTACTGCTGCCACATTAATCTCCCTACTGTGTCCCTCCAAAGAATCTCGCTTGCTTAAGACTTCTGGATTCCTTGTGAGACTTCCCAAATCCAAAGTCCTGCTCCTGTCAGCTGCTTCTCTGGAAATATGTTTCCTCCCCATTTCTACCTTTTGAACTCACTGTTTCTCAAAATCTAGGTCACATCTTTGACGTTTCTGAGGATAACCCAGAAGCAATGAGCATGCCTAGAACTCATATCTTTGTTTCTAATACCATTTTTCAATACTAGTAACCAGGGTTCCTTGGAAAAATGGCTGATTCTAGCTAGGGCTGGGGCACTGAATATGCAAGATAAGTCCAAAGCATCTTAAAGTGTTTAAAAAACAACCAGTGCCACCAATGATGGGGCTATGTTAAGGGGACATAGGAGTCCCCTATGTCCCTAAGGGGACACAGGAGAAAGCTCCCTGCGGCCAAAGCTGGAACAATTTGAGCAACAAAATAAAGTCATGTTGAGTAATAGCCCAAGGTATAAAATAAGTACCCAAGAGTCACTGATATAAATGTATTATTGAATAAATAAGTCAGAACAGACAAACTTCCCATGCTTTAGAATTCTAAATAATTTATATAGATACTCCACATTTCCCACTCCTCAAGTCTGGCTGCACATAGTGAGTTCCTTTCAAAAGGCACAGTATGGAAAGGGTGACAAAAGAGCAACAGTGGATTGGGGTGCCTGGGTGGTTCAGTTGGTTAAGCATCTGACTCTTCATTTTGGCTCAGGTCACGATCTCACAGCTTGTGAGATTGAGTCCTGCATCGGACTCTGACAGTGCAGAGCTTGCTTGAGATTGTCTCTCTCCCTACCTCTCAGCCCCTCTCTCCCTGCTCTCTTGCTCTCTCTCTCTCTCAAAATAAATTAATAATCTTTAAAAAAGAAAAAGCAACAGTGGAGAAACCTGATAAACACCAGCTTAGTTCGAGGATCATGGTCAACATCACCAGAGATAAGTCATGTTGGTAGCATGTCCCCTTGATATGATGTGAAGAGAAATAGCACTTTACCTCTGTGGTCTTCCTCCCCAAATCCCATAACCCCAAGTAATCATGAGGAAATCATCAGAAATATCCCAATTGAGGGACATTCTGCAAAATATCTAACTAATAATCCTAAAATTGTCAAGGTCATCAAAAATAAGAAAAATCTGAGGGTGCGTCTGGGTGGCTAGTCAGTTGAGTGTCCAACTCTTGATTTCAGCTTGGGTCATTATCCCAGGGTTGTGAAATTGAGCCCTGTGTTGGCTTCCACACAGAGCATGTAGCCTGATAGGATTCTCTCTGTCTGTCTGTCTGTCTCTCTCTCTCTGTCTCTGTCCCTCTGCCCTTTTCCCTTGCTCATGCTCTCTCTCTCTAAAATCAAACTTAAATTTAAAAAAACATTAAAAAAAATTTTAAAAATCTGGGTGATTATCATAGCCAAGAGGAGCCTAAGGAGACATGAAAGCTAAATGTAATGTGGTCTCCTGGTGGGATTCTGCAGTAGATCAAGGACTTCAGGTAAAATCAAAGTAAATCTACTGAAGTATGAACTTTAGTCAATAATAATATATCAGTATTATTCCTGGTAATGGAATCCAGGGCAACGGTTCAGCTAACCACTTATTAAATTTGTTTCGAGAATGCGTTTTACCTTCTAATTTATTTATTCAACAAATATTTATACCACATCTATCATTTGTTCCTTTTGAACAGTTAAAAGCTGCCTCATACATTTGTATCACTGTTCACAGTTTACAAGGTCCTTTCTGACACTCCAATGTATCCTCAAAAACAATTATTTTCCTAGAGGCTGCCCAGAGTTCCTAGTGGTGTCTTGCACTTTCTTTGGGCTTTTCAACATAGCTGCTTACATCATCAAGCCAACAAGGAGAATCTCTCATTCTACTCTTCTAAGACACAACCTTTCCTAATGTAACAGTAACAGAGGAATAGCCCATCACCTTTGCATATTGTGTTGGTTAGAAGCAAATCACAGGTCCCTCCTACACTCAAGAGAAGGGATTATCCAAAGGCATGGACACCAGGAGGAAAGGATTTATCTCTCTACCTTATCTCTCTACCTTAGTCCACCATCTGACCCCCCCAAAATGCATATCCCTCCTACTTGCAAAATACATTCACACACACTCCTAAAGACCCCAACAGTCTCATCCTGTACAGCATCAGCTCACTTACAAAAATCACATCATCTAAATGAGGTCCAAGTTCAAATGCAGCTCTTGGATGTCATCTGTTAGGTACAGCTCCTAGGACACAATTTCTCTCCATTTTTCAAGCTGTGAAACAAGCCATCTTCCCCAACACATCCAGATCACTATGTTAGATCACACATGACCAGGAAGGCACAGGTTAATAGCTATAGACATTTGGGTCCAAAAGAGGCGGGGAATGAAAGGTAGAAAAGACTCACTGAAATCCAGCTGGGCAAACTTTAGGAGTTCCTTAATTAGATTTAAGGCCTGGAAATAATTCTCAACTGTGACCCTTTGGCTTTTACTTCTGCTCTCAGAGTCATCTCTCTTCTTTCAAAAAAAAAAAAGTAACACATATTTGCAGTTGAGTAGTTTTATAAACCTGCTTCCTGCCAGTAGAGTTTTGGGGGTCTGACCTCCTCCTTTTATTCTGTATTCTGTCCCTTTCAATCCAAGCTGGTAGTGCTTCTGCTGAAATCATTTTCTCAAACACCTCCTGGGTCTCTGATGGATTTCAATGAATGTTACTCCTTAAAACAAAGGCACATCCACAAATTCTTTCCAAACAACCTGTACCTGTGACCCTTACTCAGAATTCTGAGGGACCATTCTCTTAAGCTTCCTAGAAGCCTTATTGTTTGGTTGGAAGTCACATCCAAATCTCTTGAAAGAGCTCCTTGTGTAACTGAATATTCCCACTCCTCAATCTTTCTGAGGTTTTGATGAAAGGTTAAATAGTCACACTGTCACTTTTTTTCTTTGTGCCACGCTCTTAAGTTTAGCATCTTTTTCCATTTGAAGAGCTTGAGAACTTTCAGATTCATCCAGTCCTGGCTCCTTTTTTATTTTTTTTTTAACAATACTTTCCTCTATTTATCTCTCTTCTCTTCATTTCATTAAAAGCAGCAAGAAGAAACCCAGTGGAACCTTCATATTTTGCTTTGAAATCTCCCTACCTCTACAACCAAGTTCAGCTTTCCACATAACTACAGGAGGCAATTTCAAATTTTTTCTGCAACTACTTGACATGGATTCCCCTCCTCCAGTTCCCAATAACATATTCCTTACTTCCTTTTGAGACTTCACTAGCAGTATCCTTAAATATAGATTCTTATAACCCTTAATATAGGGCAGATAGAGCTGGATCTAGAAACACATTGCCGGATTTCCCTCCCTGATGCACACCAGGATGCCAGGACCATGCAGAAAGTCACTTCATAACTTAAAGTCTGGCCTTCAGGCCCAGACCTGAAAGGTATTTGAAGGACTGTGTCTCTCCTCCCTCCATGTATTCCCAATCGTTCTGCATCCACCATGTTTCTCCATCCAAAATAGAAACTCCCAGAAACAACTTAGGGAAAATCAGTAGGACTACTGGCAGTGCTTTGTTTGCTTCTTTTAGGTAGAGACAGTGGGGAAATTTTTCTACGGATATGAATACAAATGGAAAGAATTTCCAGGTAGTACAGCCTGAGAATTTTTGATTTTTTGTATCCCATGAATTCAGAGTATGAGACAGCCAGGTAATAAGGATAGAGAAGAAGGTACTAAATTAGGGTAGTTGTACTTTGTATATTTGTTTGTTTGCCAAAACTCAAATGCTTTCATGGCTTTTTCAGATATTTAAAATAAGGAAGTTTGTCTAGGGACACTCAAAAGGCCCTTTAATTCTAATTTTTGTGATTCTATGATTTGAAAAGATAAAACTTAAATTAGTGCTTGTGTGAAGTATAACTCTCATAATGCGAGTCTTGGCACTGAGGCCAAGCCCTTGATGAAGTTCAGTTGAGAGTCAGTGATGTTGGTACCTATTAATATTCCAGCCACCCAGAACCCAGGGAAAGCTGAGTGAAAAGTAAGGTCTAAGAATTAGGAGACCAATTGGGTAATAAGCAGTCAACTTATATATATGAAAATGAGCACCTTTGCGGGCACATCACAAATATACACCAAAAATCTGTCATACTCAAACTCCAAGTCCCAGGGGGAGATTTGCTAAAACGGATTACCTCCCAGACTGGTAAACATACAGGTAAAATATCTCCTTTTTCCATCCCCTGACATCTTTTATTTACCCTGCTACTTACTATGAGTAATTCTGCTTCTGAGTATGTTTAGGTTTATTTCAGAGCAGTTGCTTTCATTTTATTTTTAGTTTTTCACTCAAGTGTAAATGTTAATAAAGTGATACTAGAATGTGTCCCACATCCCCAGTGGTCTAGGTGTTCAGGACCAAGCACTTTTTGTTACAACTCCTCAATCCATTCTAATGTACCCCCAGCCCTGAGAACCACTGGCCTAGAATACTTTAAGGAGGCTGCTCCTCTGTCTGGCCTCCAGGGGACAATCGTGCCGCTAACACAACTCTCAGAACAATGAGAAGATGCTGACACTCTCTGGGGATGGGTGAGAGGACTGAACTTAGGACAAAAAAAAAAGGATAAGCTGAAAATTAGAGGCCTGAATAATATCAGGTCATTGAATGCAGAATCTCCTTAAAATTCTCCTAAACTTAAGGAAGCTCTGTGAGCAACTCTTTCCTTCATCCGCAAGCATAGTTTTCCCAACACCTGTCTTAGACCCAGTCTTTAGGCTTGTAAACTTCTCCATTGGGAGAGGCTCCACGTTTCATTAATAGTTCTTTGGATAAAATTCACTCTATAATGGTGGTTATAAAGATTCATCCTTTCCTTTCTTTCCCGTCCTTTCTTCCTCCTGCAAGAACAACTTGGTCAGAAGAAGTTGTTCCTTGTCTTGAGCAGGTCACCCTAACCTCTACATGTACCCATTGGTACTCATGTCATGTTTGACTCCTCTGGAATGACAATTTCAGCAGCCAGCATCTCAGGGTTTTCTGAAATAGTTCTCAGAAACAACCTGGATAAAGGTCACAGAGGTTTGTGATTTCTTTGTAAAGATTTATCAGGGTGACGGTGAGTTGAGGGTTGGGATGGCCTAGGCACATGGTTAGTTCAAGGAGCTCAGGAACTGTCAAAATAAACATTCAGCTGCCTACCTATCTGGTTAAGAATCAGCAGTGGAGTCTGGGACAATGATCTTTTATGAACAAACTTGTTCAAGCTCCTTATAATATAAAATATTATTACAAAGAAATTAGAGAAAAATTGTGCCAACTTCAAAAAACACAATGGCTATGAAAAAATAATTTCCAAATTAAAAAATAACAAATACAAAGATGAAAAGAATCCAACCTCATTGATAAACAAAGGCACAATAAAACAACAAGGAAGTAATATTTTTTCTCTACAAATTGACAAGTTTTTTAAAGCATTAGATGATGATGTCATAAAACTAAACTCTTGGAAAACACTATAGAAAGGTCAATTTGTACATTCGTGGTAAGGGTAATTTGTTAATAGATAAAGAATTATTTCATTCCATAAATCTACACCCAGAAATTCACCCCTAAGAAATAATCAGAAAAATAGCCCACAAAAAAGCAAATCAGATAAGTATTAAAGAATCAATATCATACAGATCATGTTCTTTTACTCCAATGAATAAAGTTAGATACTATTAGTAAAAATACAACTATAAATAAAAAGAAATAGACTCATAAATAATTTATGAACCAGTGGTACCTGAATGGCTCAGTCAGCTAAGTGTTTGACTCTTGATTTCAGCTCAGGTCATGATCTCAGGTCATGATTTCAGGTCAAGTTCATAAGTTCAAGCCCCAGGTCAAGCTCTGGGCTGACAGAGCCCGCTCGGGATTCTCTCTCTCCCTCTCTCTATGCCCCTCCCCAACTCTCTTTCTCTAAATAAATAACCTTTAAAAAAATAAAATAATTTATGAGCTAGAAAAGAAATTAAAATGGAATTGTTAAAATATTTACAATGGAACAATCATGAAAGGTCTACATTTTAAAACTTGAGCAATGCAGCTAAGCAGCACACAGAGAGTTTTTATACCCTTAAAATATATCAAAACAAAAAGACTGAGCATAACGAACTAAACATTCAATCAGAAAGTTTTAAAAGAAAGTAAGAGTAAACAACAAAAGTAAGAGAACAAAAATAGTAATAATCAGTGCTACAATTAAGATAATAAAGAGAAAGAACCAAAGGAAAGAATCCATTTAAATTGGTTCTTTGAAAGAATTAGAAAATGGACAATTCTCTGATAAGATTTATCAGGAAATTAAGAATATATAAAAACATGGTGTAAAGGAAGATTGTAACTACAGACACAATGAAAATTTAAATGATTTTAAGAACGTGCAAGGAATAAATCCATACAAATTAATTTGAAAACTTGAACAAAATGTAAAACTTTCTAAAAATTATTGTCTAGCAAAACTGACAAGAAAACTTGAAAAGTTGAATTATAATGCACATTAAATACATTTAAAACTCTATGCAAAAATATGGTTTCACAGGCAAGTTACAACAAACCCAAGACCAATAATTTCCATTCCTGAGTACTGAGAAAAATAAAAACAGGAAGACTACTACTCAACACATTTTATGAGACCAGGAGAACCACAATGATGAAAATAAACAAAGATAGATGACAAAGGACAATTATAGACCAATATCACCTATTAAAAGCAATGATTGCTCCTAAACATAATATTAAACAAGCATTGGATAATACTAATACTCCATGATCGATTAGGATTCATCTCAGGAATATGAGGAAGGTTTAATAATAGTACAACATATCACACATAAATGATATTAACTATAAAATTATGTCACTAAATGCAGAAAAGTGATTTGGTCAAGTCTAACATTTATTTCTTTTTTTTAATTTTTTTTTAACATTTATTCATTTTTGAGACAGAGAGAGACAGAGCATGAATGGGGGAAGGTCAGAGAGAGAGGGAGACACGGAATCTGAAACAGGCTCCAAGCTCTGAGCTATCAGCACAGAGCCCGACGCGGAGCTCGAACTCATGGACCGCGAGATCATGACCTGAGCCGAAGTCAGATGCCCAACCGACTGAGCCACCCAGGCGCCCCACTAACATTTACTTCTAATTAAAGTCTCTTCACAAATTCAGAAGAAAAGGGAACTTCTTTAATCTGATGAAAGGAATCTTTGAATTTGTTTTCAAAGTGAGATATTAAAAACATTCCCTTAAAATTTTAAAACAGTCAAAGATTTCCAACATTATTCTTTCTATTCTATATTTCAATAAATGTCTTAATGACTGCAGTAAAATTACTAAAACATTAGAACTGGAAAAAGAAAATACATCTATCATTAATCACAGATAGTTGATTCCATCGCTGGGGAAGAAAGTGCATAAATGAGCCTAGAATATCTTCTCCCAGAAAACTAGAAGCTATCACAGATTACAGAGGCCATGTCACAAAGGTTCAGCAGCCAGACTGAAAAGATTTCTGCTAGTAAAGAGGGGACAATTCCCACATCAATAAGACCATGAATCCAATCAACTAAAACATATCAACTATGTTTAAATCCATGAGTTCCTAAAACAATCCTCCTTATTTACTTTTAGGGGTTTATTCTGGTTGCCTGAGATTTGCTTGGGACTATTTTGGTGTTTGTCCTGAGAAACACCTCCATCTCAGGCAAGCAGGGATGGTTTGGTCACTCTAGAGGCGAATCAGCTCATTATCCTACAAACTGACAAATGAATGGAAAGAATCCTACACTTAACCTCAAAGTTAATCAAATAATTGACAAGGAAAAATTATCTTAACAGAAATGCTTCAGTTAAAAAATGAAGTAGAAATGATATAATTAGAATATCATTTTGCAAACCAACTCCCATTCAAACAATAGATCAACACACAGAGACACACACACACCAAAAGACAACCTGACGTTACATGCCTCCTGTGTAAAGGACACAACCCTATGATGTCTGGGATTTGCTTTAATCTAACCAGAACTGAAAGAGGTATAGATGTGTAGGATGATGCGGGCGTAGACGAACAAGACTGGCCATGACTTGATAATTGTGGAACCTGGAAATGAGTACGTGCTCTTTCATTGTACTATTCTCTCTTTGGTACATGTTTGAATTTTCCATAATTAAACACTTTAAACGAACATAATTAACATACAAACAAATTATCAGAAATGCAAAGACATATTTACAATGCCCGCTAAATCCTATTTAAAACTGTCAAAAAAGGAAACAAAACAATGTCAAACAATAATATGTAAACAAATTAAGTGACACACAGCAGAGTACCTTGAAGCTGTAAAAATCACATTTCACGTACGGTTGAATGACATGGTGGCACATTCATATACATAATGTTCAACACAAAAAATACTTTTAATTTGATCCCAATTCCATTAAAATGTGCACATTTGCATTAAAAAAATACTGAAAAAAATGCAACAAAATGTTAACAGCATTACCTCTGGGTAATGAGATTATTACCAACCTCCTGGTTGGATTTTATGTCTACTTCTCCCCCTTGGTTATGTCCACATTGGGCAAGTTTTCTTTCATGATAACCATACATGACATGTTATCTATCAGTTAGACAACAGAGGCCTGGAGGAAGAGGCAGGAGGCAGGCACACACAGCAGGAAGTGTGACTAAGCTGACGTATGCAGAAACCACACTGCCAGCTCTATAGAAGCAAGACCACAGAGCCACCCAGTTCCAGTGACACTGCAAAGGGCCTGGCAGGTGGAGACCAAACAAGAGCCATTTCACTAACAGGAAGATCCCCCAGGATGCAGTCCAGACTCCCCGCTCTATTGTGCACAGTGGTGGCCTTCATCAACTTTGGTAAGGAGCCCACCACGCCTGCAGCCGGGGCCCAATGGAGGAGGTCTGGGAAAGAAGTTAGAAGAGAACTTAGCTGTGCCTTTCTCCATGTTGTTTTCTTGGTGAAAACCTGGCTATTTGATAGCTTTCTTGAAAGCTTTGTCAGCAGCTAAGTTATTTTTTCCTTCTTTTCTACAGGTTCCAGCAATACACAGAGTGTCACTCAATATCCAAGTTCAGTGCATAAACAAGAGGGAGAATCTGCGAATTTGTTCTGCCGTTTCACACTCAGCTATACTTACTATGTGATGAGCTGGTTTCAACAGCCTTCCAATGGAAAGATGACTGAAATCATTTATCTTTATTCTGATAGCACAAACACTAAGAACGGATGATATTCTGTGTCATATCAGGCAAGAGACAAAGCTCTAAGGCTCACCATCAGAGGCTTGATGCCTACAGACTCAGGCGTCTATTTCTGTGCTGTTGGAGAAGCTGCACGGTGAGAGGAATGACAGGGAGAGCCTTACAAAAACCCCCTGGGCTCAGCATGAAACCGTCACCTGCTCCAGGAGCTTAGGAGAAAACAACCCACAGAACAGGAAAAGGTAAACAGAAGGTAGGGTGGGTGGCACTGGTGGGTGTAGAGAGGAAGCTGATGAATGTTCTAGCAATAATCTTCCCACATCTGGTATCAGATGAAGAGTTGTGGTTACAAGATCCCAGTCTCACAAGTATTTTCATCGCAAAATCCCATAACCAATCAGGATATGCATCTGTCTCTTCTGCTGCCCAACATCCATCCCTCTGTTTCTGGTGACCACACCTGGATTTTCCCTGGATAACCAAGCCACGCGTCCTCCTACCCCATGTTTGGGTTTAGATGAGGCCGACACCAGCCTTGGACTCCCTGGCCAATTAACATACTTCTCTCTCTGACCACAGTTAATTGTTTCAAGGATGGGTACCTGCCCCAAGTCTACATCCCAAAACTTAATATGAAACTCTTGGGAATACTGCTGGGAATGTAAGTGGCTAGGATACAACCATTCAGCTGCCAGCAGCCCTCTTCCCACCACAAAGGAAGAGTATGATCCTGAAAGAGAGAGAGTGAAACTGAGCTCCCTTAACATTGTTTGAGGTCCGGACCCTTAGTGATCAGAAATGTACTTGGGATTTTTCAGTTGTATACCCACACTGTCTTCACTTCTGTTCCTCCAGAAGAAGGTAAGGATTCAAGTGCAAGTGATTTAGTTGGGAGGTGATCCCAAGATGCAGGGCAGTGGCAGTGGGAAGAGCGAAAGGAAAGGATGTCAGCCAGTGAAGTTCATGTGTTTTAATGCAATCCCTATCACATACCACTAGCATTTTTCACAGAGCTAGAATAAACAATCCTAAAATTTGTATGCAACCCCAAAAGACCCTAAATAGCCAATGCGATCTTAAAAAGAAATGCAAAGCTAGAGGCATCACTAATCTGGACTTCAAGCTATAATACAAAGCTGTTATCATCAGGACAGTATGGTAATGGCACAAAAACAGACACCAAAATCAATGGAACAGAATAGAGAATCCAGAAGTGGAGCCATAAGTATATGTTCAAGTACCTTTGAAAGCAGGAAAGCAGGTTCCTTTGAAACCAATGGAAAAAAGACTGTCTCTTCAACAAATGGTGTTGGGAAAACTGGACAGCAACATGCAGAAGAATGAAACTGGACCACTATTTGGACTACACACAAAAATAAATTCAAAATGGGTGAAAGACCTAATTGTGAGACAGGAAACCATCAAAATTCTAGAAAAGAGCACAGGCAGAAACCTCTTTGGCCGTGGCTAATGCAACTTCTTACTAGACACATTGCTTGAGGCAAGGGACCCAAGAGCAAACATGAACTACTGGGACCTCATCAAGATAAAAACCTTCTGCACAGTGAAGGAAACAATCAACAAAACTTACAGAATGGAAGAAGATATATGCAAACAACATATCTGAATAAGGGTTAGAATCCAAAATCTCTAAAGAACCTAGTCAAACTCAACACCCCCCAAAACAAATAATCCAGTTAAGAAATGAGCAGAAGACATGAATAGGCACTTTTCCAAAGAAGACATCCAGAGACTAATAGACACATAAAAAGATGCTCCACATCACTCATCATCAGGGAAATACAAATCAAAATCACAATGAGATACCACCTCACACCTGTCTGAATGGCTAAAATTAACAACATAAGAAACAACAGGTATTGGCGAGGCTGTGGAGAAAGGGGAGTTCTCTTGCACTACTGGTGGGACTGCAAACTGGTGCAGCCATTCTGGAGAATTGTATGGAGGTTCCTTAAAAAGTTAAAAATAGAACTACCCTATGGTCCAGCAATTGCACTAGTGTTTACCCAAAGGACACAAAAATTCAGATTTGAGAGGTACATGAACCCCAATATTTATAGCAGCAATTTCAACAATAGCCAAACTATGGATAAAGCCCATATGTCCATCAACTAATGAATGGATAAAGAACTGGTGATATATATATACAATGGAATATTAATCAGGCATCAAAAAAAGGAATAAGGAAATAAAGAAACAGTTTGGGTTTCTCTCTCTCTCCCTCTGCCCCTCTCCCCAGCTCATGCTGTCTCCCTCCCTCCTTCCCTCCCCCCCCTTCTCTAATATAAAATAAAATTTAAATTAAAAAGAAAGTTTAAGGAAAATAAGAAAAACCTGAGAATTAGTCATAGCCAAGAGGAGCCTAAGGAGACATGAAAACTAAATGTAATGTGGTCTCTTAGTGGGATTCTGTAGTAGATAAAGGACATTAGGTAAAATCAAAGTAAATCTAGTAAAGTATGAGCTTCAGTTAATAATGTATCAGTATTGTTTTATTAATTGTGGCAAATGTACCATTGTAAGATGTTAATAGTAAGGGAAACTGGGTGTGCAGTGTATGGAATCTATGTGTACTATTTTCATGACTTTTCTATAAATCTATAACTGTTCTAAAATTACACTTATTATAAAAACTTACAAAACTATAGGTTTCATATGACCTGCACTTTGTGGAGGAAGAATTACAATTTTATGTATAGTCATATCATTATTTATACATCAAAAGGAGTCTTGAACTGTGCTGTGCAAACATAGCCAGAGGGTACAGTGGTTATGGGACACGTGGATTGTGACTAGTCCAAATTAAGATGTGCTGTGAGTGTCAAATATACACCAGCTTTCAAAGACTTTCATGAAGAAAAAAATATAAACATTCGCATTAATATTTATTTATTAACTAATGTTGAAATGATATTTGGGGTTTATCAGGTTAAATAACATATTTTTAAAATTAATTTTATATATTTATTTATAGTTTCTTTTAATGTGACTCCTAAAAAATTTAAATTATTTATGTGGTTCAGATTGTATTTCTATTGATAGCAGTGGTCTAAAAGGATAGACATGAAATGTTAGCAATTGTTATTCCTGATAGTGGAATCCAGGGTAACATTTTAGCTTAGCTTTTTTTTTTCTCTTTTTTTTTTTTTTTTTTTTGAGAGATCTTGAAGGAAGCAATTTATTACATAATAAAAGAGGGATACACAACCTTAGTACCATAATATTAAGATGGAAGATAACAGTGTGGGCTTGCAGTAGGAGTAGGAGTCTGTGAACCATTTTCCAAAAAAGAATTGAACCAGGGGGCCTGGCTGGCTCAGTCGGTAGGGCATGCAACTCTTGATCTTGGGGTCATAAGTTAGGGCCCCATGTTGTGGGTAGACATTACTTAAAATAAAAAGAATTGAACCTGAATTTTAAGGATCAGTGGGATTTTACAAAATGGACAGGAGGTAAGTCATTCCCTCTGAAAAGTGAAGGCTTAGCATCGTGAAAGTGCTTCTCTCTTGGGCAAGGAAGAGAGGCTAGTGAACTGAAATGAGCTCTAAAGAAATGAGTTAGTGTTTGTTGGATGCATGGATGGATGGATGGATGATTAGATAATAGATGATAGATAGATAGATGAATGAATGAATAAAGAATAGACAGATAAATCCGCAAGTTTTGAGGCTGGGCTCAAATTTTACCGAGAATGTCTCCCAACAAAGAAGCATGATGATAAGTTGTATTCTTTTTGCAGAGCAACCTGGCTATTTTTGTCCAGCTGAATGAAAGGAATTGTGGGTATCCAAAATCGCATTGAATTAAGACATTTGAATGTGGTCAGAACTACAGGGATATGCCTAGGCTTAGGATCTAATCAGGGTAGTGCGGCCTTTTAACATTATGTGTGGGTGTGTTTTCTCACAAACACATGTGCAGAGACACACATAAAACTTTGGGTTTTTCTTTTCCTTTTTACTGTGTTATGTCAAGCTTTTGTTTTGAGTGAATTGTCACTTGCCAGTGTCCCATGTGTGGGAGCCCAAAACCCCATGTAGATGAGATACTTGGACCCATAATAATAATGGTAGCAAGTATTTACATAACTTGGATAAAGGATCCAATTCAGCTGGTTGGGAAAAGAATATTTTTAAGGATATTCTTTTTTTTTTTTTTTTAAGTAGGCTCCATGCCCAACCTGGGCCTTCAACTCACAACCCTGAGATCAAGAGTCACATGCTTTCCTGAATGAGCCAGCCAAGTGCCACTGGGGAAAAGAATATTCTTTTTTTGTTTGTTTTTGTTTGTTTGTTTTTTGTTGTTTGTTTGTTTGTTTTTGTTTTTTTGGGGTTTTTTTTAATCTAATCTAGTAGATATTTTTTTGAAATTTCTGGGTATTTTTTTTTAATTTTATTTTTTTAAATTTACATCTAAATTAGTTAGCATATAGTGCAACAATGATTTCAGGAGTAGATTCCTTAATGCCCCTTACCCATGTAGCCCATCCCCCCTCCCACAACCCCTCCAGTAACTCTCTGTTCTCCATATTTAAGAGTCTCTTATGTTTTGTCCCCCTCCCTGTTTTTATATTATTTGTGCTTCCCTTCCCTTATGTTCATCTGTTTTGTCTCTTAAAGTCCTCATATGAGCGAAGTCATATGATATTTGTCTTTCTCTGACTAATTTCACTTAGCATAATACCCTCCCGTTGCATCCATATAGTTGCAAATGGCAAGATTTCATTCATTTGATTGCTGAGTAATACTCCATTGTATACATATACCACATCTTCTTTAGCCATTCCTCCATCAATGGACATTTGGGCTCTTCCCATACTTTGGCTATTGTTGATAGTGCTGCTATAAACATGGGGGTGCATGTGTCCCTTTGAAACAGCACCCCTGTATCCTGTGGATAAATGCCTAGTAGTGCAATTGCTGGGTCATAGGGTAGTTCTATTTTTAGTTGTTTTTTTTTTTAATTTTTTTTTCAACGTTTTTTATTTATTTTTGGGACAGAGAGAGACAGAGCATGAACGGGGGAGGGGCAGAGAGAGAGGGAGACACAGAATCGGAAACAGGCTCCAGGCTCCAGGCTCCGAGCCATCAGCCCAGAGCCTGACGCGGGGCTCGAACTCACGGACCGCGAGATCGTGACCTGGCTGAAGTCGGACGCTTAACCGACTGCGCCACCCAGGCGCCCCCTATTTTTAGTTTTTTGAGGAACTTCCCCACTGTTTTCCAGAGTGGCTGCACCAGCTTGCATTCCCAACAGCAGTGCAAAAGAGATCTTCTTTCTCCACATCCTCACCAACATCTGTTGTTGTCTGAGTTGTTAATGTTAGCCATTCAGACAGGTGCAAGGTGGTTATCTCATTGTGGTTTTGAGTTGTATTTCCCTGATGATGAGTGATGTTGAGCATTTTTTCATGTGTCGGTTGGCCATCTGGATGTCTTCTTTGGAGAAGCGTCTATTCGTGTCTTTTGCCCATTTCTTCACTGGATTATTTTTTTTCAGGTGTTGAGTTTGATAAGTTCTTTATAGATTTTGGATACTAACCCTTTAACACATATGTAGTTTGAAAATATCTTCTCCCATTCTGTCAGTTGACTTTTAGCTTTGCTGATTGTGTCCTTCACTGTGCAGAAGCTTTTTATTTGATGAGGTCCCAGTGGTTCATTTTTGCTTTTGTTTCCTTTGCCTCCAGAGACGTGTTGAGTAAGAAGTTGCTGCGGCCAAGATCAAAGAGGTTTTTGCCTGCTTTCTCCTCAAGGATTTTGATGGCTTCCTGTCTTACATTGAGGCCTTTCATCCATTTTGAGTTTATTTTTGTGTCTGGTGTAAGAAAATGGTCCAGGTTCATTCTTCTGCATGTCGCTGTCCAGTTTTCCCAGCACCAGTTGCTGAAGAGACTGTATGTATTCCGCTGAATATTCTTTCCTACTTTGTCAAAGATTAGTTGACCATATGTTTGTGGGTCCATTTCTGGGTTCTCTATTCTGTTCCATTGATCTGAGTGTCTGTTTTTGTGCCATAGCTTTCCTTTTTCTAATTTTTCTTCAATAAATGTGTGTTCCTTGTACAATAAAAAAAGTAATAAAAATATAGACACAAAGAACTACTGCCATGAAATGTCATACTAAAAGATGGAGCATCAAGCAAAAATGTTAAGCCATAGAGTCCTTCATTAATTAATTATTCACCCACTCATTTGAATATACATATATTAAGTATCCCATGTGCAAGGCACAAGGACAGTTCCTGGGACTACAAATACACAAAAAATTATTTCCTACAAGGTCACAGTCCTCATGGCCAAATAGGCTTGTAAATAAAATTTTAAAACACTGTAAGGTCACTGATACTATGGGATTCCTGTTGTCAATTCTCCTCTATTTCCTGCTTTTAATGCTGCTTTTTTCCTGGCTCCCACCTTAGTCTAATTCTTGTCCACACCTAGATTGCAGCTAATACATATATGTTAATGACTATGCCTCTAACCTTGATTTTGCACCAGACCTATGTATACAGCCCACAGCCTTTGGGTCAGGTGACCCTTGAGCAATATAAAATGTATAAACCTAAAACCTATAACCTTTCACCTCCCCTACTTCAAGATCTTCTGCCTCCACATTTCTTGTTTTAAATGATGATACTGTCTTACCTTACAGCTCTGTGTAAAAGGCAGATTTAGGTATTTTACTTCACTTCTTACAGCTTTTTAGACTAAGCCTGGCACAAGCCCACATACGATTCTCATTTAGCTGCCTCATCTCCTGACACATCTGTCACCAACATAGACCTGGAATTACCAAAATACTGAATTCTGGAAATATCATGAGTTAACACATCTCTTGTCTCCATCCTTCCCTCTACCCTTCTCTTTGTTTGGAGTTTCCAACCTCATCACCACCTCCTCCTCATTGTCCTCTGACTTCTTCTCTCTGAAGCCTTCCTTGATCTTCTAGGCAAGTTTAAAGTCTCTCTCATCTGGCTCCCTTTGAAATTTGTACTTATCTATGAGAACAGCACTTATCTCCTTGTATTTTTTTATATTTATTGCCTTCTTCCTCTAGGATACTCAATTTCTTGACACCAGAGATTATGTCTCTTTCACATCGATATTCCCAACATTACACAGATCATAACAAATAGAAGACTCTCAAGTTTATTGAATATTTCCCATCATCCTTCACCTTTCTTACTCTACTGGGGTCACTCTTACCCTTGAGTGCCCCAAGCAGGCTTCCACATCTGGGTTTTTCTTACTAGACTATTCTTGCTTCAAATAGTCTCCTTAATCCCATCATTCAGATCCCTGCTCAAATGCCACCCCATTAGAGACATCTTTACTGCAATATAGATAGTACCTACCTAACACATTCCCTCTTCCCCTTTACCCTGTCTCACATTTTTCATTGCAATCATCATTAGCAAATATATTATATGTTGTTGGAATATATTTTTACATGTATCTCCACCACAAGATAAGCATCAAAGCTTGGGACTTTGAATTATTCAACAAATGAACAAAGATCTGATGCATCTATAAAAATATAAATGATGGTATTTATCACCTACATATGACACTGTCTCTCTTCCATTTCCCGTTCATTTGCTTTATTCTCACCAAGCCATATATCTATGACAAAAGAAAGATTAAGACACAAATTTCCAAGAATTGTCAAGTATAATAAGACTGAGTAAGCAACAATATTATAAAATGAAAATGGGCAATGGTTCAGCTAACTTTTTTTTTAATTGTTTTTAACGTTTATTTATTTTTGAGAGACAGATCATGAGCTGGAGAGAAGCACAGAGAGGGGGAGACACAGAATCTGAAGCAGGCTCCAGGCTTCAAGCTGTCAGCACAGAGCCAGATGCGGGGCTCGAACCCACAAACCGTGAGATTGTGACCTGAGCTGAAGTAGGCTGCTTAGCCGACTGAGCCACCCAGGTGACACTGAACTCCTACTTTTATTCTGTTCACTGTCACTTTCAATCCAATCTGGTAGTGTTTCTGCTGAAATAATTGTCTCAAACACTTCCTGAGTCCACCATGGATTTCAATGAAGTTTACTCCTTTAGAAAAAAGCCACACCTACAGATCCTTTCCAGATAACCTGTACCTGTGGCCCCTGCTCAGATAGCTGAGGAACATTTCTCTTAAGCTTCCTAGAAGTACTATCATGTGGTTGGAAGTCACATCCAAACCGCTTGAAAGAGCTCCTTGTGCAACTGAATACTCCCACCCCTCAATCCTTCTGAAATTTTGATCAAAGATTATATAGTCACACTATCACATTTTTTCTTTGTGCCACACTATCTTAATTTTTGCATCTTTTTCTGTTAGAATAAATTGAGAATTTTCAGATTCATCCAGTCCTGGTTCCTTTTTGTTTCACAATTCTTTCCTCCATTTATCTCTCTTCTCTTCATTTCATTAAAAGCAGCAAGAAGAAACCAGGTGAAACCTTCTTACATTGCTTTGAAATCTCCCCAGCTCTACAACAGAGTTCAGCTTTCTGCATAACTATAGGAGGCAATTTCAAAATTTTTCTGCAACTCTTGACCTGGAGTCCGCTCCTCCAGTTCCCAATAACATAATCTTTACTTCCTTCTAAGACTTCACTAGCAGTATCCTTAAAGTCCAGATTTCTGTTAACCCTTAATATAGGGCAGATAGAGCTGGATCTAGAAACACATTGCCGGATTTCCCTCCCTGATGCACACCAGGAAGTTAGGACCATGCAGAAAGTCACTTCATAACCTGAAGTCTGTCCCTCAGGCACAGGCCTAAGAGGTATTTCAAGGTGTTTCTCTCCTCCCTCCATCTATCCACAACCATTCTATATCCATGAAGTTTCTACATCCAGAAATAGAAACTCCCAGAAACAACTTACAGAATGAGGACAGAGAAGAAGGTACAAAAGTAGGGTAGCTATAATTTATGTTTATTTGGTTGCCAAATATAAAATGCTCTTATGTCTTTTTTTCAGATCTTTAAAATAAGGAAGTTTGCCTGGGGAACCTCAAAAGGCCCTTTAATTCTAATTTTTGTGATTTTATGATTTGAAAAGATAAAATTTAAATTAGTGCCGGTGTTGAAGTAGAACTATCAAAAATGCTAGTCTTGGCACTGAAACCAAGCCCTTGATCCAGTGTCAGTTGAGAGCTCAGTGATGTTGGCCCCTACTAATATTCCAGCCACCCAGAACCGAGGGAAAGCTGAGTGAAAACTAAGGTCTAAGAATTAGGAGGCCAACTTGGGTAATCAGCAGTCAACTTATAGATGAAAATGAGCACCTTCGTGGGCACATCACAAATACACACCAAAAATCTGTCACACTCAAACTCCAAGTCCCAGGGGGAGATTTGCTAAAACGGATTACCTCCCAGACTGGTAAACATACAGGTAAACCTACAGGTAAAATATCTCCTTTTTCCATCCCCTGACATCTTTTATTTACCCTGCTACTTACTATGAATAATTCTGCTTCTGAGTATGTGTAGATTTATTTCAGAGCAGTTGCTTTCATTTCCATCTTATTGTTTTACTCAAGGTTAAACCTTAATGTGGTGATACTGGAATGTGTCCCCACCTCCCCAGTGGTCTAGGTGCTCAGGACTGAGCACTCTTTGTTACAACTCCTCAGGTTCTTCTAATGTGCCCCCAGCCCTGAGAGACACAGGCCTAGAATATTTTAAGGCGGCTGCTCCTCTCTCTGGCCTCCAGGGGGCAATCGTGCCACTAACACAACTCTCAGAACAATGAGAAGACGCTGACACTCTCTGGGGGTGGGTGAGAGGCCTGAACTCAGGACAAAAAAGGAATAAGGATGAAAATTAGAAGCCTGAATAATATTGAGGTAATGAGGCCGAATCTCTTTAAAATTCTCCTAAAGTTTAGGAAAGTCTGTGAGCAACTCTTTCCTTCTCCCACAAGCACAATTTTCCCAAAGCCTGTCTTCTACCCAATCCCAGGCTTGTAAACCTCTCCATTGGGAGAAGCTCCCTATTTCATTATCATGACTTTGGGCAAGATGCACTTTATAACAATGGTTATAAAGATTCATCCTTTATAATAAACCCCTGTCAGAAGAGTAACTTGGTCAGGAGAACTTGTTACTTATCTTGAGTAGGTCACCCTAAGCTTTACGTGTACCCGTTGGTACTCATGTCAACTTTGACTCTTCTGGAATGATAATTTCAGCAGCCAGCATTTCAGGGTTTTCTGAAATAGTTCTCAGAAACAACCTGGATAAAGGCCACGGATCTTCTGTGGTTTGTATGTTAAGATACATCAGGGTAATGGCGAGTTGTGGGGTTGGGAGGGCCCAGGTACATGATTAGTTCAAGGAGCTCAGGAACTGTCAAAATGAACATTCAGGGGCCTACCTATCTGGCTAAGAATCCTAATGGACTCTGGGATAATGATCGTTTATGAACAAAGTTATTTAATATCCTTAAAAAATAAAACATTTTTACAAAGAAACTCAAGAAAAATTATACCAATTTTTAAAAATGCAATGGATATGAACAAATAATTTCCAAATTAAAAAAAACAAAAAAACAAGCACAGGGGCGCCTGGATGGCTCAGTCGGTCGAACGCCTAACCTCAGTTCTGGTCATGATATGGGTTCGAGCCCCATGTCAGGTTCTGTGCTGACAGTTTGCTCAGAGCCTGGAGACTGCTTCAGAGTCTCTGTCTCCTTCTCTCTCTACCCCTCCCCAGCTCACACTCTGTCTCACTCTATCTCTCAAAAATAAATAAATGTAAAAAATTAAACAATTACAAAAAAACAAGCACAAATACGAAAAGAATCCAATGTCATGGTGAACAAATGCATTATAAAACAATGAGCAAATATTTTTTTCTCTACAAATTGTTAAGTACTTTGTTTTAAATCATTAGATGCTGATGTCATGAAACGAAACTCTTAGAAAATGCTATAAAAATGTTAATTTGTACAGTCATTGGAAGGGTAATTTATTAATATGTATAAAATTATTTCACCCAACAATTCTATATTAGGAAATTTTTTTTATATTCTCCCATTCATTGTATTTTCAGAGTATACAATGCAAAACTGGCCTTTCAACTCTAAGATACACAAATATGCTATCAACAAATATTCTCACTTTATAAATGTTCAAGGTAGGGCCAAGTCCTTTAAGTACTGGTGCTATCTCTTGCACATTTTCTGAGGGGAGTTGGCAAAAGGAGCTCGGGCCCTCATACCCTTAATCCTGGATCTGTTAGGTGACTTTCCAATGTACAGATAGAGAGGTAGGGGTGCTAAAGAACTTACACCCAGACCAGAAAAGAAAAGCAGTTGTTAGTATTTAATGAACCTCTCTCCATGTGGCTTCAGGCTACTAAGACACAGGCTCCCCCACACCCTTAATCTTTTCCTCAGCTCTTTTACTGAAGAATTTGGCCTTCACAATGACAGGCAGTTTGGGGAGCTTTCCCTTTCCCAATACTTTGTAGTAGCCCGATCGCACCACATCAATGATAGGAGCAGCTCCAGTCTTGTTTTTGGCAGCATTTACCCATGTCTCCTTACTGACCAAGGTCCACAGTTTATCAAGGTTAACAGTTGGGCAGAAACTCTGGTTCCTTTTTAAGTGGTAATGCCTCATACCAACTTTTCCAAAGTAACCTGGATGATATTTGTCAAAGTTGATCCTGTGGTGATGCATGCCACCAGCATTACCCCAGCCTCCTGGGTGCTTCCGGTGCTTACGGACGCAGCCGTGGCCATGGCTCACGTGGCCCCGAAGTTTCCGGGTCTTCCTCAGTCTGGATGGCATGTCAGTGGCCCAGAAGAAAGCTCTATATTAGGAAATTTATCCTTAATAAATAATCAGAAATAGGGATGCACGGGTGGCTCATTTGGTTAATCACTAGACTTCAGCTCAGGTCATGATCTCACCGTTCGTGGGTTTGAGCCCCATATTGAGCTCTATGCTCAGAGCCTGGAGTTGTTTCATATTTTCTGTCTCTCTCTCTCTCCACCCCTCCCCAATTCATGCTCTGTCTGTCTCTCTCTCAAAATAAAGAAACATTAAAAATTAAAAGGAAGGAAGGAAGGAAGGACGGAAAAGAAAGAAAGAAAGAAAGAAAGAAAGAAAGAAAGAAAGAAAGAAAGAAAGAAAGAAAGAA
>NW_024412396.1:2034905-2159472 GCF_014898765.1 Herpailurus yagouaroundi
GAAAGAAAGAAAGAAAGAAAGAAAGAAAGAAAGAAAGAAAGAAAGAATCAGAAATAGAGGTGCCTGGATGGCTCAGTCAGTTCAGTGTCAGACTTAGGTTCAGGTCATGATCTCAGGGTGTGTAGGTTTGAGCCCCACATCGGACTCTGTGCTGACAGCTCAGGGCCTGGTGCCTGCTTTGGATGTGTCTCCTTCTCTCTCTGTCTCTTCCCCACTTTCACTCTGTCTCTGTCTCTCAAAAATAAATAAACGTTAAAAATAATGTTTAAAATAAGAAATAATCAGTAATATTTACCACAAAAAAGCAAATCTCAATAAGTATTCAAGAATCAATATCATATAGTGATATCATGTGTTTTTATTACAATTAATAAAGTTAGATACTATTCATAAAAAAGCCAACTTTAAATAAAAAGAAATGCACTCCTAAATAATTTATGAACAAGGGGCACCTGAGCAGGTCAGTCAGCAAAATGTCTGACTCTGGATTTCACTCAGGTCATAATCTCAGGTCACGATTTTGGCTCAGGTTCATGAGTTCGAGCCCTGCATCAGGTTCTGCACTGACAGCAAGGAGTCTTCTTGAGATTCTCTCTCCCTCTCTCTCTACTTCTCCCCTGCTTTCTCTCTCTCACTCAAAATAAATTCATAAACTTAAAAAATAAAATTATTTATGAACCAGAAAAAAATTATAATGGAATTGTTAAAATATTTCCAACTGTGGGGCGCCTGGGTGGCGCAGTCGGTTAAGCGTCCGACTTCAGCCAGGTCACGATCTCGCGGTCCGTGAGTTCGAGCCCCGCATCAGGCTCTGGGCTGATGGCTCAGAGCCTGGAGCCTGTTTCCGATTCTGTGTCTCCCTCTCTCTCTGCCCCTCGCCTGTTCATGCTCTGTCTCTCTCTGTCCCAAAAATAAATAAACGTTGAAAAAAAAAATTAAAAAAAAAAATATTTCCAACTGAACAATCATGAAAGGTATAAATTGTAAAACTTGAGCAATGAACCTAAGCAGCACACAGAGAACTTTTTATACCTTTCAAATATGTAAATTAAAAGACTGAACGTAATGAGCTAAACATTCAACCAGAAAGTTTTATTTTTTTTTTTTAATTTTTTTTTTCAACGTTTATTTATTTTTTGGACAGAGTGACACAGAGCATGAACGGGGGAGGGGCAGAGAGAGAGGGAGATACAGAATCGGAAACAGGCTCCAGGCTCTGAGCCATCATCCCAGAGCCCGACGCGGGGCTCGAACTCACGGACTGTGAGATCGTGACCTGGCTGAAGTCGGACGCTTAACCGACTGCGCCACCCAGGCGCCCCTCAACCAGAAAGTTTTAAAAGACAGTAAGAGTAAACAAAAGTAGGAGCACAAAAATAGTCCTAATCGGTGCTAAAATTAAGGTAATAAAGACAAAGAAACAAAGGAAAGAATCCATTTAAAATGGTTCTTTGTTGGGAGCCAAGATGGCGGAACAGCATGGAAGTTTTTTTGTGTCTCACGTCCAAGAAATACAGCCAGACCAACACTAAACCATCCTGCACACCTAGAAAACTGATCTGAGGATTAACACAACAATTTGCACAATCCAAACCACAGAATTCAGCAGGTACACAGCGCAGAGAGGTGAACTTGGGGAGCAAGAGGCCATGGTGGGCAGGGAGGTACTTTTGCGGGTAGAGAGAGGACAGAGACAGGGCAGGAGGGGGCGGGGAGAACATGGGAAAAGCACCCCTCCCTCCCAAAAAGCAGCTGGAGAGAAAGTGGAAAACAGTTGCAGGGACTAAACTAAAAAGGGAGAAAGGAGAAAGAGAGGGTTTAAATTCCATTAAGACTGTAAACAAGGGGAGCACAAAGTCTGCAATTCTTCAGCTCCACACCTGGCAGTGCTCTGGTGGGAAGGGCGAGTCCCCAGGAGCAGAGCAGGGTCTGGGAGGTTCTTGGGCCACACGGGGAAAAGCAGTTCCACTGCTGGAAGGACATTTGGTAGAGACTGTTGAAGCCACCTGGTCCCAGCAGACCCAGAGAACGGCCACATTCGCTGGTGCTGGAACAAGGTCATTAAGGGTGAAGCCTGGTGCCAGATGTGTGTTGTGATTTTCCATAATCCCTGAAAAGCTGCTGCTACACTATCTCACGAACTTTTTCTGGGGTGGGCTGACACCTGGCCGCAGCCTCGGGGCATCAGCAGTAGCAGGGTCCAACAAGCACTCCTGGGTGCAGCTGACATTCAGCCATTGCTTATTCGGCCACTGCTCACAGAGGGGCGGAAAGGTCAAAGCCTCAGTTCCTTCAGAGGTAAGGGGCTGGGAAACACAGCTGCAACTGAGACAAAACTCAGGAGAGAGGTATTGCCTGGGGCTTGGTCACAGACAGTGAAAAAGCAGGGAGTGGACAAAAGCTGAAGACAGAGGACAGGTGCATGATTGCTGATCAGGGAGAACAGAGTTCTAATACTAGAACTGGGTACCTGGGTGACACCATTTTCACCACTCCCGCGCATGCGCATACGCACCTACTGTCGCCACAGCACTCCAACCAAGTAGGCTAGCAGTGTCATCTAGTGGAGAATGGAGCCATTACACTAATACCCACCCAACTGGGTCAACCTCACTCTTCAAGAACACAAGTCTTACTGCCTGCTTAGTTTATGGACTATAAAGGGCTTCATAGTCTGACTTCTAGGGGAAAACAAAGCAATTTCAGTCCTATTTCAATCTGTTAGTAGGTCCATCATCAATTCAATTTTTTTCTTTTTTTTTTTCTCTTTTCCACTTTTCTTTTTCATGAATATGGGAAGAGAAAAAATTCATTTTTTTGTTCAATTTTTATTAAAAATATTTTTCTTTAATTTTTTACTATATTTTTTACTTTTATGTAAATTTTTTCAAATTCCATTTCACTGTCATCATTTTATTTTAGTCTACATCAGTATATTCACTTTTTCAAATTTTCAAACGATTTCCTTTTTTCTTTTCCTTTTTTCTTTTTCATTTCTTTTCTTTTTCTTGAATGCAGAAAGAGAAAAACTTCATTTTTACTTTCAATTTCTGTTAAAAATATTTTTCTTTAATTTATTTGACTATATTTTTCACTTTTATGTAAACTTTTTCAAATTCTATTTTACTTCCATCATTTTATTTTATTTTTTTTTTAATTTTTTTTTTCAACGTTTATTTATTTTTGGGACAGAGAGAGACAGAGCATGAACGGGGGAGGGGCAGAGAGAGAGGGAGACACAGAATCGGAAACAGGCTCCAGGCTCTGAGCCATCAGCCCAGAGCCCGACGCGGGGCTCGAACTCATGGACCGCGAGATCGTGACCTGGCTGAAGTCGGACGCTTAACCGACTGTGCCACCCAGGCGCCCCCCATCATTTTATTTTAGTCTATGTCAGTGTATTCACTTTTTTCAAATTTTCAAACGATTTCCTTCTTTTTCTTTTTTTTCTTTTTTCTTTTCTTTTTCTTGAATACAGAAAGAGAAAAATTAATTTTTTATTTTTATTTAATATTAAAAATATTTTTTTAATTTTTCTACTATATTCTTTACTTGTGTGTAAATTTTTTCAAATTCTATTTTACTCCCATCATCTCATTTTAGCCTACCTCAGTGTATTCATTTTTTCATATAATCAAATGATTTCCTTTTTTTTTCTTTCCACCTTTTTTTCTCTAATCTGTCAAACCACTTTCAACACCCAGACCAAAACACACCTAGGATCTAGCATCATTTATTCGATTTGTGTGTGTGTGTGTGTATGTGTGTGTGTGTGTTTAATTTTTAAATTTTAATATTTTTTAATTTTAATGTTTTTAATTTTAATTTTTCTACCTCATTAATTCATTGTCTCCCTTCAAAATGACAAAACGAAGGAATTTACCCCAAAAGAAAGAACACAAAGAAAAGACAGCCAGGGATTTAACCAACACAGATCCTAATCCCTTTTTGCAGATATAAAAGAAGTAAAAAATAGCCAGAATGAAATTAAAAATGCTACAACTGAACTGCAATCATGGATGGATGCAGCGGTGCAAGATGGACAAGGCAGAACAGAGAATCAGCGACATAGAGGACAAACTTATAGAGAATAATGAAGCAGAAAAAAAGAGGGAGATGAAGACAAAAGAGCACGATTTAAGAATTAGAGAAATCAGTGACTCATTAAAAAGGAACAACATCAGAATCATAGGGGTCCCAGAAGAGGAAGAGAGAGAAATAGCAGTAGAAGGCTTATGTGAGGAAATCATAGCAGAAAACTTTCCTAACCTGGGGAAAAACACAGACATAAAAATCCAGGAAGCACAGAGGACCCCCATTAGATTGAACAAAAAGTGACCATCAACAAGGCATATCATATTCAAACTCGCAAAATACTCAGGCAAGAAGAGAATCATGAGAGCAACAAGGGGGAAAAAAAGTCCTTAACCTACAAGGGAAGACAGATCAGGATTGCAGCAGACCTATCCACAGAAATTTGGCAGGCCAGAAAGGAGTGGCAGGATATATATAATGTGCTGAATCAGAAAAATATGCAGCCAAGAATTCTTTATCCAGCAAAGCTGCCATTCAAAATAGAAACAGATAAAGTTTCCCAGACAAACAAAAATTAAAGGAGTTTGTGACCACTAAACCAGCCCTGCAAGAAATTTTGAGGGGGACTCTCTGAGGGGAGAAAAGATGAAAAAATAAATAAATACCAAAAGCAACAAAGACTAGAAAGGACCAGAGAACACCACCAGAAACTCCAACTCTACAAGCAACATAATGGCAATGAATTTATATCTTTCAGTACTCTAAAAGTCAATGGACTCAATGCTCCAATCAAAAGACATAGGGTAACAGAATGGATAAGAAAACAAGATCCATCTATATGCTGTTTACAAGGGACCCCCTTTAGACCTAAAGACACCTTCAGGCTGAAAATAAGGGGATGGAGAACCATCTATCATGCTAAGTATATAAATATCATGTCAAATATATGAATCAATTAATCACAAACGTAAAGAAACTCATTGATAGTAATACCATAATAGTAGGAGTCTTCAACACCCCACTCACAGCAATGGACAGATCATCTAATCAGAAAATCAACAAGGAAACAATGGCTCTGAATGACACACTGGACCAGATGGACTTAATAGATATATTCAGAACATTTCATCCTAAAGCAGCAGAATATACATTCTTCTCCATGCACATGGAACGTTCTCCAGAATAGACCACATACTGGGACACAAATCAGCCCTCAACAAGTACAAAAAGATTGAGATTATGCCATGCATATTTTCAGACCACAACGCTATGAAACTCGAAATCAACCACAAGAAAAAATTTGGAAAGGTAACAAATACTTGGAGACTGAAGAACATCCTACTAAAGAAAGAATGGGCTAACCAGAAGTTAAAGAGGAAATTAAAAAGTATACGGAAGTCAACCCAAAATCTCTGGGACACAGCAAAGGCGGTCATAAAAGGAAAGTATATAGCAATCCAGGCCTTCCTAAAGAAGGAAGAAAGATCTCAGATACACAACCTAACCTTACCTTACCTTAAAGAGCTGGAAAAAGAACAGCAAGTGAAACCCCAAATCAGCAGAAGACAGGAAATAATAAAATTAGAGTATAAATTAATGCTATCAAAACCAAAAAAAAAAAAACAGTAGAACAGATCAATGAAACCAGAAGCTGGTTCTTGGAAAGAATTAACAAAATTGATAAACCACTAGCCGTTGGATCAAAAAAAAAAAAAGGAAAGGACCCAAATAAATAAAATCAAGAGGGGTGCCTGGGTGGCGCAGTCGGTTAGGCGTCCGACTTCAGCCAGGTCACGATCTCGCGGTCTGTGAGTTCGAGCCCCGCGTCGGGCTCTGGGCTGATGGCTCAGAGCCTGGAGCCTGTTTCCGATTCTGTGTCTCCCTCTCTCTCTCTGCCCCTCCCCTGTTCATGCTCTGTCTCTCTCTGTCCCAAAAATAAATAAACGTTGAAAAAAAAATTTAAAAAAAAAAATAAAATCAAGAATGAAAGAGGAGAGATCACAACCAACACAACAGAAACAAAAACAATAATAAGAGAATATTATGAGCAATTATATGTCAATAAAATGGTCAATCTGGAAGAAATGCACAAATTCCTAGAAACATATACACTACCAAAACTGAAACAGGAAGAAACAGAAAACTTGAACAAACCCATAACCAGTAAGGAAATAGAATTAGTAATCAAAAATCTGCCAAAAAACAAGAGTCCAGGGCCAGATGGCTTTCCAGGGGAATTCTACCAAACATTTAAGGAAGAGTTAACACCTATTCTCTTGAAGCTGTTCCAAAAAATAGAAATGGAAGGAAAACTTCCAAACTCTTTCTGTGAAGCCCGCATTACCTTGATTCCAAGACCAGACAGAGACCCCACTAAACAGGAGAACTATAGACCAATTTCCCTGAAGAACATGGATGCAAAAATCCTCAACAAGATATTAGCTAACCAGTTCCAACAATACATTAAAAAAATTATTCACCATGACCAAGTGGGATTAAAACCTAGGATGCAGGGCTTGTTCAATATCCACAAAACAATCAATGTGACTCATCACATCAATAAAAGAAAGGACAAGAACCATATGATCCTCTCAATAGATGCAGAGAAAGCATTTGACAAAGTACAGCTCCGTTTCTTGATAAAAACCCTCAAGAAAGTAGGGATAGAAGGAGCATACCTCAAGATCATAAAAGCCATATATGAACGTCCCAATGCTAATATCATCCTCAATGGGGAAAAACTGAGAGCTTTCCCCCCAAGGTCAGGAACAAGACAGGGATGTCCATTTTCGCCACTGTGATTCAACATAATATTGGAAGTCTTAGCCTCTGCAATCAGACCACACAAAGAAATAAAAGCATCCAAATCGGCCAGGAGGAGGTCAAACTTTCACTCTTCACAGAGGACATGATACTCTATATGGAAAACCCTAAATATTCCACGAAATAACTGCTAGAACTGATTCATGAATTCAGCAAAGTTGCAAGATATAAAATCAATGCACAGAAATCGGTTGCATTCCTATATACCAACAATGAAGCTACAGAAAGAGAAATCAAGGAATCGATCCCATTTACCATTGCCCCCAAAACCATAAAATACCTAGGAATAAATCTAACCAAAGACGTGAAAAATCTATACACTGAAAACGATAGTTTATGAAAGAAATGGAAAAAGACACCAAAAAATGGAAAAAGATTCCATGCTCCTGGATAGGAAGAACAAATATTGTTAAAATGTCAATACTACCCAAAGCAATCTACATATTCAATACAATCCCTATCAAAATAACACCAGCATTCCTCACAGAGCTAGAACAAATAATCCTAAAATGTGTGTGGAACCAGAAAAGACCCCAAATAGCTAAAGCAATCTTGAAAAAGAAAACCAAAGCAGGAGGCATCACAATCCCGGACTTCAAGCTATACTACAAAGCTGTCATCATCAAGACAGTATGGTACTGGCACAAGAACAGACACTCAGATCAGTGGAACAGAATAGAGAACCCAGAAATGGACCCACAAGCATATGGCCAACTAATCTTTGACAAAGTAGGAAAGAATATTCAGCAGAATACATACAGTCTCTTCAGCAAGTGGTGCTGGGAAAACTGGACAGCGACATGCAAAAAAATGAACCTGGACCATTTTCTTACACCATACACAAAAATAAACTCAAAATGGATGAAAGACCTCAATGTAAGATGGGAAGCCATCAAAATCCTTAATGAGAAAACAGGCAAAAACCTCTTTGATCTTGGCTGCAGCAACTTCTTATTCAACATGTCTCTGGAGGCAAAGGAAACAAAAGCAAAAATAAACCACTGGGACCGCATCAAAATAAAAATCTTATGCACAGCAAATGAAACAATCAGCAAAACTAAAAGGAAACTGACAGAATGGGAGAAGATATTTGCAAATGACATATGTGTTAAAGGGTTAGTATCCAAAATCTATAAAGAACTTATCGAACTCAACACCCAAAAAACAAAGAATCCAGTGAAGAAATGGGCAAAAGACATGAATAGACACTTCTCCAAAGAAGACATCCAGATGGCCAACTGACACATGAAAAAATGCTCAACATCACTCATCATCAAGAAAATACAATTCAAAACCACAATGAGATACCACCTCACATCTGTCAGAATGGCTAACATTAACAACTCAGGCAACAACAGATGTTGGCGAGGATACAGAGAAAGAGGATCTCTTTTTGCATGCTGGTGGGAATGCAAGCTGGTGCAGCCACTCTGGAAAACACTATGGAGGTTTCTCGAAAAACTAAAAATAGAACTACCCTACAACCCAGTAATTGCACTACTAGGCATTTAGCCACGGGATACAGGTGTGCTGTTTTGAAGGGACACATGCACCCCAATGTTTATAGCAGCACTATCAACAATAGCCAAAGCATGGAAAGAGCCCAAATGTCCATCGATGGAGGAATGTGGTATATAAATATATAATGTGGTATATAAATATATAATGTGGTATATAAGATGTGGTCTATAAATATACCATAAAGAATGTGGTATACAAATATATAATGGAGTATTACTCAGCAATCAAAAAGAATGAAATCTTGCCCTTTGCAACTACATGGATGGAACTGGAGGGTATTATGCTAAGTGATATTAGTCAGTCAGAGAAAGACAAACATCCTATGACTTCACTCATATTAGGACTTTAAGAGACAAAACAGATGAACATAAGGGAAGGGAAACAAAAATGAAATATAAAAACAGAGAGGGGGACAAAACAGAAGAGACTCATAAATATGGAGAATAAACTGAGGGTTACTGGAGGGGTTCTGGGAGGGAGGGATGGGATAAATGGGTAAGGGACACTAAGGAATCTACTCCTGAAATCATTGTTGCACTATATGCTAACTAATTTGGATGTAAGTGTTTTAAAAAATTTAAAAATAAAATTAAATAAATAAATAAATAAATAAATAAATAAATAAATAAATAAAATGGTTCTTTGGAAAGAATTAGAAAATAGACACTTCTCTGATAAGAAATCTCAAGGAAATTAAGAAGATAGAAAAATACGATGTAAAGGAAGACACAGACACAGCAAAAATTTAAATAATTATAAGAACATGCAAGGAATAAATCCATACAAATTAATCAGAAAACTTGAACAAAATGTAAAACTTTCTAAAAATTATCACTCAGCAAAACTGAAAAGTTGAAAACTGGAATTAAATGTACCAGAATTTAAACTGAAATTTCAATCTTTAAACATACATATGGTTTCACAGGCAAGTTACATCAAACCCAAGACCAATAATTTCCATACCTGTGCTAAGAAAAATTAAAACAGCAAGGCTACTACTCAACACATTTTATGAGACCAAGAGAACCACAATTACAAAAATAAACAAAGAGATGACAAATAACAATTATAGACCAATATTACTTATGAAAAGCAATGACTGCACGTAAATTATTATCGAGCCAGCATTGGATTTTAAAAAGTAATACTAATACACCATGATCATTTAGGATTCATCTCAGGAGTATGAGAAAGATTAAATATTAGTGCATGCAACATACCACACATAAAAACAGTAACTAAAATTATCTCACTAAATGCAGAAAAGTGAGTTGGGTCAAGTTTAACATGTATTTCTAATTGAAGTCTCTTCACAAACTAGGAAGAAAAGGAACTTTCTTAACCTGAACAAGGGAATCTTTGACTTTGTTTTCAAAGGGAGATGTTAAAAGCATTCCCTTAAAAATTTGAAAAAGAGAAAGATTTCCAATGTTATTCTTTCTATTCTATATTTCAATCAATGTCCTAATGACTACAGTAAAATAATAAAAACATTAGAACTGGAAGGAGAAAACATCTATCATTAATCATAGTTACCTGATTCCATATCTGGGGGAGAAAGTGTACAAATGAGCCTAGAATGTCTTCTCCTCCCAGAAAACTAGGAAACTATCACAGATTACAGAAGCCATGTCACAAAGGCTCAGGAGCCAGCCTGAAAAGATTTGTTCTAGTTAAGATGGGACATTTCCCACATCAATAAGACCATGAATCCAATCAACTGAAACACATCAAGTATGTTTAAATCCATGAGTTCATAAAACAATCCTCCTTAATTACTTTTAGGATTTATCCTGGTTGCCAGAGATTTGCTTGGGACTATTTTGGTGTTTGTCCTGAGAAACGCCTCCATCTCAGGCAAGCAGGGATGGTATAGTCACCATAGAGGGGAATCAGCTCATTATCGTACAAACTGATAAATGAATGGAAAGTGTCTTACACTTAACCTTAAAGTTAATCAATTATTTGACAAGGAAAATTATCTTAATAGAAATGCTTCGGTTAAAAAATGAAGTAGAAATGATATAATTAGAATATCATCAATTTGCAAACCAACTCCTAATCAAAAAACAGATCTAGTCATTGTTTATCAACAGTCACTATCACACACACCCGAAAAGACAATCTGACCTTACTTGTCTCCTGAGTAAAGTACACAACCCCATGATGTCTGGGATTTGCTTTAATCTAATCAGAACTCAAACAGGTATAGATGTGTAGGGTGATGCGGGTGTAGACGAACAAGACTGGCTAAGACTTGATAATTGTGCAACCTACACAATGAGTACAAGCTCTTTCATTGCACTATTCTCTCTTTGGTAGATGTTTAAGTTTTCCGTAATTAAAAACTTTGAAATAACATAGTTAACATACAAATAAATTTCCAGAAATGCAAAGACTTATATTTACAATGTCCATTGATTTTTATTTAAAACAATCAAAAGAGGAAACAAAACAATTTCAAACAAGGATGTTTAAACAAATTAAGTTACACTTACACAGAAGAGTATGGAGCTATAAAAATCACATTTTCACATGCAGCTGAATGACATGGTGGCATATTCATACACATTATGTTCAACACAAAAAAGTTTTTTAATTTGATCCCAATTCCATTAGAGGATGCATATTTGCAATAAAAACTACTGAAAGAAATGCAACGAGATGTTAACAGCATTTACCTCTGGGTAATGAGATTGTGGTTGGATTTTATTGTCTACTTCTCCCTTTTGGTTATGTCCACATTGGACAAGTTTTCTTTCATGATAAACCATACACAACATCTTATCCATCAATCAGACAACAGGGGCCTGGAGAAAGAGAGGCAGGAGGCAGACAAAGACAGCAGGAAGTGTGACTAAGCTTACGTATGCAGAAGGTCCACTGCCAGCTCTATAGAAGCAAGGCCACGGAGCCACCCAGTTCCAGTGACACTGCAAAGGGCCTGCAGGTGGCAGACAGAACAAGAGCCATTTCACCAGCTGGAAGGTCCCAGGATGCAGTCCGGATTGAGTGCTTTCTGGTGCACAGTGGTGGCCTTCATCCACTTTGGTAAGGAGCCCACCACCCCTGCAGCCCGGGACTGAGGGAGGGGTTTGAGAAAGATGTTGGAAGAGAACTTGACTGTGCCTTTTTCACTTTGTTTTCTGGGTGAAAAATGGCTATTTGTGACAACTTTCTTGGGAGCAATGTCAACAGCTAAGCTACTTTTTTCTTCTTCTCTACAGGTTCCAGCAATACACAGAGTGTCACTCAAACTCCAAGTCCAGTGAATACACAAGAGGGAGAATCTGTGAGCTTGCACTGTAGTTTCACACTCAGCTATACTCACTATGTGATGAGCTGGTTTCAACAGCTGTCCAATGGAAAGATGACTGAAATCATTAATCTTTATTCTGGTAACACGAACACTAGGAAAGGACGATATTCTGTGTCACATCAGAAAGGAAACAAAGCCCTAAGTCTCACCATCACAGGCTTGATGCCTACAGACTCAGGTGTCTATTTCTGTGCTGTTGGAGAAACTGCACGGTGGGAGGAGTGACAGGGAGAGTCTTACAAAAACCCCCTGGGCTGAGCATGAAATAGCCACCTGCTCCAGAAGCTTAGGAGAAAACAACCCACAGAACAGGAAAAGGTAAACAGAAGGTAGGGTGGGTGGCACTGGTGGGTGTAGAGAGGAAGCTGATGAATGTTCTAGCAATAATCTTCCCACATCTGGTATCCAATGAAGAGTTGTGGTTACAAGATCCCAGCCTCAAGAGCATTTTCACCTCAGAACCACATAGCCAATCAGGATATGCATCCATCTTTTCTGCTGCCCAACATCCATCCCTCCTTGTCTGGTGACCACACCTGGATTTTCCCGGGATAAACAAGCCATGCCTCCTCCTACCCCATGTTTGGGTTTAGATGAGACTGAGCCCAGCCTTGGACACCCTGGCTAATTAACATAATTCATCTCTGACCACAATGATGTTTCAAGGATGGGTACCTGCCCCAAGTCTACATCGCAAAACTTAATATGAAGCTCTTAGGAATATGGCTGGGGATGTAGGAAGCTAGGATATACCCCTACAGTTGCCAGCGCCCCTCTTCCCACCAAAAAGGAAGAGCATGATCCTGAAAAGAGAATGAAACTGAGATCCCTTAACCTTGTTTGAGGTACAGACTCTGCAATGATTAGAGATCGACTTGGGATTTTTCAGTTGTGCACCCCAGCTGTCTTTGCTTGTGTTCCTCCAGAAGAAGACAAGGATTCTAGTGCAAGTACTTTAGTTGGGAGGTGATCCCACGATGCCTGCCAGGGGCAGTGGGAACAGTGACAGGAAGGGAATTCAGCCAGTGAAGGGCATGTGTGTTAATGCAATCCCTATCACAATACCACCAGCATTTTTCATACAGCTAGAACAAACAATCCTAAAATTTATGTTGTTCACAAAAGACCCCAAATAGCCATGCAATCCTGAAAATAGTAAAGCAAAGTAGAGGCATCGCTATTCTGGACTTCAAGGTATATTACAAAGCTATAGTCAGTCAGTACAGTATGGTACTGGCATAAAACACAAATCAATGGAACAGAATAAAGAATCTAGAAATGAACCCACAACTATATGGTCAACCCCTTTGACAAAGCAGGAAAGAATATTCAATGAAAATCTTCAGCAAATGGTGTTGGGAAAACTGGACACAACATGCAGAAGAATGAAATTGGACCACTTTCTGGACCATACACAAAATAAATTCAAAATGGATGAAAGACCTGAACATGAGATAGGATACCATCAAATCCAACAGGAGAACACAGGCAGAAACCTCTGTGACATCGGCTGTGGCAACTTCTTACTGGACACATTGCCAGACCGAGGGCAACGAAACCAAACATGAACCTTTGAGACTTCATCAAGATAAAAAAGCTTCTGCACAGTACAGGAAACAATCAGCAAAATCTATGAAATGGAAGAAGATATTTGCAAAATGACACATCTGGTAAAGGGTTAGTGTCCAAAATCTATAAAGAACTTAATCGGGGCGCCTGAGTGGCTCAGTCTGTTAAGCATCCAGCTTTGGCTCAGGTCATGATATCGTGGTTTGTGAGTTCGAGCCCCGCATCAGGCTCTGTGCCGACAGCTCGGAACCTGGAGCCTGATTCGGATTCTGTGTCTCCTTCTCTCTCTGCCCCTCCCCCACTTGTGCTCTGTCTCTCTCTATCAATAATAAATAAATGTAAAAAAAAAAAAAAAAGAACTTAATCAACTCAACACCCAAAAAAACAAATAATCCAGTTAAGAAATGAGCAGAAGACATGAATAGGCACTTTTCCAATGAGGACATCCAGATGGCTAACAGACACATGAAAAGAGGCTCAACATCACTCATCATCAGGGAAATACAAATCAAACCACAATGAGATACCACTTCACACCTGTCTGAATGGCTAAAATTAATAACACAAGAAACAACAGGTGTTGGCAAGGATGTGAGGGAAGGGGAGCCCTCTTGCACTTTTGGTGGGGATGCAAACTGGTGCAGCCACTCTGGAGAACAATATGGAGGTTCCCCAAAAGTTAAAACTAGAACTACCCTATGATCCAGCAATTGCATTACTAGGTATTTACCCAAAGGATACAAAAATACAGATTTGAAGGGATAACTGGACCCCAATGTTTATAGCAGCATTATCACAATAGTCAACCTATGGAAAGAGCCTGATGGAGAGAGGTGGATGGGTGTGGGCTAGAAGTGTGATGGGCATTAATGAGAGCACTCATTTGGATGAGCACTGGGTGTTTCATGGAATTGATGAATCATTGAATTCTATGCTAGAAACCAATATTGCACTGTAATTCACTAAATACAATTGAAATTTTAAAAAATGAGAAAAACCAATCCATCGATCAGGGCCTGTGTATTCTCCTGCCAACTGCCACTATGAGCAGCAAGACTTTCATCATACCAGGGAATTTCTGACAACCCATGGGAGACATTTGCTTCAACTTGTCCCATTTGAGGGCCAGAGGAGCTAAGGTATTGATACCCCAAATCCTGTGTGTCACTGGTGGAGGACAGTGCCCAGGGATATGAGTGGTAATTCCCCAACACTTATGTCTGCCAAGAGGCTGTGCAGTAAAAGAAAGCCCTTAGGCAAAGAAACCCAAGCTTTGGCAGGAGGAAGGGGACAGTGTGCACTGACGTCTTAAGCACAAAGGGATACAGGGAAGACACCAAAAATGCCACACAATTTCTCTTTTTTTAATAAATTATTCTGAGATGGGCTTTCTGTGACTTGCAATCAAGAGACCTAACTAAAAACACAAAAAAGATACCACTGGGTGAAACAAGTTAACCAAACAAAATAGTTTAATATTACTTTTTAAAACTCCTGGCTTGCTGCAGGGGAGACAGGTTACAACTCCTCAGACTGTTCAGATTAGATCAGTTGTTCAGCCCTTTCCTCACACGTCATCCAGGGTGGTAAGGGGGAGGGACAAATTTAACACTGTACCTGTTATTACACTTAACATTTAACTGTTCTCTCCCCTTTGAGACTCTTCTGCTCAGGGTCACCTTGCTTACTGCTGCCAGATTAATCTCCCTACTGTGTCCCTCCAAAGAATTTTGCTTATTTAAGACTTCTGGATTCCTTGTGACACTGTGCTTTTCCCAAATCTCAATTCCTGCTCCTGCTCCTGCCAGCTGCTTCTCCAGAAACAGTTTCCTCCCCATCTCTACCTTTTGAACTCACTGTCTCTCAAAATCTAGGTCACGCTTTGATGTTTCTGAGGACAGCTCGGAAGCAATGAGCATACCTAGATCTCGTATCTTGGTTTCTAATACAATTTTTCAGTGCAAGGAACCAGGGCTCCTTGGAGAAATGGCTGATTCTAGGGCTGGCACAGGGAATATTCCAGATAAATCTGTAGTATCTTAAAATGTTTAAAAAAAAAAAAAAAAAAAAACCACCACCACCTATGATGGGGCTATGTTAAGGAGACATCAGAGTCAACTAAAAAAGCTCCCTGTGGCTGAAACTAGAACAATTTAAGCAATAAAATAAATATCCATGAATCACTGATATAAATAAATCATTGAAAAAGTGTGAGGCAGAACAAACTTCCCATGCTTTAGAACTCTAAATAATTTATTTCGATACTCCACATTTCTGACTCCTCAAATGTGTGCTGTTCATAGTGACTTCCTTCCAAAAGGAACAGTGTGGTAAGTGTGACAAAAGAGCAACAGTGGATTGGGGCACCTGGGTGACTCAATCCATTAAGCATCTGACTCTTAATTTTGGCTCAGGTCATAATCTCACAGCTTGTGAGACTGAGCTCTGGACTGTCAGTGTAGAGCCTGCTTGGGATTCTCTCTCTCCCTACCTCTCTGTACCTCCCCTGCTCACTATCCCTCTCTCTCTCTAAAAATGAATGAATAGATTATTTTTAAAAAAATAAAAAAGGGCAATAGTGGAGAAACCTGCCAAACACCAGTTTAGCTCGCTGATCATGGTCAAAATCACCAGAGATGTTGATAGCATGTCCCCTTGATATGATGTGAAGAGAAATGGCACGTTACCTCTGTGATCTTCCTCCCCAAAACCCACAACCTCAGTCTAATCATGAGGAAATCATCAGAAAAATCCCAATTTAGGGGCATTCTGCGAAGCATCTAACTAATACTCCTAAAAATTGTCAAGGTCATCAAAAATAAGAAAAATCTGAGGAGCGCCTGGGTGGCTCTGTCAGTTGAGCATCCAACTCTTGATTTTGTCTCTGGTTATGATCCCAGACTTGTGGGAAGGAGACTGTATTGGGCTCAACACAGAGCATGGAGCCTGCTGGGATTTTCTCTCTCTCTTTCTCTCTCTCTCTCTCTCTCTCTCTCTCTCTCTCTCTGTCTCACTCCCCTGCTTATGTTCTTTTTCTCTCTAAAATAAAATAAACTTTAGGTTGCCTATGTGGTTCAGTCAGTTAAGCGTCCAACTTCAGCTCAGGTCATGATCTCACCTTTCATGGGTTTGAGCCCCACATCAAACTCTGTGCTGACAGCTCAGAGCCTGAAGCCTGCTTCAGATTCTGTGTCTCCCTCTCTCTCTGTCCCTCCCCACTTGTGCTCTCTCTCTCTCTCTATCTCTCTCTCTCTCTCTCAAAAATAAACAATAAAAAAAAAATTTAAGTTCACAAGAAATAAATAAAATAAATTAAATTTAAAGAAAAATTAAAAAACAAGAAAAATCTGAGAAATTGCCATAGCCAACAGGAGCTTGAGGAAACATGAAAACTAAATGTAATGTGGTCTCCTTGTGGGACTCTGCAGGAGATAAAGAACTTTAGGTAAATCAAAGTAAAACTACAGAAGTATGAACTTTAGCCAATAATAACATATCAGCATCCATTTCTTAACTGTGGCAAATGTACCCTTTTAAGATGTTCGTCGTAAGGGAAACTGGGTGTGCAGTATGGAAAGTATGCGTACTATCTTCACAACTTTTCTGTAAATCCAAAACTGTTCTCAAAGTGAACATTTAATACAAAAAGCTTACAAAACTATATGTTCCTCATGACCTGCACTTTGTGGAGGGAGAATTACAATTTAAATATGTCATTATGTATACCTCAAAAGGAATTTTGAACTGTGTTATCCATACATAGCCACTAGCTAACAAGGCTCCTAAACACTTGGATTGTGATAAGTCCAAATACACATGTGCTGTGAATTTAAAATAAACACAAAGTTTCAAAGACTTAGTATAAAGAAAATAATGTAAACAATCCTATTAATATTTTTATGAACCAATGTTGAAATGATATTTGGGGATTACCAGGTTAAACAAAATATATTTTTAAAATTAGTTTTATATACTTATATATAGTTTCTTTTAATGTGGCTACTAAAAATTTTAAATTAGTTATGTGGCTCACATTAAATTCTCTTCATAACAGTGGACTAAAAGATAGACATGAGGGGCGCCTGGGTGGCGCAGTCGGTTAAGCGTCCGACTTCAGCCAGGTCACAATCTCGCGGTCCGTGAGTTCGAGCCCCGTGTCAGGCTCTGGGCTGATGGCTCAGAGCCTGGAGCGTGTTTCCGATTCTGTGTCTGCCTCTCTCTCTGCCCCTCCCCCGTTCATGCTCTGTCTCTCTCTGTCCCAAAAATACATAAACGTTGGAAAAAAAATTAAAAAAAAAAAAGATAGACATGAAATGTTAATAATAGTTATTCCAGCAGTAGAATTCAGGGTAATTGTTTTAGCTTTCCTTTTTCTAATTTTTCTTCAATAAATGTGTGTTCCTTGTACAATAAAAAAAGGAATAAAAATAAAAAGACACAAAGAACTATTGCTATGAAATGTCACCCTGAAAGATGGAAGCACCAAACAGAAACGTCAAGCCAGAGAGTCCTTCATTAATTAATTATTCATCCATTCATTTGAATATACATACATTAAGTATCCCATGTAGAAGGCACTGGGACAGTTGCTGGGAATACAAATACACACAAAAAAAGTTGAATTATAATTATTTCCTACAAGTTCACTTTCCACTTGGCCAGTTAGGTTTATAAATAAAACTTTAAAACACTGTAAGGTCAATGATACTATGGTATTCCTGTAGTCAATTCTCCTCTATTTCCTGCCTTAAATGTTGCTGTTTTTCTGGCTCCAACCTTAGTCTAATTCTCTGTCCACACCTGGATTGAAACTAATACCTGTGTGCTAATGACTGTGCCTCTACCCTTGATTTTGCTCCAGACCTATGTATACAGCCCACAGCCTTTCGGTCAGGTGACCCTTGAGCAATATAAAATGTATAAGCCTAAAACTCATAATCTTTTCACCTTCCCTACTTCAAACTCTTCTGCCTCCATATTTCTTGTCTTAATTAGTGATACTGTCTTACCTTACAGCTCTGTGTAAAAGGCAGATTTAGTAATTTTACTTCACTTCTCACAGCTCTTTAGACTTAGCCTGGCACAAGCCCACATACAATTCACATTTAGCTGCCTCATCTCCTGACATATCTGTCACCAATGTAGACCTGGAATTATCAAAATACTAAATTCAGGAAATATCATGAGTTAACACACCTCTCGTCTCCATCCTTCCCTCTACCCTTCTCTTTGTTTGGAGTTTCCAACCTCATCACCACCTCCTCCTCATGGTCCTCTGATATCTCCTCTCTAAAGCTTAATTTAAGGTCTAGGCAAATTTAAGGTCTCTGTCCTTTGGCTCCCTTTGAAATTTGTACATGCTTCCAAAATAGCACTTATCTCCTTATACATTTTTATATTTGTTGCTTGCTTCCTCTAGGGTACTCAATTTCTTGAGAGCAAGGATTATGTCTCTTTCACCTCGATATTCCCAACATGACACAGAACATGACAAGTAGAAGACTCTCAAGTTTACTGAATATTTCCCATCTTCCTCCACCTTTCTTCCTCTACTGGGATCACTCTTAACCCCTAGAATAGTTCCTTGAGTGCCCCAAGCAGGCTTCCACCTCCGGATATTTTTACAAGAGTAGTCTTGCTTCAAATGTTGCCTTCACCCATCATTCAGATCACTGCTCAAATGCTACCTCATCATAGACGTCTTTCCTTCAACCATATATAGCTACTACTCACCCAACCCATCCCCCTTTACCCTTACCCTGTCTCACATTTTTTCATGGCAGTCATCATTAGCAGACATCACTTTATATATTTGTTGGCATATTCTTATCTGTCTATCCACCAGAATAAAAGCATCAAGAAGCATAGGACTTTGTCTGAATTATTCAACAAATGAATAAAGGTCTGATGCATGTATAAAAAAATTAATGATGTTATTTATCACCTAAACATGACACTGTCTCTCTTCCATTTCCTCTTCATCTGCTTTTATTCTCAACAAGACATATATCTAGGACAAAAGAAGGATTAAGACACAAAACTCCCAGAATTGTCAAGGATAGTAAGACTCAGTAAGGAATAATATAACTTAAAAAGGGGCAATGGTTCAGCTAACCAGCTATTAATTTTGTTTTCCGAATGCACTTTACCTTCTAATTCATTTATTCAACAAATATTTATACCACACCTATCATTTGTTCCTTTTGAAAAGTTAAAAGCTGCCTTATGCATTTGTATCACTGTTCATAGTTTACAAGGTCCTTTCTGACATTCCAATGTATCCTCATAAACAATTCTTTTCCTAGAGGCTGCCCAGAGCTCCTAGTGGTCTCCTGCACTTTCTTTAGGCTTTTTCAACACGGCTGCTTACAACATAAGCCAGCAAGGAGAATCTCTCATCTTAGCTAAGACAGAAACCTTTCATAATGTAACAACAACAACAAAAAAACAAAAAACAAAAAACAAAAACAAACAAACAAACAAACAAAAAACAGAGGCCTAGCTCCATCACCTTTGCATATTGTATTGGTTAGAAGCAAGTCACAGGTCCCTTCTACACTCAAAAGAAGGGATTATCTAAAGGCATGGACACCAGGAGGCAGGGACTTATCTCTCTACCAGAGTCCACCATCTGACCCCCAAAGATTCATATTCCTCCTACTTGCAAAATACATTCACACACACTCCCAAAGACCCCAAGAGTCTCATATCATATAGCGTCAGCTCATAGACAAAATCACATCATCTAAATGGTGTCCAAGTCCAAATGCAGCTCCTGGGTGTCATCTGTTAAGTACAGCTCCTGGGGCACAATTGCTCTCCATCTGTCAAGCTGCAAAACAATCGACCTTCCCCCACACATCCAGATTACAGTGTTAGATCAGACACGACCAGGAAGGCACGGGTTAATAGCTAGAGACATTTGGGTCCAAAGAGTGGAAAACCAAGTGTAGAAACACTTGGAGAAACCCAGCTGGGCAAAACTTAGGAGTTCTTTGATTACATTTAAGGCCTGGAAATAAATCTCAACTGTGACCCCTTGGCTTTTACTTCTGCTTTCAGAGTCGTCTCTCTTCCTTCACAAAAGGTAACACATATTTGCAGTTGAGTAGTTTTATAAAACTGCTTCCTGCCAGTAGAGCTTTAGGGGTCTGACCTCCTCCTTTCATTCTGTATTCTGTCCCTTTCAATCCAAGCTGGTAGTGTTTCTGCTGAAATCATTTTCTCAAACACCTCCTGGGTCTCCCATGGATTTAAATGAAGTTTACTCTTTAGAAAAAAAGCCACCACCCACAGATACTTTCCAGAAAAACTGCACCTGTGGCCCATGCTCTGATGGCTGAGGGACCAATCTCTTAAGCTTCTTAGAAGTCCTATCGTTTGCTTGGGAGTCACATCCAAACCTCTTTCTTGAAAGAGCTCCTTGTGTGACTGAATACTCCCACCCCTCAATCCTTCTGAGGTTTTGATGAAAAGTTATGTAGTCACACTGTCAGTTTTTTCGCTCTTAATTTTAGCACCTTTTTCCATTTGAAGAGATTGAGAATTTTCAGATTCATCTAGTCCTGGTTCCTATTTGTTTAACAATACTTCCCTTCATTCATCTCTCTTCTCTTCATTTCATTAAAAGCAGCAAGAAGAAACCCAGTGGTACCTTCATTCGTTGCTTTGAAATCTCCCAGCTCTACAACCAAGTTCAGCCTTCCATATAACTACAGAAGGCAATTTCAGAAAGTTTTCTACCACTACCTGACATGGATTCCTCTCCTCCATTTCCCTAAGACTTTACTAGCAGTATCCTTATATTCCAGATTTTTGCTAGCACTTAATATAGGGCAGATAGAGCATTTTGTAAGAAACACATTGCCAATTTTCCCTCCCTGATGCACACCAGGAAGTCAGGACCATGCAGAAAGTCACTTCAAAACTTAGTCTGGCCATCGGGCACAAACTTGACAGGTATTTCAAGGTGTTTCTCTCCTCCTTCCATCTCTTCCTGACCATTCTACCCCCACCATGTTTCTACATCCAGAAATAGAAACTCTCAGAAACAACTAAGAGGAAGTCAGTAGGACTACTAACAGTGCTTTGTTTCTTTTAAATAGAGACAGTGGTAGGGAATTTCTAGGTCTATGAGTAATAGAAAGAATTCCCAAGTAGTGCTAGCTGGGAATTCTTGGACTTCTTGTATCCCATAAGATCAGAGCATGACAGGGCCAGGCAATGATATAGAGAAGAAGGTACTAAAGTAGGGTAGCTGTACTTTAAGTTTATTTGTTTGTTTGCCAAAACTAAAATGCTCTTATGGCTTTTTCAGATCTTGAAAATAAGGAAGTTAGGCTGGGGAGCCTTAAAAGCCCCTTTAATTCTAATTTTATTTTTGTGGTTCTCTGATTTGAAAAGACAAAATATAAATTAATGCTGGTGTTGAAGTATAACTCTCAAAAAGCCAGTCTTGGCACTGAGACCAAGCCCTTGATGAAGTTTCAGTTGAGAGCTCAGTGATATTGGCCCCTATTAATATAGCCACCCAGAATTCAAGGAAAGCTGAGTTAAAAATGGAGTCTAGGAATTAGGAGTCCAACTTGGGTAATCAGCTGTCAATGAAAACGAGCACCTTCATGGGCACATCACAAATATACACCAAAACAGTGTCATGCTCAAACTCTAACTCCCAGGGTGAGATTTGCTAAAATGGATTACCTCCAAGACTGGTAAACCTAAGGGTAAAATATCTCCTTTTTCCATCTCCTGACATCTTTTATTTACCCTGCTACTTACTATGAGTAATTCTGCTTCTGGGTATGTTTAGATTTATTTCAGAGCAGTTGCTTTCATTTTCTTTTTATTTTTTCACCCAAGTGTAAACGTTAATAAGGTGATACTAGAAGGTGTCCCCACATCTCCAGTGGTCTAGGTGCTTAGGACTGAGCCTCTTTGGTACAACGCCTCAATTTCTTCTAATGTGCAGCCAGCCTGGAGAACCAAGACCTAGAATACTTTAAGGAGGCTGCTCCCCTGTCTGGCCTCCAGGGGGCAATCGTGCCACTAACACAACTCTCAGAACAATGAGAAGATGCTGACACTCTCTGGGGGTGGGTGAGAGGCCTGAACTTAGGACAAAAAAAGGATAAGGCTGAAAAATAGAAGTCTGAATACTATTGAGGTCATTGAAAGCAGAATCTCTTTAAAATTCTCGTATGGGGCACTTGGGTGGCTCAGCTGGTTAAGTGTCTGACTTTGGCTCAGGTCATGATCTCACAGTTTGTGAATTTGAGCTCCATGTCAGGCTCTGTGAGGACAGCCTAGAGCCTGGAGCCTGCTTCAGATTCTCTGTCTCCCTCTCTCTCTGCCCCTACCCATTCATGCTCTCTCTCTTTCTCTCTCTCTCTCAAAAATAAACATTAAAAAATAAAAATAAGAGCAGCTGGTCAACATGGCAGAAAAGCAGGAGGACCCGAAGTCCCTTATCCCTCAAACACAGCAGTGTTAAGGCCAGAGGTCTTGGAATTCCCAGAGTCAGGGCTGCAGAGTGACAGAGACATCTCTGGGGACAACCTGGCAGGCCATAGGTGCATGATTGCAAAGTGGGAGAGATAAAACGGGCAGCATAGGAATGGAGGGGAGGGATCCCCTTCTATGGAGAGACAAAGGGAAGAGAAAGAGAGGCTGTGAAAGTGTAAGATTGTATTTAGACAAGAGAAAAACTACTGAGTGGGGAGTGGAAAAAACGGAGAAAGAACCAATTTCCAACTGTGGGGCTTTTTCCGGACTGGGGCCAGCTGCCCTGTTTGCATACCTGAGAAGTGAGCTCATAGGAACATTCTTGACAATAAATTATATTAAATAAATAAATTCAAAAATAAAAAATAAAATAAAACAAAATAAAATTCTCCTAAACTTTAGGAACCTCTGTGAGCAACCCTTTCCTTCACCTGCAAGCACAGTTTTCCCAATGTCTGTCTTAGACCCAACCCCAGGCATGTAAACCTACTCATTGGGAGAAGCTCCCCATTTTATTACCATTTCTTTGGATAAAATTCACATTAAACGGTGGTTGTGGAGGTTTATCCTTTATAACAAAGCCCTCTCAGAAGTATAACTTGGTCGGAAGTTGTTCCTTGCCTTGAGCAGGTCACCCTAACCTTTACATGTACCCATTGGTACTCATGTCATGTTTGACTCCTCTGGAATGATAATTTCAGCAGCCAGCATCTCAGAGTTTTCTGAAATAGTTCTCAGAAACAACCTGGATAAAGGCCACAGAGGTTTGTGATCTTTGTAAAGATTTATCAGAGTGATGGTGAGTTGTAGGGCTGGTGGGGTTGGGGTGGCCCAGGCACATGATTAGTTCAAGGAGCTCAGGAACTGTCAAAGTAAACATTCAGCGGCCTACCTATCTGGTTAAGAATCATAGTGCACTCTAGGACAATGATCTTTTATGAACACATTTGTTTAAACTCCTTAAAAAATAAGATATTTTATTACAAAGAAATTAGAGAAAATTTGTAACAATTTTACTAAAAGCAATGGATATGGGCAAATAATTTCCAAATTACAAAAATAGCAAATTCAAATAAAAAGATTCCAACCTCATTGATAAATTCACATGAAAACAATGAGGAAATAATATTTTTTCTCTACAAATTGTTAAATAATTTTTTAAATCTTTAGATGTTGATGTCATGAAACAAGACTCTTAGAAAAATGCTATAGAAATGTCAATTTGTACAGTCATTGTAAAGGTAATTTGTTCATAGATAAAAAAATTATTTCACTCAACAATTCTGTATTCAGAAATTTATCCTTAAGAAATAATCAGAGAAATAGACCACAAAAAAGCAAATCTCAATAAATATTAAAGAATCAATATCATACAAGTCATGTTCTTTTACTGTAATGAATAAAGTTAGACACTATTAGTAAAAAGTCAACTTTAAACAAAAAGAAATGCACTCCTAAACAATTAATGAACCCAGGGCACTTGGGTGGCTCCATCAGCTAAGTGTCTTTTGCTTGATTTCAGCCCACGTCATGATCTAGTGGTTCATGCACTGCAGCCCAGTGTCAGGGTCTAGCTGACAGCAAGGAGTCTGCTTGGGATTCTCTCCCTCCTTCTCTGCCACTCCCCTGCTTTCTCTCTCTCACACAAAATAAATAAATAAACTTTTTTTTTTTTTTAATTTTTTTTTTCAACGTTTATTTATTTTTGGGACAGAGAGAGACAGAGCATGAACGGGGAAGGGGCAGAGAGAGAGGGAGACACAGAATCGGAAACAGGCTCCAGGCTCTGAGCCATCAGCCCAGAGCCCGACGCGGGGCTCGAACTCACGGACCGCGAGATCGTGACCTGGCTGAAGTCGGACGCTTAACCGACTGCGCCACCCAGGCGCCCCAATAAATAAACTTTAAAAAACAATAAAATAATTTATGAACCAGAAAAGAAATTATAATGAAATTGTTAAACTGTTTACAGTGGAACAATCGTGAAAGGTCTACATTTTAAAACTTGAACAATGAACCTAAGCAGCACACAGAGAACTTTGTATACCCTAAAAATAAATCAGGACAAAAATACTGAAGGTAATGAGCTAAACATTCAATCAGAAAGCTTTATAGGAGAATAGAACATCAAAAGTAGGAGGACACGGGGCGCCTGGGTGGCGCAGTTGGTTAATCGTCCGACTTCAGCCAGGTCATGATCTCGCGGTCTGTGAGTTCAAGCCCTGCGTCAGGCTCTGGGCTGATGGCTCGGAGCCTGGAGCCTGTTTCCGATTCTGTGTCTCCCTCTCTCTCTGCCCCTCCCCCGTTCATGCTCTGTCTCTCTCTGTCCCAAAAATAAATAAATAAACGTTGAAAAAAAATTTTTTAAATTCAAAAGTAGGAGGACAAAAATAGTAATATTCAGTGCTAAAATTGAGGCTATAAAGCCAAAGAATCAAAGGAAAGAATCCATTTTAAATGATACTTTGAAAAGAATTAGATATGGGAAAATTCTCCACTAAAATTTATCAAGGAAATAAAGAACACAGAAATATATGATGTAAAGGAAGATTACAACTACAGACACAGTAAAAATTTAAATACTTATAAGAACATGCAAGGAACAATTCCATACAAATTAACTTGAAAAGTTGAACAAAATGTAAAACTCTCTAAATATTATCAGCCAGCAAAACTGACAAGAAAAATTGAAAACTTAAATTTACATGCACATTAAAGAAATTTAAAACTCTAAGCAAAAAATATGGTTTCACAGACAAGTTACATCAAACCCAAGACCAATAATTTCCATTCCTGACTACTGAGAAAAATAAAAACAGGAAAACTACTACTCAACACATTTTATGAGACCAAGAGGACCACAATGACAAAAATAAACAAATATGCCAAAGGACAATTATGCACCAATATTACCTTTGAAAAGCAATGACTGCTCTTAAAAACATTACCAAACCAGCATTGAATATTAAAAAGTAATACTAATATGCCATGATCATTTAGGATTCATCTCAGGAATATGAAGAAGGTTAAATATTAGTGCAACATACCACACATAAAGATAGTAACTATAAAATTCTCTCACTAAATACAGAAAAGTGATTTGGTCAAGTTTAACATGTATTTCTAATTAAAACCTCTTCACAAACTACAAAGAAAAGGGAACTTCCTTACCCTGAACAAGGGAATCTTTGAATTTGTTTTCAAAGGGAGATATTAAAAGCATTGCCTTAAAAATTTGAAAAAGACAAATATTTCCAATATTATTCTTTCTATTCTATATTTCACCAAACATCTCAACAACCACAATAAAATACTAAAAACATTAGAACTGGAAGGAGAAAACATATCTATCATTAATCACAGATTGCTGATTCCATTGCTGGGGGAGAAAGTGTACAAATGAGCCTAGAATGTCTTCTCTTCCCAGAAAATTTGGAAGCTATCACAGATTACAGAAGCCATGTCACAAAGGCTCAGGAGCCAGCCTGAAAAAGATTTCTGCTGGTAAAGATGGGACAATTCCCACATCGATAAGACCATGAATCATTCAAGTAAAATACATCAGGTATGTTTAAATCCATGAGTTCGTGAAACAAACCTCCTTAATCACTTTTGGGAGTTTATCTTGGTTGCCTGAGATTTGCTTGAGACTATTTTGGTGTTTGTCCTGAGAAATGCCTCCATCTCAGGCAAGCAGGGATGGTTTGGTCACCCTAGAGGGGAAACAGCTCACTATCCTACAAACTGATAAATGAATGGAAAGAATCCTACACTTAATGTCAAAGAATAATCAAATAATTGACAAGGAAAAATTATCTTAACAGAAGTACTTCAGTTAATAAATGAAGTAGAAATGATATAATTAGAATATCATCAATTTGCAAACCAACTCCTAATCAAACACCAGATCTAGTCATTGCTTATCAACAATCACTAACAAAACACACACACACACACACACACACACACACACACACACACAGCCGAAAAGACAATTTGACCTTACGTGTCTCCTGAGTAAAGTACTCAACTCCATGATGTCTGGGATTTGCTTTAATCGAGACAGAACTGGAAGAGGTACAGATGTGTAAGGTAATGACAATGTAGATGAACAACATTGGCTATGACTTAATAATTGTGGAACCTGGAAATAAGTATGTCCTCTTTCATCACACTATACTCTCTTTTGTGGATATTTGAATTTTTCATAATTAAAAACTTTGGGGGTTTTTTTGTTTGTTTTTTTTTTTTAATTTTTTTTTTCAACGTTTATTTATTTTGGGGACAGAGAGAGACAGAGCATGAACGGGGGAGGGGCAGAGAGAGAGGAAGACACAGAATCGGAAACAGGCTCCAGGCTCTGAGCCATCAGCCCAGAGCCTGACGCGGGGCTCGAACTCACGGACCGCGAGATCGTGACCTGGCTGAAGTCGGACGCTTAACCGACTGCGCCACCCAGGCGCCCCAATTAAAAACTTTGAAATAACATAATTAACAAACAAATTACCAGAAATGCAAAGACATATGTACCATACCCACCAAATCTTATTTAAAACAGTCAAAAGAGAACAATATGTTGAACAATAATGTTCAAATTAAATTACACTTACAGCAGAGTAGTATGAAGCTGTAAAAATCATATTTTCACATACAGTTGAATAACCTGGTGGCATATTCATATACACGATGTTCAACACAAAAAAAGATTTTTTTATTTGATCCCAATTCCTTTACAGTATGCATATTTGCATTAAAAATACTGAAAGAAATGCAACAAAATGTTAACAGCATTACCTCTGGGTAATGAGATTATGGTTGGATTTTATTGTCTACTTTCTCCCTTTTGGTTATGTCTACATTGGACAAGTTTTCTGTCATGATAAACCATACACGACGTGTTATCGATCAATTAGACAAGAGTAGCCTGGAGGAAGACGCACGAGGCAGACACAGACAGCAGGAAGTGTGACTAAGCTGACATATGCAGAAACCACACTGCCAGCTCTATAGAAGCAAGACCACAGAGCCACCCAGTTCCAGAGACACTGCAAAGGGCCTGGCAGGTGGCAGGCAGAACGAAAGCTATTTTACCAGTGGGAAGGGCCCCCAGGATGCAGTCCAGAATGCCCACTCTCTTGTGCACAGTGGTAGTTTTCCTCTTCTTTGGTGAGGAGCCCACCACCCCTCCAGCTGGGGCCCGAGGGAGGGGGTTTGGGAAAGAAGTTAGAAGAGAACTTGACTGTGCCTTTCTTCACTTTGTTTTCTGGGTGAAAATCTGGCTGTTTGTGACAGCTTTCTTGGGAGCAATGTCAGAAGCTAAGTTGGTTTTTTTCTTCTTCTCTACAGGTTCCAGCAACACGCAGGGCATCACTCAATCTCCAAGTTTAGTGCAGGAAAAAGAGGGAGAATCTGTGACCTTGAACTGCCGTTTCACACTCAGCTATACTTACTATGTGATGAGGTGGTATCAACAGCTTTCCAATAGAAAGATGACTGAAATCATTTATCTTTATTCTGCTAGCACGAACACTAGAACAGGACGATATTCTTTGTCACATCAGAAAGGAAACAAAGCTGTAAGTCTCACCATCACAGGCTTGATGCCTACAGACTCAGGAATCTATTTCTGTGCTGTTGGAGAAGCTCCACAATGAGAGGAATGACAGGGAGAGTCTTACAAAAACCCCTGGGCTGAGCATGCAACAGCCACCTGCTCCAGGAACTTAGGAGAAAACAACCCACAGAACAGGAAAAGGGTAGAGAGAAAGCATGGTGAGTGGCACTGTTGGGTCTAGAGAGGAAGCTGATGAAAGTTCTAACGACAATTTTCCCACATTTGGGATCAAATAAAGAGTTATGGTTACAAGATCCCAGTCTCAAAAGCATTTTCACCTTGGAACCACATAGCCAATCAAGATATGCATCGGTCTCCGCTGCTGCCCAATATCCATCCCTCCGTTTCTAGTCACCACACCTGGATTTTCCCTGGATAAACAAGCCATGCCTCCTCCTACCCCATGTTTGGGTTTAGACAAAGCAAAGCCTCAGACACCCTTGCCAATTAACCTAATTCATCTCTCTGACCACAATGACTGGTACAAGGACAGGTACCTGCTCCAAGCCCCAAAACTTAATATGAAACTCTTGGGAATACTTCTGGGGATGGAAGAGGCTAGCATATAACCCTACAGCTGCCAACAGCCCTCTTCCCACCACAAAAGAATAGCATGATCCTGAAAAGAGGAATGTAACTGAGGTCCCTTAACATTGTTTGAGGACCTGGATCCTGCAGTATTAGAGATGTACTGGGATTTTTCCGTTGTACACCCACACTGTCTTAGCTTGTGTTCCTCCAGAAGAAGATAAGGATTCAAGTGCAAGTGGTTTACTTGGGAGGTGATCCCAAGATACAGGGCAGTGGCAGTGGGAAGAGAGAAAGGAAGGGAAGTCAGCCAGAGAAGGGCATGTGTGTTAATGTAATCCCTACCACATATCACCAGCATTTTTCATAGAGCTAGAACAAACAATCCAAAATTTGTATGGAGCACATAAAACCTTGAATAACCAAAAAAAATATCCTGAAACAGGAAAGCAAAACTGGAGGCATCACTATCCCTGACTTCAATCTATCTTACAAAGCTGTAGTCATCAGGACAATATGGTACTGGGACAAAAATATTCACAAAGATCAAAGGAACAGAATAGAAAACCCAGAAACAGGCCCACAACTATAAGGTCAACTAACTTTTGACAAAGCAGGAAAGAATATTCAATGGAAAAAAGACAGTCTCTTCAACAAATGATGCTGAGAAAACTGGACAGCAACATGCAGAGCAATGAAGCTTGACCACATTCTGGACCAAACACAAAAATAACTTCAAAATGGATGAAAAACCTAAATGTGATACAGAAAACTATCAAAATCCTAGAAAAGAACACAGGCAGAAACCTTTTTGACCTAGACCATAGCACTTCTTCCTAGATACATTGCCAGAGTCGGGAAACAAAAGCAAACATGAACTACTGGGACTTCATCAAGATAAAAACCTTCTGCACAGCACAAGAAACAATCAACAAAACTATAAGGCAGCCTATGGAATGAAGAAGATATTTGCAAACAACATATCTAATAAAGGGTTAGTAACCAAAATCTATAAAGAACTTAATTAAACTCAACACCCAAAAAACAAATAATCCAGCTAAGAAATGAGCAGAAGACATGAATAGGCACTTTTCCAATGAGGACATCAAGCTGGCTAACAGACACATTAAAAGATGCTCCACATCACTCACCATCAGGGAAATATAAACCAAAACCATGATAAGACACCGCTTCACACCTGTCTGAGGGCTATAATTAACAACACAAGAAACAACAGGTTTGGGAAAAGATGTGGAGAAAGAGGAACCCTCTGGCACCACTGGTGGGAATAGAAACATGTGCAGCCACTCTGGAGAACATTATAGAGGCTTCTCAAAGTTAAAAATTAAACTACCCTATGATCCAACAACTACACTATTAGGTATTTATCCAAAGTGTACAGAAATACAGATTTGAAGGGGTCCACGCACCCCAATGTTTATAGCAGCATTATGAGCAGTAGCCAAACTATGGAGAGAGCCCAAATGTCCATCGACTGATGAATGGACAAAGAAGAGTAGTATTTTCTTTCAGCCATCAAAAAAAAAAAAAAAGAAAAGAAAAGAAAGAAAGAAATATTGCCCTTTGCAAAGATGTGGACGGAGCTAGAATGTATTATGCTAGGTGAAATAAGTCAATCAGAGAAAGACAAATACCATATGATCTCACTCATATGTGGAATTTGAGAAAGAAAACAGATGAATATATGGGAAGGGGGTAAAGGCAAAAAAAGGAGAAAGGGAAACAAACCATAATACACTGTTAATGACACAGAGCAAAATGAGGGTTGATGGAGGGAGGTGAGTAGGAGATGAGTTAGATGGGTGATGGGCATTAAGGAGGGCACTTGTTGGGATGAGCACTGGGTGTTGTATGGAAGTGATAAATCACTGAATTCTACTCCAGAAAGTAATAATGCATGGTAATTCACTAACTAAAATTTAAATTTTAAAAAATGGGAAAAATCAACCATCAATCAATCATTCAATCAGGGCATGTGTATTGTCAAGCCCAGCGCCATTATGAGCACCCAGAGTTTCATCCCACCACGGAGTATCTGACAGCCCATGTGAGACACTTGCCTCAACTCCCCCTACCTGAGGCCAGAGGAGCTAAGGTATTGATACCCCAAATCCTGTGTGTCACTCGTAGAGGACAGCGAAAGGGATATGAGTGATGATTCCCCAGCACTTATGTCTGCCAAGCAGGCTGTGCAGTAAGAGAAAGTCCTTAGGCAAAGAAACCCAAGTTCTGGCAGGAGGAAGGGGACAGCGTGCACTGAAGTCATAAGCACAAAACGACACAGGGAAGACACCAAAAACGCAACACAATTAATTTCTTTCTTTTTGATAAATTATTTTGAGATGGGTTTTCTCTCACTGCAATCAAAAGAGACCTAACTAGGAACACTAATATAGACAACATTGGGTGAAACAAATTAACCAAACAAAATAGTTCAATACTACTTTTTTTTTTATTTTTTTTTAACGTTTATTTATTTTTGAGACAGAGAGAGACACAGCATGAACGGGGGAGGGGCAGAGAGAGGGAGACACAGAATCGGAAGCAGGCTCCAGGCTCTGAGCCATCAGCCCAGAGCCTAACGCGGGGCTCAAACTCGCGGACCGCGAGATCGTGACCTGAGCTGAAGTCGGGCGCTTAACCGACTGAGCCACCCAGGCGCCCCTCAATCCTACTTTCTAAAACTCCTGGCTTGCTGCAGGGGAGACAGGTTACAACTCCTCAGACCGTTCAGATTAGATCAGTTGTTCAGCCCTTTCCTCCCACGTCATCCAGGGTGATAAGGGGGAGGGACAAATTTAACACTGTACCTGTTATTACGCTGAACATTTAACTGTTCTCTCCCCTTTCAGACTCTCCCTGCTCAGGGTCACCCTGCTTAGTGCTGCCAGATCAACCTCTCTACTGTGTCCCCCCAAAGAATTTTGCTTGCTTAAGGCTTCTGGATTCCTTATGAGACTGTGCTTTTTCCAAATCCAAAATTCTGCTCCTGCTAGTTGCTTCCCCAAAATATGTTTCCTCCCCATCTCTACTTTTCAATCTCTCAAAATCTCAACAAATCATTTTTGGAGGTCACATCCAAAACTCCTGAAAGAGCTCCTGTATGACTGAATATCCCCACCCCTCAATCCTTCTGAGGCTTTGATGAAAGGTTATGTAGTCACGCTGTCAGATTTTTCCTTCATGCTACACTATCTTAAATTTAGCATCTTTTTCCATTCGAAAAGATTGAGAATTTACAGATTCATCCACGCTTGGTTTCCTCCATTTAACTCTCTTGTCTTCATTACATTAAAAGCAGCAAGAAGAAACCAGGTAAAACCTTCATACATTGCTTAGAAATCTCCCCAGATCTACAACCGACTTCAACCTTCCACATAACTATAGGAGGCAATTTCAAAAAGCATTCTGTCACCACCTGATACGGATTTCCCTCCTCCAGTTCCCAATAACATATTCTTTACTCCCTTCTAAGACATCACGAGCAGTATCCTTAAACTCCAGATTTCTGCTAACCCTTAATATAGGGCAGATAGAAATGTATCTAGAAACACATTGCCGGATTTCCCTCCCTGATGCACACCAGGACACCAGGACCATGCAGAAAATCACTTCATAACTTAAAGTCTGGCCTTCAGGCAGAGACCTAAGAGGTATTTCATGGACTGTCTCTCCTCCCTCTATATATTCCCAACCGTTCTACATCCAGTATGTTTCTACATCCAGAATTAGAAACACCCAGAAACAACTTAGACGAAGTCAGTAGAACCCCTAGCAGTGTTTTCCTTCTTTTGGGTAGAGACAGTGGGAGGAAAATTCTATGTACATGACTAGAAATATACAGAATTCCCAGGGAGTGCAGGGTGAGAATTCCTGGAGTTTTTGTATCCCACGAGTTCAGAGTATGAGAGAGTCAGGCAAGGATATCAAGAAGGAGGCACTAAATATGGTAGCTATATTTTATGTTTGCTTGTTTGTTTGCCAAAACAAAATGCTCTCATGGCTTTTTCCAGATCTTGAAAGTAAGGAAGTTTGCCTGGGGAGCCTCTAAAGGCCCTTTAATTCTACTTTTATTTTGTGATTCTATGACTTAAAAAGGTAAAATTTAAATTAGTGCTAGTGTTGAAGAATAACTCTCAAAAAGCTAGTCTAGGCACTGAGGCCAAGCCCTTGATGAAGTTCAGTTGAGAGCTCAGTGATCTTGGCCCCTACTAATGTTCCAGCCACCCAGAACCCAGGGAAAGCTGAGTGAAAAGTAAGGTCTAAGAATTAGGAGGCCAACTTGGGTAATCAGCAGTCAACTTATAGATGAAAATGAGCACCTTTGTGGGCACATCACAAATACACACCAAAAATCTGTCACACTCAAGCTCCAAGTCACAGGGTGAGATTTGCTAAAAGGAATAACCTCCAAGACCAGTAAACGTACAGGTAAAGTATTTCCTTTTTCCATCCTCTGACACCTTTTATTACTCTGCTCATTACTATTAGTAATTGTGCTTCTGGTTATGCTTAGATCTACTTCAGGTCAGGTCAACTGCTTTTATTTCCTTTTTATTTTTTCACTCAAGTGTAAACATGGTGTTACTAGAATGTGTCCCCACATCCCCAGTAGTCTGGGTGCCCAGGACTGAGTACTTTTTGTTACAACTCCTCAATTTGTTCTAATGTGCCCCCAGCCCTGAGAACCATTGCCCTAGAATATTTTAAGGAGGCTGCTCCTCTCTCTGGCCTCCAGGGGGCAATCGTGCCCACTAACAACTCTCAGAGGAATGAGAACAAGCTGACATTCTCTGTGGACAGGTGAGAGGCCTGAACTTAGGACAATAAAGGGCGAAGCTGAAAATTAGAAGCCTGAGTAATATTGAGGTCACTGAAGACAGGATCTCTTTAAAATTCTCCTAAACTTTAGGAACCTCTGTGAGCAACCCTTTCCTTCACCTGCAAGGGTATTTTTCCCAACACCTGTCTTAGACCCAACCCCAAGCTTGCAAACCTCTCCACTTGGAGAAGCTCCCCATTTTATTATAATTTCTTTGGGTAAGATACTCTTTATGACAGTGGTTATAAAGCTTCATCCTTTATAACAAATCCCTCTCGGAGGAATAACTTGGTCAGAAGAAGTTGTTCCTTGTCTTGAGCAGGTCACCCTAACCTCTACATGTACCCATTGGTACTCATGTCATGTTTGACTCTTCTGGAATGACAATTTCAGCAGCCAACATCTCAGGGTTTTCTGAAATAGTTCTCAGAAACAGCCTGGATAAACGCCACAAGGTTTTGTAGTTTACATGTAAAGATACATCAGGGTGACGGTAAGTGGAGGGTTGGGAGGGCCCAAGTACATGATTAGTTCAAGGAGCTCAGGAACTGTCAAAATAAACATTCAGCTGCCTACCTATCTGGTTAAGAATCAGCACTGGAGTCTGGGACAATGATCTTTTATGAACAAATTTGTTTAATCTCCTTTAAAAAGAAAATATTATTGCAAAGAAATTAGAGAAAACTTATACCAATTCTAAAAAAAATGCAAGGGCTATGAACAAATAATTTCCAAATTAAAGAAATAACAAATACAAATATGAAAGGAATCCGACTTCATTGTTAAACAAATGCACATGAAAACAACAAAGAAGTAATACTTCTTCTCTACAAATTATTAAATAATTTTGTAAACATTAAATGCTGAGGTCATAAAATAAAACTTGTAGAAAACACTACAGAAATATCAATTTGTGCAGCCATTGTAAAGTTAATTTGTTAATATATAAAAATTATTTCACTCAATAAGTCTACATTCAGAAATTTATCATTAAGAAACAATCAGATGGGCGCCTGGGTGGCTCAGTCGGTTGAGTGTCCAACTTCGGCTCAGGTCATGATCTCAGCTTGTGAGTTTGACCCCCGCGTTGGGCTCTGTGCTGACAGCTCAGAGCCTGGAGCCTGCTTCCGATTCTGTGTCTCCCTCTCTCTCTGCCCCTAACCCACTCTCATTCTGTCTCTGTCTCTCTCAAAAATAAATAATCATTAAAAAAATTTTTTTTAAATAATCAGAAATATTGACCACAAAAAAAGAAAATATCAATAAGTATTAAAGAATAAATATCATACATATCATGTTCCTTTACTACAATGAATAAACATAGATACTATTAGTAAAGAGCCAGCTTTAAATCAGAGGAAATGCACTGCTAAATAATTTATGAACCAGGAGCGCATGGGTAGCTCAGTTAGCTAAGGGTCCGATTCTTGATTTCAGCTCAGGTCATGATGTCAGGTCATAATTTTGGCTCAGGTTCATGAGTTCAAGTTCTGCATCAGGCTCTGTACTGACAGCCAGGAACCTGCCTGGAATTCTCTTTCTCCCTCTCTCTCTCTCTCTGCCCCTCCCCACAGGCTAGCGCTCTCTCTCTCTCTCTCTCTCTCTCTCTCTCAAAACAAATAAATGAACTTAAAAAAAAAACAATTTATGAACCAGAAAACAAAATATAATGGAATTGTTAAAATATTTACAATGGAACAATCATGAAAGGTCTACATTTTAAAACTTGAGCAAGGAACCTAAGCAGCACACAGAGAACTTTTTATACCCTAAAAATATACCAGAACAAAAAGACTAATGGAATGAGCTAAAAATTCGATCAGAAAGCTTTAATTTTTTTTTTCCAACGTTTATTTATTTTTGGGACAGAGAGAGACAGGGCATGAACGGGGGAGGGGCAGAGAGAGAGGGAGACACAGAATCGGAAACAGGCTCCAGGCTCTGAGCCATCATCCCAGAGCCTGACACGGGGCTCGAACTCCCGGACCGCGAGATCGTGACCTGGCTGAAGTCAGACGCTTAACTGACTGTGCCACCCAGGCGCCCCTCGATCAGAAAGTTTTAAAAGAGAGTAAGAGTAAACAACAAAAGTAGGAGGACAAAAATGGTAATAATCGTTGCTAAAATTAAAGAAATTAAGCCAAAGAAGCAAAGGAAAGAATCCATTTAAAATGGTTCTTTGAAAAGAATCAAAATGGGACAATTCTCTAATAAAATTTATCAAGGAAATAAAGAACATAGAAAAATATGATGTAAAGGGAGATCATAACTACAGACTCGGTAAAAATTTAAATAATTTTAAGAACATGCAAGGAATAAATTCATACAAATTAATTTGAAAACTTGAACAAAATGTAAAACTCTCTAAAAATTATAGCCTAGCAAAACTGACAAGAAAATTTGAAAACTTGAATTTACATGCACATTAAAGAAATTTAAAACTCTAAACAAACAGATGGTTTGCAGGCAAGTTACATCAAACCCAAGACCAATAATTTCCATTCCTGACTACTGAGAAAAATAAAAACAGGAAGACTACTACTCAACACATTTTATGAGACAAAGAGGACCACAATGACAAAAATAAACAAAGATAGATGACAAATGAAAATTGTACACTGGTATTACTTACGAAAGACAATTACTGCTCCTAAAAAATACTATCAAACTGGCATTGGATATTAAAAAGTAATACTAATACACCATGATGGATTAGGGTTCATGTCAGGAATATGAGGAAGGTTTAATATTAGTGCAACATACCACACATAAAAGGTATTAACTATAAAATTCTCTCACTAAATACAGAAAAGTGATTTGGTCAAGTTTAACATGTATTTCTAATTAAAACTTCTTCACAAACTAGGAAGAAAAGGGAACTTCCTTCACCTGACCTAGGGAATCTTTGAATTGTTTTCAAAGGGACATGTTAAAAGCATTCCCCTAAAAATTTGAAAAAGACAAAGATTTCCAATGTTATTCTTTCTATTCTACATTAAACTAGACATGTTTTTTAAATAAATTTTTTGTTTTTATTTATTTTTGAGAGAGCGAGTGAGCACATGAGCCAGGGAGGGGCAGAGACATGGGAGACACAGAATCCAAAGCAGGCTCTAGGCTCTGAGCTGTTGGCACAGAGCCTGATGCAGGGTTCAAACCCATGAACCCTGAGATCATGACCTGAGCCGAAGTCAGACACTTAACTGACTGAGCCACCCAGGCACCCCTTTTTCATTAAACGTTTTAACAAGTGCAGTAAAATAATAAGAACATTAGAACTGCAAAAGGAAAACACATCTATCATTAATCACAGATAGCTGATTCCATTGCTGGGGGAGAAAGTGTACAAATGAGCCTAGGATATCTTTTCCTCCCAGAAAACTAGAAGCTAGCACAGATTACAGAGGCCACGTCACAAAGACTCAGGAGCCAGCCTGAAAAGATTTCTGCTGGTAAAGATGGGACAATTCCCACATCACTGAGACCATGAATCCAATCAACTAAAACACATCAAGTATGTTATAATCCATGAGTTCATAAAACAATCCTCATTAATTACTTTTGGGGATTTATCCTGGTTGCCTGGCATTTGCTTGGGACTATTTTGGTGTTTGTCCTGAGAAACGCCTCCATCTCAGGCAAGCAGGGATGGTTTGGTCACCCTAGAGGCGAAATCAGCTCATTATCCTACAAACTGATAAATGAATGGAAAGAATCCTACACTTAACCTCAAAGTTAATCAAATAATTGGCAAGGAAAAATTATTTTAATAGGAATACTTCAGTTTAAAACTGCAGTAGAAAACTACTACTTTTAGAAGTAGAGATGATATAATTAGAATTTAGAATATCATCATTTTGCAAACCAGCTCCCATTCAAACAATAGATCTAGTCACTGCTTATCAACAATCACTAACAAAACACGCACACACACACACACACACACACACACACACACACACAGAGCTGAAAAGACAATTTGACCTTACGTGTCTCCTGAGTAAAGTACACAACCCCATGATGTCTGGGATTTACTTTAATCTAACCAGAACTGGAAGAGGTATAGATATATAAGGTGATGATGATGTAGATGAACAATATTGGCCATAACTTGATAATTGTAGAACTTGGACAATGAGTACATGCTCTTTCATTGCACTATACTCTTTTGTGGATGTTTGAATTTTTCATTATTCAAAACTTTGAAATAACATAGTTAACATACAAATCAATTATCAGAATTGCAAAGACTTATATTTACAATGTCCACCAAATCTTATTTAAAACAGATAAAAGAGGAACCAAAATGATGTCAAACAATGATATTCAAACAAATTAAGGTATACTTACACAGCAGAGTAGTATGAAGCTGTAAAAATCATATTTTCACATACGGTTGAATAACCTGGTGGCATATTCATATCATAATGTTCAACACAAAAGTATTTTTAATTTGATCCCAATTCCATTAGAGTATGCATATTTGCATTAAAAATACTGAAAGAACTAGAACAAAATGTTATCTCTGGGTAATGAGATTATGGTTGGATTTTATTGTCTACTTCTCCCTTTTGGTTATGTCCACATTGGACAAGTTTTCTTCATGATAAACTATATATGACATGTTATCGATCAATTAGACAAGAGAGCCCTGGAGGAAGAGAGGCAGGAGGCAGACACAGAAAGCAGGAAGTGTGACTAAGCTTACGTATGCAGAAGGCCCACTGCCAGCCCTATAGAAGCAAGGCCACAGAGCCACTCAGTTCCAGGGACACTGCAAAGGGCCTGGCAGGTGACAGGCAGAACAAGAGCCATTTCACCAGCAGGAAGGGCCCCAGGATGCAGTCTGGACTTCCCGCTCTCTTGTGCACAGTGGTGGCCTTCATCCACTTTGGTAAACGGCCCACCACCCCTGCAGTCGGCACCTGAGAGAGGGGGTTTGGGAAAGAAGTTAGAAGAGAACTTGACTGTGCTTTTCTCCACTTTGTTTTCTGGATGAAACCCTTGCTATTTGTGACAGCTTTCTTGGGAGCAATGTCAGAAGCTAAGATGGTTTTTTTTCTTCTTTTCTACAGGTTCCAGCAAAACACAGAGCATCACTCAATATCCAAGTTCAGTGCATAAACGGGAGAAACAATCTGTGACCTTGGACTGCATTTTCACACTCAGCTACACTTACTATGTGATGAGCTTCTTTCAACAGCTTTCCAATGGAAACATGACTGAAATCATTAATCTTTATTCTGCTAGCACAAACACTAGGAAAGGATGATATTCTGTGTCACATCAGAAAGGAAACAAAGCCCTAAAGCTCACTATCACAGGCTTGATGTCTACAGACTCAGGTGTCTACTTCTGTGCTGTTAGAGAACTCCACAGTGAGAGGAGTGACAGGAAGAACCTTATAAAAACCCCCTGGGCTCAGCATGAAACAGCTACCTGCTCCAGGAACTTAGGAGAAAACAACCCACAACACAGGAAAAGGTAGACAGAAGGCAGGGTGGGTGGCACTGGTGGGTCTAGAGTGGAAGCTGATGAATGTTCTAGCAATAATATTCCCACATCTGGTTCAAAGAAACAGTTGTGGTTACAAGATCCCAACCTCAACAGTATTTTCACCTAGAAATCTGGTGCCTAAAGATGATCAGATTGCCGATCAAGATATCCATCTCTCTCCTTGACATGCCCAACATCCATTCCCCCTTTTCTCATGACCACACCTGGATTTTCCCTAGATAACCAAGCCCTGATTCCTCCTACCCCAGCCTTGGACTCCCTGGCCAATTAACATAATTCATCTCTCGACCACAATGATTGGTTCAAGGATGGGTGCCTGCCCCAAGCCCACATCCCAAAACTTAATATGAAACTCTTGGAAATACTGCTGGGGATGGAAGAGGATAGGATATAAACCTACAGTTGCCAGCAGCCCTCTTCCCACCACAAAGGAAGAGCATGATTCCGAAAAGAGGGAGTGAAACTGAGCTCTCTCGACATTGTTTGGGCCCTTGGACTCTGCAGTGATTAGAGATTTACCTGGGATTTTTCAGTTGTACACCCTAGCTGTCTTAGCTTGTGTTCCTCCAGAAGAAAACAAGGATTTGAGTGTAAGAGATTTACTTGGGAGGTGATCCCAGGATGCCTGGCAGGGGCTGTGGGAAGAATGACAAAAAGGGAAGTCAGCCAGTGAAGGTCATGTGTATTAATGCAATCCCTACCAAAACACCACCAGCATTTTTCATAGAGCTAGAACAAACAATCCTAAAATTTTTTGGACCACAAAGGACTCCAAATAGCCAATGGAATCCTGAAAAAGCAAAGCTGGAGGCATCACTATTACAGACTTCAAGCTATCTTACAAATCTGTAGCCATCAAGAGAGTATGGTACTGGTACAAAAACATTCACATAGATCAGTGGAACAGAATAGAAAACCCAGACATGGACCCACAACTATATAGTCAACTAATCTTTGAGAAGCAAGAAAGAGTACAATGGAAAAAGAGATAGTCCCTTCAACAAATGGTATTGAGAAAACTGGACAGCAATATGCAGAACAATGAAACTGGACCACTTTCTGGACCATACACAAAGATAAATTCAAAATGGATGGAAGACCAAAATGTAAGACAGGAAACCATCAAAATCCTATAACAGAGGCAGAAATTCATTGACCTCAGCTGTAGTAGCTTACTAAACATGTTGCCAGAGGCCAGGGAAACAAAAGCAGACATGAATTACTGGGACTTCATCAACATGAAAAGCTTCAACACAGTGAAGGAAACAATCAACAAAACTAAAAGGCAACTGAGGGAATGGGAAAAGATATTTGTAAACAATATATTTGATAAAGGATTAGTATCCAAAACCCTAAAGAACTAGATCAAACTCAACACGCAGAAAACAAATAATCCAGTTAAGAAATGAGAAAAAGACATGAATAGACACTCTCCCAAAGAAGACATCCAGATGGCTGAACACATGAAAAGATGCTCCACATTACTCATCATCAGGGAAACACAACTCAAAACCACAATGAGATACCACCTCACACCTGTCTGAATGGCTGAAATTAACAACAAGAAACAACAGGTATTGGCAAGGAGTTGGAGAAAGGGGAACCCTCCTGCCCTGCTAGTGGGAATGCAAACTGATGCAGCCACTCTGGAAAACTGCAGTTTGGAGTCTGCAGTTTGGAGACTCCTCAAGAAGTCAAAAATAGAACTACCCTATGATACAGCAATTGCACTACTAGGTATTTTACCCAAAACACACAAAAATACAGATTTGAAGGGCTGAACACACCCCAATGTTTATAGCAGTGTTATCAACAATAGCCAAACTATGGAGACAGCCCATATGTCCATTGACTGATGAATGGATAAAGAGGTAGTATATTATATATATATATATATATATATATATATATATATATATATATGTGTGTGTGTGTGTGTGTGTGTATGTATATATATGTATGTATGTGTGTGTATATATATATACACAGATGAAATCTTGCCACTTACAATGACATGGATGAGGCTAGAATGTATTATGCTAAGGGAAATAAGTCAGTCAGAGAAAGACAAACACCATATGATTTCACTCGTATGTGAAATTTAAGAAAGAAAACAGATGGACATATAGGAAAGGAGTAAAGAAAAAAAAAGGAGAAAGGAAAACAAACCATAACAGATTCTTAACGATAGAGAGCAAACTGAGGTTGACCCCCCCCCCCCCCCCCCCCCCCCCCCTGATGGGTGATGGGCATTAAGGAGAACATTTGTTGGGATGAGCACTGGCTGTTGTATGGAAGTGATGAATCACTGAATTCTACTCCAGAAACCAATATTATGCAGTAAGTTCACTAATTAAAACTTAAATTTTTAAAAAATGAGAAAAACAAAGAAATAAATAAATGCTGGGCATATGTAGTCTCAAATCAACTGCCACTATGAACACCCAGAGTTTCATCCTACCACGGAGTATCTGACAACCCATATGAGACACTTGCCTCAATTTGTCTTACCTGAGGGCCAGAGGAGCTAAGGTATTGATACCCCAAATCCTGTGTGTCACTCAGTGCCCGGGAATATGAGTAATGATTCCCCAGCACTTATGTCTGCCAAGCAGGCTGTGCAGTAAGAGAAAGTCCTTAGGCAAAGAAACCCAAGTTCTGGCAAGAGGAAGGGGACAATGTGCACTGAAGTCATAAACACAAAGGGATACAGGAAAGACACCAAAAATGCAACACAATTAATTTCTTTCTTTTTAATAAATTATTTTGAGATGGGTTTTCTATCACTTGCAATCAAAAGAGACCTACATAAACTCCTAGCTTCCTGCAGGTGAGACAGGTTACGACTCCTCAGACTGTTCAGATTAGATCAGTTGTTCAGCCCTTTCCTCACACATCATCCAGGGTGATAAGGGGAAAGGACAAATTTAACACTGTACCTGTTATTACACTGAACATTTATTTAACTGTTCTCTTCCCTTTCAGACTCTTCCTGCTTAGGGTCACCTTGCTTAGTGCTGCCAGATTAATCTCCCAACTGTGTCTCTTCAAAGAATCTTGCTTGCTTAGAACTTCTGGATTCCTTGTGAGACTGTGATTTTCCAAAACCCCAAATCCTGTGCCTGCTAGCTGCGTCTCCAGAAACAGTTTCCTTCCCATCTCTACCTTTTCAACTCACTGTCTCTCAAAACCTAATTTGTGTGTTTGATGTTTCTGAGGATAGCCCAGGAGCAACGAGCATGCCTAGATCTCGGATGTTGGTTTCTAATATCGTTTCAATAAAAGGAACCAGAGTTCCTTGGAGAAATGGCTGATTCCAGGGCTGGGGCAGGGAATATGCCAGATAAGCCTGAAGCATCTTATAGGAAAGAAAGAAGGAAGGAAAGAAAGAAAGAAAGAGAGAAAGAGAGAAAGAGAGAGAGAGAGAGAGAGAGAGAGAGAGAGAGAGAGAAAGAAAGAAAGAAAGAAAGAAAGAAAGAAAGAAAGAAAGAAAGAAAGAAAAAGAACCACCACCATCTATGATGGGGTTATGTTAAGGGGACATCAGAGTCAACTAAAAAAGCTCCCTGTGGCCAAAGTTGGAACAATGTGAGCAACAAAATAAAGTAGTGTTGAGTAATAACCCAATAACCCAAGGTATAAAATAAGTACCCAACAGTCACTGATATATATGTTATTGTATATATAAGTGAGGCAAAACAGACAAATCTCCCATCCTTAAGAATTCTAAATAATTGATATAGACACTCCACATATCCCACTCCTCAAGTGAGGACTGCACATAGTGACTTCCTTCCAAAAGGGACAGTATGGAAAGGGTCACAAAAGAGCAACAGTAGATTGGGACTCCTGGATGGCTCAGTCATTTAAGCATCCCACTCTTGATTTTGGCTCACATCATGATCTCACAATTTGTGAGACTGAGCCCTGCATCAGGCTCTGCGCTGACAGTGTGGAGCCTGCTTAAGATTCTCTCTCTCTCTCCATCTCTCTCTGCCCCTCTCCTGATCACTTTCCCTCTCTCTCTCAAAATAAATGTATAAACTATTAATTTTTTTTAATGTTTATTTATTTTTGAGATAGAGATAGACAGGGTGCAAGCAGGGGAGGGACAGAGACAGAGGGAGACACAGAGTCCAAAGCAGTCTCCAGGCTCTGAGCTGTCAGCACAGGGCCTGATACAGGGCTTAAACTCACAGACCGCAAGATCATGACTTGAGCTGAAGTCAGATGCTTAACTGAATGAGCTACTCAGGCATCCCAATGAATAAACTACTTTAAAAAAAAATTTTTTTAACGTTTACTTATTTTTGAGAGAGAGCGAGGCAGACCATGAGTGGGGGAGGGACAGAGAGAGAGGGGGACACAGAATTTGAAGCAGGATCCAGGCTCTGAGCTGTCAACACAGAGCCCGACGCAGGGCTTGAACTCCGGAATGGCGAGATCATGAACTAGGTCAAAGTCCGACGCTTAACCAACTGAGCCACCCAGGTGCCCTGTGAATAAACTATTTTTAAAAAAATTTAAAAAGAGCAGCAGTGGAGAAACCTGACAAACACCACCTTAGCTCACTGACCATGGTCAACATCAACAGAGCTGTCACGTTGATAGCATGTCCTGTTGATATGATGTGATGAGAAATGGCACTTTACCTCTGTGGTCTTCCTTCCAAAAAAACCCATAACCCCAGCCTAATCATGAGGAAATCACTGAAATATCCCAATTGAGGGACATCTGCAAAATATTTAACTAATACTCCTAAAAAAATTGTCTAAATCATCAAAAATAAGAAAAATCTGAAGGGCGCCTGGGTGGCCCAGTTGGCTGAGCATCCAACTCTTCATTTTGGTTCAGGTCACGATCCCAGATTGTGGGATCAAGCCCTGCATTGGGCTCCACACAGAGCACGCAGCCTGCTTGGGTTTCTTTCTCTATCTCCCTTTGGCCCCTCTCCCCTGCTCATGCTCTCTTTCTCTCTCTGAAATATAATAAAATTTCAATTTACAAAACATTTTAAAAAATAAGAAAAATCTGAGAAATTGTCATAGCTGAGAGGAGCCTAAGAAGACATGAAAACTAAGCGTAATGTGGTCTCCTCGTGGGAATCTGCAGGAGATAAAGGACGTTGGGTAAAATCAAAGTAAATCTACCAAAGAATGAACCTTAGTCAATAATAATATATCAGTATCGGTTCATTAATTGTGGCAAATGTACCACTGTAAGATGTTAATAGTAAGGGAAACTGGGTGTGCAGTATATGGAAAGTATGTATACTATCTTCACAACTTTTCTGTAAATCTAAAACTGTTCTAAAACTAAATAGTTATTATAAAAAGTTACAACACTGTAGGTTTCATGTGACCTGCATTTTGTTTAGGGAGAATTACAATTTAAATATAGTCATGTCATTATTTATATATCAAAAGGAGTCTTGAACTGTGCTGTCCATACATAGCCCCTAGCTACATGTGGCTCTTAAACACTGAATTGTGATGTGTCCAAATTATGATGTGTTGTGAGTGTAAAATATACACCAAGTTTCAAAGACTTGTATGAAGAAAAGAATGTAAACAATCTCATTAATATTTTTATTGACTAATGTCGAAATGATATTTGAGGATTATCAGGTTAAATAAATTTTTAAATTAATTTTATATATTTATTTATAGCTTCTTTTCATGTGGCTACTAAAAAGTTTATTTATGTGGCTCACATTGTATTTCTATTGATTGCAGTGGTCTAAAATGATAGACATGAAATGTTAATAATAGTTATTCCTCGTAGTAGAATTCAGGGTAATTGTTTTAGCTTTCCTCTTTCTAATTTTTCTTTAATAAATGCGTGTTCCTTGTACAATAAAAAAAGTAATAAAAATAAGACACATAGAACAATTGCTATGAAATGTCACACTAAAAGATGGAAGCACCAAGCAGAAATGTCAAGCCAGAGAGTCCTTCATTAATTAATTATTCATCCATTCATGTGAATACACATACATTAAGTATCCCATGTACAAAGCTCCGGGACAATTGCTGGAAATATGAATACACCAAAAAAGATGAGTTATAATTATTTCCTACAAGTTCACGGTTACTTGACATGTTAGGCTTATTAATAAAATTTTCAAACACTATAAGGTCAGTGATACTACAGGATTCTTAGAGTCAATTCTCCTCTATTTCTTGCCTTAAATGCTGCTGTTTTTCTGGCTCCAACCTTACTCTAATTCTTTGTCCACACTTGGATTGCAACTAATACCTGTGCTAATGACTATCAAGGCTCTAATCTTGATTTTGCTTCAGACCTATGTATACAGCCCACTTCCTTTTGGTCAGATGACCTTTGAGCAATATAAAATGTATAATCCTAAAACCTATAATCTCACCTCCTCTACTTCAAGCTCTTCTGATTCTGTATTTCTTACCTTAGTTAATGATACTATCTTACCTCACAGCTCTGTGTAAAAGGCAGATTTACATATTTTACTTCACTTCTCACAATTTTTTAGACCTAGCCTGGCACAAGCCCACACATGATTCACCCTTAGCTACCAATTCAACCTCCTCTCCTGACACATCTCTCACCAATGTTGACCTAGATATACCAAAATACTGAATTCAAGAAATGCCATGAGTTAACACATCTCTTATCTCCATCCCTCTCTCTACTCTTCTCTTTGTTTGGAGTTTCCAACCTCATCACCACCTCCTCCTCATGGTCCTCTGATATCTCCTCTCTAAAGCTTAATTTAAGGTCTAGGCAAGTTTAAAGTCTCTGTCCTTTGGCTCCCTTTGAAATTTGTACATACTTCCAAAATAGCACTTATCTCCTTGTACATTTTTATATTTGTTGCCTGCTTCCTCTAGGATACTCAATTTCTTGAGAGCAAGGATTATGTCTCTTTCACCTCGATATTCCCAACATGACACAGAACATGACAAGTAGAAGACTCTCAAGTTTACTGAATATTTCCCATCTTTCCTTCACCTTTCTTCCTCTACTGGGATCACTCTTAACCCCTAGAATAGTTCCTTGAGTGTCCCAAGCAGGCTTCCACCTCTGGGGTTTTTTACTTGAATATTGTTGCTTCAAATGTTTCCCTTCATCCCATGATTCAGATCACTGCTCAAATGCCACCTCATCAGATACGTCTTTCCTTCAGTCTTATACAGCTAGTACTCCTCCAACCCATCCCACTTTCCCCTTACCCTGTCTCACATTTTTTCATGGCAATCATCATTAGCAGACATCATATTATATATGTGTTGGCATATTTTTTATCTGTATATCCACCAGAATATAGCATCAAGAAGCCTAGGACTTCATCTGAATTATTCAACAAATGAGTCAGATCTGATGCATGTATAAAAAAATAAATGATGTTATTTATCACCTACACATGACACTGTCTCTCTTCCATTTCCCCTTCATTTGCTTTATTCTCATCAAGCCATATATCTAGGACAAAAGAAGGATTAAGACACAAAACCCCAAGAAATGTCAAGTATAATAAGGTTGAGTAAGCAATAATATTATAACTTGAAAAGAGACAATGGTTCAGCTAACCATTTATTAAATTTGTTTCAAGAATGCATTTTACCTTCTAATTCATTTATTCAACAAATATTTATATCACCTCTATCATTTGTCCTTTTTGAAAAGTTAAAAGCAGCCTCATACATTTGTATCACTGTTCATAGTTTACAAGGTCCTTTCTGACACTCCAATGTATCCTCATAAACAATTTTTTGAGGTAAGCAGATCTTCTGAGGAATGAGTTGGTTACCAGATTAAGAATCACTGGGTTGTAAAAATTTTCAGCTAGGAAAGTATTCCATCATTTTATTGTTGATACAACTATGTACAGAGGGCCATTATCAATCTATTTATTTCACCTCAGAGAGCTGTAATACACACATTGTCCATCAGTACCAGTACATTAATTCTCACTTCTGGGACTCCCAGCTTGCCCTAAGCTTCAGTGCTAATATGAATATTTCACGGTATAATGTACAAACTTTGAGGATAGGTGCAATGCCTTCTCTATTTCTTCTACTTACTCTAAGGCTCTCACACACTATGTATTCTCCCATAAATATTTGTTAGTAAAGAGAATCGTTATTAAGGTAAGAATCTGTCTATTCAGGAAATTTTCAAGGCAACTGTGATAACTGGTCTCCAAAGATGGTCTTCCAATGAACTACACCTCTCAGTATTCAGATTCTTGTGTGGACGCCCCCACCCCCCCCCCCCCCCCCCCCCTGAAAACTGTACTCGACTGTAAGTACAATGTGGTAGAAATCATGTTACATGACTTCTGAGGCTCTGTTGGGAGAAGCTTTGCAGTTTTTGTCTTGATTTCTTAGAATACTTGCTCTGGGGGAAGGCAGCCGTCATGTGAGCTGTTCTGATACTACCATGATAAGAGGAAGTCAAATGAGAGAAAGATGGCTAGTCAGCCTTCAGCAATTTCAGAACAGCACCCCCATCCCAAGCTCCATCATGTAAGCAAAGAAGCCGTAAAGATGTCACACCCAACTGAGACATCAGATGACATCAGTCCAGCCAACAACTGACCATGAACACATGAAAGACCTTGAGCAAAAACCACACAGCTGAGCCCACTCAACCCACAGAACTTTAAGAGGTGATAATGAAGTGTTGTGTTAAGGCACCAAAGTTTGAGGCAGTTTGTTACACAGCAGCTGTGACTTATTGGTTTATGGAAACCTTGTTGTGTCCTCTGGTAAGAGTGCATCTATTTGGGGGACTGGGACCACCAGTCCTGCAGCTCTATTTTTCTATGCCCTTTTCAAAACTGGAAGCCTTTCACATCACTCAGTAAATAGGTCTAGGCTATAACAACACACTCAAGTAAGACATATGTTGTCTCCAAAATCCAATGAGGCACATCAGGTATTATGACTCTTTCTTAACAGTAGGAGAGACCAGATGTAGCAATTTGACCTTCATCCTGCAAGAGGCATCTCAATTTGTCCCAGAGCATGGAAACCCAAAAATGTTCACTGAGGGAGCAAGCCCCTAAATTTTTCTTGGATGTATTTCCTACCCTTTAGCATATATGTGTCTTACCAAGGTGTCTAAAGCAGTTGGTCCATCAACGTAGTGGATCCATGTGATGTCTTGTGGAATGGCAATGCAATCAAATCCCTGTGGAACAAAATAGGACAAGGTGAAGAGAGCTGACATATATTTAAAGTGAAACAATGAAGGTATACTGCTGGACCTTCTGGGTAAAAAAAAAAAAAAAAATGTTTCCAGTAATCTCTGCTAGCAGGTATACAGAAGAAAAAAATTATTTTTCATATCAATGCCTGAGTCAAATGTCAAAGGATTTGTTGATTTAATCCAGCAATGAAGCCACATCTGGAACAGCAGCTGCAATTCTATTCACCATCTCGTTATATGCACAGTAATCCTTTGCCATTCTTCAAGAGTCATCTTCCTTCCACTCAGGCCAAATAGATGAGATGAATGGAGATGAGCTGGCAATTGCCAGCGCTATATCTTGTAAGTCCTTTATAGAGGCATTAATGTCTACAGTTTCTCCAGTATTACTGGATCTACCGTTTTGGAATTCAGAGGCAATTCTAATGTCTTCGACTTGTCCTCATTCCATAGATCAGACAACAGTTACAGTGATTCTGCCATTTGCTGAGTGTGTGTCTTTCAATTAGACACTCTAGAACTTGGGAAATAACCATGGGGTGAGTTCAGAGCCCAGCTGGATACCCTGTGAGATATACTTGAGCCAAAATACTATTAATCATTTGGCCGTAATAAACCCCTACTCTGATAAGTGGACAGAGTGGCATACTGGGTTTCCAAGACTTAGTATCATTTCAGAGCCAGTGTCCAGAAATCCCCAAAAAGTCTAGGTATTTTCCCTTCCCCAGTGCATTTACGTTGGCAAATGGCTGCAGGTCTTTTGTGGGAAAGGAAAAAGGAAAATTTCTAATTTTTTTTAAATTAAAAAAAAATTTAATTCTATAAACTAAAATTTTAGATTAGATAAACTTTGTCCATATAAATTAGAAAAATCTTACAATTCTTTTAGCATGTATGACACCTCATTATTTTGTACTTGTCCCCATGGGGCCCGGTTTTAGATATAGGAACAATGAAAGATGTTGAGGCTGGCTCTCGAAGAGTCTCAGCATTTATCCAGAGGATAGATTCTTCAAGCAAGGAGGGACTAAACTCCCCAAATAAGGGAGGGAGTCAGCTTCTGGAAAAGGAAGACTGAGGGGCTGCAAGACCTTGGTTTCCTCAGAATCTGCCCACATGTGGCTATTTTCAGGAGCCTACGTCAATCCCAATCAATGCCTTAATTTTAACCATAAGAGACCTTGAATTAAATTGGTATTATAATCCAGCTACCCACAAGATTAGCCTTTGGGTTTGGTTTTCAGAAATGTCCAACCCGGCGGTTATGAGAAATAAAGATTTCTATCAAAGCAGTCACAGAAACTTTGCAGTTCCTTCCTGGACCTTGAGTTGAAAAGGTTGAAAAGGTTGAAAAGGTAAGTTCATTATTTTCTTCCTCCAATTTCTCTATGGGCACTCAGAAGAAACCCACACCTCCTGCTCTTTATTTCTACTAAATTGTTCTATGGCAACAGCGATCTGGTAACCCAACTCCTTTTTTCCATACACCCCAATGTCAGGAACTACTAGTGTCCCATTTACCATTGCCAGTGGGGTCACTAATCCTACTAAAATCAGAGAATCAATACTAACTTCCCATCCTTAAAGTTCTGTTCCTCCAAATCAGTTCCAGGGCCAAAAATTGTTATCACTTAGAGGTCAGCCAGGTTAGCAGAACCACTGTAACTCCAAGATAGAATCAGTTACAATTCTGTAGCTACCTCTTATGTGGACCCAAGGCCAAGCATCTCATGATGGGCCTGGCGTCACTGTTGGCCAGGGAAGTCAAGAGTCAGAAAGATTAGCTGGACATAGAATGTAGGAGAACAAAGACAACTTGGGACCTGGCTAGTACCTCTGTATCTGACCACCGTGACCTTGTAAGAGGAATTGTAACTCTTTCACTTTTGTCTTCCAGATCACATGCTATTCCATCTTTTGGCCATCTTTACTGCAGAACTACATGTGGAAGGAGATTCTGGGAAACACAACTGTCTGCTTAACCAAACTGACCAGCACAGTCCAGCAGTTCTAAAGTGCTTGTCCTTATCCCAGATCTCAGAAGACAGTGAATATGGGCAGAAAGGAAAGCAGAGAAGACCCTAGGGGCTCACTGGTGGTCTTGTGACTGCAGCTGACCTGTGATTTGGAAGATTCCTGGAGACAGCAGTTGAGGCACACAGGGAACCTTCCTCTTAAAGATGAGACCATCAGTCTGGATCTACTGAGATTCCTCTCAGAGACAGTGAAACTAAAAGGTACACTATGGGTATGAGGAACAAAAGGCTCATTTCTTGTTTTAGACTCAGTCTTCCAAAGGGAGAAGAACACCAAAAGGAGAGTGAACAGAATCCTTGGGTCCCATAAATTCTAAAATACAGAGCACTTTATTTTGAACTGATTTACACAGGCAGTGCTTGCCTGTCAATGTTTCAGGCAGTATCTCATCAAATGAAAGAAAGAGAGAAATGGAGAGGAAGATTCTTAAAACCACTCAGTAAAGATGCTGACCTCTTCTTGCACATCAGGACTCCCCAGCTCAGAGTACTGGCCACCTATCTCCATGTAGCAGTTACACAGTGCTCCCCAGCCCCTGCCTCCTGCCACTAAGTGCTATGATGTGGGCTCCAGCCACATTCCCCGCCAGGCACTCTGGCCACAGTGGTAGAACCAGAAAACAGGGGGGAAATCTGCAAAAGGAACCTCAGACTTCCCAACCTCATAGTAATGTTTCTCAACCTGAGTCAGGTATAGCTCCTTTAAAGGACAAATAATTTTCATAGACCCCAGTGTTAGCTGCACTACTTTTAACATAATATTATTTAAACATGTAGAAACATAAAATGGTGTTTAAACTCTGTATGCTTATTGCGCTTGTACCAACAATAAAAAAATACAAGTGAAACGTGTAAAATTTTAAAACCAATAAAACTTTAAAGATTTTCATTTAATATTATACGTGAAGTTTTGCTGAAACTATATCATCAGTTTTGAATTGAAGAGATGAAAAATATATATGTGGTAGTGGATTTTACTCATCAGCTTGATGTTTTTTATTTTGTGCATAATTTTCACCGTTGTTATTTTTCCTTTGTTCAAACACAAATTCATATTGAATCGTTAATCTCTTCACTTGGTGGTCCAATTCCGTTCACTTGGCAGTCCAATTAATTTACGATCCACCAACAGGGCAATATTGAAAGAAATAGTTTTAACTTTTAATGAAACATTCTTTACTGAGTAATTACTACTGTAGGTATTCCTAATCAACTGTAGTCAAATAAATGGCTTACCAAAAGATGACTTCTACACAGCATAGCTACATGCATGATGAATACAGCATTGGTCACACATTGAGTTTTACATGTGTATGGCATCTCAGATGTGATGATTCCATTTGCTTACAATTTTTTTCTATTCAAATTACCTGACATCACTTGACCTTCATTATTGCTAACATTACTAAAAAGCAAAGGAGGGTGTTGGAATCTTGTGCCAGTATTTGCTTACAAGATCATTATTAAGATAAGCCCCAATGTGAGTCAGTTGCATTTTACAAGAAATATATATTCTTTATAGTCTTTCATAATTCAAGGTGGGAAATTCCCAGTGGGAGCAAATGAGGAATTGATTTACGGAGCCCATATATTTACAAATTTGTAGCACATTTCTGTTTTCATGCTGTTCTTTATTTTCTTAGCATTATCTATAATATTTAGCAATTGCTCTTCTTTAAATTAATAATAAAACATCAAGGCAGTCGTCTGGCCTTCTTCATGGCACCAAATTATAGCTAAGATCTGTTTAAAAGTTACAAATAAAATAAGTTATGTATTTTTTTCCATTTTTTTTTTAACGTTTATTTTTGAGACAGAGAGAGACAGAGCATGAATGGGGGAGGGTCAGAGAGAGAGGGAGACACAGAATCCAAAACAGGCTCCATCCAGGCTCTGAGCGGTCAGCACAGAGCCCGACGCGGGGCTCGAACTCATGGACCTTGAGATCACGCCCTGAGCTGAAGTCAGAGGCTTAACCGACTGAACCACCCAGGCGCCCCAAGTTATGTATTTAGATACACACTTTGCAGCATGAGCTTTGGTACCAACTCTTAACAAAAGCTACTATAATGATGCATAAAATAATTTGAAAAATTTTAAGGGGCCGTTAAACATAATAGCAGAAAAGTAACCAATATTTCTTACAGATATTCTCGTGAAGCACAAGGTAGAACACAACAGGCTAACAAGGAATGTCCTGGTTGCTTCCCTTACAAGCTGAAGTGTCGCCACCCTGTGGCAGGAGTAAAAATAATTCACAATTCTTTTAGTTCATCAACTGAAATTATGCAAATCTTAATTTAAATTTGGTGAAAACTCCAATATTACAAATTTTGCTCATGATATATGGATTATTAACTTTTATATCGCACCACTTAGATTTCACAAAATTTATGCTGCATGTTTTAGACAATACTGTATTAAAAACATTTTTAATTTTCATAAAAATATGAAGACCCATAAAAATTCCAAGATACATCACCAGAAATATGATAAGTACAAAGTATAAATAACTTTTTTAATGCAATTTTAAAATAACCTCTATTGCTATTATAATTTCCATATGGGTCTTAGAAATGACTTAAAAGTCATGGTAACTTTGTCTCTATAAAAAAGAACTCTATTCAAAAAAGGGATAAAAACTTAATAAAATGTAGAATACCGTCCATCACTAACATGAAATTCATAAGTCATTTGCTTTCTAAATCCTTCAATCAGTAACCTAAATAATCCAAATTCTCAATATATTTAAGGCATAATTTATTACCTTGTTTATTGCAAAACAGTATAATGTAGCCTGATTGTCAATTAGCTGTTACCAAATTATGATTTTTTTTAATCTCTAAGAAAGTATCTCACTAGTGAGTAGTGAATATCTGAGTTCATGGGAATTGGGTGATTACCTGTTTTCTCATTATGCTTTTGTATTTTCCAAATTTACAATAAAATACACATATATTAACTTTACGATTAAAAAGGAAAAAGTTGGTGCAGCGATTGGGGTTATAACACCCTGGAAATGACATAATCATATAGCAAAAAGTGGTATAATAAATTCTGATAAGTCTATATTCCATACAGTTAAAAATAATGAAGTGAATCTATATGCATAATAACAAGAAAAGAGCCTCAAAATGCGTTATTGGGAAAAGAAGTTGCAGAACAATACATAGAGTATGGTGCCATTTATGTTAATAAAAATACTTGCATAATACAAACCCTGAATATTATAGGTCTGCAAGTTGGCACCCAGATCCATTTCATCCATGTCTGTTCCTTTTGGTACCTTTATTAGAATGAGCAAATTCCACTGAGTCCTTTTCCTAATTGATGAACATATTTTGTTATGTAACATATTTGTTTAAAAAAGCAAAAAAACCATTTGTTTTCCAAATGGCTTTGCAGTAGTGATAAGGTCTGCTGATGGCTAGAAGAACCTCCTTGTGGCAGTACAGCCATTGAGTAATTGGTGTTTAGTCTGTTGACTAAGAAAGTTTGGGGTGCTTGGGTGGCTCAGTTAAACGTCAGACTTTAGCTTAGCAGCTCAGGTCATGATCTTGCAGTTGGTGAGTTCAAGCCCCACATGGGGCTACAGAGTCCCACTTCAGATCTTTATCCCCTGTCCTCCTGTCTCTCTGTCTCTGCCCCTTCCCCTTCCTCTCTGCCACAGTGTCTCTCTCTCTCTCTCTCTCTCTCTCTCTCTCTCTCTCTCTCTCTCTCAAAAATAAACATTAAAAAAAAGAAAAAAGAAAGTGAATGTTCTTAGTAAACCAACAGGTGATTGGCCTACCAGTGGCAAACTTAAGCTATTTAAATTGGGACAAGAGGGGCGCCTGGGTGGTGCAGTCGGTTAAGCGTCCGACTTCAGCCAGGTCACGATCTCGTGGTCCCTGAGTTCGAGCCCCGCATCAGGCTCTGGGCTGATGGCTCAGAGCCTGGAGCCTGTTTCCGATTCTGTGTCTCCCTCTCTCTCTGCCCCTCCCCCGTTCATGCTTTGTCTCTCTCTGTCCCAAAAATAAATAAACGTTGAAAAAAAAAACTTTTTTTAAATAAATAAATTGGGACAAGATTCAGACTTAAACCCAAATGCCTATGAATTTGCATTTTTAGTCCCTGTGCAAGGCAACTTCTTCCCTTGCTTATTATGATATCTTGGAAACCAAATTATTAATAAATGTGCCTGCTGAGAACATGAGAAGTTTAATGGCTTACAAGAGGGGATGTTATCTTAACCCAAGCTCTAACAAACCACCATGAAGAACCTACCTCCCAACAAAAACATCTCTCTGGCAACTGGATTCCGCATGCATTCAATTTTAACACAGACAACTGTCCTCCTGTGAATTATTATTTCCTTAGAGATATAATGCTAGAGCCAAGTTGGCACCTCAATCATTTTTCTTGCAGAAGTGACAGGCATTGTGTCTCCTCTCTTTATACATTAATTTAATTAGGCAAACTTTCACAGTCCTTCACTATCAGCCTACAGTCTCTCTACCTTCCCAATCCTGGGAGAAGCCTTATCACACTGAGAAAAATGGTACCATATGTCGTACCTAGAGGGAGTTCCCGAGTATGTTAGCAGTGAGGAGACACCTGGCTATGAGGTCCACAAATACAATCAACCTCTAATCCAAGTCCCAACCAAGTCCTCCTCCCAGCCCAGGCTATTCTGCCTCCATCCACATTTTGTCCCCTTCCTCTGAAAAAGGATAGAAAAGGAAATTCTAGTGTAAAGGCAGTAAACAAAATTAACAGGATATATATAAATACATAATTTTGAGTGCATAAAGTCAAAAGACTTCTAAATGTCCCAAAGTGTTTTAATTAAAAGATCAATAATAAATTAGTATTTAAAAAAAATTTTTTTTCAACGTTTATTTATTTTTGAGACAAAGAGAGACAGAGCATGAACGGGGGAGGGGCAGAGAGAGAGGGAGACACAGAATCGGAAACAGGCTCCAGGCTCTGAGCCATCAGCCTAGAGCCCGATGCGGGGCTCGAACTCACGGACCGCGAGATCGTGACCTGAGCTGAAGTCGGGCGCTTAACCGACTGAGCCACCTAGGCGCCCCTAAATTAGCATTCTAAAAGTGTGTGTGTTGTATAACAGTCAAATATCAATATGTTTAATATAAGGGCACCTGGGTGGCTCAGTCGGTTAAGCATTGGACTCTTGATTTCAGCTTAGGTCATGATCTCACAGTTCATGAGTTTAACAGTGCAGTGCAGTCTGGGCTGACAGTGCAGAGCCTGCTTGGCATTCTCTCCCCCCCCCCGTGTGCGCGCGCACGCGCGCTCTCTCTCTCTCTCTCAAAATAAACAAACTTAAAAAAATATGTTTAATATATAAAGAGCTCCTACAAATGGATAAGGAAAACACTAGCCGGATAAATATATGGGGGGAAATTAGCTACAAAAATTATATATAAATTGCTAATAAATATTTGAAAAAGTCAACCACATTTAAAATTTAAAAATACAAATGAAGACAACTATCATTCATATAAAATAATATGGATTTTTTAAAGTTTATTTATTTAGAAAGGGGTGGGGGGGATCAGGGGAGGGGCAAAGAGAGAGGGCAAGAGAGAATCCCAAGCAGGCTCCACACTGTCAGCACAGAGCCAGACACGGGGCCTAATATGGATTTTTTTTTTTTTAACAACTGCACCTCAGTGCTCACGAAATTGGGCACATGAAGGGCTCTTATATGTATTGCTGCTATGATTACAAACTGATACAATATAACATAGATATATAATATATATAATGCAAATTTTTAAAATGATCACCCCTCTTGGCCTAATAATTGTAATCTGTCTTTGAAATAATTATATGAGCAGATTTTTTTTTTAATAAACAAAGAGGTCCATTAAAGGTTATTCATACTCCCAAGAATTGGAAATAACCTAAATATTTTGCTCTAATATAAATGGAAAACAGAAAATTGAATATATAATATGGCTTCAGCAATGTAAGAAAATATACTTAAGAATAAGATTAAAAAGAAATACAGCAAAATGATATAGTAATTATCTCTGGGTCACAGCATCATGTATGATGTTCTTCTTTAAAGTGGCATGTAAAAAATAAAAAATTTAAAAAATTAAAAAATTAAGTAAAATAAAATGACATGTAATCACAATTTTTTCTTCAATGAACACATAAAATGAGAAAAATGATCTCATAAAAGCACCTTTTAAATACTAGATTGCATATTTTTAAGATATTCCTAGTTTCCCTTAAAGTGGGTGGTCTAACATAAATAAATTTGTCCAGATCTCACTAGAACACAGATTAATATGCTCCATCCCTGGAGAGAGGAGTTCTAAAGTCAACTGCCTACAATGTAACTCAGAACTGCCTTCCCCCCAACCCTGAACTTAACTGCTTCAAACTTCAGCTAAAGTTCTATTATTTTTGTTAAACAATACAAGCTACACACATGGTCTGTTTGGTGAGCTATTTTGTTTTTCAAAAGTAAAACGACATGTTGTTTCTCCACAAAGGGCCAGGAAGGAGAGGATACCTAACACTCAGGACAGAGGGAGCAATCTAAATTGACCACAGAATCATGTTTGATCGCTGTTCTCAAAACATCCAAATCAATTCAGTCGTTCTGAACACCAGTTTGCACCCAGCACCCTGCTGGGTCATAAAGACTGGAATGAGGAGGGTAAAAGAGAGCAAAATGTCGTCGAGCCACAAACATTCACCTTGGGTTCCTGCCTCCCTAAAAAATAACCTGTAAAAGATAAGAACTGCTTTACCTCCTATTTCAGAACTAAGTGGGATAAGTGTGGATGCTTCTATAAGCAAATCTTCCCTGGAACAAATCTGATAGATAAACACTGCATTCTCCCTAAAAGCAGGAAGGACAAGAAGAGGTACGAAGATCCTCTTTAGGAAACGAAATCAAACAAACAAACAAAAAGCACAAAAACGAAACAAAAACCAACCCCCAAAACACCTCCTGTGTGGACAATCAAGGGATCACTGTCCTTTTCCCGAGCAAGAGGGAGAGAGAAAAGCCACCACCCACCCCCTGACTGGCAGTCTAACCATGAGGCTCCCAAGCTAATCACGAGATCTTGGCACTCTGTGATCTGTTTCCCACCCCTAAAATGAGGGAAGGGACTCAAGGACTACATTTGCTAGCTCTAACATCTTATGGGTCTATGAGGAGCTTTCTTCTGGCTGGCCCCTGGAGGCCTGTGGAGACCAAGTTTAGGGAATCCAGGAGTCTCTGCACTAAATGACATAGCTTCTCAGTGTGGACATTCTGCAAGCACTTTAAAATAATTAGTTGGTCCCAGGGCTGTCTCTTAAAACTTTAATATTTACATTATGACAAAGTGAAAGTGCTCATTAGCATTTGAGCCAAAGCAGTGCCATTCTCTTTATTCATTCCAACGAGCTGATTTTACATTAGCAAGAAAGAGTTGGAGAGGTAGAGGCCCGTGGGTATATGCCTAGCCAAAGTGGATCTCAGATGGAAATAAATTTGAAAAGCATGAACGGAGGACACTTGGAGGAATTTATTCGTGCATCTGACCTCGAGAGAGAGAGCAGGGTCCAAATAAGTGACTTCTAACATGCCAGCCCTCGTCGTCCTAGCGATGCCCACAGCTCCCAGAGGTGCCCAACCAACCCATTCTGCAAACACATAACCATCCTAGAGCATGGGGACTGATGGCAGGGAGGACCAACAACAATAGCAAAGATCTCCTCCCTGCTTCAACTTCCTCAAAAGTCCAGGCCCCCGAAGGCTGCATTTTCTGAGCGACGTACTCTCTAATTGTGATGAGTAACCCCAAACAGGAACAGCCCCCACACGAACTTATGACATCTCCCACTTCACTTCCAGTGAAATATGTCACAGTTCTGCTTAGAATCTGCCCAGACGCACATTTCCTTTCAGTAGACGGGGGTGAGCCCTCACCTCCCTGGATCATCTTCGACCTAGTGGAGGGGCCTTAATGTCCCTAAGTGCTCAGGGGCACCTTCCTGTGTTGGGGCTCTTCATCTGTGCCCAGATATCGTGTTCCATCTGAGGCCTCTGGCTCCTTCTGAAATATATACCAGAGAACAATCTGGTAAAGCCTAGCAAAGATTTTTGAGGATTAATTCTGTAAGAACTTCTTACACAGAAGGGAATTCTCCTCGGAGGGATGAGTCTTCGCTGTACCGCCGAGCTCTGACAGTAGAGCCGCCAGTGGGCCCGCGGCGTAGGGTGAACACCCCCCACCTCCACCGCTTCTCTGCAGTTTCCGGAAATGGCCAGAGGGACAACACTGCTGTTCCAGTTTGATGTTTTCTCTAACATCACAACCTGAGCATGATTTGCATTTCAGATTTTCCAGAATGCCTTCTTTCAGGTTAGGACTGGCCTCACCTAGAAGTTAGTTATGCAGCAGGATTTGACACACAGACCAAAATTCCTCCACTAACAGGATTTATACCCCCCACCAACCCTCTGTAACAGCTGAAATCTATCCATTAGACAGATTTTACCCTTTGAAGTATAGCCACTGAAGGTGCAGGTTAAAACGCCAAATCTGTTCCTTGCAGAAGCATCTTCCAGAACCTTTCTCAATTACTAATGCCCCAGTAATGCCGGAAGGTCAGACTGAGAAGTTTGGGTTGAAATCAACATAGCAACAAATGAGGACTGGTTTTATAAACACATATATTTAATTTATGAAATTAAAGTGGTACCAAAATGTAAAGAGATTCAAGATCATTTTGGATCAACAAATTCATGACAGATCCTCGATATCCTATCAATAGGAATTAGCGCAAACTTACAGTTTAACCTTTGGGGTTAATGTCAAGAAGAAGAGCTACTTCCCCCGTGCCCATGACAGAAGCAGAACATTAGTACAGATTCCCCGGGGATCAGATTCCGTTCGTAATTCAGTGTAAGCAGGGTGTGTGATAGACACAGCAGAAAGATCTGGTTTTGACTCTGTCTCTACTGCATTTAAGGTGTGTGACCTTAATTAAGCCACCTAAGCAATGTGAGCCTCAGTTTCCTGATCTATAGATCTCAGATATGGAAAAGAAAAAACACTGTAAAATTTCTGTTCGGTTATTCTCCACTATAGAATCTCTCCATCTTTTTCCTTCTTTCACACCCAGTGGCAGAGGAATCAGCTGGTGGTGCCAGCCAAGACCCTCAGAAGGCCTCTCCTGAGCCGTTGTTAGCTCTGAATTGGGACAGGTATGTCCCATGCTTAATTTCTTGCTCGCCTGTCCAAAGGGGCTTGTTCACAATGTCGATGATAGGGCTACTTCCTGGATAGGACAGGATCATTTTTTGTGCTTTTGCACTAGTCTGTATGTCTGTCTGCCTTGCATTTGAGAAACATCTCATTGATTCAGACTAGAAATTTCAAGAAGGCAGGGTTTCTTGCCATTTAACGAACGAAGGATGATGCCCAATAGAGAACCACACATGAACAGGGGCTAAATCATCCATAACATGCTTGTGATGCCATGATATTAAAGAGATATCACAAAAGTGACAGCTCCCTCTCACACTGAATCACTAACTTCCATATCTTGTAAAACAAAACCAAATCACAAACACCACCACCACAAAGGAACCTAGGAGTGCCAGCTAAGTGACTAAGTTTTATTTCTCAGCGAGGTGATTCCAGAAGCCTTCGGAGACTGGGAGGAAACCTCTCTGTGATCCCCCCACCCCCATATTTCTATACAAGGAAAATCAAATTAGGCTGAGTGATTATAGCCAGCTTTCAGAAGAAAGCAGAATAAACCACTTTGATTTGCTCCATAGGTGGGCTTGGCCCCTTGGACAAGGCTTAAACCTGCCTTCCAGCCAGAAGTCCACCGCACCTCTGTGCTCAGTGGTTTCGCCCTGGCCCCAGCTCTACCTGGTAATGCCTGGCTCTGGAGTTTGAGTTCTGTGGCCTCTTCCTACCTGACAGACATTCACGTCAATTCTTCTAACGTGTTCCAAAACCAATTCTTCTAAGGCAGAATTCTTCTAGGCAGGCCGGCTGCTGAGCCACTGGGATATAGAGGAGACTGAGGCATTTGGTGTCCCAACCAACTCTGTCACCTCCCTCCTCCGAAGGGGTGGAAGTCCCCAACCCCTCATAGTCCCCTGTGATTATGAGGATTCCTACACCTGCTTCAGAGGAGCCCATGAGAGATGCACAGAGCAAGCTGGGGCCACTCAGGCCCCCTCTGAGAAAAGGAAGAAAAGAAGGGATCTGGGTGGAGGTCACTCCACCACTGATTTCCTCACTCAGGTCCAGCCTGTCAGAGAGTAGAGTGCAGCAGTCAGACCAGGTATCTGCTTTACCCCCTACCCTCCTCCTTGGGGGTACTGCTGTGATACTGGTTGGTTCTGGCCCTAAGGACACTCAGAGGACTGTGTTAGTGACTGTGATGTCCCAGCATCCTGCCTGCCCAGCTGAGGCCTGGGATCTTAGGAGTGGGGCTCCAAGGCCACAGGGCCCAACTGAGGAATCTTCCACCTCCAAACCACTCCTCCCTCTGACAGACAGCGGTGGGCAGAGCAGGGAGGAGCAGAACGGGCCAACCCTTTCCTCTTTGCTGCATAGAAATTACCAGGGCTTTACACTTGATTCCAGTTCTGTCTCTGGCACTTATTAGCTCTAAGACTTTGGGGAAGTCATTGAACAGCCCAGGGTCCCTTCGCTCATGAAATGGGAATAGAACACAAACCTCGGTTGGTTGTAAGAGTTAAATGAGTCCATGTCGTGGTAGAGTTGAAGGCGCGCAGTAGGCACTCAGTGACAATTAAATTCCCTTGCCTTGTAAGTTTGGAATGAAACTCATACAATCCCGGAGAAGATGTGATGGGGGATAAAGGGAGGAGGGAAGCGCAGGTGTTGTGGTTCCGACGAATCCACATCAGGCTTCAGGTGACACCCTACAACTCCATGAAGTTGGAAAGAACTTTTCTTCTTATTTGTGATTTGTTCAGAAATGAAAAAAGAGGGAACTGAGGCCCAGGGACTCTGATCACTGGCTTTACTTTGGTTCCAGGACCAGGAGCTCATAGAATCTGGAGGGCCATTTGTTCCCACAGCCTGGGTGGATACGACCAAGGTCAGCCCACCTCCAGGACACATTGAGCCTCTGTGCTCCACACCTGCAGAGATGAATGAATTACCTGCTACCCATCCTCTCCTGGTCTCTGTCTCCAGAATATAAACCCCCAACAACACAACTGGCAAAGAAACTGGGCTCCAAGATATGACTACTACAGCCTTGCAATTTGTGTGGTCTGCTAAAAGAAAAATGAGGCCCCAAGGGAGGGGAGAGGGAAACAGAAGAATGTGTAAAGTTTTCCAACTAAAGAAAAGACACACACACACACACACACACACACACACACACACACAGAAAGAGGGAGGGAGAGAAAGTTAAAGTACTAAAAGTTTTTTGAGTTCATTTAACAACTCAATTCAACAAATTATATTTCCTACACAAACATTCTGAGGATTAAATGAACAATACAATACTTTTCTTAGCTCTTTGTCATCAAATGCTTTGCTGTAAAAGTTGTATTCCTGGAGAGTTGATATCAGAGCTTCTTGCTCCTTGTCAGTAAACATAAGAAGAGGCCAAACCTGTGTAAATTTAAATTACATAAAACCTTTCCCCCAACTGCCTGGTCTCTTAACAGCCCCTTTTCACTGAGCTCTGTGGTCTCGGAATGTAAATATCTTTATCTTAGCAGCACAGACTTTTGAAAATTTGACATAATAGGATTTCTCCCTCACAAGGCATATCAAACACCATTGCAAACTAAAGTCTATTTTACTTTTAACCAAGACTAAATCAAAGGGTCCTTTCTATGTTTATTTTTAGACTTTCTGTTCCCACACAACCAATGAAGTGTCCTCTCTGTCCATCCTGCCAACCGGAAGCCCTGCGAATCGGCCCCATCACCCCCAGAGTCGGCCCCAGAGATGAGAGTATGATGGGATTGTGAGAAAAGGCAGCAGGAACAGTTGGGGCTGCATCTCTGTCTGAAGTGGTCCTGGTGGAGTAGGGAAAGTGGGTGGACCACATGGGCAGATACCTAAAAGCAATAAAGAACCAACAGGTACTTAAATGAGGCAATGTAAGATGGAGACAAAAGTGACAATGATTTTAGCTTGTCTCTGTTCTATGAAGTTCTGGTTCAGTTTCAAGCTGGTGTAGAAACATAGAACTTCATGTGAATTGATTTCTAGAACCCTCATGCTAGAACAGTACATGTTTCTTGAATGAATAAATGAATGACACGTCAACCCAATGAATGAAAAGCAATATGAGAAAGGGAAGAATCTATTACAGATCAATGAACAGGAACCCAGGAGATTCCCCTTTGTCTCCCTTTGTCTCCTGACCCGGGGAGAGTGGCCAACAGCTGGAGCAGAGTCCCTAGCATGACACACATCCGAGCGAGCATGTCACCGTCGGCCGCAATTCCTTGGGCAGCTTGAATCATTAGCTTCCATGATATGCTCCCCACCTGTTGTAGCCTCTAGTGATCCCTCTCTTCTTGGAATCTCTACTTCCCATGTGAGATGTTTTCCTCATTTAGAGAATTAATCAGTACTGTTTTTAACTGTTGTGCTTCTTCCTTCCTTCTCTAGATAATACGATCCTTAAAGGTTGAGATGGCGTCATATGCTGCTTTTTGTGCCTACTTCACTGCACATTCTAAAGCTGAGTACATACGGAAGAATGAATCAATTAATGAAATTAATGAGCACACGCCAAGGCTTAAGGAGAAGGACATTAACTGCTTGGCTTGATGACAAAAAACAACATCACTCTTTGTGTTTCAGTCCCCAGCCCAGAGATGCAGTCGCCTTCCTCTTGTGTTGGGGGCCCACAGTGATGCACAGGCACCTGCAGCCAGTGCCTAAACCCCGCAGCTGGCGCATGCCCTGCCTGCACTTTATTCACTGCTCTTGTGAGCTGCAGTTGTGAGCTGCAGTGTGTTGCACCGGGTCTTCCACCCTGGGGAGTGTTTCACAGCTGTCCACACAGCCCAGCATACCTGCCCAAGACCCAGTCTGTTGAATCAGGGCTAAACACACACTTCGACGCCATCACAGGCAATGGAGCTCATGTCACACAAGGTCAGTCTTGGGACACTTGGGCCCTGAGTTGAGAGGGTGGGATCGGCCCTGGAGTGAGGGTCCACTTACAAGGACTTGATGTGAAAGTGGGTGGCAGGCAGCTGAAAAGACCCACGGAATTCCCCTTGTGCACTGTGACTTTCTCCATCCCGCCCTTTGGGGATTCCTCAAGATATGAGGGGACATTTCAGAGTGGGGCGTGGGACTCTGTCTGCCCAAGTGGCAGAATTCACCTCGGCTTTCGGCAAGACATGTTCAGTGGGCCAGATTTGCAAGATTTACGTGTAGAGTCTGGAAGATAGCCAGATTTGTAAAAAATCAACAGACACCGTCTCTCCAGAGGGGAAAGGGCTCCAGGCTCCAGGAGGCAGTGCCAGGGTGGTCCAGGCCGATGTCAGGAAACCGGACCTTCTGCTGCAGCGGGGAACCTAAGGAGATCAACGCTGTGGGATTTCTGTTTCACCGGCGTCGCCGGGACTTCAGCTCCACTGTGAAAACGACAATGCGGAGAAGAGGCAAGTGGCCACTAGATGGCAGCAGAGGGTAAGAAAAGTGAGTTCCAGGCGGCTGGGGTGGAGGGGGGGGCGTGTGAGGCTTGCAGCCCCTCCATTTTGCTTTACATCTTTAATGAGATATGCGAAGAAAATGAGTCCCTTACATGCCAGACACAGATGCCAGAGCATATGGAGAGATGCCGCACAGCAATATTTCTCTGGTTATTAAACAGGAGGCACCTAACTAGTCATTCACTGCATCATCATGCAGAGTTGTCCTTTGTGTCTTGGATGCCGCTGTTGACAAGGTAATAACAGGAGAAAGCAGTTGAGAAGACTGATGTAGGGACGTGGGCCTCTGGGCTCGCAGCATCGCCCCGGCGGGGTGCCGGGCGGGTTGCCAGCAAACGTGAGCAGCCCAGCCCACGGGGGCCACCTTGCCAAGGGACATTGTGTGGCCTCTGCTGCCAGACTCAGTCCAGGCCCAGCTTGGCAGCTAGAAAGGGTCTCCCTGGCAGTCCCTGAGGGCTCATTTATTCAGAACCCGATTACCACCAGACAGCTCTGGAGTCTGACCTTTGGCCACAAGCCCCAAATGGGAACGGGAGCTCCGGACATTTTAAAGAGCGAGGCATGCTTACTTTTCTGGCAGAATTGAAGACGCACAGTGTAATGAAAATGCACTCAAATGCACAGAGACAGGGGAACACTTTTTTCCACGCTGCCCTAAGCAAAGGTGGGGAGTCCAGCCCTGCTGACTGTGAAATATTTTCACTAGGAGAGTGGTTTCTCCTGACGGACTGTTACCAGGGCTGGGAGCAAGCAGGTACTGCTATATTTCATTTCTATATTCCACCTACTTTTCCACTCCCCACACTTTGCCCTACCCCCAGCCGCGCCGCCTGACCATTCTTTAGTTAATTCTCCCACCTTCCCAACCGAAGGTTTTATATAGCCATTCTTCATACAGAGAAACTGAGGCACAAAACTGAGATACAGCTTCAGGTCTCCCGGTCCCCATCCCTTTCCAAAAAGTTGAAACCTCTCCACGGTCTCCGGTGGAAAAGTAATAGCAAGATTTACCCTGCCACCATTTCCCTCCCTGTTTTGGAAAACAAGCCTATGTGCCAGAAACCTTCACTTGTCTGTGTGACCGTAGACAACTCACTTACCCTCTCCGTGCCTCATTTTCTCATCTGTAATTTGAGGGGCTGGTACTGGATGATGACTAAGGCCCCTTCCAGCTCTGCGATCCTGTGGCTTTAATTTCACAAGCCTCTGCCAGCCCTCAAAGAGTGTCACACATGATGCTTTTTCCAACAATAGCCACACTCAACAGGAGCAAGCAGCATTTCCTCCTCCAGTTGAGAAGAAATGTGGTCGTGGTTGGAGTCTTGTTGATGTTCTTTGTCCTCAGAGCAAGAGAAACGGGGAAGTTTCAGATGTTACTGACACTAACAGCAGGGCCTGGAGGTGGCCACACTCTTGTGGAAGAGACCACGCAGAGCTGTCTCGGTGGGCGGTGGAGATGTACGGGCAAGACCGGAGGATGTTTTAATAACTATTTCTCAATAAAAAGACCCATTTTATTCTGCACAGGGGTCTGGGGGCAAATCCAGGTCTCCCAGGAGGGATCGACTCTCGCCCATAATGGGGGATTGGTTCAGCTCAGCTGCTCTTACAAAGGGCTGAATACAGCATGCCATGGTGAAGGCAGCTCCCCACAGCTCCATGTGAAAATGACTCACAGCAGTTATGAATATCAAACCTCCTTTGATGTATTCCCAGACACGAGGAGCAGCCACAGTGGGGAGGAGGTGGACTCTGGATGCTAGCTCTGTGGGGTGGTGCACAGAAGGCCTGGGCACATCTGGCACCGTCCTGAAGCTCCAGGAGAAATCCAAGCTGCCTAATTACCCCAGGACAACAGAGCTCACTTTCATCCACCTCTCTGTCTCTCTCCCTCTTTCTCTTTCCGTCTCCAACAACAGAGGAATTAGATTCTCCAAGAATTACAACCTGTTTTTATACCTTCACCCTTCCCGAGGGGATAACAATTCACTTCCCTGAATAAAACTGGTTTTATTGAGCACAAAATGAATGCACCCCCTCACTCAGCATCTGCGCCAATTGCTTTAAAGCCATAGACCTGGCCCCAGTCAGCCAAGCGGAAGGATTTTCCCCTGTAATGGCCATTTCTAGACACTCAGCCTTTCAAGTGGCTGCATGGCACCTTGTTCTCCTAATAGGCTCTCAATGATGATTGAATACAAAGCCTCCAAGTCTCTCTTGTGTTGGCAGCTCCTGAGACCCAGTCAGTCACCACCGTCCAGAGCAGAAGACCCAGCCATGCCGACTGTATGGTGAGTGCCCAGGCCCAGAGCAAAAGGGGAGGGTCAGTCACTGCCACGTCATGCCTGTTTCACCTGAAAGCTTCTATATACGAGGAGGGTCTTCCCATTCTAGACAGGGTTCAAGAATATGTTGCTTCCTAGAAACTTGGGCAAAGTCTTTCCAGTTATAGAAGGAAGCAGCAAAGATGTCTAGGGAGGGAATCTGTCTAAACCCATGTCCGTGCATTGCTGTCTTATGAAATGGGGCTGATTTTATTTGGTAGTTAAGTTGGGCTTTGACTGGAAAACTCACGCACCTGCAGAGGTCTGCACATGCGCACATGGAAATACTAAAACACTCTAACTGAGCACTGACCATGTGCCAGGCACAATGCCCAGGGCTTCGCACACACCATCACCTCCAAGCCTCAAAGGTGCCTGGCGGGGAGGGCAGATATCATTATCCCTGTTTTACAGGTGAGGTGCCCAAGGCTCAGAAAGCCTAGGAAACTTGCCTAAAATTGAAAAACTAAAGTAAAAGAACTTGGATCCAGGATTGATGGATTTTTAAAGCATCATCTCTTAACCACCGTGCTGTGGGGCAACATGTTTATTATGTGTCGGAGGCACTGGAATTCTGAGGAGGAACAGGAAGGACAGGTTCTTGACTTCAGAAAGCTTGAGTTCAACCACTCACCAGCGCACACAGAGTTACTGTCACTTCTATGCTCCAAGACTCCTACAACCAAGGGGCCCATGTCCCATCTTTCCCTGTCACACTACTCTCAGACCTCCTGACCTTGATTACCAGTGCGAACATCGTGTGTACCATAAAGACTGGGGTCTTCTCCAGTAGAACTTCGGATGCTTGAATTTTACAGGCAACAATGTGAGCAATTCGACCACGGATGCATGACGCTATAGTTACTAAGCTCCTGAACTAGCCACTGTTTGTTTTATATTGTTTTTTAATTTGATTGGGAAGTTTCTCTGACCCCATTACTCTGTATTTTCAGAAGAGCAGGACAGAAGAGCAACAGGGCAGGGACCAGGAAGATTTCAAGTTTGGAGGCTCAGGAAGTCAAGTGATAGAACGAGAAGAAATAAAGCAGGGTGAGGTGAAACTCCTTTGCTTCCATGACCTCCGAAGGGAAGTGATGATGTATCTGAAGGACACTGCACACGACGATGTAACAGAAAGAAGGAAGCAAAGGTTGCACTAATTGCAGAGTTTGCCAAGAGTGGACTAGCTGCCAAGGCTACTTCAACCTTCCCATGATCTGGGAGACAGCACAGTGTCCTGCTGTGCTGGACGTCTTCCAGTGGCATTGACCCAATAGGGGGGTTGAGGAGAAGACTTCTTGGTATTAAGAAAGAGAAACTTCCCTCCAAAGTCAAGCTACTGAACCACCTACATGTGAGATACAAGAGGACTGACCAAGACCCCTTGAATCCCAGCAAGAATGCTGAGAGCAGACTTAAGGTAAATCAATGGACTGGATCCCTTTGCAAATCAAATTTTTTTAAGAGTTCATTACACACAAATTTGCATCCAATTTCATTTCCAGAGATTCATGCTCATTCCTGCACTGACCATCAATCTGAAGATGTTTATTCGAGATCAGCGTCTTCCTAGAACCTTGACAAGACTGGACTGAGAGTCAAGGAGGTACAGCTCTAGGCCACCACCCCACCATCACCACCACCACACTTTCTTTTTTTTAATTTTTTTTAACGTTTATTTATTTTTGAGACAGAGAGAGACAGAGCATGAACGGGGGAGGGTCAGAGAGAGAGGGAGACACAGAATCTGAAACAGGCTCCAGGCTCTGAGTGGTCAGCACAGAGCCCGACGCGGGGCTCGAACTCACGGACCGCAAGATCATGACCTGAGCCGAAGTCGGACGTTCAACCGACTGAGCCACCCAGGTGCCCCAACCACCACACTTTCTAGGTCCCTAGGCAGTCTGGTCATTTTGTCAGCCGGTCATTATTTCTCCTGACAAAACCCAAATTGGGAAACCAATATGATCTTTATTTCTGGTTCTCTCTATACATACCAGTCCAGGTACCCAGTCACTGATGAATTTTAATCCTCATTTTCATTTCTCAACTAGGGCTTCCAGTTCCTACTCTGCCAGCCTCATCTGGTGGAGCCGCTCCTAAGGCTCCTGATGAATCCAGACACCCACCTCAGCCTCACTCTAGGAATCCATCCTTCCCCAAAATGCCTGCGTTTGACCACTGGAGGGCAGTGCTGGACCAGCCAAATCTCTTTAGGGGCTCTGCTCCACCACTGTCCCCACCTTGCCCTGGCATAAGCAGCATGCAGCCTCTGGTTGGGAGCCAAAACCGAGGACCACGGGAGCACCCTGAGAGCAGCAGCACGGCCAGCACTGTTACAATGGCTCCCCGCGCCTGGCGTCGTAGGAATAAAAGGCAGTTCATTGGAAAGAGGATTTGGCTCCATAGGTGACACAGTCCCCTGGGAAAGAAACTGAAAGGAAAACTTGCCTCATCATGTCATTAAGCAGGAACAATCTGTGCCTCTGACCAGGGGTTGTAGACTCCTACCTTTTTCTACCCTCTCGGATGTAAGCTCCTGGCAGCACATACAGTGCTTGGCAATAAACGTCTGTTGAACGAGTGAACGGATGCATGCATGCATGTATATATATGCATAATGGAAATTGGCCATTTTCAGATCTGCTGCTGTTTTCTAGCTCTTATAACATCGGATGTTTCAGCCATCAATTAGTTGCTGAGCATTCATAGTCTTGGAGACAGCTAAGGATAGTCAGGTTATTAATTACAGCAGTGGCTGTCATTGTACAGATGTTATTTCAAACACCACTTCAAGAATTTCGATCTCTTACTTTTAGGAAGTCCTTCATTATGTCACCCACGTGTCCTCAGACCTCACCAGCCTGTGGATTTAAAAATACAGACATTGTTCCCTTAATATCCGACCCACGGTAACCGCAGCCTCTCTTGTGGGAATATGAAGCCGCCATGCTCTCCCTGGGGGATTTGTGGTAATTTCATCCCACACTGGAACCCCACGGGGCTCGACAACTCCTCTGAGCCAGAGCTCCTATTCACACCACCTTGGGCCATCTCATGAGACTCAGGTCTAGGCTACTCTCCCCTGTACCTGCCCCCGACAGATCCCATGGCAGTGTGGACACAGCCTGCTCCCACAATCATTTAGAACACAACTACATACTTGAGGAGAGAAAGAAGTGCACATCTTGAGACGCCAAAACCCAACATGAGACCCTCCTGTCTCCCCCACGGGCTTTCACATAGCAGGAACCAGTCTGTGCCCCCGTTAAAAATCTGCAGGTATCCCCACATCTCCAAGTTCAGAACCCAAGACTAGCTCCTTTCCTGCCCTGAACCAGGACAGGGGAAAAAATCATTTCCTGCCAAGAAGCTCTCCCCACACCCTCCAATGTCTCAGGTAGAGTGTGGCCTTCACAGCCCAACAGGGCAAACATGGTGTTTTTAGGTCTTAGAACACCACTTATGGGACACCAATGTCCCTGATTAAATTCATATGGGATGGGGGTAGAACCTGCCCCTCATTCTAATTAGAAAGACACCAATTAATTTTTTTAACTTTATTTATTTTGAGAGAGAGAGAGAGCTCACAAGCAGCAGAGAAAGAGGGAGAAAGAGAATCCCAAGTGCAGAGCACTCGAAGCAGGGCTCAATCTCAAGAACCATGAGATCATGTCCTGAGCCAAAATCAAGAGTCAGACGCATAACTAACTGAGCCACCCAGGCACCATGACACCAACTAATTTTTAACCGAACACTTACCATCTTAGTATATAACATCTGCATTTAGTTGGTTGTTTGTTATTTTTTAGAGAGAGAGAGAGAGCTCACACACTCAAGAGTGGGGAAAGGGGGCAGAGAGAGAGAGAATCTCAAGCAGTTTCCATGCTCATCGTGGATCCCAATGTGGGACTTGATCCCATGACCCGGGACCATGACCCAAGCTGAAATCTAGAGTCAGACACTCAACAGACTAAGCTGCCCAGGGGCCCCTGCCTTTAGTTTTATGATAACTTCATCACCTCGACAGCAATGAGTGGATATTTGTTTTAGGTGTGAATAAACTTATTCTCAACCTTACGTCAGTTTTCTCAACAAAAAAAAAGAGTGCTCTAAACTTCACCGAGAGTCTCTACTCTCCCAACAGAACCCGAACATGCCCAACAGTCTTCGAGGAGACGTTCTCCAACCAAAGTGGGGGAAAAAGGAAAGAGAAGAAAAGCCCTCGCTTTGTAAGTTGTAAGTTGTATAGTTGTAAATTTCTAACTGAAATTTCACTATACAGTTCAAATCTAGGTCCTCAGAGGACATGGCTGGTCCTGATCCTTCTCATAAAAAGTCTGTAATCAGAGGATACTTTCCTGAGAGCAAACAGAAATTGAAAAAACAAAAAACAAAAAACAAAAAAAACAATTCAATCGCTGTCCATGGGAGCTGAGATGATCCCATGTTAAGTGTGGGAGCTGAGATGATCCCCTGTGTTAAGCGTGTCCTATCCTATGTACTTTCTCAAGATGCCTTCACTGTGATTAAGGGACAGGCCTCCAGGGTAGTGTCTCAGTTCTGTACCTGGAAAAAAAACAATGTACAGAAATTTCTGTAAAAGAGGAGATTGACAGTCAATACACAAGAGTCGAGAGGCAAGGATGGTCCCCAGGGTTATTTCCTGCATTCAATACAGACCTGTCTCAGGGCTCTGATTTCCCTTTCCAGGTCTCTGGTGGGTGGATAATGCCTGAGGCCTTGATACTAGGTCTGATGACCAGGTCTGACATTGATGGCAGGTCACACATCCTCCTGCCTTGTGATTTTGAAAATCTCACAATCTTTCCTGAACTCTTAACTTTCTGACACCTTGTCCTAGGCAAGAAGTGTCTGAGGTTGTCTCCCTTGAAACCATAGGCCTTTCTTACAACTCCAGGGCCACACAGCCCTGGTAAGTAACTGGTGGATTTTATTTTTCGTGCTGCTGTGGCCATGAGATCGGATATAAAGTTAATGCAAAAAGTGGGGTAGACAATGAGAAGGATTGGAAATAAGGACCTGGAAAGAGTAAACAGATTGAGGAGACACTTCAAAAGTAAATGAATGGTACCAGGGGGGTTGAAGGAGAAGGAAGAGATGGCCTCTTCCTGGCACCCTGGTTGCATACTGAATACTCTCCGGTTCCCAAGTTCTATGGCCTTGCTATCTAAAATTAATTCTTTTTTTTTTTTTTTTTTTTTTTTAGTACATTAAGTCTTGAGGTGTCAGTCGTCCTAAAAAATTAGAGCCCCTATTCAGTAGAATGGCTTTGGGTATGACATTCCCCCACCACCAGGGATGGCCTTCCTTAGGGGTCTTTGGTGAATTTGTCTGCAGTCCCCATGAACACACATATATCTTCCCAACCCGCTTCCAGACATCATTCACACTGCTATGGCCATGCCGCGGGAGGACTCCTGACCACCCCATCATACCACCTGCTCTAGTGCAGGCACCCCCACCGCCATGTCACCAACCCCCCCCCAATCCCCAACCCCCACCTCCACACACCTGTTTGTGTGTCTGTGTGGCCTCAGCTGTCCCCAGCTCTCTTCTGTGTAACCCTAAGCCCAGGCATTCTGGGGTGAGTGTCTCCTTATTTCTTTGTGCACTGTCCCGTTATGCCTTTAAAGCTGTTCATGAGACTATCTTGCAGAAAGATGAGCAGTCTTGGAAAAGATACTAGGAAAAAGATGACGTAAGTAAGATGGAGGCGGATGTGGGAGGAAAAGCCTTGACAAAGGGGAGAAAAGAAAGCGAATTCTTGACCTCCATCAGCCCTGACTCTCAAAATAAGATTGGCCCTAAAGATAGCTTATTATTTATCCCAAATTAAAATTTCCTGGCTCTGCAGTCACTGTGTACACAATGAAAAGGAAGCCATCACACAAAAGATGCAGTTATGTTCACAGTGGGAACGATTGCTGCCCAGCTGATTCTGCTCCAAGAATAGAATGATAACAGTGCTAAGTCAGGAACTCCAAAACTTTGGATCGTCAACAAATAGAATGATTTCTTGATAGGAAAATGGTTAGAAGGGAAGGTGGGTAGAAAAGGAACCCTCTGATTCTCAGATGGGGTGGGGGTTGCCAGGGGAAATTCCAATCTCTGCTCCTCCATGGTGAGCTCACAACCAGCTGTGTTGACTGGGAGAAAGCCCTGTCTGGATATGGGCAGACCCCAGAAGCCCCTTCATGGGCCCCTCCGCAGCTTCCTACATATTGTGTGATGGGCTGTACCTCCTTCTCTTGCCTGAAGTGAAACATCATCATCAGACTTTAAACTCCACAATCAGCAACTTGGACTGGTTTTTTGCTTCCACTGTGTCCTCAGCACTCAGCAGAAAGCTTGCATGTAATTGACACTCAATAAGTATCTGATAAATGGGTGCTTGACTGGTTCATCAATTAATTAAAAATGAACAAATTACTTCCTCCCTGTCTGGCTTCTGTGGAGTGGGTCCTAGAACCAGAAACTGCCAGGTGGGCAACAAAAGCCATAGTACTACATCCAAAAAAAATGACTGCTCAGACCTTACCTCATCCTTCTGCGCACATTAGACCCCTGAAACTCAGGAACAAGGACCCAAGAGATCATGACCCACCAAATGTCTTTCAACAAAAGACTGTCTCCCTGGTTGTTTCCTTTCAAAGAATAAGCCTCTCGGGGCTGATAAGAGAATGGCACCAGATGCTGAAAACACGGGCCCCGAGTGGCAGAGGAGCGCCAGAGCCTCTTCTAAAGGGGCCTGTTGGATCGCTGCCTTTGAACAAATCTGAGTGTGTCTTTCGATAGCGTGAGCACCAACCACCCCCAAGGACCTCTTTCCTTTATTGCTGCAGCAATGAAGCAGCCACATGGCTGTTGCAGATAAGGTGGCCCGAGTGCATCGTGCATGCCAAGTAGGCTTCCTGGTAAACAGCACTGAGAAGAACTGCAGACCCACCATGTCCCGGCTTCTCTGCCTTGTACTGCCCTTCCTCTGTACGTGGCTCCCAGGTAAACAGGTGCAATTTCCCTCTTTCTCATTTCTCATTTCCTATCCCTTTTTCTTTTCCAGATGGCTCCTGCAAGACTGAAATTATACAATCTTCCAACATAACTGCCATAATTGGGACAGATGTGGAGTTTCCATGCCAATACAATATTCCTGATAAAAATTTTGAGTCTGTGTACTGGTATCTGCAAAGAGCTGACCAAAGATTCACCTATATCGGCCATACCTCTCAAGGCACCGTGGAATTGGAACATTACCAGTTGTTTGTGAACAGAAAGTTGTTGTCCAGTACCTTAACCATTAAGCATGTGCAGCCTAGAGACAAAGCCATTTACTACTGTGCTGTTCGGCACCATGATACATACTGTGTATCACATGGAACAAAAACCGTAAGCCTCAGGCAAACTCAACACCAGAAATTCAGAGGGTCATCCAACAAGACAGAAGGTGTTCAGAGTCATCTTGAACCTCCCCCCATTCATTCCTCAATTCATTCACTCAAAACTAAGGGGACCTTATGGCTTACAAATGGATATAGTAGGTGCTATGGGGATACAAAGATATAAAACAATCATTTCTCAAGTAATGAAATGTATTCAGCAAGTGGCACCTCCTCACTTTTATCTTGCTAAGCCATGAAAAGTGAAAATTAAATACTGTTGAATTACTTGAGCCTTTGACCTGACACATAAAGGCACAGTCCCTAACACCCAGAAAGACAAATGAACAGACACATACAAACTGAAAGCCAACAATCAACATCTTAATCACCGATCCTTGAAAACTTATCAACATTTCTAAAAACCTGAAAAAAAATTATATATATAATGTATATATATACACGCACATCCAGGAAATTATATAGATGATAGATTGGTAGATAGATAATTGATAGATAGATAGATAGATAGATAGATAGATAGATAGATAGATAGATATAGAGTCGACAGTATAGTATGAATGACTGAAGCAGACTTGAAATCCAGACTTCTTAAATTTTGAATCCCAAATCTTCCACTTACTGACTTACTAGCTATATGACCTTGGGCAAGTTACTCTATGCCTTGCTTTCCTCGTTTAGGAAATAATGGTAATAGAGGCACTGGCTGGCTCAGTTTATAGAGCATGCGACTCTTGATCTCAAGGTCATGCCCTCTATACCCTATGTTGGGCATAGAGATTACTTAATAAAAAAAAAACCCGCAAAAAACTTAAAATAATGATAATAATAATATCTACCTTAGAGAATTGTAGCATGAATTAAGTGAACTATTATATGTCATGCACTTAGAGCTATGCTTGGCACATAGGAAGCACTCGGTAAGCACCAGTCACGCTTGTTGTTGATGGTGATGCTATCATGATGATAACTCCTCACCACGTCCCTACCACTGGGCTGGGTTGGAGCTTGAGGAGCTTCTTGATTAAAAAATAAGTCAATCTCTTAGGCAATTAAACATTCTTTCATATATTAGTATCCCATCTAGTAAGAACAAAATATCAATGAAAATAGAGAGAAATACAATTCAAAAGATCTTCAGGACCTTTTTCACTAGTTGCTGATAAATTATTAAAAGCGTTCTTACATAGAAAAAATGAAACCAAAGGAAAGTAATTTCTGCTTGACCCCCATAAAATAAGCAAATATAGACTTTATGAGATATTAAAACACAACAGTACTCCCCCCCACACACTTATTAAATGGATAGTGGAATCACTTATAAAATTAAAGTTGTTTATAAGCATAATTATAAATAAGGAATTAGTTCCATCAACATCACAAGTGTACTACATGACTTCCCACCTCCAAGAACATGACAAATGAAGTCAAAGCACCCCTGACCTTATGACATCCTAAAAAACTATCAAATGAAGATGATCCCAAGATTCCAAAAGTACATGGGCTCTACAAGGACACATCCATTTCTGCCTCTGCTTATTTAAGGAACCACCCAGGGAAACTCCTTGGTGTGACCCGCTGAGCTGAGAACTAGGAGTAAATAGAACTGTCTCCTCTATTTTCTCCTCTGAAGATACACATCTCCTGCTGCCTCAGATACTGCATTTATTCATCAGTGGAAATCCTAATCCCCTGCTGTCTTGCTGGCTTTCTCATTTGCAGCCAACATATGGGCTCATCAGCACTGGTGCCCCCCAAGAGCAGCCCTTTAAGGGCTCAGAATCATACAAAATTGGAGGCTTTTCTTGGGATAAAGAACTGGAGGAAAACCCTTTGCCCCATTTGGCTTTGGGGATCAGATTTCAAAGTCTTAACCTTACTGGGATGGGCACAGCTCCAGAAAGTGTCTGGTGAGTGAGTAAGTCACTTTCCTCCTGGGCTTGCTTTTCTCCAGGGCACCTCAGGGTTATTGATGACACATCTCCAGAATTGCTGAATGTTAAATTGGAGAACGTGGGTTTTCTAAAGGACACTTACAACCCTAGTAACCCTGCTGTGTTCTCTGCCAGTGGAAAAACTATCCCATAATTCCAGGTCTCTGATTCTGCCATGCTAAGAGTACCGTGAGAGAAAGAATCTTTCTTCCTTTACAAAACCTGCTACTACCAAAGTGAAAGGATAATCTCTGGAAGAAAAACAAAGTCACTAGAAACTTATGTATGGACTGGAGAGTACTTCCCAAGGGCAGGTTTCTGGGTGGTGATCTGTCCCAACCACCTCATGGCCTAACTGGAAGCCCTCTAGTCTCCCCATGTGGTCCTTGAAGGACAGGCATAGAAGAAAAGGTGAGCAGGAAGGTTAACAAATGCTCATCAAGCGGTGCCTGAGTGGCTCAATTGGTTGAGCATCCAACTCTCAGTTTCGGCTCAGGTCATGATTTCATGCACTATCAGTACAGAGCCTACTTGGGATTCTCTCTCTGTCCCTCTCTCTCTCTGCCTTTCCCCCACTTATATTGTCTCTGTCTCTCTCAAAATAAATAAATACACTTAAAAAAAAAAACAATTGCTCATAAGTGTCAATAAGTCTCAGAGTATAGAATTGGCATGGTTCAGTTTTTATTCAAAAATATATATTGAGGTAGAACACACTTTACACACTGTATGTTAGCCAATTTGACAATCATTTATATTAAAATATAAATATATATACATTGAGTGTCTACTATGTGTCAGACACTATGCCAAGAGCCAAGGTTCAAGGCAAATGATATAAGCTCTCTGCCATTTTGATTTTTTTTTCAACGTTTTTTATTTATTTTTGGGACAGAGAGAGACAGAGCATGAACGGGGGAGGGGCAGAGAGAGAGGGAGACACAGAATCGGAAACAGGCTCCAGGCTCTGAGCCATCAGCCCGGAGCCCGACGCGGGGCTCGAACTCACGGACCGCGAGATCGTGACCTGGCTGAAGTCGGACGCTCAACCGACTGAGCCACCCAGGCGCCCCAACTCTCTGCCATTTTGGAGTTCACACTGTAGCAAGGGCTTACGGCCTAACAGAGGAACCAGACCAGACACACATGGGAGCAAGAGAAGTACTTGGTGGTAGCGATTACGGGAGGGTTCCAGGATCAAAGCATGGATTGGGATTAGAACCTTGAGATTTCAGGATGAGTTGGTAGATGGGAGCCTGGCAAACTTTTTAAAGGAATTGAGCTGAGACTAAATATGGAAAAGTTTATTTATTTACATCTCAAAGTCCCAAGTCAGTAACAGAAGCAGAATTACAACTCAGAAGAGCCCCAGCTTGCCTCTCCGCTGCTCTGCTTGGCAGCTGCTTCATTCAGTGCCACACAGCTGGGTAAGTGAGTCGCAGATGGAATAGTGGCAGCCAAAATCTTTTTAGAGACAAATGACACTGTGATTTTCCTTGACACCCATTGAAATTCCTCACTAATTTCCAAAAATATCTTATGTTTGCTTTAACACAACCAGTGGGGCTCAGACATTTCAGTGAAAACACATCAGAGAAACAAAGTAATCCCATCCGTCTGAGCATTCTGATCCCAAAGCAGCCAGACCAAGAACCACTTACTTACTGAAGGCCGTCCTGGGACCCCAGGCAGCTGAGGTCCTGGCCAAGGGACATAGAAAGGGCATTTTCTCTCTTTTTACTCACCTCCATTCTTGTTCTTCAGTTGCTTGTCCAACCAGCTGGTGCCAGGGCAGAGAAACAAAAGAGCAAAGACGGCAACTAGAAACAGGGCAAACAGCTGATAACTGCCGTGCCTGAACAGAGATAAATCGTGGGCGCACACCAGAGTCTGACTTTGTTGTCACTAAAGCTTTATGTGGGAAGTTTGAGGGTAATGAGTATGAGATAAAGCAAGCAAAGAACTTTCCTTCACTAAATTTCTCTCTTTTTTCTCCCAAAGAACTCAAAGGGAGTAGGGAAAGAGTGGATGTGTTCTCAAATCAAAGGCAAAGTAGATTCCTGAAACTTCCAATTAGAGATAAAATCAGAAATTCTGGCACTCTCTCCCACTAATATTCCAGTGATCCTCTGGATAGATGTTTGATACTAAAGACCCAGAGTGGCAGTGGCCATCAAAGAGAAGGGCACTGAGCTGGAGTGTGTAGGACCCAGTGTGGGTTGATTTGATCTGACCCTGGGGTCTTTTTGCTTCTTCAAGTCTTCCTATTCTTTCTTCATGCCAGATGGACAAAAAAAGACTGTGTCTCTAGCCCCTATGGGCGTCCATTGTGTTGCCAGAGACTCCTTTGCCAAAGGGTGTAGAAGTTAGTGACATTGCCCATTCATCTCTGACACAGCTACATTCAGGTCATCATTCACCTGCCCAGAGTCCTACAGACAGCCTAACAGAGCTGGGCCAACACCTCCTTCCCTCAGCAGAACATTGTGTGCCACACCTGAAATGACAAGTTCTGTATCTCCCTTGGTGATGATGGCTCGGGTAGGGAGTTATGACTAGGTCACTAACCCACCCATGGCAAAGCAAAAGAGATGTGGCAAAGAACCGACATCTAGTGGGCATTCCACTGTGTGCCAGGCACAGGGGTAAGTGCTACTTCACATGTGTTCTCTCATTTCAACCTCACAACATCCCTGCATGGTAACTACAATGACCCTATGTGCAGAAGAGGAAATCAAGACTTAGGGATGACACTTGCCCAGCTACTGCTAAATTGCAAAGGAAGATTCAAAACCCAGAGCCATTAGATCTGCACAGCCAGTGCCCCTTTTGCACATAGATGATGCGGGTAGTGATACCACCTAGCCACCCAGGGGTGATATCAGAATGTTCGCTTCTACAATTACAAACAAGGTCTAGCCAGGTGGGAGATATCCTGCTGTTGCAGAGGGCCTGCCTCTCCCTACACCTACGACAATATGTAGAAGACCTACTTCCCAGGTTTTGGCCTGGGTTGCTGGCAAATCCTTTCCCAATCCCATCCTTCACTAGATGAGCAGCTCAGAATGCTCCTTGAGAGTCAGGAAACTCCAGACAGAAATCCTACTTAGACTGTTGAATCTCTGCTAAGCTCCTAATATTGACAAGCTCTGTGCTGGGCACTGAGAAAGCGAATATAAATAAGATACAGTCACTGTTCTAATGAATCTTAAAGCCCAGTGCAGAAAACAAATTATCGGATAATTGTAATAGGGGTGATAAGCGCCATGACCCAACAAGCTCAGGGAACCCAGGGTATGTTTCCCTCGAGTTGGGGTGGGGGAAGGAGGAGGAAGTTCTGGTTTTTCCAGGAAGGAGAAGCTAGTGCAAAAACTGGTACTATAAAGACTATGATACATCTTTGAATCTGCACGTATTTTTGTGCAGCTGAAATACTGAGTGCAAGTGGCCAAAAGTGAAACTGGAGGAAAAAAGCAGATCAGGAGATAATTATGGCCATAACATAGGATTTTCATACTTCCCTAAAGGCCAAGGGAAACTACTGAAGGAGTTTCAGCAGAGGTGTGACCTGATCCCCCCTGGTCTGAAGAAAAATCTGTATGATGGCTGCTTGGAGAACGGATGAAAATGGGGAGAGTCTGGAAGCAGGAAGAAGACGTCTTGGAATAGTATAGCAACAGCCTGCAACATGTGAAGAAGGCTCGGACGGAAGCAGGGGCGGCAGAGGCCAAAGGAAAAGGGACCGGCAAAGGAATGACAAGGAGGGAGAATAACCATGCCCTGCAGAATGCCCTCTCCCCTGGGAATGCCCTCCAGAGGCAGAGGCTGACAACACCCTACTCAACTCTCGCAGCTTTGTTCAGGGTGGAATCTTCTTCGTGTCCCAGGCAGAGACAGTTCCTTCCTCCCCGCTCCTGGAGCACTTTGTGCCAACCTCTTCCATAGCACTTAACACTCCTTCGTAATTGCTCTATGTCTGCTTCCCCCCAAAGACTGAGTGTTTTGAAGACAGAAGCCATGTCCTGTTCACCTCCTCTTCTCCCAAATGGTGTCTGGCCTACAACAGGTAATTCACCTGAGTTTGTTGGATAAACAGCCCAACCTGTGACCTTGTAGGGCTGTCACACCTCTCTGTGAGGAAGTGACTAACACCCAGACACCTTTATAACTGACAAAGCTTCTCCCAGGCAGGCAGTGGCTGATCAGGGACAGCCAGGGAGCACCAGCATACTGAAGAGCCTCCCCCATGAAGCCATGCTGTGGACCTGTGCCCTCTTCTACTTCACCCTCTCCTGTGCAGGTAAGGACAAGCCACTGGGCCTTTCACTCTTAGGGAAATGTGCTGCAGGAATGATTTGCGGGGCGGGGGGTAGGGGGGGCGGTCTTCGGGGAGGGCCATTGCTGAGCTTGGCTCCATCCCGTTGGAACAGAGGGAGATCTCCATAGCCTCTCCACCTGGGCTTTCCCTTTCAGGGGTCTCATTGGATATCGTTTTGAAACCAGACACCGAAACCGTGACTGTTCTAGTTGGGGAGCCTGCCACCTTCCGATGCAGCATAACGGGAGGGGACTGGAAAAATTATCAAGTGAGCTGGTATAAGAAGAATGAAGATAACTCCCTGACTTTAGTATACAGACTAAGCAACAGTTCTAATGCCAATATAAGCAGTAATTTCAAAGGAAATATCGATGTTTTAAAGGGCCAATGTATACTTGACATTCAAAGAGCAACAATAAAAGACACTGGGACCTACTACTGTGCGTCCGATATCCACGGTGCTACAGCCCTGCAAGCTGGTCTCCTCAGAACCCTTGAGTCAAACCAAGGGGGGCAGATCCAATGAGAAGACCACCTGTAGCTAAAATGTGCACCACACTGAGGTGAGACCACCTGATAATCTCAACAGTAACATCTGATAAGAGAGACAAGAGCTAAGTTGGGGCAAGGGCCTTATCTTTGTGGTTGGTTGAGAGGGGGCTTAGATATCAGTCAAAGAGGGCAGAAAATCTCATTAGGGTTTATGCAAAGCAACCAAGGGGGCCCTGCACCTGACTCTCAGGGACTTCTGAGAAGAGGTTGAAAAAAAAACAATCTTCAATGCTGAGAAGGTTTTCTTATTGTGGGGGCAGGCTGAGATGAACAGAATTTCTACTATCATGAGTGTTGTAGCTCATTCCAGAGTCTTTATTGTGAAAGCATTCGTGTGCATAAACTAGATAAAGCAAGGATGGTTTTCCATTACCATCCTAATCAAAATTTCCAAAGCTATTAGAGATAGCTTTAACTCTTACTCTGTGAAGAAGGATGAATAGAGTCATTTTCTGAAATGCTCCCTAACTATTTCAGATATTGAATGTTTTATATCATCCCTTAGTCACGGAGGAGTTCAGGGGCAGGAAGGGCATGGGGATGGGTAGGGAGGGATAACACAATGTTAGTTGCTGAGTGAGATCTTGGAGACTAATATTTGTGGCAGTGTGGGATCTGTGAGTTGGTCATGGATCAAGTGAATCAAAAAAAAAAAAAAAAAAATCCCAAGTCCCAAGTTGAAATGGATAAGCCAAAAGTGTCAGAGACTACAGGAAGCCAAGTCCTGGAGGAACCCACTGAGTAGACCAACAGGCAGGAGGACTTACAGATACAAATATTTAATAATCGTTTAGGGAGTGCTTTCACTCTGTTGGCTCTAGTAGCCAACTGTTTGTTTTTCTGCTCAACTGACTAGTCTGGAATTCTCTCTCAACATTAAATTACAACCCAGGCATTATGATGCAAAGTAGACATTGAGTTTGTGAGAACAACAGCTCTCCTGATACCTTCTATTCAATATTCCTTCCAATGCACTATCATCTTCCTCACACATTTATTTATAGGGCGATTATTGTACTTATGATATTAGGATAGCTCATGGGAATAGAAATACCTGTAAGTCAAGTTCTAGCCTAAGTTCTAGTCTCCTTAATGTGTCTACAATTTATTTTAAAGACAGCATTAGAATTACAATTAAAGATTACAGACGAATACAAAAATACAAGAAAGCACATACTACCTAACAATGAGTGCACTGGCTTCATATGCAGTGCTCTAGGAGCTCATGGACAATCACTATGAGCAAAGTTTCTTGGAATAGCTGAGGCTTGAAAGAGGCGGGACTTGGGTAAGTGGAAAGGAAGGGGAGGGATATTTCAAGGTGGGTGTACTAGTTATTTATTGTTACATAACAATTACCACAAAATTTAGAGGCTCAAACATTTATTATCTCATAGTTCCTGTAAGTCAAGAATCCAGGTGTGGCTTTGCAGGGTCCTTTGGCTCAGGGTCTCTCATCAGTCAAGGGATCAGCTGGGGCAACAGTCATTAAGCACTGACTGAAAAAGGATCCACTTCCGGGGCGCCTGGGTGGCTCAGTCGGTTAAGCGGCCGACTTCGGCTCAGGTCATGATCTCACGGTCTGTGAGTTCGAGCCCCGCGTTGGGCTCTGTGCTGACAGCTCGGAGCCTGGAGCCTGTTTCAGATTCTGTGTCTCCCTCTCTCTGACCCTCCCCCGTTCATGCTCTGTCTCTCTCTGTCTCAAAAATAAATAAATGTTAAAAAAAATTTTTTTTAAAAAAAAAAGAAGAAAAAGGATCCACTTCCAAATTCACTCAAGTGGATGTTTGTGATCCTTATGTGAGCATTTCTGTACAGATCCTCATAACATAGCAGCTTCCTTCCCTAGAGCAAGGACTTCGAAAGGCTTCCCAGATAGAAGACATCATCTTTTTGTAACCTAATCTTAGCAGTGACATCTCATTGCTCCTGCCACTTTTTATTCTATAGAAGTGAGTCAATATGGCACAAAAACAGACACACAGACCAGTGAAATAGAATAGAAACCCCAGAACTAGACCCACAAACGTATGGCCAACTCATCTTTGACAAAGCAGGAAAGAACATCCAATGGAAAAAAGACAGTCTCTTTAACAAATGGTGCTGGGAGAACTGGACAGCAACATGCAGAAGGTTGAAACTAGACCACTTTCTCACACCATTCACAAAAATAAACTCAAAATGGATAAAGGACCTGAATGTGAGACAGGAAACCATCAAAACCTTAGAGGAGAAAGCAGGAAAAGACCTCTCTGACCTCAGCCGTAGCAATCTCTTACTCGACACATCCCCAAAGGCAAGGGAATTAAAAGCAAAAGTGAATTCCTGGGACCTTATGAAGATGGAAAGCTTCTGCACAGCAAAGGAAACAACCAACAAAACTAAAAGGCAACCAACAGAATGGGAAAAGATATTTGCAAATGACATATCGGACAAAGGGCTAGTATCCAAAATCTATAAAGAGCTCACCAAACTCCACACCCGAAAAACAAATAATCCAGTGAAGAAATGGGCAGAAAACATGAATAGACATTTCTCTAAAGAAGACATCCAGATGGCCAACAGGCACATGAAAAGATGTTCAAAGTCGCTCCTTATCAGGGAAACACAAATCAAAACCACACTCAGATATCACCTCACGCCAGTCAGAGTGGCCAAAATGAACAAATCAGGAGACTATAGATGCTGGAGAGGATGTGGAGAAACGGGAACCCTCTTGCACTGTTGGTGGGAATGCAAATTGGTGCAGCTGCTCTGGAAAGTAGTGTGGAGGTTCCTCAGAAAATTAAAAATAGACCTACCCTATGACCCAGCACTGCTAGGAATAGCACTGCTAGGAATTTACCCAAGGGATACAGGAGTGCTGATGCATAGGGGCACTTGTACCCCAATATTTATAGCAGCACTCTCAACAACAGCCAAATTATGGAAACAGCCTAAATGTCCATCAACTGATGAATGGATAAAGAAATTGTGGTTTATATACACAATGGAATACTACGTGGCAATGAGAAATAATGAAATATGGCTTTTTGTAGCAACATGGATGGAACTGGAGAGTGTGATGCTAAGTGAAATAAGCCGTACAGAGAAAGATAGATACCATATGGTTTCACTCTTATGTGGATCTTGAGAAACTTAACAGAATCCCATGGGGGAGGGGAAGGAAAAAAAAAAAAAAAGAGGTTAGAGTGAGAGAGAGCCAAAGCGTAAGAGACTATTAAAACCTGAGAACAAACTGAGGGTTGATGGGGGGTGGGAGGGAGGGGAGGGTGGGTGATGGGTATTGAGGAGGGCACCTTTTGGGATGAGCACTGGGTGTTGTATGGAAACCAATTTGACAATAAATTTCATATATTGAAAAAAAAAATAAATGTGTTAAGTCACAAAAAAAAAAAAAAAGGAAGTGAGTCAATAAGTGCAGCTCACACTCAAGGGGAGGAGGTGATTACACAAGAATATGAACACCAGGGATTAGAGATCATTGGGGGCCATCTTAGAAGCTGCCTACCACAGGAGATTAACACAGTAGAACAGAGAAAGACAGGGCTTCAAAAATCTGGTTGAGACCAACTTGTTTAGAGACCTCTGACCTACAAGGCTAAAGAGATTTGATTTGTTTTTTTTTTTTTAATTTTTTTTTAATGTTTATTTATTTTTGAGACAGAGAGACACAGACCATGAATGGGGGAGGGGCAGAGAGAGAGGGAGACACAGAGTCAGAAGCAGGCTCCAGGCTCTGAGCCATCAGCCCAGAGCCCGACGCGGGGCTCGAACTCATGAACCGTGAGATCGTAACCTGAGCCGAAGTCGGACGCTCAACCGACTGAGCCACCCAGGCGCCCCAGATTTGATTTGATTTTATAAGCCAGTATTTCTCAAACTTCATTGTGCATGCGAAGCACCTGGAGAGATTGTTCCTATTTATACTTTTGAGTCCCAGCTACAAACATTATGTTTCAGTCTATCTGGGGGCAGGCCTGGGAACTTGCATTTATAATAAGTGCCCAGGTGACTCTGATGCAAGTGGTTCAAGGACATGCTTTGAGAAATTCTGCTGTAAGCAACAAAACTATTAGTTTAGTACAGGGAAGATGTGGCCAGGTTCTCCTGCCCTCACTACAGAGAAATGGACATTAGATGTGGTCAAGGCATCTCTTGAACAATGGGTCTCAATTCCAACTGCATATTTTAATCACCTGGGGGAAGTTCTTTAAAAATACAAAGGTCTGGAACACATCTCCAGAGATTTTGATTGAAGTGATGTGGGCATGGAACTCTGGTTTCCCAGGTAATTCAACCTCCATGCCTTGCCTTCTCCCCCCTCTCCAGTCTAAGACATTGCTATTTCAAGTGTGGTCTCTGGCTAGACAGCATCAGCATCACTTGGAATGTTGCCAGAATGAAGAATCTCATGCACTGCCCTTGAACTAGTGAATCAAAATCTGCATCTTAACAAAATTCCCTGGGTAAGTTATATGCATATTAAAGTTCGAGAAGCACAAGTCCAGGGAAGTCATCACCACTGAAAAATTTCACAGAGGTGGAGAAATATAAATCTGGTTTTCCCCAATGCCACCCAAAAAATCCGTATTTGTAAAAAGCTCCTGAGGGAGGCTGATGTGCAGCCAGGTGTGCGACTCACAACAAGTAATCAGTCATCCCCAAACCAGGTTACAGATTATTTGTGTTACCAATATAATAAATAATCTCTTTGAGTCATTGAGGTGCTACCGTGTCCTTGTATGTTCCTTGGAAGAAGGCTTTATATAAATTCCAGGTATGATCATTTCTCATTCATCCACAAGCAGATTAGGAAATGAATTAATATTTATTGAGTCAATGTACTTTTTACCACACCATGTGACCTTCATAGATTATCCACTGTAACCCAGAACCTTGTGCCACATAACTTCAATTCAAGATCAAGCCAGAAAAAAAGAACATGAATCATTAGTGTCTGATTAAGTCTGACTGGGAAGAAAAGGGATAAGAGTGAGAGCGTGTGTATCTAATTGTCCATTCCTCCTTCAGGACAGATGAGAATGTGAAGTTCTGATTCAGGTTGGGGTGAGGCAACTCAGAACCTAAAATGGGCATTGGGTGAGCATAAAACACAGAGCCTGGAGCCAAGGAAGAAGAAAGCAAGCAGAGTGCCCAACAGTGATCTGAGAGAGGCTGGGCACAAAACAGGGAAAAAGGAAACCACATGAATTAAAATTAGAGACCTAGAGAAATTCCCTGAGCTTACCAAAAGGTAATTGAGAAAACCTTTTATATAGGGGCACCTGGGTGGCTCAGTTGGTTAAGTGTCCTACTTCAGCTCAGGTCATGATCTCAGGGTTCATGAGTTCCAGCCCCGCATTGGGATCTGTGTTGACAATGCAGAGCCTGCTTCGGATTCTTTCTCTCTTCTCTCTCTGTCCCTTCCCCACTTGTGCTTTCTCTCTCTCTCTCTCTCTCTCTCTCTCTCTCTCTCTCGCTCTCTCTCAATAAATAAATAAACTTAAAAAAAAGAAAATCTTTTATATATTACCTGGAGCTCCAGACTAAGGTGGAGATAGGGCCACCAAAGGCCCTAGCATACTATAAACATGAACCAAGTGTTTCTGCAAAACTTCCAAAGCCAAATGAGTGACAAGAATGTCAATTGATATTTCTATATTGTCTATGTTCTTCCCTACTGCACTGGTAAAGGCAATTGAGAGTTGACTAAAGTCATACTATTGTTGTCCCCATTATCCTGCTTTCTGTGACTCTTATCTATCATAAAAAGTGCTCACTTGAAAGAATTCAGAGCAATGAAGAGATATCTCAGAGTGTGTCTGCCCAGGCTCTAAAAAATCTTTGAGTTCAACTGTCAGGGCACAGTAATAGGCATGCCACTTTCACCAAGCTCCCAAACAAAGGAGTCCTTAGGCATCCTCTGTCCCTAGAAATGGAAGATGTAATTGCTCACAGGTAGCCAAAAGGCAGTAGCTTGTGTCCATCCGGTAGCACAGTGCTATCAATTGGCTGAACTTACAAACAGGCCATCCAACATCATGGAACCATGGAGTAACTGGCAAGAGAAAACAAGGGAATTTCCTCTGTGTCAGAGGAGGCCACAGCCAGCCAAGGAAGAGAATGTGATTCCTACATTATATATTTTATTTTCTGAAGGGGTCACAACCTGGAAGAAATTACTCATTACAGCATCCTGCAAGTGCCCAGGGAACATCCAGGTAGGGTCCAAGTAAGGAAATGGACTAAGGTAATCCAGGTTGTGACCTCATTCTGAACAATTAAGGCTTTAACCAGAAAATTAGAATCATTGAATTTGAAAGCCAAAAGGGATCTTAGAGGCCAAGCAAGAATCCTTCCATTAAATGTATATGTACATTAAATATCAATTGAATAAATGATCATCCAAACTCAATTAAAATATTTTCAGTGACAGTTCTTATTTTAAAAAATCACTTTTTGGGAGTTGGTAGTAAAGGTAGTAAAGCCACCCAGGTGGCTCAGTCAGTGGAGTGTCCGACTCTTGATCTCAGGTCTTGATCTCAGGGTGATGAGTTCAAGTCCCATGTTGGGCATGGAGCCTACTTGAAAAAAAAAAATCACTTCTTCTACCAAATTGAGGTCTGCTTCCCTATAACTTTTCTTAAAATATAATTAACATACATTGTTATCTTAGTTTATGGTGTACAACATATTGATTTGACAACTCTATACATTATTCAGTGCTTGCCATGGTAAGTGTAGTCATCATCACAGAAGGGGGCTGAGTGGACAGATGGAAGAAATAGATAAAGGACATTAAAGGATACAAACTTCCAATTATAAAATAATTAAGTCACAGAGATCCTTCCTTATAACTTTATATGTTGGTATTTTTTGTGCATTCTGAAACAACATAGACTAAGTTCTATCTTTATATTTTCAAATATTTGAAGACAGCTATCATATCCAACCTCTCAAGCCCTCATTTCTCTATACCCAATACTCAGCCATTCCTCATGACTGTCTCATAAGTTTTAAGGTCCTCAAGAGGAGATTCCAAGTTTAGTATATTTTTCTGTTCCACACAATTCTCAATATTGTAACTCTCATGTGGTGGGTAGTCAGTAAATATGAGTGAATGTATGATGTGCCCAGTGACTGTTCAATATGTTCACTTAAAAGTCTTAAACTCATTTTAACTCAACTCCAAGACCAAAATCAAGATCTTCCTTCTAAATATGGTCCTTTCCTGAGGTTGCCTATCTCAGTGAATAACACTGCCATCTCCAGTCCAGACACGTCTCTCCATCCTTTACTACCAACTCCTTGTCCAAACTTCCATTTTCTCCTTTGAATTATTTCATCAGTCTGAATGAGATAGCTGGTCTCTCGGACCTTCCAATATGTCCTCCCCACAGCAGCCAGAGTAATTTCTTCAACATATAAATGTGATTATGTTATACCTCTGATTAAAAATCCTTCAATGACAGGGGCACCTAGGTGGCTCAGTCAGTTGAGCGTCTGACTTTGGTTCAGGTCATGATCTCATCGTTCATGAATTTGAGCCCCACATTGGGCTCGCTGCTGTCAGTGCGTAGCCTGCTTCAGATCCCCTGTACCTCCTTCTCTCTGCCACTCCCCCACTCGAGTTCTCTCTCAAAAATGAATAAATATTTATTTTAAAAAATTATTCAATGACTTCCCATTGCTTACAGGTAAAAGACCAATCAAAATCCCCAAGCTGGCCTCTACAACCCTGCACAGTCTGACCCCTTCTCACCTACACTTCCAATACTTCCTACCCTCGCTCTTCATTTTCCCTGCTCCTGTCAAACAGATGACCTTTCAGCTGATGAAACGCACAGGTACCTCCCACCTTTGCACATTATATTACTCCATCCTTGGGGAACATTTCTCCTATCTCTTCATCACCTGTTTTACTCCTATTCATCTTTTGAATCAAAATTTGCACATCAATTCCTCAGAGATGTCTTGAAATCTCCCAACAAGTTCAGATTTGGGGGGGGGGGGGTTAAAATATGCTTTCATATATCAGTTTGTAATATTATTTCATTAATTTGATTAATGTCTATTTTTCTAGCTTGTAAGCTCTGAAAGATCAAGGACTATATCTGCTTTTGCTTATCGTTGAATCTGACAAATTGCATAAATGTGTTTGTATGAACAAATGACTCTGAGATCTTAAGATTTTCCAGAGTTTGGTGCTCATCACTAAGTTCCCAAGTCTCACCATATTTTCACTTTTCAGTGGTCTTGAAGACCCTAGAATTACTCTGAGCTACAGTCCAGAGGTTCTCAGAGACCAAGGATTTCCACGCATTTGGGGGCGCACAGGAAAAGTGAGAGGTCAGAGGATCCTGCATATTTTTGAGCCAGTTACCAAGAAGAGATTTGGGACAGGTAAGCAAAACCCACCCAGAAAGAGTGGCCAGCTAGGAGGAAATTAGAGGAGCCAATATGATTATTATTTTCTCAGTGACTCTTGGCTTGGCTTATGATAAGCCCTTCTGGTGTTTTGGATTTTGTATGGATATTTTCAGTAGCTATATTATTAAAACACACAAGTCTATAATTATGGGCATGCATATCCTCATCCCTCAAATATGTACTGAGCATGCACAATGTTCCTGGTTCTACGCCACATGCTGAGTTACAAAAACCACCAAAGCTCAATTCCTGTCCTCAAGGTGCTCTTTACAGTGGGAGAAACAGACATGAAAATAGGGACTTATTTACAGAGGAAGGAGCAAACATCTGTGAGAAGGTAAAGAAGAAAGTGATGGCCTAAAGCTGGGAAAGGCTTCTCAGAGGAGGTGATATGAGCTCATCACAGAAAAAAACACTTGCTTCCCTGAGGTAGCATATGCTTGGAGATTTTTTAAGATGACCCAGGAAGAAAAATGAGCATTCTCAACAGTTACACACATACACACACACAGAGAGAGAGAGAGAGATAGCCCCTCACCTATCATCTTCTCAATTTAAGTAAAGAAATAAACAAACTGAAAGCTGATGGGAAAATATTGAACCTGGACCAGACGTAAGTGTGAGGAAGCTAATGTCACAGGGGCTCCTAAACCATAGATGTCCCAAATTCCCTGCCTACTAAAGGTGAGAGATTTCCAAAATGCTATTGTACACACCAAAAAACAGATCAGCTAAAGGGTAGCAGTATGGATAAAAAAATTTTTTAAATAAAAAAAAATAAGAAGAAGAGGAAGGGACAGGGAAGAGGAACATTGTTTCCTTAGATAATGATCACTCCCTTTACCTTTTTGTTCTTATTCAAGAGCCCTCCCAAACCTGGGATGTCCCAGAATTTGGTGCTACTGGGCAGCTGGCCTCCTCCTCATCCCACTGATGACAACTGTGAGGAAATCTGGGAGACTATTAAAAAAATAATATTCTCTACAAGGAGGCAAATAATACCAGTAGGACTGGCCATGAATGTCCACTTCTGTGTGTTCATGGATATCATTCGGTTTGAAATACTGAGATTTCTTCTCACATATGCCAGCACATTAGAGCCTACACTAAATCTATAAATCTTTATCTAGGTTGATTGAGTTTTTCAATTCATGGAGTTGTTTTTAGGCAGAACAAGAATTCAACTTTTCTCCTGTAAAATATAAAAAATTCAGCTACAAATGGAGCTATTCTGTTTTCTGCTTCTCCTCTGGAGTTGTCTCTCTTCTGGAAGCTCTGGAAAAGAAATAGCTGTCACATTCATAACAGCCTTACATACTTCCTTCTCTGTATTAGTCAACTCTGCTGTGGTAACAAATAGCACCAATATCTCAGTAGCTTACGCAATGATCATTTACTTTTTGCTCCTGCTTTTACTGCAGATTGGTGGCTATGAGGTGGCGACTAAGCTCTGCTCCCTGTGTCCTCCCATTCCAGAATCCAGAGTAAAAGATAATTCACTATTTGGGACACACTGTTTTCATGACAGAGGAAAAAGAGCAAGAGAGCTGCTGACAGAAACTCCAGATGCTCCTTAAAGCTTCTGCTCAGTCATGGCACACACCATGTCCACTCACATTCATTACCCAAAGCCCTTCCATGGTCAAGCCCAGAATCAAGTGGGCAGGGACTCACCCCCCATCCCCCACAGAAGCTACTGAAAGACACACAGCAACAGGCAGGAATTGATAATCTTCTCATATAGAAGGGGGAATCAATTATTTCAGAACAATAATACAACTTACCATTCCTTTAGACTCCACCCATGTAACTTATATCCAGTATAGGGATTTTCTCCCCACGTCAACTAAAAAGAAATGTGATATGATTTTTTTTTTTTTGCCCTCTTAGGATTGTTATTAAGCCCTGTGCAACATTTGCCAAATCATTCTTCAGAATATTACTGTCCCCTGAGATGTTAACAGTTATTAAGCAACTAAAAAGGATTCCCTGGTCAAATAAGTTTGGAAAATGTTCTATGTTAATAGCCCTCTCGTAATACTCACAATTCTGTATTATCAGATTAAATGTTCTCGATGATGCCTGCTGTAGAGATAGCTACTTAACCCAAGATTGGGATCATAGATTTCTTTCCAGAATGGCAGAATCATTAATATCTCATGAGATTCCAGTGACTAACATTGCCCTAAAGGATTACAGGAGAACCACCCGGATGGATTCTTGTTGCTTCTTCATTTCTGTGCATCCAGACTGAAGGACACTGAATGATGTTAAGAGGAGGTATGCATGAAGCCAACACATCTGTACAGGACTCCTAAAGAAGGCTTGTGTTTTTGGCTAAGATCAAACCCTGTGTGAGAAACTTGAAAATGCTGATTTGGATACTACTCTTTGCCTACTGAATTAAGTATAAACACATTAGACTGGCTTTTATGTCTTCCTTCCTTTATGCAACTAATATATTTTGAGTACCCCTCTGTCCCAAGTACAATGCCAGACATTAAGTGCACAGTGTGAACACAATAAACATGGGCCCTGTCCTCATGGATTTGCCAGTTTAAGAAGAAACAAACATAAAACACACATGAGAATAGATAGTTGATGATCATACAACCTCTCAGCAGTGTACCACCCACTCCTTCTTGCAATGCCTTCCACACTTACTTTCTGAAATGCCACACTTTGCTGATTTTCCTCTAGGGTCACTGGCCTCTCCTTCCCAGTCTCCTTAGCTGACTCTTCCTCCCCTGACTAGCTTCTAAACATAGGGCACCCAGGGCCCTTGCTTGGGTCCTTCTTCCCTTCTATATCTCTCCCCCAGTGATCTCATTCATGCCTATGGCATTAAATTCCACATTTATGATTCCCAAATTTATGTCTCTGATATGAACCTCGCCTCTGAGGACATAGTCTCCCCCAGCTGAACCACCTTGGCACTTACCTGTCTGGAGTCATTTCATTGTTCTCTCTCTTTTCCAAGATTGTTTGGATATTTCCTTTATGCTCCTCCTAATTTATATACTCCTCGAGGACAGGGATCCATGGTCTGTTTCATCTTCAGTTTCCACAGTGTGTTGCATAGTAAGTGTTTAATATCTGATTATTGAATTTAATGTTTGAACTGAATTTCTGCTTTAGGGATCACTGAGACACAGTTGTAATGAAAGGGAATATTTTATTTCAAGAAATAATGCCTCACCTTTCTGTATTTCCAAATGAACAACCTCAGATGAGAGAACATAGCTACATACATTGGCATGAGGTGAATACTTAAATTCAAAAATGCTAAATCGAGCCAGTATCATCCCTTGTGGTCACAGAAATTGCCGCGAAGGCTTTATAAATTGCTTGCACTCCCGCACCCCATCTGGCATTGCTGGTATCTTACAGCCATGGATGACTAATTCTTCTCAATAGTCCCCCACTTGAATCTACTCCCTACTTTAACACGAAATGGTAAGAAAAAACAGCGAGGGCTAGCCTGAAACCCTCCCACCCAACCAGAGCAGAGATTCCACCGTGTAACACTGACTCCTCAATTTAGGAGTCAGACCCAAAGAGGAGGTCAAAGAGGAGGACCCCCTTCATTGCAGAAAGGTGTTTCACCAGCAGCGCTAATGAGAACATGTGGCACCTGCACCTCTGGGGCTTCATCTGAATGTTGATCCAGTTTTTTCCAAGCCTCTCTCTCCCAGGCCCCTTCTACCAGTCAAAGGCAGCCCAGTTTTATACACATTAGAAAAAAGCAGACCGATGGAAACTGAGCATTCTCTAGAGAAAAGCTAAGAACTCTTTTAGACTTGATGATCAGCCCAAGTGAGTCAGGGGTCCCCGATGACCACACAGGGAGGCCCCAATCGTAATGTGGACACGGCCCCATGGCCCCACAGCACAGCTCCTTTGTGTGTGTACAGAGAGGCTGCTATTTCTCATCTTGGCGGCCCTAAATAAGAGTTTGTCTTTGGCCTTCACATGCTTGAAACTTAGGATTTAGTCTATCAAAATAAGAGGAAAATTGTGCAGATTACATCTTTTCTGCAAAAATAAGCATTTTTCCATCACTGTAGCTTTTTTTTTTTTTTTCCCCGTAGCATTTCAAATTGTCTTCTTTTTCTGGAGGTATCCCCTCTCCATCACACTTCCCTAGATAAACATATATTTATCATTAACAAGGGGTGGAATGCCTTTAGGATTTCCACTGAGAGTTTGGAATGCTGTCCAGCCTGGTCCCCAACCATGTTGTGAGTCAACACAAACACAGCAGATTGTGAATAGAGGCTACAGTTCTCTCCCTAGCATGCTGCAGCTGTGACCCTCGGCTCAGCCTCTGGGTCACCCATCTGGAACTTGAGCTGGTACTTTTACAAAATAAAGTATTCTGACAGAGAGAGATCATTATCAGTTGAGTCTTGCAAAAAAAAAAAATCTTCTTCCCCTGTTCTCTTCTAGTCTGTCTTCCTGGCATGTGCCATTCCCTATGCACCTTTTGTTATCCTACATCCCTGATTTCTCACCACAGCCTGGACACTGCCGTCAGTTTAGATTGATACTGTGTGCTTTGTCAGGTACCGTGATTTCACTTGCAATAGTATAGCCATTTGATAGATGCAGGTTGTTCATCAGGCTGCACATAGTATTTCCTTTGCCCTCCTTTGGTAACTTCCCAAGTTCACACAGTCGCTACTCAGTCATGCCCATGTGCCAACTCTCAGACTACTTGGCAATTAAAGCCCTGCCAACCGAATAGCTTTTCTACTCAATAATCTTTTCTTTCACTCGTACTAAGCATTCATTATGTAGCTCAGTGTTAACAGCGTTTTAGTTTGTCACATCCATGATGTGTGTAACAGCCCCTGCATTCCAAACCAGCTCTAACACATCAGTACCACAGTGATCATAGAACAACCACTCTTTACTATGATAAGCCATGGTGAATGTGATCAGTAATATTGTATTTACCTCCATCTTTGCCCCTCTACTCTTCCCCACTTTCCACCAACAATTCACTACAAACAGAAAGTCAGAGATGCTCAGGGTGTGGCAATGGGGCAGCAGCAGATGCAGAGTGGGCGAGGATACTGGACACCAAGAGGGCACTGGGTTATGGCAACCCAAGCTGCTGTACCAACATCCAGCCACCCAAATACTTTTCCACTTAATTGTTTGGGGAAGTCTCTTTTTCTAGCCCCAAAGGCACCTCATGGCCACTTCTTTTTATCTACACAGCTGCCTTCCACAGAGCACCCAAGAATGGGACCATGTTTCTCTCCCTTTTTCTTCTGTTAGTTCTGTATCTTTAGAGCTGATGCCATGTTTTAGGCATTCTTTCAGCCTCATTTCTTTTTTCCTCCCAAACTGGGATAAAACTAAGCAAGGTAGTAAGTGCATTAGCTCAGAGCCCAAGAACTGGGAGGCAGGTGCCTACAGAACTGTATCTGAGCTGGAAGTCCAACCAGAAGAAGCACGGAGGATGCCAGTTACTAGTGGGGGCTGTGGAAGCCACTGGCAGGGAGGACCAAACTGTACTGGCAGCTGGGCCCACCACACACCTCTCCCAAGGAAAAGAAAGTGAAGGTTTTCCATCTTGGTATTTCTTCTCCTCTGGAAGCATAGATTCAACCCAGAGGATGGGGTCATCTAACTCTCTCCCCTTTAAAGGTAGAAAAGGAATGGTCTCACTCCCCTCCTCTCCCTTTCTTTGAAGAGTAAGGGGCTTTATTTGCTTCCCTTTGGGAGAAGCACAGAATTTCCCTAGGGTTCTGGGAGAGCCCAGTTATGTCACTACCCTCTGCTTTGGGGGACAATTAGCAGGATGGCAGACGTTCAATCTATATAAGATCTTAATTCCACAGCTGTAGGGCTCCAGAACTACAGAATTTGAGCTCCCTAGAAGTACTGGAATACTACATTCTACTTTTTCGTAAGCTTCCATCACCAAAGGAAGAAAAGAAGCATTTATCTTCTATCCCTGACCTGTCCCCTAATCCTACTCCCAACCAAGAATCTTGAGCAAAATATTTTTCTCCATTTCGCAGAAGAAAAGTAGGGAGTATTTTTTTCTTATGTGTAGACAAAAGCTAAAAAGGAGGAGGGGCTTCAATTCAGCTCCTTTTAAACTAGTAACCTATCTGCCCCCAATCCAAGTTTTTCCAGCTTTTTCCTCTCTTTTGGGATATTGTTGAATGGAAGGACAAAATTACCATTGTTTCCTTTTGTTTTGTTTTTATAAAGATACATCTACCAACAAAGGCATAAGATTAGTTAGTCTCTTATCAGCATGAAAACCTGTGTTCTGGCTGGCCCCTCTGTTCTACCTGAGGACAACCGTCCCCGCCCCCCACCCAGTTCTTCTGGCAGGCAGGGGAAATGAAAGATTTCCAGAGCCAGCAATAACTTTACATTCTACCCACAGCTCTTTTTGTGTGGCAGCAAATCTTCACTGTGAAATCAGCAATTCTAGGAAAGTAGAAGGTAATTCACCCTCTCCAAAAACAGGGGGCCACTTCAGGGCACTGGACATACTTTCACTCTTAAAGGCAGGTCTCCTTTGATGCCTATGGTCTGCTATGAGCCTAGGAATTTCAGGACAAAAACAAGGAAGGAAGGGAAGGAGGGAGGAAAAAGAGAACACAAAGTTCAAATAAAGCAAAAACCCATTACTCTCTGGGTCTGGTATACTCTAGGATGCATTCCATCTCTCTCTCTCTCTCTCTCTCTCTCTCTCTCACACACACACACACACACACACACACACACACACACACACACACACAGAGTGATATGTTGTCCAATGAAAGGAATCACAGCAAGTGTGCTCCCCTGGCTGAATCTGAATCCTGCCTCTCAAAAGAAACTGTGTAGGGCAAAATTTGAATCTCGAAAGTCAAGGTAGAGGAGGAACAAGAACCACAGACTTAACCCATTTCAAATCAGCATAAGACCTGGAAAGGACAAAGAGCATGGCAGCTAAGCAAAGATTCACTAAGTGCCCATTAAGTGCCCAGCACTGTTGGAGGCACTCAGGGGAACAGGAAGATAGATGGCTGATGCTGACCTAAGCAGGTCCTCATGGCCTCTGATTCATAAGAGGCCAGTGGCAAGCAATCACCAGGCAAGAGAGCTCTTGAGGGTCCATGCTGGTCCTGAGGAAGGGACAAGGAGAGGACTGGCAGACCTTGCTGGTCATAGGCTTTGCCTTGTCTCCTGAAGACAACACCATAATAAGCCTTGACTGCACTACAAGTTTTATTCTTTGACTAGATGACTCTCTTACACAATGGTTTTCAACCCTGGATGAACATCAGAATTGCCTGGGAAGCTTTTTAAAATCCTGATGCCCAGACCCCACCCCAGCTCAATTAAATCAGACTCTGGGGGTAGCACCTAGACTTCAGTATTTTTTAAACTACCCCTGGTGATCCCAATGTGCGGCCAAGACTGAGAACCACTACGTGGAGGTTAATTGTCCTAATTACTTCTCCAGCTTTTCTCTGCCTCCACATTCCTCTTACCCAACTGTTATATTCTCTTTTAGTTTTAGTCTGTTCTACTTTGTCCTTACAGTAGATAATTCTATAATACTCCATTAAATTTTTTTCATGATTTAACTCTGCTCTTTCTCATTTAATTTTCATTGCCCGCTCCACTTCATCTTCCCATTATGTCTGTTTTGTGTTTTCTTTAGTCCAGTATCAACATTTACAGGGTGCTTGATACGGGCAGAGTACTGTGGGAGACACTCAACTGCTACTAAAAATTAAATCCAATGCAATACTATTTTCTGGTAAATTCTGTGCTACAGTTAATGGGCTGTCATCCTACAGAAGACAGGCACAGTGGCAAAGTCTATCTCCCTTCCTAGGAAGCAGCTCCCTTGCTATATAAATAAAAGATCTAAAATCAAATATATTGTAACAAAAAATAATAGGAACATCCACAAATAGGGGAGAAAGAAGCATTCAAAGCTGTCTAAAGCTAAATAACATCTCCCCTGCCAGAATATTGGCCTCTCCTTAGGAAGGAGTTGCCTCCATTTGCAGCAGAAAGAAGAAATCCCTAGATGGTCTGTACACCTGGTGAGGCTGTTCTTTGGGGGCAGAAGATCTGTTAATTCAGGCTCATTTCCTCATTGTCCCCAGGTAAGCCCAAGAGCACACAGGAGTGTCACTGAGCCACTTGGTGCTGAGATGATGAAGAAAGGAGCAGGAGATGGTTCCAGATGCTGAGGACTTCAGTCTTCAAGGGAAGCCACAAAGTGGATCTCCCCATTTCTCTTCCTGCTGCCCAGGTGCAAGAGCAGCCTTGAAGCCTTGGAATAGTAGGTCTGCAGTTTCCTGAATCAGGTGAGCCCCAGGAAGCCTGAAACATCATCATCCCCACAGCCCAGCCCAGCCCTGAGCATCCCAGAAAAGCCAGTGAATATTTGCCCAATAATTGGGTAAATAAATAAATGCCTCCTTGACAAAATTACTCCTGAGAGAGTTTGTGGAAAGGCTGAAATTGGAAAGTGGCTCCGTAATCCACTTGATATTCGGATATGGTTCTTCAATTTCCTGACCTTCCTTTTCCCTTGGTTTTGTTTTTCAGAAATCAAGCCAGATGCCTTGTTGGAGCAACAAGAGATATTTCTTCCTTTTAGAAGAAGCAAAATTTTGAGTGCAAAATCACAGGGGGAAAAATGAACAATTATACTGTATAAGAGGAACCAAGATGGCGTCCTGAACTTTGTATACCAACAAGGAGACTTCTGTGGCCCTGATCTCCAGAGCAACTTTACTAATAGATGCTAGTTCTCCCTGGAGATTCTTGAAGCCCCAGTAAGAGCAGAGGGGACTGATTATTTTGCTGCCCTACCCACGGCACCACCCACCTCTGCCTCCAGGTGGGTCACAAACCAGAGCTTGCCCCTCTGACCTTCCACACTGACCAACTGACCCCCACTGCAGGTCTAACTGTAGATTAATCACAAGGCATATTCACATTTGTTATTTCATGGCCACATGAGGCAATATTATCCCCATTTTATTGTCCAGAAAACCAAGTCCTGGAGAGGTTAAGTAACTTGCAAGTAAGTTGTGGTATCAGATACAAACCCAGATCTTCCACGCCTAAATCCACTGGTCTCTCCATGACAACACAGCTGCCTCTTGAGAACTAGGGCAGGCAGCAAAAAAGAGGATCCCCAAGTTCTGAGACCCTGTCCAGCCCAGTGTTATAAATCATATTCTGTCTGAGTCTTGCCTGAACAGAGGTAGGGTTCTCCAGCTGCCTGCTTTCAACAGTCTGAAAATTCAAATAAATAGAATATGGGTTGATGGAACTCACTTGAAGAATAGGAAAAACAGCTCTCTGTTTAAGGTTATGGTGGAGTGAAGGCTGAAAACATGGATTTGAAGGCTTGCAAAGGCCTCTACCACGCTTAAACCCTTCATCCTTCTGTTCTCAGTGAGGCCAATAAACATACCTTCCTCCATTGCTATGTAATCCATTGGCTGATACCCCTGGGACCTCCTAGCAACACCCTGTCCCTGAAAATGAAATATAAATGACCTCAGCCTTATAGCCATCTCCAGCCATCTTACACTACTAGAGAGGCAGAACGAGCCTGTGGCACTTTGTATGGTGGCTCAGCAGTGCTTATCTCAACCATCCCCTGTCTGTAAGGCTGAAGGGAGCAGAAGTTCCTATAATGATATGGCCGGTGTTTAGAGCCACAACCGAAAGATGTGGGGTCCTTCCCATAGCCATCATCTTGGGAATGAGCTCCTCACTGGTCTTCCTTTGCTTTCCTTGTATGTCAGACAGCCCGTGGGCAGAAGAAATAATTTCACTTCAACCAGTATTTTTGAGAACGAGTATGCGTTCAACAGGGGCTTTGGGGAGATTCCACAGGTGATAAAGACAGACCAATTAACAAGTGTGAGGCAGCACTCATACACCATAAAGCATAATATACAATGACAACTTCAATGTCTACAAATGAGAAGCTGAGGTGTGGCAGTCTGGTTGGAAGATGCCTCAGGAACCTGCTTTGAAGCTGTATTTTCACAGCACCTAAAATCTGGAAAGATATCAAAGAATGAAAGACTGGTGGAGATTATGGGGAAGGATACATAAAGCCCCCCAAAGCACTCTTGCCTCTCCTACTAACTCTTCAAGTCTGAGGTATCTGTATTTTTATTTCTTTTCTGTCTCTCTTTCTCTTTTTTCTTTTCCATCATGATAAGTGTACTCTCATAAAGAAACAGACAACCTCTAGGGCCTGCGAAGCTGTGGCCTAATTGGCAGCCTTGACACAGAATGAATGACTGAGCACAAAGAACACAGCCTGCACAGAGCCTGAAAAAGTGGAGTCCATGGGCCGGGCCCTGGCACACTTTTCTACCTTCCACCAGGGCACCCCAAGATAATGCTGGAGTGAGCAGGTCCTCACTCTTTAGGACTGGGTACAACATACTTTCTAGCCACACTCTGTCCCAAGCCTCCATCAGACCATCACCTGTTCCCTTCCCCAGCTGCCTTCTGCCTCTGACTTTGATTTATTATTCATAATAACTCTCTCCTAGTCAGGCCTAGACGAGGGTTGTTGTTGTCCATTAACAATAAACTCTTAAAATTACTCCTAACCTGTGGCAGATATAAATCAGTCATAAACACAAGCACATTCTTGGAATTTTTCAGAATGACTTCCTGCATGATTTGGGATAGTTCTTCAGTAATTATCTAGGAAGACAGGCTTATTTGAGCCCTGCTAACTGTTCTTTTGATATTAATGCAGCTTTAAGCCCACAGCACTTCCTCCCGCCTCAGGGCTTTTTTCTTTCTTTTTTTTTTTTTTTTTTTTTTTTTTTTTGCATGTCCTTATTTCTTATTTTGAATGTTTTTTTTCCCTACAAATACCATTATCCCTGGTGTATCAGGCATCGTCCTAGCTGGAGACAGAGGGTACTCTTGAAGGCGTGATTAGAAAAGTATCTAATAAAAGAGACATTTACAAGATGTAGACAGGTGTTGTGGGTTGAATTGTATCCCTCAAAAAAAGATAGTTGAAGTCCTAAACCTAGCACCATAGAAAGGGATCTTATTTGGAAATAGAGTCATGGCAATGGACATAATTAGTTAAGATTGATGTAATTAGTTAAGATAAGGTCATACTGGAGTAAGGTGGGCCCCTGATCCAATATGACTGATGTCTTTGTAAGAAGACAGAAACGCAGAGAGAACACCACACGACCACAAAGGCAGAGACTGGAGTCATGCAGCTGCAAGCCAAGCCAAGGAACACCAGAGATGGCCAGCAAACCACCAGAAGCTAGGGAGAGTCAAGGAAGGATTGCTCTACAGATTTCAGAGGGAGCATGGCCCACCTGACACCTTTATTTCAAATCTTGAGGCTCCAAAATTGTGAGACAATAAATTTCTCTTGTTTTAAGCCATCCAGTTTGTGGTATTTTGTTAAGGCAGATCTAGGAAGCTAATACAGTTGGGTTATGGGAAACCAAAAAAAGATGATGGAACACCCTTGAGTCTGGCAAGAGAGAAACCACTACCACCCTAGGTCCAAAGCATGGAGTGGAGGAGACTTTACTAGGACCAGCAGCTGTAGAACAGGAGTTGGAGCCTCCCACAGAGGGAGGCAGGCATTGCCAATCCACAGCCTGGCAGGAAGGGATCTGGGGTAATAACATTCCACCTCTCTCTCTTTTCTTTCTCTCCAATCTCCTGATGATGCCTCCCATTGGCCAAACTAAATGGGGTGCCAGAGACCAAAGGAACCAGGTGGATGCTGTCCATTAAGATCAGCCTCCTCAAATATGAAGGAAAGCAGATCCAGAGGGACAGACACTATTTGGCAAGGCTGAGTAACTTCTGCTTCTGAACCTCAGCTGCAAAGTCACTTCTTCAGGGAAGAAGTGATCTCCTGACCAAGTCCTGGTGCCTGTAACATGCTCTCATAATCCCTCTGCATCTACAGAGTGCTTATCATAGCTGCAGTGAAGGAATTCATTTGGCAAATCATGAAGTGATGACCGGCTCCCATGCTAGAACGCAAGCTCCAAGAAAGAAGAAGCATATCCGTCATTTGTCAGGGAATCCTCAGAGATTGGTGCATGGTAAAAATGACTAGATTTATAGGATGTGCCAAGAGTGAGGCCACCTGATTAAAAAAAAAAAAAATCAAGTATGGAAATTCAGAGAAGTTGCCCTTGGCAACTTTCAAAGAATCAAAGAAAATGAGTACCTACAGGTAGGTAGGTAGGTTCTGATGGTGCAATTTGTCATTGCAAATAATGTGACCAGTTTGAGTACTTGTTAATGGTCCTCTAGAAATGGTGGGTGAGATAAGCAGTTGGGTAACGAGACGATGTCAAGGTAGGGAGAGCAACTACCATGAGGTCGAACCAACTTGAGCTTGCTTCTATCTGAATTTCCCCAGGCCAGTCTGGTCTCAGTCACACTGGAGAAAACAGAAAGTTTATGTGGGTCGCTCCTCTACTAGCATGAGAATTTATGTCCTACACCTGTCCTCAGACATTGGATTCCACCTTTGCTCCTACCTCTTCACGTACCAAATGATCCTCTTCCCACCTTCTGCTGCACTCTCCAGTTTCCATTATTAATTTACCTGTTTTGGGGCACCTAGGTGGCTCAGTTGGTTGAGCATCCAACTCTTGATTTTGGCTCACGGTTCATGGGTTCATGAAGCTCTGGGATTCCTTCTCTCCCTCTCTTTCTCTGCCCCACCCCTGCTTGCTCGCTCACTCTCTCTCAAAATAAATAAACTTAAAAAAATTACCTCTTTTATCAAAATTTCATAGATTACTGGTCTTGCAATTCAAAAGTATAGTCCCAAGAATTCAAACACTCCTCTCTTTTGAAGTACATATAAATTTAGACTGTCATAAACTGAAATGTAGTGGTGGTTTTTAAGTTTTTAACAGTATTTTGCTTCAGTATTTGACCTAAGAACCCTTCAGAAAAGAAGATAGATGAGCTCAATAAAGATCAGGAAATTCTGGCTCAAATTTGGAGACAATGCTTCATTGGATTTCTCTTTTACACTTGGGTGAATCACCCTTACCCAACTTTGCGGAGAGGGAGTTTGCAGTAAATACAGGGGTCATTGCAACATCCGCAATCCTCGTGCACATGCTATCTTGATCTGCTCATTTTCCTTTGATTATGGCTATAGATATTAATAATTCTTCTTGGTATTAACTGTTAACCTCACCACAGAGCATACAACATATACATCTAATATGAAAACGGAGAAACAATAGTAAACTTCTAGGGTGGAAAGAAGAAACCTTGTTATCAGCCAAATAAGCTGCCTTCACCTCCTCTCACTTATGTGGACCACATCACTGATCTTGAAGGTGGCCTTGTCATCCCATTAATAGGCAACAGGCTCTGTGTGCTTCCTATGATTGGCAAAGTCCCTCCTGGGGAACAGAGCAGCTGCCCATGGTGGCTGGTTTCCTCAGGCACAAACACATATCAGAGTGTGGACTCAGAGGAAGGACCGGGCAGAGGGCAAACAGAGGGGAAGAGGGGACGGGGAGATTCCCCAGGCAGAGGGGAAGCAGAGCTGTCCCTGAGGGGAGCCATGCCAAAGGTGTGCTCCCTCATCCATCTCACCCTCTTCTGGGCAGGTGAGTCAGATCCCGGAACCTCAACTGGACAAGACTCAACAACAATGAGAAATGGAGCTGTCAGGCCCTCACACTCATGGTCGGTGCCCTTTCCTCAGGGATCTCAGCCCCACCCTCTTGGAGCCTTCTCTTATTTTTTCTCTCAGGAGTCACGGCAGCTGTCACACTGGTGCAAGACCTAGTAGTGGCTCTGCGTGTCCCGCGGCAGAGGGATCGGGCCACCCTCCAATGCTCCATGGAGGGAGAAACAATCACTGACTACCCTATCAACTGGCACAGGAAGACCCAGGGTAACACAATGACTTTCAGATACCGAGAAAGACCCCATGTGGCCCTGGTTTTCAGGACAGATTCCAAAGTCAAATTGATGGTTCAAACAGCCAGCCTCTACTAAAGATCCTTGAGGCATCAGAAGAGAGGAAGGATCTTACTACTGTGCCAGTGACCCCACCCTCCTGCAGGTCCACTGCTGAGCAGCTCCAAACCATGGAGATCTATGTAGAACAGCATTTCCAACAAGATTGGGATTTTCTCTTAAACAAATCATTTAAGAAATGCGGGCCAGAGAAGGCTGGCTTTCCTTGCCTTCCCTTCAGGCCGCCTATGTACTCCCGTGGCGTTCAGACAGACCACTCCCAGTGGGGTGTGGCCAGGGGGGCGGCATGCAGGAGAGAGGAGAAACAAAGCCAAAGGCAGGAATTGTGGCATTCACTATACACTCTTAATGTTTTGGGGTTTGTTTGGGGTTTTTTTTTGAGTTTAATAAATGATTTGACCCCACACCCAAAGTTCTTAGGGCATGACACTTCTCAAAGTACAATCATGGATGATGTCCAGTTTCTTCCTAATTATATTCACCAGAAACTCAGGTACTCTATAGGAGGAGGTTGGGAAGACTCCACCCTTCCTCCAGCAGGAACAGTTTGCACCGATGCCCGGCTTGCCAACACGAAGGACAATATAGCATCTATATTGTTTTCATGATTACTCACTCACCGGATATGTCTTTTGCCTATCCTATCATCTCTATCTCTTGACTTCTGCTATATGTGGTAGAGACGAAACATGGACAGATTTCTTCTACTGACACTTCCTCATCCTTCTATGAACAGCTCAATTTAAACTCTACTTTAGGGGTGCCTAAGTGGCTCAGTTGGTTAAGCATCTGACTTTGGCTCAGGTCACGATTTCACGGTTTGTGGGTTTGAGCCCCACATCGAGCTCTCTGCTGTCAGCATAGAGCCTGCTTCAGATCCTCTGTCTCCCTCTCTCTCTGCCACTCCCCCACCGGCACTCTCTTTCTCTCTCTAAAAATAAATAACTAAACTTAATAGAAACAAAATACAATTTTTTAAAAGCTTCATTGGACTACTTCAGGCAATGTCTAGGGAAAACTTTCTCCAACTAATGCTACTAGTCAAAGATACTGCCCTTCACAGTATCAGGACAAAGAGGCTGGCAAGTGTTTGCCAGACACACAGTCAGCTCCAGTCAGGGCTGCTCCCTGTTCCACCGAGGGTCTTCCCAATCCCCCTCTCTCTCATGACCCTGCCTGAAATATATACGTATATATTTCATGATTCCCCATGAGCTCTCATCATTTATCTCCCCAAACAGCTCATTTCAACCTTTCAAGGAACCTCTCCTTTTTACTCTCCATATCACACCTACTCACTGTGTCCTGATTTCAACACAGGCCTGGGCCTGGCTTCTACCTCTCTGCCCACACTGTTGGGTTGCATCTTTGGCTGAACTGTCAGCAAGGCTCTGGGTATTCACTCTGCCCTTGGATAAAATCAAGTTCTCCAATCCCCATCTAGATTAGGCACCCTGAGCCTCACATTCTGGGAAAGGAGTTTGAACCCAACCTTCCTAGCTAGCATGCGTCCAGCTTACCACAGAGGCCCTGTCACAATTCACCAAGGCCTCAGCCTGCTACTTGTATCCAGTCATTCTTGCTTAAATGAACTATAGGTGGGAAGGTAGAGTGCATCTCTAAGACTAAAAGGGTACGATTCTTCTCTCAGTTTGAAATCATGACTTTGGAAAAAGAATGACATTTGGAAGCTAGTTACACAGATGGTGTCAAAATTTTGGAACCATGGTTTTAATAGGCCTGCAAGATGGAGTCCCAGGAAGAGACCCAAGGGGTCCTTCTGACAGAGACTGGGAAGAATGTCTTTGAGGAGAAGGAGGAGGAAAACTACGTGGACAAATCCATAAAACTGCAGGTTGGCTGTAGTAATAACTAACATCTGTCGAGTGCTTACTATATACCAGGTACTACTGAGCACTTGACGTGCGTTATGTGATTTAATCCTCTCAACAACCCTATAATGCATTTTCTACTATTATCCCCAGTCCACTTCCACTTTAGAAAAGCTAAAACACTTGTCCAAAGTACCACATCCAGTAAGGGAGGGCGACAGGTTTCAGGCTCTAGAGTCTGCACTGGAGGACACAGAATGTGATTCAGGGCAGGGCAGGTACCATAGAGGAGGCAGTCTCCAGGATGTGTCAGAAATATGGAACAGCAGGGGCTGTGCTCTCACCACTAGACCTATTCAAACCGATGATCTGTGACCATCTGTCAAGAAACTAGGACAATGCAGCAGTGGTCCCACACGACTTCTCAAATGTTTTCTGAGATTTTGTGATCCTGGCATAAGCTTCACACCATCTTCTAAAATCATCTGGATCTCTTTATCTTTGAAATAAGGATAATGAGTTCCAACTTCACCGTGTTGTAAAAAGGTAACGATAGAAAGTAAACTGCATTACACGTAGTAGCTATTCGTAGATGTTACTTATAAAAAAGAGCAAATAATAAAATGGGGTAATCAAGGAGAAAGCAAACTCAATTACTGAGCACCAACAAGATGCAGCCACTTTTCAGGGGTGAGCTCACGTAACCCTGTTTTACAGATGGGGATACTGAGCCTCAGAGAGTCTGAGGGGTTAACCTAAGGTTACAGAGGCAGAGCCAGAATCTGGGTCTGAGTTGAAGGCTGACGGTCCTGGCACTGGGCTAGGGGTTGGGGGATATACTGAAGAGATGTATCATCTGTAACAATATCTGAGTTACAGAATGGCTGGGAACCAGTGTATGACATCCAGTCATCTGGTGCTGCAGGCATTCTTTGACTCCTGTCCAGTCCCCAGAAGAGGGGAGTGGAGGCAGGGGTACCTAACTCCTTCCATCTCCCATCTCTCCATCCCTTGTTTTAAAACACCAGTTGCGGGGCACCTGGGTGGCTCAGTCGGTTGGGCATCCAACTTGGGCTGAGGTCATGATCTCGTGGTTCACGAGTTTGAGCCCCACATTGGGCTATGTGCTGACAGCTCAGAGCCTGGAGAATGCCTCGGATTCTGTGTCTCCTTCTCTCTCTGCCCCTCCCCTGCTCGTGCTCTGCCCCTCTCTCTCTCTCTCTCTCTCTCTCTCATAAATAAACATTAAAAAAATTTTTTAAAAACACCAGTTGCAATTTCAACCTCCAGGCTGTTCTCTGGAGATGCCCACCACCACCCAACCCTGGCTGAAGGAAGACAGCTGCTACCCAACCCCCTACCACTTAGACTCCTGAGCCCCACCCCCAGGTCAGCAGCTCTTCTCCCAGGAAACGGACCCACATATTCCTCCCCTCTGATGTTTGTCAAAGGCAATATCTTGTTGGACTCCCTTAAGAGTTTCTGGGGTGCTAATGTATTCACTGCATTCTCCTTTCCTTCTCAGGGGCCCGCCTGGAATGGCAGCTACAGGGGTCTGGGGCGAGTGTGAAGAGAATGTGAGAAATTCTATGGGTCTCTGGCAGATCCACAGGATGGCTAAATTTACCAGTCATAGATAGCTCTACTGTGCGGCAAAGTGTCTGAGTTTGTCTCCTCCATCTTTATTGACTTATTATCCTTATACGGAGGTAGCAAAAGGGCTCAAGATCTGTCATTTCCAGTTCTCTGCATTCAAAGTGAGCAAACCGACACCAGAGAGCACTGCAGTGAATTAAGGCTTTAGGCAGAGTCTTAGCTGCTGTGATGTCTCAGACAGGAAGTGCTGGCTGATAACTCTTCCCGTGCTAACAAAAGAGAAAAACTCCAGGCCCGAGGCTCCTTTCCTAGTCTTTATTTCAACATATTGCCCCCAAATATTAATTGAAATGGTAGGATTATACACCTGTAACTTTTTTCATCAGAGCACGTGATTCACTCCTCCAGCAAAAACCATCTCTCCTCTCTGCTTAATTTTTTTCCATAGCATTTATCACCATTTGATGTGCTGTATATGTTACTTGCTTATTTCTTTCTCTTTTAGCTCTCCACTGGAATGTAAGCTCCATGATGGCAGGGATTTTGTCTGTTTTGCTCAATGCCCCGACTCCAACACTTGGAGTAAGACTGGCACAAAACAGGAATTCAACAAATGCATTGAGGGACACCTGGATGGCTCAGTCAGTTGAACGTCTGACTCTTGATTTCAACTCAGGTCATAATCTCGTGGTTCATGAGTTCAAGCCCTGCATCGGGCTCTGTACTGACAGTGCAGAGCCTCCTTGGGATTCCCTCATTCTACCTCTCTCTCTGCCTCTCCCTGCTCGCACTCAATCTCTCTCTCTCTCAAAATAAAGACAATAAACTTAAAAAAATGCATTTGGGGGCACCAGGGTGGCTCAGTCAGTTAAGTGTCAGACTTCAACTCAGGTCATGATCTCATGGTTTGCAAGTTCGAGCCCCACGTCAGGCTCTGTGCTGACAGGTCAGAGTGTGGAGCTGCTTCCGATTCTGTGTCTCCCTTTTTCTCTGTCCCTTCCCAACTTGCACTCTATCTCTCTCTCTCAAAAATAAATAAACATTTTTAAAAATTTTTTAAAAATTAAAAAACACATTAATGAGCAAATGAGTGAAGTCTTTAGTGAGTGAGCGCTATGTACCCTGTGCTGTGCTGGATGCTCGGAGATGCAATCGTGCACAGGAATGATGCTAACTTTGCCTTCTGAGATGCTTTCTCCAAGCCTCATCTGTCCACTAACAAAGTGCTATAAACCGTAACAAGGTTTTCTAAAGGGTTGATAATAAGAGTCTGCCGGAACACCAAATAAGTTAGTTTTGGAGAGCACACATTAATGCCTCTATGTTTCTTGAACATTCTCCATGAGAGGGATAAAAGGAGAGGATGGCAGCCTTTCTCCTTTGCCACCTTTCGCCACCACCCCCCTTTTAATCCTAAGGCCCCAGGCCTTGAGTCTTGAATAGGGAAAAGCTGAACATTTCTACTTTACTTCACAAAGGAGTTTTATAAACTTTCTCTCCATGCAGGGGCTTGGCATTTTGTAACCAAAAACCACACTAACACATTTTCCCAAACAAAAGAGCAATCCTTAACCCCCTCATCCCCCTTATCTCCACCACAATCACTACTACCACATGCTTTGGGTATTCTTCAAGAATGGAGAATCCCTGGGGGTCTTATTTTTTTTTTTTTGCAGTTCACACATACACAAAGACATACGTTGTGAAAAGATAACAGTGTACAGTAGTGTGTATTAACTCCTGAAGGAGTTCTGTGGATGTTCAAGGGCTCCCTGGGATGCTCAAGGGCTCCCAAGGCAGTAGTCAGCCAGTGGAGCAGGGGGGCACCCAGCATGCCGCACTCAACAGGAAAAGGATCTGGTGACAGGACAAAGGGAATCAAGCCAGAATGCAGTTGCTTGTGCTAACTTAAACATGGCAAGTTCTCAGGGCGCCTGGGTAGCGCAGTCGGTTAAGCGTCCGACTTCAGCCAGGTCACGATCTCGCGGTCCGTGAGTTCGAGCCCCGCGTCAGGCTCTGGGCTGATGGCTCAGAGCCTGGAGCCTGTTTCCAATTCTGTGTCTCCCTCTCTCTCTGCCCCTCCCCCGTTCATGCTCTGCCTCTCTCCGTCCCAAAAATAAATAAATGTTGGAAAAAAAAAATTAAAAAAAAAAAAACATGGCAAGTTCTCAAACTCTGTTTAAATAAGAAATCTAATAGCCGTTAGCTTTTTATTTACCTGCATCCATGTGGGAGACTAGGGAAGTTTAAATTATCTTTCTCTGGCTTAAGGGCAAAGCCTCATGAGTATTTATAACTTTCAGAGAAAGAAATGTCAGTATAAATTTATTGCTAGGGCAACAAATTATTAAGAAAAAAGGCCAATTCAAAGTCTAGAGCTTTGGAGACTGAAGTTGCTTTCAGAGAATGTAACAACATTCATCTCTTTATGAAATAACAATTTGTTAAATACCTACTATGCACAAGGTACTTGTCTAGATACACAGGGTGCACAGTACTCAGAAGCTCTTCAGTTTATTTTAGTGAAAATAAGCACAAAGGAAAATAAGTAAGATAATACATGTTAGATGATTACAGTTGTCATGAAGAAGACTCTCAGGAAGACAAAGGGGGATGTTACCCAGGGTATGGGAGATAATCACTTTAAATCAGGTGGTCAAGGAAGGCTGCAATGAGAAGGTCTCATTTCAGCAAAGGCTTGGGGGAGAGCAGGGAGGGTGATATTCAGAGTCCAAGTATTTGCCAGACTTTTCAGTTAGAAGTAATATTTTCACGTCCAGGTTTGGGACCCATAATAGCACCAGCTTTTCTGTAGCCCTGAAGGAATAGGCAACAGGCTTTCATTCCTACTTGCTAACAGCTCTTTCACTAATAGTTCAGACTTTACGTTTTTCAAAACCAAGTGATGGAATCCGTTAATTAGCACAAAATGGGGAGGAAGCAATCCTGAAAAGGTCAAAATTTAGAACTTGAAAGGGAAAATGGCAGAACTGGATTACTGACAAATGCCATATGGGACATGTAACATCAAGCTGTCTGCCTTCTCTTCCTACTTAACATGACCACATTCTATGGGCTGATGAGTATCTCCCAACCGTAAAAGGAGAGTATACAAATCAGATGATGCATTTCTCTTGCTGGTCCCCAAGAGAACTCTACACCAGCTTCCCCAGGAGAGAATGTGCAGCCTCATCTATGCTTGCAGATTGAGGTACCTTCCAAAAATGGTCCCAATAGGCAGGGAAGCTAAATAAAACATGTGTTCACCTCAGCAAAGTTCTTGGTTTTTCCTCATCTCCAGGAAGCCAGCCCAAGATAAACCAGGGGGATTTGGAGTCACTGTGGAGAAAGCTGGAGTGTCTTTACAATTTCCCACAAAGCTTTAGGGATTTACCCTCCAGGGCTTCTGGGTGTGCTAGAACTACAAGGCTCAGGGTTGGCCCCAGAGTTAGTTTCCATCTTTACTTGCCACCTGACAAAAGTGAGTAACATCACTGAGGCAGCAAGAAGGAAAATCAGCGCCCACAGGGACAACACCAAGGAAACACAGCCCAAGTCTGTGTTGTCAGAAGTTCCGTCACATCAAAGGCTCCTCATGCATAAAGACTTCAACTGTGTTTGCATAGCACATATTACAGTCATGAGGGATTGATAGAGGATTAACTGTCTCCGTGGTCTAGAGAAGGGAAGGAGGGTTTTTCCATGCACCAAGTTTGTAAATAAAGACACAGAGAACCTCAAAGAGGCCAGTGTAACTGGCACCATAAGTTGAAATCAGAGCAGAGGCACAACAATCACATGTCTCCATAGTAAAAATCAACTTAAAAATATCTGAGTTCACAGCCCATCCCTTTCTGAGCATGCAAACCATCAAGTGTTAATGTGAGGGATATCCTCCTCAGCCCGATAGCCCTACTGCTGCCCCCACAACACACACACACACACACACACACACACACACACACACACGAAGAGTGTTAGAACAGTGTGAAACTTTAACCACCTCCTGGTTCAACCTCTTCAGGTGAAGAACTAGAAACTGAAGAATGGAGAAGTTAACCAAATTTCCCACCATCACACAACCAGCTGCTGGCAAAGCCATAGAGAGTGCTGGTATCCCAACTCCCGGTCAAGTACTCTTTCCACCACACTCTGACACCTGGTTGCCACAGGAAAGCACCCTCCCACTCCTGTATTCCAGTCCACATCCCTCCTATGCTATCCTCCCCTCCAGTCAGCTGGAATATCTTTCTCCTCCCAGCCAAGGTGAGCCATGTATAGTGCCCTTGCGGATGGAAGAGTAGGAAGTCTCTTCGGGGCTGTGGGAGTAAAGACCCCTGAAAGAATTCCAAAGGGCTTGACGATAGTTCTACCTTTGTTTTCTACCTCTTTCTGTAGAAACTCCTTGAAATCTCAAACCCTGCCCTGGGTCCTTCCTATGGGTGCCTAGCATCATACTGAGTGCACAGCAAGTGTACCGCATAAAGAAGAAAGGCTGGGCTTCCTCTCATGCATCTCAACCTAAGTAAACCCCACTCCTTAGGGACCCTTAAGGGAATGCTCCTCACTCCCTGCCCTCTGTCCCCATGCAGTGCCTCTGATAACCCCTGCTGAGGAGTAATGGCTAGAGCCTGCCTTCTATTCAGATACAAATTCCCCTCTCCTTTTTCCCCCCAAAATAAATGAAACCAACAATATGAAAATGCTGTTAAAGAGAAAACCAGGGGTGCCTGGGTGGCTCAATAGGTTGAGCGAATGACTCTTGATTTCCTCCCAGGTCATGATCCCAGGGTGGAGGGATCCAGCCCCGGGTCAGGCTCTGCACTGAGCATGGAGTCTGCTTAAGATTCTCTCCCTTTCTCCCTCTGCTCCTCTCCTCTGCTCATGCGTGCTCACGCTCTCTCGCTCTCTCTCTTGCTCTCTCTCTCTCTCTCAAATAAAAAGATATAGGGACGCCTGGGTGGCTCAATCAGTTAAGCGTCCGACTTCAACTCAGGTCATGATCTAGCAGTCTGTGAGTTCGAGGCCTGCAGTCTGGAGCCTGGCTCGGATTCTGTGTCTCCCTCTCTCTCTCTCCCCTTCTCTGCTTGTGCTCTGTCTCTCTCTCAAAAGTAAATAAACATTAAAAAAAAATTTAATAAAATATGGGGCACCTGGGTGGCTCAGTCAGTTGGGCGTCTGACTTCAGCTTAGGTCATGATGTCACCAATCTTGAGTTCAAGCCCCGCAGCAGGCTCTGTGCTGACAGCTCAGAGCCTCAACCCTGCTTCAGATTCTGTGTCTCCCTCTCTCTCTGCCCTTTCCCCACTCATGCTGTGTGTCTCTCTCTCTCAAAAATAAACATTAAAAAACATTTTAAAAAATTTTTAATAAAAGAAAATAATATATAAAAGAATAAAAAAAGAGAGAGAGAGAAAAAACAAATGAGATGCTATGAGATTGTAAGAACGACAATGTTATTCTCAGCACTGGTCAGCTCCTTCCACAGGGTCACAGTCCTGGCATGTTCCTGAGTTATCCCAAGTAAGTCTTAGAGAAATTAAAGTGTTGAACTGTGGCATGTGAAGAGTTATTACACATTGGGAAAGAAACCCACTAGACTGGAAGCTGTGTTCAAAACTTAGTTCTACCCTGTGAGAACTTGAACTTCTTACCTCCCTTCCCCAAGCTCACTTATATAAGGTAAAGAGGCCAGAATTGATACAGCCTGAAGTCCTTTCCAGTTCTTACCCTCTATGACTCTATGATCAGTTGTCCTCATTTCCTAGGAACTGAGAAAAAGAGAAAACATTCTGAGATTTCAGCAAAAAGAAGTTAAAAATGAAAATCTCCTTGAAATGAAAATCATCAACAACTGTAAAGAGGTACTAGTAAGAATAATTGATGGCCTACAGTCATGGGGGATACTTTTCTATCTACAAATCACTGCTCAAAGCAGTTTGCATGTTTTAATTTGTTTAATCTTTACAACAACCCATTGCCATTATTATCCTAATTTTACTAATGAAGGCACTGAAGCAAGGAGAGGTCAAGGCATTGCTCAAGGTCAGACTGCTGGTGAGGGCTGAGCTTGGACACAGGCCCAGGAAGCCTGCCTCCAAACGTACTTTGCCACACAACTCAGGAGTCTTCTTTTTCTGGAGTTTATTAAAAGCTATTTCTTAAATAATATCTATGGGCAAAAAAGTGGGCCTTGTACCTTCCCAGAGTCCTTTTTGACCGCAGTGGGCTTTACTCTGTAAGAGGAAGCCAAGTAAGGAAGGCAGAACTATTTCTGATTGGGTGCCCATGATTCTACCCTTATGTTATGCACCCAAGACTGACAGCTTCCATGGCATGTCTGTTGGCACTTTCCCACCTCAGTGTCCAGCCCGTGGTGTCTGCCTGGGCCGGACTTCCTTGTACTGGTCCTTTTCAGTAATGCACAAGTCACCATTTTTGAGGTAGTATGAGGTCTGTGTCTTACAGTTCTTATTAGTGCCTCCTCTTTTCCAGAGGTCCGGTCACTGAATTCTCAATCTTCAGAAAGCTCTCTCCTATCTAGCCTTGAGGATACTCTCTTGCAGGACCTCCCCAGTCTTAGGGTACATTTAATGCACCTTTTTAGGAACTGAGAGATCTTTTTCCATCCTTCCAAAGGAACCTATAAAGTGGGGCTACCAACCTATGAAGGGTAACATTTGTCCATCATCATGCTGACCATGCTGCCTACATGGGTTTAGTTCTGACTATAGTACTTGGCCAAGAAAACCCAATTCCCCTTAATGAATCCCAGCGATAAATATCCCCTAACCCCATTTCAGTGCCCTGGCCTTTTCCTTTAAAAAAATATCAGGATATTATCCAGGGGAACTGGAAAGAAAAGCTAGGGAAATTGAAGCTGCTCTCTTGCCAGAAATGCATTTTCTGAAGAGAGAAGATAGTGAAGGGTACTTGTGCCAAATCACATGCTGGAAAGAAGCTATCTGAGAGCTGGGGAAACTTCCACCTCCTAAGTAGAGCTAGCAGCCTGTTGAAAAAAAAAAAATGGGAGTCAGAACTTTTATTTCCTTTTGTATAACTTTAGAAAGTCAGTGAACTTCTTCAAGCCTCAGATGCTCATCTGTACAATAAAGAGTTTATATTAAATGATCTCTGCAGTCCCTTCAGCACCACCACCAACAAACTATAGGTCTCTGCCCAGGAAGAGAGACAAGGAAGAAGCCGTGGAACGAGAGATCACATTTGACAGATTCCCAAGATTGGGAAGCACAGATTTCAGCCTAGCTGATTCCTTTATGTGACCCAATGAGGATAAAATTTTTTAAAAAGAACTAAATGAAATACACTCATGGTTAATCAAAGGAGATTGAAAGTCATTGCTAACCTCACACCTACCTTGCTTTGCCTCCAGCTGACCTCCCTCGAGACACTCCTCCTTCTCTTTAATGCCTCATCATGATTCTCAAAAACTGTGATCACTCAAGGTTGAAGCTTTTAATCTCCCATGTATAAAAGGATATGCAAATAGAGTTCAGTTTCCTGTTGAGTCTCTGCCAAGGTCTTAGCCTGGCAGTTCTGGGAAAGGAGCCAAAGACCTCATATTTCTTGGCTGTTAACATTCTCCCATCTGTGCTCAAGTCAGCAGCCTGGGCTTCAGGCTATAGCTTGTCTTTAGACTTACACTTTCCTAGATTTTCTAAAGGAACTCTTGAGAATGTTTCTGCAAGAAAGTAACTTGGCACCCAAGTACCCAGACAGAGGATTATCTGATTATATTTTGGGACAGTAAGAAAAAGACCAAGAAGTCTATATTCCCTAAATATAGGCTTAGAATCTAATCTTGCAAGCTACTTGAGGTACTGATATTAATTTGGTCTTAGGCGAGGCTTGCAAATAAATCATCTGTGTCTCCAATACAGGGTGTCTCACATCATACATACACATGATGAAAAACACGAGGTCCTCAGGTATAACAGCACTGAAAAGCATTCACAAACAAAAGGCCTGAAAAACACAAGACATCTCAGAGTGTTTCTGGGCCAAGAGGGTCTACTAAACAAAGAATCAGGGATCAGACAAATTGTCCCCTGTGTCTCCCTGATTGAACTCACACGAAATAACAGCTTCCGATTTTATTCAACACAAGGCATCCAGCCCCAAGTTTATTGAAATATTGTTACCAATATTCTGATGGAAAATTATATGTTCCAAACTATGTTAAATCTGACCATTCTCTAGGCATGTAATTTTCTCTTTTTCTATAAATGCTCTGGGCTTATTTGTATTTTCTAGTATTTCCCTTCTGAAGCTAATTCCCAAAGGGCTTTCCTGTGCATTCTTATTTCCATTACAAGGTCAATGTACAAGTTAAAATTTTGGATTTCTTCAGAAATCTCTATGGAGAGACTTCCTCTCCTATTTCTTCGTTATCCCAGGCAGTTATCAGAAGCAATGAGTTCAAGCTTGGACTACCCTGGGACAGTACAACATTAATAAAAAAATACTCTCAGTATTATTGTTCCATACCTATCATTCACTTAATGTTTTCTGCAGCATCACTTTATAAATATCTTTCTCTAATCTTGATCCTTGGACTTCCTCTTTATAATATCATACTTTCTTCTTTGAAATCTACTCACAGGGTGTTGATACCCTACAAACTTTCACTCCTCAGTTTTTCCTTCCAGGATCCCGCATCCTGAGTTTTACATCCCCCACAAGAATTGTTCCCAGATCATTTGCATCTCAATAGGGAACGCAAACCAGGTCCCTTCCTATTCCTGTTCTGTTTCTCAGTCCTACCCCAACCCATGCAGGTCTAGAAAGTTAGCTCCACCTTGCGCCACTTGTGGGCATTTTTCTCAGAGATCTGTCCCTGGAGCGGCATTTGGGGACTGAGACTGAACTTCATTGATATTATGAATCTTGCAGGTGCCTAACTCAGAAAGACTTGAAAGTTTCTAGCTAACTCCAGGACCAGCTACTTCATCACTGTAATTTTCCATACACATTGAGAGAAAAAGTTTGGTCTTTCTACATATCACTCCTACAAAGGCTCAGAACTAAATCTTAAATTCTACAGGATATATAGATCCTATGAAGCTCCAGAGGGCAAAGGCTTGAATGCACCAGTTCTGTGGACTGTACAACATATGCCTTCTTTGGAAGAAAGAAGCATTGACACCTCAGACAACTCCAACTCTCCAGTCTGCATTTGTTCTCCTAATACCATACCTCATTATACTATGAATTTACCACAAATCTAGTCTACCCAAAGAAACCTGGAAAAAGTCAACATACTCTTGCATTAGTCTGGAGGCTCAAGGTAAAGTAAATGAATCTGACTCCAGGAGTAAAATCTTCCCCTCTCTCCAATGCAAAGACTCCAAGGGCTATGTATAAAGCAGGGTGCTAATCACCTTAAATTCCATTTGGATACATTTCTCCCAGTTCCTATACATTGTTTCTGCACAGAGAATTCAGTGATGAAAATTGAAGATCTATCTGACATATACTAATTAACTCAACTATCAGTGCAGATTGATTGTAGGGGATGGGGAGACAATTTTGCACTGAGATTTATTAACCTCTATTTTCATGAGGAAAATAATAGAGAAACTTACTTCCTACAATGACTTTCTCTCTGGATAGACTGTTTGCCAGGAGGGGTTAGGATGGTTCTGCCATGGCTTTTTGGCTTCCACACCCCACACCATCTGTCCTCCATCACATCTGGAGGAAGGATTTCTTTGTTCAGCATTGTCCACGCCATCACACTGATCCCAGTAGTCAGAACTTACTATACAGATTGGCTAATAAACCTGGAAAAGCCCATGTTCTAAGGGAATGGGTGGGACCTGGCTGCTGGGAAACTGCTCACATCCTCTGCTGACTCAGTATTCTACCAGCTGTTTAATCCAACAGATGCATCTCCTTAAGAGGCACAGGAGACCCAGAACATCCACATCCTGTGGTTCCCTGTACCCCTAACACCCCACTTTTGAGTTCCTTTCCAATTCAGAGAACAAAAGCCGCTGGCTCTGGGCCAGTTCGCAACAGATGTGGGTCGCAACCGCCAACAACCCAGGGCAGGGCATGAGAATCAGATTCTTAAAAATTCCCATACTTGTGATCCCATCAGTCATCTAACACCTGCTCAAAGATAGACTGGGAGACTTTCTCCTGAGCATCTTAGGGATTTAATGCTTTCTGTTGGGAATTAAGAAGACTGAGTTTACTGAGATTTAAGAAGACTGAGAGTTAAAGGAATCATTGAAAAGTAGGTATTACAACTTTACATGTACTTAAGGAAAACCTGCAAATCTACCCCAAATTCTGACATAATGCCTTCCTGTATCATTGACCTTGCTCATCCCACTCTCCAAATCCCACATGGTGATCACTTTCCATAGAGACATTCAAAGCCATTTGCACCAGGACCTTTCTTTACTCCACATGCAGGACAATAGGAATGGGATTCTGCTGATCAGAATGCCATTACTTGCTCATGCCAAGCCTTGCAAGGTCATTTCTTTGTACTCTGTCTGTGAGAGACTGTACCCTGGATATCCCTAAGTCTGTAGATTTCCTTACTATTTTTTTACTCCAGTAAAATGGTCCCTATTGTGTACTGTCTACTTAGTAAAGCTAAGAAAAATAGAAAGGACAAGGACAAAGTCCAAGGAAAGAAATAAAGACATTCATACCAGATAAAATACTATTGTGAACTTCAGAGTATTTATCACTTGAATTGATATTAACCTGATCTCCCCTCCCCAAAACACAAGGGTAAATATTAGGATGGGTATTTTCTTAGGGTCTTTGAAAGAAAATGTGAGACTATGAGGCTCCTGGGTGGCTCAGTCAGTTAAGTTCTGACTTCGACTCAGTCATGATCTCATGGTTCGTGGGTTCGAGCCCTGTGTAGAGCTCTGTGCTGACAGCTCAGAGCCTGGAGCCTCCTTTGGAGTCTGTGTCTCCCTCTCTCTCTCTACCCCTCCCCTGCTCGCTCACTCTCTCTCTCTCTCAAGAATAAACATTAAAAATTTAAAAAAAGAAAGAAAATATGAGAACTCGAGAAGTGCAGACTCCTTGAATCCTGCAGAATCCACCAAAAAAAAAAAAAAAAAAAAAAAAAGCACATAGCTCTGACTGGAATAATCCAGTCTTTGGTGATCCAAAGTCCTCTGCAAACTGAAAAACAGGTCATCCATGGCTCCCCATTCTTATCTTTATGTGTCTTTCCCTTGGGCCCTCCTCGCCATCACACCCCTCATATGCCTTCATTCTATTCCCACAAAAACCCGATATCAAAAATGACTTGAAACCAATTCACACTAATTTAGTGAATGACAGAAATAGATGGAGGCTTTGGTTTTTCTCAGGTTGCAATGAGAGGGAGGAAGCCTTGTATTTTAATCGAGACAATAGCTGTAAGCTAAAGACTAAGCAACCATGGTGACATTTTCAAAACTTGAGGAACACTGACCAAAATGAAAGATGGAAGCTTGTCCTCACTTTGTCTGGAGGCTTAGTGTGGATCATACAAGACAGTCTGGACTCTTCCAGAGCAGCCAGTTCTCTTCCAAGTATGTCCAAGAAGAGGCCCAGCTGGAGCACACAGAGGACATCATCTTGCCCAAGAAGAAAAGAAGGCAGAATTGGAGCAAAGAGGAAAAAATAGATATTTCAATAGCAGGAATAGCTTTGTGATATTTGACTACATTCGGCAGTGAAATAAACATCCTTGTCAGAGTGAGTTCAGGTGGATGCCTACACTGGGAATGTTGTCTACACTGGTCAGGCTAGAACTCGATAATATGAGCTCTTTTTTCTCCCTAGAATTCCTGATAGAAGTCTATGTGTTAAGAAAATCAGGACCACCACCAAAAAGCAACTGCAGTTAACTGTTTTGGTATATTCCTTCCCAGTTTTCTTTTTCAACGTATAGATTATCGCTCTGTATATGTAATCTTACTCCATATGCACATTTGTATATTTGTTCACATTACATAATCAATTCTTTACATTATTAGATACTTTTTCCAATCAGCATTTTTTTATTTTTATTTTTTTTTCAACGTTTTTTATTTATTTTTGGGATAGAGAGAGACAGAGCATGAACGGGGGAGGGGCAGAGAGAGAGGGAGACACAGAATCGGAAACAGGCTCCAGGCTCCGAGCCATCAGCCCAGAGCCCGATGCGGGGCTCAAACTCACGGACCGCGAGATCGTGACCTGGCTGAAGTCGGACGCTTAACCGACTGCGCCACCCAGGCGCCCCTCCAATCAGCATTTTTAATAAGCTACATTAATATTATGTCTAGGAACAGACTATAGTTTACTTTATCAGTTCCTTATGACTGAGAATTTAGAGGGCTTCTACATTTTTCCTATTATTAAAATTGCTGTAATGACCGAGACAGCTGGGTGGCTCAGTTGGTTAAGCATCTGAGTCTTGATTTTGGCTCAGGTCATGATCTCGTGGTCCGTGGGATAGAGCCCCGCATTGGGCTCTGCACTGACAGCACAGAACCTACTTGGGATTCTCTCTGTTCCTCTCTGTCTGCCCCACCTCCACTCACACACTTTCTCTCTTAAAATAAATAAATAAATAAATATTTTTTAAAAGTTTCTGTAAAGACCGTATGTGTATATGATCTTTTCATTATTTAAAGTTAACATATATGTATATGAGAATAAATACATATATATAAGTTTATTTATACGTAAATCTGAAGTAGTCCTCATTTCTCTCATTTAGAAGATTCAAAATAAAGGTTTTTAGCCAACTTGAATATATAAACCTTTAGGGTTGTAGATGAAATTATCAAATTCTACTTTAAAACGTTTAATGTATTAATTTAGTTATACATACATATTTAAAATCGCATATTATATGAAATAGTATATTCATTTTGAAATACTGCTTTTTTCCATCATCATAGTTCATAAAACTTTATTCAAATTCTTCACAAGCATCTCAAATCAATTTATTTGTCCTCAGTAGAGCTGCTTCTTTTAATCTTTAAACATTTATCCAAAGCATATCAAGCCCACTTGTGTTTAAGTTGTTTGAATTATAGCACGTTATGAATCCACATATGACGCTATCACTGAAACATTTTTGAACCATGATACCTATTCATAAAACGTTAGAACTGTTGTTTTGCTAATTATGCTATAAGCAAATATTCCTGATTTCCACAACAAAACATTTACTTTAAAAGACCCCAAAGGGGCTCCTGGGTGGCTCAGTCAGTTGGGCGTCTGACTTCAGCTCAGGTCATGATCTTATGGTCCGTGGGTTTGAGCCCCGCATCATGCTCTGTGCTAACAGTTCACAGCCTGGAGCCTGGTTCATATTCTGTGTCTCCCTCTCTCTCTCTGCCCCTCCCCTGCTCATGCTCTGTATCTCAAAAATTAATAAATGTTAAAAATAATAATAACAAATTATAAAAGACTCTACAACAATAGACATTTAACCAATATTGAACTTTTGTCATTGCGAAAGCATACTCTAGAATAGTTACTAAATCCTCGTTAAATTTCTTCATCATCTTTTTCACTGATCTCATCTGCTGATTTTTATAAGTAGCCATGAACTAGCATTAATTGATAACATTCCAGGTTAATGCCTCTTCACTAATCTGTACTCAACCACACAAAATAAAATAGCTGTGTAAAAGCATTGTAATACTGCTTTTTGTAATTTTTATAAGGAACCAAATATAAGGGACTCTCTCTTCTCTGAGGATAATAAACCTCACTCTATATTCAAACATATATAGCATTTTTGCACAGTCAATTCCTCAAAGTGAAAGTATTTCCTCAAACTAGTATGAATATTTTCACCCTCTTGATATTAAATAATTGACTTTCAATAAAAAACAACCATTTATATTGTTATCAACATCTTGCCAGCATTGGGAACATCACCTTTTCTAACAAAAGCACTGTTTAAATATCTGTCAGAGGAAAAATGGTTTGTTAATGCTTTATTTACATCTTTTATTACTGGATGGTTAAAACATTTTTCTAAGTTTGTTAACCAGTGACTAACTTTCTTTATTTGTCCTTTGCCCATTTTTCCCAGATTCTTAGTATTTTACTTATTGATTTTTGTGACTGTAATAATTTTGTGCCTCTGAATTTTATAGCAATTAACCACAAAAACAGCGTTGGGGAAAGGAAATTTCTGAGGTATTCTGGGTGGCAGCGAGTGGTAATGGCAAAATGCCAAGGAAAGGGAAGAAGGAAAAAAGAGTTTTTGTATTGCTATGTTTCACCGTGACGGGGTTATCACAGAGGTTAAAGTTCATTAAGCCTTTATTCAAAAACACTCAGCTGTGATGCCCTATGTATGTTGCATCAGGAGGAGTCCTCTGAGTGTCCAGGAGAAAATAATATGTGAACTTTATTGCTCCCTGATGCCCTAACTCCTTTCTTTAGGGATATACTCCATATCATCTACTGCAATTGTTTCACAATGTGGGCAACTATCACCAATGTCATCAGTAATAAATAATCCCAACCATACATTTTAACAGCATTTATTAAATATACTCAGGGCAGTGTAAAAGAGAATATCATGGAAGGCATAAAGAGAATGGGAGTAACAATGGCCTTGAGCCTGTGTACTGGGTCCCATACTTGCAGATGATGAATCCAGGTGAACCCAGGTCTGTCTAATTTACATAATTCCTCCCCTCAAAGAGCTCGATGCCTAGTACAACAAAACAAGGGTTTGGAAAGTGGTTGTTGTGAAATGAATTTCATCTCATTGCAATATGACATGCTTAAAGAGTTCAATTTTTTTTCAATAACCAGAAGTGGATCCACAAGATAAACCTCTGACACCAAATCCCCAAATCCAAACCGTTCATGTGTCTTGTTCGAATAAGGAAACTGTGGAATGAGGGAGTAGAGAGGCAAGAAGGTTGCCATTAGGCAGTCCTGGACAAATGGCCCAGTTATGTGATGGAGAATAAACTCTTCATGAATAAATCCTGAGTTATCAGAAAGTCACAAATAAGTAAACAGAGGGTGGCAGGGGGAATTTTGCAGGTAGAGTTATCTGGGAAATGCTCTTGGAGAGAAATCCTGAGCTGGTCTTTGAAGATAGTGTAAGATCTAGCATAACCAGGAATATTATTTCTGAGTCAAGGAATCTTCCTCTGTGACGGAATGCCACAAAGCGGTTTCCTCATTGCAGAGCAAAGACACAATTTATCCCTGCCCACTTAAACTGTGTGTTTTTGAATGATATTTCCTGGGAACGAAGCAATATTTCTGTTCACTTCAGACGATCAGTCAATGTTAATACCATAGATCTGAGAGCTTACGAGTCTCGAACTCTCCTTCACTCTTCTCTTGACCCTACATATGTTTGATCCAAGAGCACAGGGATTAATCTCTTCATCCTGGGATTACAATCATCAGTTAGCACACCAAAATTGCTCTTTTTAAGTCTAGAAGAGCAAAAGCAATGCATAGGGAAATAAAACTATACCCAGGCTTCCTCCCAGGTTGTGCAAAATAACTAGGCTTATGGCTTAAAGGATAGAATACATCAACTCAATCAAAATAAAATCAGAAGAGCCCATTTTCAGGGAATATAAACAATTCACAGAGATATCACTTAAAGGAAACTCTTACTTTCAGTACAGAAACGGAACATATCATCCTTGGATTACTCAGTTTCTAAAAGAGCAAACCCTTTTAGATATTAATTTTTTAGCATATAGCAATGAGTTTTTAACATTTCTCTCTGGTATAGCAGACTGGAGGCATTCACAGTTACAGAATAGCTTCCTGCTTCACACAAGAAATCATGCAGAAAAAAATATTCCAAGCCAAAAAAAAAATTTTTTTTAAAGCACTTTACTTGCTGGTTGCAATGGGAATATGTAACTTTACAAAAGATAGATTTTTCTGTCACTGTCTGATCCTAGGGATCGACCTTAGCCTCATTCAGTCATTATGTCCATCTTGACATCACACAGTATCCACAGCATCCCCCACACAGGACGTCTGTCCCAAATCAGTAAATAAACTCAACCTAATCCAACTTTTAGTTCTAAAAGGAGACAGGGAGCTAGAATAACAAGTTAAAGGATTCCACAAAGAAACAATGAAACAAATCCAGAAGGTAAGATAATCAACAGGACAACAGGCCCTATCCCTTCAATAATCAACGTCATGAGAAGAAAACAAAGTACAGTGGAGGGAAAGCAGTGAAAGGAGGACTACTACATATTCAAGGAACTTAAAAAATTTAGCACCAAATGAAATGCATAACCTTTCAGCATAATCTGCTGTTTTTATTTATTTATTTTTAATGTTTATTTATTTTTGAGAGAGAGCAAGCAGAGGAGGGGCAGAGAGAGAGGGGCACAGAGGATCTGAAGCAGATTCTGTGCTGACAGCAGAGAGCCAAGGTGGGCTTGAACTCAAGAATCATGAGATCATGACCTGAGCCAAATCTGTTTTTAAAAATTGTCTGTAGAGGCGTCTGGGTGGCTCAGTCGGTTGAGTTTCTGACTCTTGGTTTCAGCTCAGATCATGATCGCATGGTTGGTTTCGAGCCCCACAATTGGGCTCCGCGCTGACAGAGAGAGTCTCTCTCCCTCTCTCTCTGCCCCTCCCCCCACTCATACTTATGCACACTCTGTCTCAAAATAAATGAATAAACATTTTAAATAAATAAATAAACATTTAAAAACTCTATCAAAAAAAAAAACAGGGGGAGGAATCAAGATGGTGGAACAGCGTGGAAGTTTTTTGTGTGTCTTGCATCCATGAAATAGAGCCAGACCAACACTAAACCATCCTGCACACCTAGAAAACTGATCTGAGGATGAACACAATAATCTGCACAACCTGAACCACAGAATTCAGCAGGTACGTGGCGCAGAGAGGTGAACTGGGGGAGAAGCCACGGAGAGCAGGGAGGTGGTTTTGCTTGTTGAGAGAGGACGGAGATGGGGGGAATATGGGAAAAGCACCCCTCCAAAGTAGCTGGAGAGAAAATGGAAAAGTGGAAACAGCCGCAGGGACTGAACTAAAAAGGGAGAAAGGAGAGGGTTTAAATTCCATTAAGACTATAAATAGGGGGAGCGCAGAGCCTGAAACTCCACAGCTCAATACCTGGTGGTGCTCTGGTGGGAAGGGTGAATCCCCAGGAGCAGAGTGGAGTCCAGGGTTCTTCAGGCCACAAGTGGAAAGGCGGTTGCCTTGCTGGGAGGACACCTGGTAGAGGCTGTGTGGGTCCCCCAAAGGTAAGGCCCCAGTGGACCCGGGAGAACAACCACATTCGCTGGTGCTGGAACAAGGTCGTTAAGGGTGAAGCCCGGTGCCAGACGTGTGTTGCGATTTTCCATAATCCCTGAAACGCTGCTGCTACACCATCTCACGAACCTTTTCTGGGGTGGGCTGGCACCAGGCCTCAGTCTCTATGCATCAGCAGCAGCCCAGTCCCGCAAATGTTCCTGGGTGCGCCGCAACCGACCATTTCTCGGTGAGACCCTCCCGCAGAAGCGCAGAACAGGTCAAAACCGCAGTCCCTCAGAAGTAAGGGGCTGGGGAAAATAGCCGCATCTGAGACAAAACTCAGGAGGCAAGTATTGCCTGGGGCGTGGTCACGGACAGTGTCAAAGCGAGTTGTAGATGAAAGCCGAAGACAAAGGGTGGGTGCGTGATTGCTGCTGGGGGAGAGCAGGGTTCCGGGGTAGCTGGGAGACACCATTTTCACCGCTCCTGCGCATGCGCATACGCACCTACAAGCGCCAAAGACTCCACCCCAGTAACTAAGCAGCGCCATCTACTGGAGAACAAAGTTGTTACACTAAGGCCCGCCCAACTAGGCCAACCTCTCTCTTGAGGAACAAAAGTGTGTCGCCTGCTTAGTTTATGGACTATAAAGCGTTTCGCAGTTTGACTTCTA
>NW_024412396.1:2159872-2192207 GCF_014898765.1 Herpailurus yagouaroundi
AAAGGAATTCACCCCAAAAGAATGAGCAGGAAGAAACAACAGCCAAGAATGTAACCAACACAAAAACAAGCAAGATGTCTGAATCAGAATTTAGAATCACGATAATAAGAATACTAGCTGGAGTCAAAAATAGATTAGAATCCCTTTCTGCGGAGATAAATAAAAGCTAGTCAGGATGAAATAAAAAATATTATAACTGAGCTGCATTCTCGGATGGAGGCCGCGGCGGCAAGGATGGATGAGGCAGAACAGAGAATCAGTGATATAGAGGAAAAACTTATGGAGAATAATGAAGCAGAAGAAAAAGAGGGAGATTAAGGCAAAAGAGCACAATTTAAGAATTAGAGAAATCAGTGACTCATTAAAAAGGAACAACATCAGAATCATGGGGGTCCCAGAAGAGGAAGAGAGAGAAATAGGTATAGAAGGGTTATGGGAGCAAATCATAGCAGAAAACTTTCCTAACCTGGGGAAAGACACAGACATCAAAATTCAGGAAGCACAGAGGACTCCCATTAGATTCAACAAAAAGTGACCATCAAAAGGCATATCACAGTCAAATTCATAAAATATTCAGGCAAGGAGAGAATCATGAAAGCAGCAAGGGGAAAAAAAAGTCCTTAACCTACAAGGGAAGAGAGATCTCGTTTGCAACAGACCTATCTACAGAAACTTGGCAGCCCAGAAAGGAATGGCAGGATATATACAATGTGCTGAATCAGAAAAATATGCAGCCAAGAATTCTTTATCCAGCAAGGCTGTCATTCAAAATAGAAACAGAGATAAAAAGTTTCCCAGACAAACAAAAATTAAAGGATTTTATGACCACTAAACCAGCCCTGCAAGAAATTTTGAGGGGGACTCTCTGAGGGGAGAAAAGATGAATGAATGAATGAATGAATGAATGAATAAATAAATAAATAAATACCAAAAGCAACAAAGATTAGAAAGGACCAGAGAACACCACCAGAAACTCCAACTCTACAAGCAACATAATGGCAATGAATTCATATCTTTACGTACTCACACTAAACGTCAATGGACTCAATGCTCCAATCAAAAGACATAGGGTAACAGAATGGATAAGAAAACAGGATCCATCTATATGCTGTTTACAAGAGACCCACTTTAGACCTAAAGACACCTTCAGGTTGAAAATAAGGGGATGGAGAACCATCTATCATGCTAATGGCCAACAAAAGAAAGCCAGAGTAGCCATACTTATATCAGACAATCTAGAGTTTAAAATAAAGACTGTATCAAGAGATGAAGAAGGGCATTATATTATAATAAAGGGGTCTATCCACCAAGAAGACCTAAAAATTGTAAACATTTATGCACCAAATGTGGTAGCACCCAAATATATAAATCAATTAATCACAAAGAAACTTATTGATAGTAACACCATAATAGTAGGAGGCTTCAACACCCCACTCACAGCAACGGACAGATCATCTAATCAAAAAATCAACAAGGAAACAATGGCTCTGAATGACACACTGGACCAGATGGACTTAACAAATATATTCAGAACATGTCATCCTAAAGCAGCAGAATATACATTCTTCTCCAGTGCACATGGAACGTTCTCCAGAATACACCACATACTGGGACACAAATCAGCCCTCAACAAGTACAAAAAGATCGAGATTATACCATGCATATTTTCAGACCACAATGCTATGAAACTCAAAATCAACCACAAGAAAAAATTTGGAAAGGTAACAAATACTTGGAGACTAAAGAACATCATCCTACTAAAGAATGAATGGGCTAACCAAGAAGTTAAAGAGGAAATTAAAAAGTACATGGAAGCCAATGAAAATGATAACACCACAACCCAAAACCTCTGGGACACAGCAAAGGCAGTCATAAAAGGAAAGTATATAGCAATCCAGGCCTTCCTAAAGAAGGAAGAAAGATCTCAGATACACAACCTAACCTTACACCTTAAGGAGCTGGAAAAAGAACAGCAAATAAAACCCAAAACCAGCAGAAGACAGGAAATAATAAAGATTAGAGCAGAAATTAATGCTATCGGAAAACAAAACCAAAAACAAAACAGTAGGACAGATCAATGAAACCAGAAGCTGGTTCTTTAAAAGAATGAACAAAATTGATAAACCAGTAGCCAGTTTGATCAAAAAGTAAAAGGAAGGGACCCAGATGAATAAAATCAAGAATGAAAGAGGAGAGATCACAACCAACACAACAGAAATAAAAACAATAATAAGAGAATATTGTGATAAATTATACACCAATAAAATGGGCAATCTAGAAGAAATGGACAAATTCCCAAAAACATATACACTACCAAAACTGAAACAGGAAGAAATAGAAAATTTGAACAGACCCATAACCAGTAAAGAAATCGACTTAGTAATCAAAAATCTCCGAAAAAACAAGAGTCCAGGGCCAGATGGCTTTCCAGGGGAATTCTACCAAACATTTAAGGAAGTGTTAACACCTATTCTCTTGAAGCTGTTCCAAAAAATAGAAATGGAAGGAAAACTTGCAAACTCTTTCTATGAAGCCAGCACTACCTTGATTCCAAGACCAGACAGAGACCCCACTAAAAAGGAGACAGTTTCCCTGATGAACATGGATGCAAAAATCCTCAACAAGATATTAGCCACCCAGACCCAACAATACATTAAAAAAATTATTCACCACAACCAAGTGGGATTTATACCTGGGATGCAGGCCTCATTCAATATCCACAAAACGATCAATGTGATTCATCACATCAGTAAAAGAAAGGACAAGAACCATATGATTCTCTTAATAGATGTAGTGAAACCATTTGACAAAACACAGCATTCTTTCTTGATAAAAACCCTCAAGAAAGTAGGGATAGAAGGATCATACCGCAAGATCATAAAAGCCATATACAAAAGACCCAATGCTAATATCATCCTCAAATGGGGAAAAACTGAGAGCTTTCCCCCTAAGGTTGGGAACAAGACAAGGATGTCCACTATCACCACTGTTATTCAACATAGTATTGGAAGTCTTATCCTCTGCAATCAGACAATACAAAGAAATAAAAGGCATCCAAATTGGCCAGGAGGAGGTCAAACTTTCACTCTTCACAGATGATATGATACTGTATATGGAAAACCCTAAAGATTCCACCAAAAAAACTGCTAGAACTGATCCATGAATTCAGCAAAGTGGCAGGATATAAAATCAATGCACAGAAATCAGTTGCATTCCTATACACCGACAATGAAGCAACAGAAACAGAAATCAAGGAATCGATCCGTTTTACAATTGCCCCAAAAACCATAAAATACCTAGGAATAAATCTAACCAAAGAGGTGAAAAATCTATACACTGAAAACGATAGAAAGCTTATGAAAGAAATTGAAGAAGACACCAAACAATGGAAAAAGATTCCATGCTCCTGGATAGGAAGAACAAATATTGTTAAAATGTCAATACTACCCAAAGCAATCTACATATTCAATGCAATCCCTATCAAAATAACACGAGCATTCTTCACAGAGCTAGAACATACAATCCTAAAATGTGTATGGAACCAGAAAAGACCCCAAATGGCCAAAGCAATCTTGAAAAAGAAAACCAAAGCAAGAGGCATCACAATCCCGGACTTCAAGCTATACTACAAAGCTGTAATCATCAAGACAGTATGGTAGTGGCATAAAAACAGACACTCAGATCAATGGAACAGAATAGAGAACCCAGAAATCGACCCACAAATGTAGGGCCAACTCATCTTTGACAAAGCAGGAAAGAATATCCAATGGAAAAAAGACAGTCTCTTCAGCAAGTGGTGCTGGGAAAACTGGACAGCGACATGCAGAAGAATGAACCTTCTTCACCACTTTCTTACACCATACACAAAAATAAACTAAAAATGGATGAAAGACCTCAATGTAAGATGGGAAGCCATCAAAATCCTTGAGGAGAAAGCAGGCAAAAACCTCTCTGATCTTGTCCACAGCATATTCTGACTCAACACGTCTCCGGAGGCAAAGGAAACAAAAGCAAAAATGAACCATTGGGACCTCATCAAAATAAAACCTTCTGCACAGCAAAGGAAACAATCGGCAAAACTAAAAGGCAACTGACAGAATGGGAGAAGATATTTGCAAACAACATATCAGATAAAGGGTTAGTATCCAAAATCTATAAAAACTTATCAAACTCAACACAAAAAAACAAATAATCCAGTGAAGAAATGGGCAAAAGACATGAATAGACACTTCTCCAAAGAAGACATCCAGATGGCCAACCGACACATGAAAAAATGCTCAATATCACTCATCATCGGGGAAATACAAATCAAAACCACAATGAGATACCACCTCACACCTGTCAGAATGGCTAACATTAACAACTCAGGCAACAACAGATATTGGCGAGGATGCGGAGAAAGAGGATCTCTTTTGCATTGCTGGTGGGAACGCAAGCTGGTGCAGCCACTCTGGAAAACAGTATGGAGGTTCTTCAAAAATTAAAAATAGAGCTACCCTATGACCCAGCAATTGCACTACTAGGTATTTATCCAAGGGATACAGGGGTGCTGTTTCAAAAGGACACATGCACCCTAATGTTTATAGCAGCACTGACAATAGCCAAAGTATGGAAAACCAAATGTCCATCAATGATGAATGGATAAAGAAGATGTGGTATATATATATACAACGGAGTATTACTCAGCAATCAAAAAGAATGAAATCTTGCCATTTGCAACTATGTGGATGGAACTAGAGGGTATTATGCTAAGCGAAATTAGTCAGAGAAAGACAAACATCATATGACTTCACTCATATGAGGACTTTAAGACAAAGAACAGATGAACATAAGGGAAGGGAAGCAAAAATAATATAAAAACAGAGAGTGGGACAAAACATAAGAGCCTCTTAAATATGGAGAACAAACAGAGGGTTACTGGAGGGGTTGTGGGAGGGGGGATAGGCTAAATGGGTAAGGGGTATTAAGGAATCTACTCCTTAAATCATTGTTGCACTACATGCTAACTAATTTGGATGTAAGTTTAAAAAATAAAATTAAAATAAAATAAAAAAGCATGGGGTGCCTGTGTGGCTCAGTCAGTTGAGTATCCGACTTCAGCTCAGGTCATGGTCTCGCAGTTCGTGAGTTCGAGCCCCGTGTCTGGCTCTGTGCTGACAGCTCAGAGCCTGGAGCCGGCTTCATATTCTGTGTCTCCTTCTCTCTGCCCCTTCCCCACTCATGCTCTGTCTCTCTCTGTCTCTCAAAAATGAATAAACGTTAAAACAAAACAAAACAAAGCAAAACAGGGGCACATGGTAACTCAATCTGGCCCTCGGTTTCGGCTCAAATCATGATCTCACTGTTTGTGGGTTCAAGGCCCGCATCAGGCTCCACACCAATAACACAAGGCCTGCTTGGGATTCTCTCTCTCCCTCGCTTTCTGCCCCTCCCCCACTGACATTTTCTCTCTCTCTCTCTCTCTCTCTCTCTCTCTCAAAATAAATAAATAAATTTTTTTTAATCTATAAAAGACATTTGGGATGAATTAGGAAAATTTGGTTGTGGACTGGCTATTAAATGATTTTCAGGAATTGTTAACTTCATTAGGTGGGAAGTGGTATATTATAGTTATGTGGGAAAATACTTTGCTTTTTAAAAATTCATGCTGAAATGTTTAAGAATTGTCATGATGCTTATAATTTATTACTAAATACTTGACCAAAATTAATACCAAATACAGCAAATATTAACCAGTGTTAAATCTAGGTAATTGAGTCTATAGATATTGATTCTATTAACCTCTTCTTTTTTTTGGAATATTTCAAAAACTTTATAATAAAATGTTCTTTAAAGTTTTTATTTTTAAGTGGCCAAGGAGTCTGCAGTAAGTTTAAATAGGGGAAGAGCGAAATGCCATATGTTTCTTAATAATTAGCATACCTTCTTAAAGAATACTGCTCTGCTCAAATAACTCCCTGAAGGTGAAGGCATTTGAACAAGTTAAAATGGTACGTTCATATGACATATTTCTAAGACAACAGAGAATTCTGTTGCTGACTACACAGGTAAAATAAATAAGAAAACCACCTAATGGTGATGTTGCACATTTAGGATTATTCTTATTCAAGACATAAGCACAAGTGAGGTATCTTAAAAACCACTGACTTTCAAGATATAATGATAATAGCTCAAAATCAAGTGTTCCTCTTGGGGGAGAGGAGTTATTCCTGACTTCTACAGATGTACCGATGAACTCCAATCAACTGACTGTCAAGCTCATGTCTCCTTAAGTTGGGTGAGTATCCTAGAAGAAGGTTCGAAAAGGTTTTGATAGGGGGTCCTGGGTGGCTCAGTCAACTGAGGGTCTGACTCTTGATTTCAGATCAGGTCATGATCTCACGGTCATGAGGTCGAGCCCCACGTTGGGCTTTGTGCTGGGCATGAAGCCAGCCTGAGATTCCCTCTCTCCTTCTCCCTCTGCCTCTCCCCCACTTGCCCACTCTCTCTCTAAAAAGAAAAAGAAAAGAAAAGGTTCTGGCAAAAGTCGGGGTATATCAGGAGTCCCCTGAATGAGGGGAACTTGACTAGATTTATCCATACTCGGGACCTTATATTATGCTCTATTCAAAAGCCTGGCCTCTTTTAATTCCTATCCAGTCACTAAGGGTATTATTTGACCCATTAAACCCGCAAGCATTTTGCTCTATTCCTCTTCTTTATAGTTTTGCCAAACATTCAAGTTACCGTCCCAACTAGCTGCCCGTTAAATAAGTAAACATCATTTTTCATGGAAAGTCTGAACTACTGCCACAGAAATGTTGTATGGGTACTGATGGTAATGTAGTCAGACTCTACGCTTTCACTGAGCCCTCCCTCTGTCACCAAAGCACAACCGTCCTGGATCCAGTGTCTGTCCCCCCAGAGTACCATCACGCAGAAGAAACCAGTGGCAGATGACTTACAGATCCCTGGTCCTTGACTCTAGAGATTCAACCAAAGTATTTGGGTCAATTTTCTCATTTTTACAGAACTGGATGCTGCTGTGCACTGTGGCTTCTGACCACTTATTCATCGATCAGTCAAAGCATATGATGCAAATGATCTGCTAATCACTAGCAAGCAAGTCGAGCGTGCTGGAGCAGTAGAGAAAGCCAGCTGCCATTGCAGCTTCGGCAGCAGAAGAACAAATGTAGAACAGTAGTTCCCAAAGTAGAGCCCGTGGACCTGTAGGGTCCCCAAGACATTTTCAGGGACTCCATGAGGTAAGAACTATTTTCACAATAATACCAAAACACGACTTGCCTTTTTCATTCTGTTGATTTCTACACTGATGGTCAAATTTCCGGCCCTGTAGCATGAATCAAAGCAGTGGCATCAATGCTGTGTTATGAGTCATTGTATTCTTTACTGCCATGTTATTTTCAGGTGGAAAAAAGCCGGTTTCATTTTAAAGTACTATTAACTGTATTAGTTTGCCAGGGCTGCCATAATAAAATACCACATGCAGTACGGTTTAAACAACAGGAATCTATTTTCTTCGTTCTGAGGCTGATGGTCCAAGATCAAGGTGCCTGCAGAGTTGGTTCTTCCTGAGGCCTCTTTCCTTAGCTTATAGATGGCCACCTTCTCTCTGTGTCCTCACATGGCCTTTCCTCTGTGCATGCATACCCCTGGGCTCCTTTCTTCGTGTCCAAATTTCCTCTTCTTATAAGGATACCAGTCAGACTAAATTAGGATCCATGCTATTCCAATCCAGATGGCCTCATTTTAACCATATCTTTAAAAATTCGAACTCTAGGGACACCTGGGTGGCCCAGACAGTTAAGCATCTGACTTTAGCTGAGGTCATCATCTTGCAGTTCATGGGTTCAGGTCCTGCATGGGATTCTGTGCTGACAGCTCAGAGTTGGGAGCCTGTTTTGGATTCTATGTCTCTCTCACTCTCTCTTTCTCTCTGCCCCTCCCTCACTTGTGTGCTCTCTCTCTCTCTCTCTCTCTCTCTCTCAAAAATACATAAATATTTTTTTAAAAAAACACCCTAACTCTAAATACAGCCACATTCTGGGGGTACTGGGAGAGAATACTTCAACATATGAATTTTGGGGAGGACACAATTCAGTCTATAACAATGACGAAGCAGTAAAAAGTATTAATTTCATAAACTCTCAACTCTTGGATATGTTTTTTTTTAATGTTCTGTGTGACAAAAGGGGAAGTACACACAAAATACTTATGCTGCATTCTAAATTAGGATAGTTATCTCAAGGGAAAACATTTGTGCAATAGGCTGAATTGCAAGCTGAACTAGCCAGTTTTTCCATGAGACGTCACTTTTGCTTGAAAGAATAACTGACAGATAAACTATGGGTATTCAGACTTGGGCATTTGGCAGGCATCTCCTTGAAAATGAATGAACTGAGCCTGTCACGTCAAGAAAAACTGAAAATTGTGGCTAATGATAAAAAAAATCTAAGCTTTCAGGCAAAAAGCAGAATTTGGGAAAACTTGTATCTGCCACCATGAGCTGAATGCTCCGCCCGCGCCCCCCCCCCCCCCCCGTGTTTAAATACTTTTCTGATTTAAAGATGTTGATGGTGATATTAACTACTGTGATAGTTTGACACTGTATAATGAAATGTGTCAACATGTGGAAGTTGCCTAAATCAGTGAACCAATTATTTACCAAATGACCAATGGATAGTGTTACAAAACCATGCACCAGCGAAGGTTCCATCCAAAATGCAAGCTAGACCAATGGATTTGAGTATAAAAGAATATGAAAAGTTCATTAATATGGTTTCAGATTCCACATTGCAATTAACATCTTTTTTCAAACTGCAGATCTGTGCAAGTCCAGAGTTTTCTCATATTTTTAAACCAAACCAGCAGATTTCAGTAGATGGAATGCATAAGTAGACATGAGAATCCAGCTGCCTATTAATAAGCCAGCTCTGCCCTGACAGATACCAAAGACTATGATCAAACACCCCCAGTATCTATCTCTCCCTTCCTTCTGTCTACACTCCCACATGTTTTTTTGCTCTCCATGTTCCTCCCTGTACATGATACAAAGTATCTTTAACAGCCTGGTATCCTCCTTTAAATACACTGCAGTTTGTTTATAACCCTCAAACAGTACATGTCAATACTGGGAGCAGGCGTGGTGATAAATACAGCTAGTTCAAAGTCCACAATTCCAAATATTTCAAGCCTGGAGGATATCCCTGATCAGCGCTTACTTCATTTCTTGCTTTGGTATCCCATGAATTTTCTCAAAGTACTTGGAGTCTCTGAGCTTGGGGCCTGGTCTTAGCTGGGAATGGACAATACCATGGCAAGCCCAGTTTTCACACAGTTTCCCTTCCCTCTGTACCCACCTCAGAATGAAGTTGACTGACTGAGAACATGGCCCAGCCTCCCTCCAGGAAGTGCTGAACTTTAGGATACACCTGCCCTGTGCCTGCTCCACGCCGTTCCCACAGAACAGCATCTCATACAACAGTGTAAAACCACATAGAGAAAGAAAAGGACAGGTTACCCAAGCCAGCCTATGGCCACTTCAGACAAGGAGGTCAGCTGAGACGATACCCAGAAACACTTTCAAATGATAAATGCCAGAATAAAAGCCAAAGAAGACTGGGTATTTGCCTAGTGTACTAAAAACTAGTAGGGGAGTCTGGGTGGCTCTGTCAGTTAAGCATCTGACTTCAGCTCAGGTCATGATCTCATGGTCCATGAGTTCAAGCCCCATGTCGGGCTCTGTGCTGACAGCTCAAAGCCTGGAGCCTGCTTTGGATTCTGTGTCTCCCTCTCTCTCTGCCCCTCCCCCATTCATGCTCTGTCTCTCTCTGTCTCAAAAATAAACATTAAAAAAAATTTTTTAAATAAATAAAAATAAAAACTAGCACTGGACTAGGAATTGGGATACTTGATTTCTTGGATGCTTCTTTGAAACTGGGTGCTTTGGCAAAGTTGTAAAACCTCACTGGATCTTTCTAGACTCTTTCATCTGAACATTCCAGGGAGTGAGTACATGATCCTTGAGGTCTCCCCCAGCCATGACACTCTAGGATTCCTCTCCAGAGGCACAACTGATCCTTGATTACTCATGTTAGTGATAAAGAATGTGATTTGAATATAGACGAGGGGAAACTCATTTCTATGTGACTGTAGAATATATTTCATGGTGTGCAGCAAATCACAACAAATTTGTCTTCCCGATGATGCTTAACTCAGGCTAATGTTAAAAATCAATTTGCTCACAAGTAATGTTGCTCTGCTTCACTAAACAACTGCAGGTAGTGTTCCATAAGGCAGCCTGGTGCCAGAGAGAGAGAGAGCAGAGGGCTATATACGTTCTGGCCATGGCTGTATTGCTTCCTAACTTATCCTCTCTGAGCCTGAGATATCTCATCCTTAAAACGGATTCAGAAGACACTTTCTGAGCACTCACTGGTCAGGCACTGTGCCGGCACAGAATATACAGAGATGAACAAGACAAATCCCTCCTCTCAAGGGTCTCTACCTAATGAAAAAGAGGGGAAAATGGTTTTCATGAAAATTTAGGGAAAGTGTGGGTATCTAACCCAATTCAGTCTTTCACCAGCATTTACCCCTCCTCCGGCAAGTAATTCGACTGCAAAGCTAAGACCAGAAAATAAATAGGATCTAAGGAAGTGGGTTAAGATCCAAATTGGGGAACCAAAGAATAAGAAGGCATTTCAGGCAAAAGCAATCACATGGCAAAGGCAAAGAGGTCCAGAAGGACATGGAGCTTTCCGGAAGCATGTAGTTCCGTGCATCTGAGTTTATGGGAGCAAGTGAAAAGGTACAAGATGTAGGTCTGGATAGGTAAACAAAAGCCTATGTTACAAATCATTTTATCTTGAAGATAATGGGGAGCTACCAATAATTTCAAGCATGTAATTTCATATTTGAGGTCACCCCGAGGCTTAACATCTGTATTAATTAGCTATTTCTCCTGTGATTGTGACCTGTAACAATCCCAAATTGTCTGCTGCTTACAACAACAAACATATATTGCTTTGGCTCACTGGCCTGCAGTCCAGCTGGACTTGGCTTCAATATGTGGGTTGGATTCAGTTCTGTTCTACATGTCGTCATTCTAGGACCCTGGCTGAAGCAGCAGTGACTCCTTGGAGCAGACTCCTCTCATCTCAGAAGAAAGAGATTCAAGAGTGCTGTGAAAATCCATGCTGGGATGTCTCTTGGAGCCTCAGCCTAGACTAGCACACTGTCACTTCCACCCATATTCTATTAAAGCATGGCCAAGCCCCAAAGCCAATGAGTGGGATACATACTCTGCTCACAGAAGGCCTTGCAAAGTCATGAGGCAAAGTACCTGGACACATACTTCTGTTGCAGGGAGGGGTGAAGAATTGGAAGCTACAACAGCAGCATTCTCATCAGGATTCGTCACCCCAGAACTCTCTGCCACAGCCATGGGATTGTAAGATGCACTGTCCCAGATCCACACGTTTGTATGGTTCAGGTTTTGGGATTACTCCAGAGTTCCACTGCTTTTCATCCTCAACTATTTGTTTCCTATAACTAGCTCCAATCAAACCGACTTCTAATGGCTGCTTGGGAAAGCTCTAGGAAGGAGTCAGTGAGTCTCACGCAGATTAAGCAGTCCCTTAATTCATTTTCAAACGCAGTAACTACCTCCTGCCGTTGTAAACACTAGCACCTAAAACCAGCTCTACTCAAGAGTCCAGGTTATAATTCCTTGTTCACATCTGGCCCTCCCCACGAGGCCCACATTTCCTTCCTTTCTGCCCCAAAGTCAACCCTTTACGTGATTACTGAGACCGTAACGCTTCTTCTTTTCCTTTTTTCCTGTTCACTCTTTGGTTTGTTTGGTTTCGGTTTTTGGTTTTTTGGTTGTTGTTTTTTTGTTTGTTTATTTGGTTGTTTTTTTCTCCCAGCAAAAGAATGTTAGACTCTGTACACGGGGATGAGGTTGCTCAATATTTATGCGACAGTCATACAGTTGTATGCAGGGTGGGAAGGACTTGTCACAAAGATTATAACTAGAACTGAGGTACTTAATCAAGCCATGGATTTGGATAAGATCTCCCAAAGAGAGTGTGAAGATAAACCTTTTTTTAATCTTGCTTCCTATTGATAGCAACAACAGCAAAATCCACACTCTCTTCAAATGGGTTACCATTCAATAATGTCACTTTCGATGAGCCTAGCATATCACTTTATCTTCACAGTGACAGACACAGAGATCACAGGCAAACCAGGACCAGTGTGTGGAGGGCCCCAGAGGAGTTTTCGAAAAGGGAATAACTTGTCCAAAATCAGAGGTCAAACAAGAATACGAATAAAAAGCATGCATTGACTTTGGCCAAAGCCACTGTGTCTTGTCACATTGGCCATGCCTTGCACAAGGGCACTCGGCTGAGGGGACGAGCGGGGCTAAAATCCAGAGTGCGCTCGGCCAGCTGAGCCCAGGCCTGGTGCAATGCGGCATCAGCTGGAGAAAGGGGTGGCTTTTATAAAGCACACAAAGGTGCCATCTGTTCGCCAGGCTTGGACCCAAGGGACTGCCTCAGCATTTGCCCAACAGGGCTGCCTTTTCAACATCACACAAAGCACCATATGGGCTGCTGGCAACCAGGAGAGTCCATGAAGAGGATGAAATTTTCAATTTACATGACAGCCCTTTCTAAACCTCCAACACTATTGAGGTGCAAAGTGGGGCAGGCAGAGGTGATTCAGAGGCTTAGGAGGTCACAGGGGAAATTACCCTGACCGCAAACATTTTCTGCCCAGCCCACACAATGCGTAGAACCCACTCGAGACATCCAGAAATCTGACAGACTCCTCTGTGGAAGCCATCTGAGGTAGACTGGCCAAAGGCACAGATGGGAACGGACACGATGACTTCTGAATGTCCATCATGGTCGAAAACTCCAGGGCAGATCCAGCCAGCAGGGCAGAAAAGCCTCAGACAGCAGCACCTAGGCAAGCCTGCCCTGAGCTAACTGCCAAAACCCTTTGATCTTGCTGGAGCTTGACTGGGAGAAGACTATCAGAGGCCACATAGAGAAACCCAGGGCAGGTTTTTGTAAAGCTCTGTAGCACCGTGATTGGTGGGATACTCACAGTGCTACAAAACCCACAGAGACCTGTACAAAAACTGCAGGCAGCAAAAGTGGCATTTCCCAGGGAAAACCTCAGCCTGGCTACCATGCCCCGAGGGTCAAACACAGCAGGAAGCCACCCCTCTTGGCTCAGGAACCCAGAAAGGACGCCACAAAATTGACTGGACCAGGAAAAGTGACCCCCGCCCACACCCACGGCTGGCCTCTCGCTCACTGCTGTTCTCCCTTGAATGAAACTGGCATTTCAACATATCCCCACAGCCACATGGGGGGAATGCAAAAGGTGTTTCTTTAAAAACTATTCCTGTCTATGTTCACGTTGATTCTGTCATAAGGGTTATATGAGCCATCTCAGATGGAATTTCTGAATCCAAATCCCTAGAGAGATTTGCCTGAGTGTTTTGCTTTGCAGTTTAGAGAAAACAAATTCAAAGAGAGATTGATTGGTTTTTAGGGGAATGCCAGCCACAGTTGTTCGTTCTAACACTGACCGAACTGTAAATCACCGGGCCCTCATCAGGGCTTCATGCTGCCCTGTCACCTCTTGTTATGCCACATGCTATCTGTCCTTAAAGCAGCCCTGGTGAATGTAAAGGCCCTTGACTCTAGAATAGTCACAAACCCGAGACCCATCTTCTTGACATTGCCAGTTTTCCAAGACTGAGAGTTAGGGGTGGGTCTGGGAGTAAGAACAATCTAAAACAAGAGAAAGCAATCGTTCAGAGGACATCACGAGGTGTACTAGACTAGAAATGTTCCCCATAGGAACAAGTGCCCCTACCTACGCCTCAGGCAGCCTCCCAAAAGCAAGCCCACTTGCGATTGATCAAATCATCACGAACCAGTTGGCTAAGCAATGAGGGCCATTTTTCTAAGAGCTGAGCCCTGAAGACCCTCCAGTCCTAAAGCTAATAAGAAGAGGAGCTCCCGCGGACAACCGTTGAGGTTTTTGGAATGCCTTCAACTGCTCTGACACAAACTCGTCTTCGGAAAAGGAACTCGCCTGACTGTCAAATCAAGTAAGTAACGCATTTATCTGTTCTTTGAGTTTAGGGGCTCCTCCACTGAAGGGGGCAGAAATATCAGGAAATGTGAAACAGGTAGTAATAGCACCAAAACCATGTCAAGGAGGACTTTAGGGAAGATGTGAACTATGGTTAGTCCCCTCGATGGGAGCTGGGAGGAGGTTTGTCTGTAAAAAACAAAAACAGGTGCTGGAGCTGCAAAAGAACCCACACAAGTCCAGAGAAACTGAGAAAATTCTGCCCAATCTGCAGGACTCAGGTCAGGCTGTAGAGACCACAGAGTCGTTGGCTTAACTCCCCAAGGAGAGAACCCATCAGGAAAAAGGTTGATCTGAGCCTAAATGATTCTATCAAAGTTCTTTAAATGTAAATATGACTACTTCTGACCTTCCTTAGGCCAAACACACGCTCTCAAGACAGCTCACTGGCCCTGGAGGGTGAAGCCAGAGGGTGGTCACTGGGGTTGCTACATTTCTCTTCAGAAAAAAACAAACAAAAACCCAGTTCCAGACATCGGCTTCTAATTGTTTGAGCTACAAATGGAAGCTAGGTTACTAGTGAGGAAGCGGGAACATTCTGGTTCCCAGCGAGACCAGATCCGAAGCAGAACAAAGTGAAGGTGTAATGCCTCCAACTAAGAAATGCTTTAAAGTCTATAGGACACAGGCAGGAGAAATTCCCTAACAACTCATGGTGTTCATCTTCCTCACGAAGAGGGTATGGTGCCACTCGTTAATTAACTGCTATAAAAGAATCGACGGTGAAGTTGTCAAAAGATTGTACTCAACACAGAAGGCATCTTTTTGTGTCATTTAAATGACATTTGAATTCAACCATGTCTTGCTAAAAAAATTTTTTAAAAAGTCTCCATTTGTCAGAAGCTTCCAGTTAAATAGTGTATATTAATATTAAGCCAGCTAATGTAAAAAGGAAAGAAAGAAAGAAAGAAAGAAAGAAAGAAAGAAAGAAAGAAAGAGAAAGAAAGAAAGAAAATACAAAACCCCATTTCAAAGGTCCTAGGGAAATCTAACAGTGGGGTCAGTGGTCCCAAATTTGCTGAGCTGGCTACTAGAAAATTAACAGCACACTCTAGCCTGATGCTTTGACATTCAGCTTGTGTTTTCCAAAGTAAAAGAAAGCTCCAGAGAGGTGGGGTGGGAGAATTTGATGGGGTGGTCTCCTCTCAGAGAATGCCTACATGTATGATGTGAGGGAACCGTAGAATTCGGGGCTGAGGAAGGAAGAAGAAGGAACGCAGGCTGGCCATTCCCAGGCCTCACCTACTATGGGGAGAAACAGGGTATGGCTTTGCATCCAGAAAGAGAGAGAGATCCCAAGCTGTGCTAGCACTGTCAGGGCAGAGAAATTCAGATTTTAAAAAAAGAGAGAGAAAAATCATAGCAACATTTTGAAAATTCAACTAGTTCAAGTCCTTGCCTTTAGACCTCATTGGCTTTAAAATTTCTCACTAAGATAATAGTTTATCCACATTCCCAGTGGAGTGAGTGACTGATTTCCCTAACCTCCCTTTGTTCACCATGCTCTTCCTAATAAATTAAGTCCTTCTGTTTGCTGAGTTATGATCCAGTGTTTTCCTAAGTGTGTGGAATGCACAACCTGAGGTTTTATATGGTACATAGACTTTTTCATTTTCATTGTGCTATCTTTTAATGGATATCAGAATAGTACAACTAGGTTGTCAAACCTCTATGACTTAAAGTTTCCTTTTAATTATATTTTAAGTTAAAAGGTAAGTAAATTTAAGAGGTGCCTGGGTGGCTTAGTCAGTTAAGCATCCAACTTTGACTCAGGTCATGATCTCACGGTTCGTGAGGTCAAGCCTCACGTCAGGCTCTGTGCTGACAGCTCAGAGCCTGGAGCCTACTGCAGAATCTGTCTCCCCGTCTCTCTCTGCCCCTCCCCCACTCACACTCTGTCTCTTTCTCTCTCAAGAATATAAACATTAAAAAAAAATTTTAAAGAGTGAATTTTTAAAAATTATTAAGCAAATTATATGACAGATGTGACAAAACAGAAATGTGATTAATTGAAGTCTGGGAAATACTGAGCTGGTACATTCCTTCATCCTTTGAAATGAAAAGATAAGGGGCATCCAGAGAGAGAAGGATCCAGAATATCTTTGAATGATGCCTTCTTTTTTAGCCAAGTAATATTGGATTGAGGAGGCCTCACTGCAAACCCAGAGACTTTATCTTCTCAGAAGCCTACTTTCTTTTGAAGCTTCCTTTTCCTTGGAAGCTCCTTTTGTGTTCTTATCTGCAGGGCTCCTGGGTAGCACAAAACTAACAAAAGGTCTACACAAACCCACAGACCCAAATCCATCAACCTTTCATCCCTCTGGATAGAGAAAACCTGGGCATACCGCTTAACTTCATAAAGCAGAACCAGAAAACAGGACAAAACAGCATGGAATAAAGAACCACGATGTAAGCATGTGCTACTGACCATGACAATGATAGGAACTTAGAAAAGGGCCATAGTCATCAGGAGCATCTTCAGGAAAGTGGGTCATGAGATACACTTAGAATAATATGTATTATGTGTCATCACTATATTAACTACCACTTTCTGAGTGTCTATTATGTATCAGGCCACTGGACAAGGCACTTTATTAATGAATGCCATTTTATGCACTTCTCACAATGGTCATGCGGAGCTAGGTACTATTCCTCACCTGTTTGCAGATGGGAGGTGGGTTCTCCAAGATCACAGAGTCAAAATTTGTATCATCTGTCTGATTCCACTATCTGTGCACTTGAGAACTTTTCTTTTCTGTTGGGACTGCAGTTTGATAGAGGCACATGGGAGGCTTTTCCTGCCTGGCCCAGCCTCCCCCTCCACCTCTACTGGGCTCCTTTCCAAGCTGCCTGCAGGGTCTGAAGCCACAGTTAGGCTGTTTCCCTTCCAACCACCATCCCCCACCACCATCCCGCCTTCACCAAGGACGTGCTCCTGCGCCCATACCCAAACCAGCTACCCAAGGAGGTATTCTCCAGGCAAGGCCCATTCTTCACACTACACCCCTGGACTCGAAGGTCTCTACACTCAGAAAGATCCAGGCAATGAACAGATTATCTTGACCCCAAGAAAAAGAGTCCAGAAAATCCTGGGCTCATCAGTGTGTTTCTAAAATTCCAAGAGATAACTTTCCTGTTCCTGTCTCTGGCATTCCCCTCTCGTTCCCAATAAGCATCTCCCAGAACAGAGCCTTCTTTTTTTTCCTTCTTTTTTTTAATCGAAGTATAGTTGACACATAATGTTACATTAGTTTCAGGCGTACAACATAGTGATTCCACAAGTATATTCATTATGCTGTGCTCACCACAAGGGTAGCTACCATCTGTCCCTGTACATCACTACTGCAATACCATTGACTATATTCCCTATGCTGTGCCTTTTACTCTCGTGGCCTCTTCATTCATTCTGTAACTGGAAGCCTGTGTCTCCTGCTCCCCTTCCCCCGACGCTGCTCCTCCCCCACCCACTCCCTCTGGCAACCATCAGTTTCAGAACAGAGCCCATGGCCTGCAGTTCCTTGTGCCCACAACCACATTCTCCCAGGGATTCACATAGCTCTCTCCCTCTCCTCCTCCAGGGCTTTACTCAATGTCACTTCTAGTGACGCCTTCCCAACCATCCTCTGTCATTCTGCGGTCCCCTTACCCCGCTCCATATCTATACTCTCACCTCCACCTGAAACTTCGTATAATTCACTATCTGTCTTCCTTGCTCCCTGAGGGCAAGGGTGCTGAGTTGTTCCTCAATGTTTCCACAAATACACTGAAAGCCTAAATAACTGTTGAATGAATTAATGAATGAATGGACCGTCAGTTGTGGTGTCAGGCAAAGGGAAATAGAAATAAAAGCAAACTGGGAACCCGCAGAGCCAAGCCCAGGTCCCCGCTCTGCAACCTGTGACGAGTCCCTGTCCCCATGGGCTGGGCCCTCCTGTAGCTGCTGAGGGAATCGGCATGAACAAAGCAGACAAAAACCCATGCCTTATTGGTGCCTTCGCTCTAATGGCAAAAGACAGATGGTAAACTAGCTAAATAAATAAAATATATAGTACTTTAGGCGGCAATAAGCCCTGTGAGGGAAAATAAAGCAGGAAAGGGAAAGCAAAAGACTAGTGGAGGGAGCAGTGTGCAGTTTCTAACAGAGTCACGGAAGGCCTCACTGGAAAGGTGACATTTGACCAGAGACCTGAGGGTGGGACAGAGTGAGCCACCCACAGATATCCATCCAGAGGAAGAGCACTCAGGGGGAACGCAGCGCTGCCTGGAGCATGTGAAGGATAGTAAGGAAGCCTGTGTGGCTGGAAGAAAGAGAGTGACAGGGAGGGAATTTGAAAATGAGGTCAGGTTGGTAATAGGCCTGGGGAGGAGTCAGGGCTTCGGTTTGGAGACCAGAGAAGGGGAGACTGGAGAACGGAGTGGAGGTCATACCTGGCCGTGAGAAAAGACCAAGGGAGACAGACATTTGGATTTCAGGCCTCACCCACAGCCCTAAGAAGTGGGCATTCTCATCTGCAACAAAGAAATAGGACTCTGTTCCCTCTTAGTGACCTTTTCCTACCATCCTGGCCCTGGGAAGCTCTGTGCTCAGGGAAATTACACCCCTTACTTCAAGTCAAATGTGTTTTCTCTGAGTGTAACCCTAATGAACAGTCCAGTCATTCAGCCAAGGCTTTCTAGTTTACAGAGTGCCTTATACACACCCTTTCATTTCATCTTTAGAACCCCCAATACAGAAGATATCACCCTCACTTTATAAAGGAGACAAATGTAGCTCCATGAAATTGGCTAAGATTACACACTTAGTGAGGAACAGAGTCAAACCAGATTTCAGGTTTTCTGACATCTTTCTGTCTCACCACCGCTGAGACTCACTTTCCATTTGAGTGATTCTCGAAGAGTGATCTGCAACGCGTTACGGGCTATAAGCAGATCTGAAAATGTATTCTCACCCTGGTTGTATAAGTGACACAGACAATCTTATAGACTCTCATTTTTACATATGATAGAGGCTAATTTCACAGTCATTTTTAAGTGTGAGTGTATCATTAAAGCTTGCTAAAGTTTTATATTTATGAATATGTTCTTAAAATGTACTAGGGGTGCCTGGGCGGCTCAGTCGGTTAAGCATCCAACTTCGGCTCCGGTCATGATCTCACAGTTCTGTGAGTTCGAGCCCGTCATCGGGCTCTGTGCTGACAGCTTGCAGCCTGGAGCCTGCTTGGAATTCTCTGTCTCCCTCTATCTCTGCCCCTTCCTCACTCGCCCTCTGTCTCTGTCTCTCTCTCTCTCTCTCTCAAAAATAAACATTTTTTAAAAATTTTTTAATGTACTAAAGATTCTAATTCTATTTTATACTAAGAAGTGTGTTGCACAATGCTTGACAATGATGCAAAGTTCTTACTGGATATGAAATGGAAGTCCCCTAAAGTGAGGAATGAGTGGGGTACATGACTTACTAGATCTTTGCCCTACCTAAGTGTAGCCCAGAGGTTGAGAACCGCCAGCCTATGACCAATGTACCACCTTTCTTCTCTCCTGATCAAACTAAGAAACTCCTTTTCAATCTCTCTCAGAGCACAAACTCATTCTCTCTCATTCAGAGCACAAATTCAGATTGTAACATGGCAAAGGCTCAGATTTCTATTTGACTCAGGAATCACCTCCTGCTTTGTCCTGAAGGATAGCCACCAAGACAGAGGCGCAAAGAAGCTACTCTAGATGAGACAGAAAATACGGTCCAGTAGATATCACATGACTTGGCAACTGGTGCCAGGGTCACCATACAGAGAAAGCAAAGCTCTTTTTAGATTAGGTCCATCAGCTGTGCAGTATCCAATGTTCTTTGGCAAAGGAACCTATCTGGAGGTAGAACCACGTAAGTGACTTCTTTCTCCTTCTTGTGACCACTATGTGTAGCAATTATCTTTAAGTATTTTCCCAAGTCACCAGCTTTGGAAACCCTTGAAAAAAATCTAGCCAGCATGTAATTTAGCAAGGGATGGTTTGAGGAACGGGGACTGAGTTTCTGATAAATTCCAGAATGAGGTATGTGCTGCAGTGGTCCTCTTGATCCACTATCCTTCCTGGAGAGTATTCGTTGTCTTCCCTCTACCTGACTAACTTTAGAGAACCAGCTTCCCACCTGTGCACTCACCATTTACAGATCATAACCAGGTCATAACCAGAACTGTGCCACATACACTTAGTAAATGAGAGGTGTGATGATGAGCAAGTCAGACCAAGAATTCAGACCAAGTTTCAATCCTTCTCTTTGACTGACAAGCTCTGTGACTTTCCTTCACTGAACTTTAGTTTCCCTCTAGCTAAGCAAAGTGATTTCGAAGGGGTCTTCCAGCTTTAGCACACTAGGATTCTAATTATCCTCTAGACCAATTCTTAGGGATGATTTAGTAGGAAAAGCAAGGAAGTCCAATGGTGTTGAGTGTCTTATGACCCAGTAGGAATTCTGTGATTTGATTGTTAAAAATGGTACTAGAAAAGATCAAAACTGTTCCTATGCATCCATTAGTTAACATCTGTGTCACCACAGAGGTTTTGCAAATGACTGCTGTGGCCCCTTCCAGTCCTATCACTCGTTACTCTGGTTCAATGCATGGAAACTGGAGTCTAAAGAACCTGGGAGTAAGGCCCAGTCCTGACACTCACTATCTTAACCATTATTAGCTTCAGTGACTTCATCTGTAAGAAGGATCTAATAATGATATCACCTCATGGAGTTTGTTACTATAATGTTTGCTGAGGTAGTATAAACACAAGACATTTGTAAATAGCCAAGTTCTTATACAAGTCATGGTCATGTATGATTATTATGACCCTTCAGGTAGGCTCCACTTCTTTTGCATCAATGGCTCTTGCTCCAACCATCACATTCTTCCACCTCTAACTGAGTCATAGTCCTTTATGATTGATCAGAGACTTATAGTTATGTTTCTGCTAACAATAGCCATTTGTCAATTCTCAGCCAACCCAAAATGATTCCTTTCTCCCTGTGAAATTTGATCCTGAAGCAAGATCGGTGGGTAAGTGATGGCAGGTTGAGGAGATAATAGTAGAAAACCTAGGGACTTCCCTAAATGCCAACACTCAGAGGACAACACATATAAACAAGCTGCCAAGATACAGTGCTTAGATCTCAGAAACCGTTGCAGAGTTTTATGCCTCCAGCTATTCTCATTCTGCTCCACCCACCCCTCTTCCAAACAGATGGACTAAAAAGAGGGCAAATGAGTGGTGGGGTTTTTGTAATGATGCCTGAGGTGGTGTCTTCATGCACCACTTATCTTTGGAGCAGGGACTCGACTCGTCGTGGAACCAAGTAAGTCATGCATTTTAATTTACTTCAGCGCGTATAGTCCCTTGGACTTGTTGTAGCAGAGTCCTGAATGGATTGGAGCTTTGGGGGAGGTCAGGAGGCTCTAAATTGGAAATGCATTGTTTTGTTGTTGCAAAGAGTCAAGGTAAAATTTGAGGATGAATTCATTAGGTTTCTCTTGGAAAAATAGTCTGTGTATGCATGGAAACTCTGTTCTAAAGATTTGTAGCAATAAGCCCTCTACAAAGGCCTGAAGAAAGCCCTTAGTCAGGCTTTTGGTCCCCTCCTCAGTCAGGGAAAAGGCAAGCTCTAGGTGAGAGTCGCTCCACTGTTTATGAGGAAAAAGACTCCTAGCCAAAATGTAGGAAGAGGAAGGGTTAAAAAGAAGAAAAATATTATTGCAGAGAGAGTTAGATCAAGACAGTCTTCTCTCCTTCAGATGACAAAAGCTAATCTTGCCTTTGTGTCTTTTTGCTGAGAACTTGCATTAAATCAGTGTGCCTGGCTCAGACTAAATGATCCCCCAGGCCCCATCCTTGTCTGGGTCTTCCAAGAGCAGAAATTGCATCCCTTTGGTTAGCCCTAGATCTGAAGACTCTGCACAGGGTTCAGGAGCCTACATCCAATGTAGAATCACAGCCACCAACTTCAGGACAACAGGGAAGTCATGGTGCTCTCCTAGAGATACTGTCCCCTGGTAAGGCATGCCAGTGCTCAGAAATCCAGGGGTGATATTCAGGTAGTTTGGGTAGATGCCAACAGTCACTGGGACTGGTCCAGAGAACAGTAGTCTTTCAGAAGCTTTCCAAAATGCCAAGTCCAATGGGGCAGGCATTGCCCCCTTACGTGGTTAAATTTTGTTTCGGAGGAAATAAAGAAGTGGGGAAATGTACGTGAATGTGGCAAGGTTGAAATCCTGAAAGCAGCTGGTACTGTCAACATGACGTCTGCCTCTCAGAAGGAAACATAAACTTACAGGGGTTCTTGGTTGCCTGTTGCTTCCAGGCCAATAGTGGGATTTGGCGTGTTATCTTATCTTTGAGAAGGGAGAGACTAGAAAGAAGGAGGGAAACAATCATGTTGTAGCTGATTGCAGTCTGATCCATGTTGGGCAAATTGCATCTGAGCGAAAAGTATTGTATTTCATTTTCCCTTTAAATCATTTCCACTTGAAATTCAGAATTATCTGCAGTGTTACAATCAAATCTCTGAGGCTGTGGCTTTGGGAATCTTAGGGAAAAAGGAAAGACATGAAACTGATGCTTAGCCCCTCTGCCGGGACTCTGACCTGTGCTCTCTGGTGATACTCTATTTACTTCTTCAGTTTTCTCTTCCTGCAGTGATGGAGTGTAATATGATTATGTGAAGCTCAGTTAGGGAAAGTGAGAATTTCAAGTCAAGCCCTCAATCCTTAAAGTTTTGACAGCAAATAATGGCCCTATACAACCATCGTTCCCTTTGGCTCTAGCCCTAGTCTCTAGATTTCTGGTGATGAGACTGAGTAATCCGTAAGGCCTTCAAATTCTATTTCACATGATTATTATATCCTCCTGAAGCTTGAATCTGGATCCAGATACGGGAGGAATTAAAAAACAAAAACAAGTGGTCCAAAGCAAGCAGCGGCTTCTCTGACCCACATCCATGGACACACAGCACCCTGGGCTCTCCATCCACTACCAACTTCTTGTTCAAGCCTCAGATCCTTAGAAAGCCTTTCCTTGGGCTCGGGGAATTAGGAGACAGAGTCCTTATTATTGTGAAGCTCACTCTGAGTAATGGGGAAGAAATTAGGTTTCTAATCAAAAAGCAGTATCTGTGACCCAAGAGAAGGGAACCAGAATGTGAGAACCAGACCTGTGTCTAAACCCTCTTCAGCCAAACATTCACTCTAAGAAATGTCACTATTCCATGCCCCATCCCTATTCCCAAGCTATCGTGTTCTTCTTGGAAAGGCCTCCAATAAACTGGGAGTTAAATTGTCCATCTTGAAGGCAGCTACCAGTCACCTGTCACCTTCTTCTCTTCCTCTATGTCAGCTCTGTCCCCTGTCTCCGTGCTTCCTGGCTGGGATTTCATGCACACATCCTTATCCAGCAGATACACTATTATTAGCTTCAAAGGGAACTGAGCCTCTGTGCACTCAGCCCCTTGATCTCATCGAGGGCAGCTTTGTAGTTCTCTGAGCTGTGGGGTCTCTAGGCTGGGACCCAGGCTGGGGAGGCAGGGCACAGATGTTCTAGGCCAGGCCCCAGGGCCAGCCCCAGGCTGGTTACTTGTGAGGCAGTGCTGCGATGTGCTCCTGGGATACCCGACAGATGTTTTTTGGAGCTGGCACCAAACTCCTCGTGGAACCACGTGAGTTGATTTTTTCCACTATATTTCTAGGGATAAATTGAGTCCTGGCACTGGGGCTGCCATCCAGTTTGCATTACTTGGGAAAGTATAACTAGGAGATGGAGTAGCCCAGATGCAGGGGGTGGCCAGATAAAGACACTGGGCTGAGTCCCTGAAGCAGCTCTGTAACTAGTTTTGTTTTTTAAAAAAACATACATTCAAACTGCATCCCCCACTTATTTCTGAAATCTTCAGAGCAGCCCAGAAAACGCCAGGAAAACTAGAAAAATCGTACTAATTGCTGGGGCACATGGTGGGGGAGGGGATGTGCAGGGACACTCCGGCCCCAAATCTCCAGAAGGTTGTTTCCATTCTTACCCATCTCTTTGGCTACCCTGACTAGTGTACGTGCCTCATTGCAACCGTAAACAGATGCCCTGTAGCTTGGAAGATTTAAGACAGAGACAGTTAACCAGGTCAGAGTAATCAGGTAGAGCAAATGTGTATTTCAATGTTAAAGTTAAATCCCATGATGTCAGAGAGCCTTGAATTTGTGAGTGACATTTGTTACAGTACAATCCTTACGGAACTGATAGGACTCAGTGGGAATCTAAAACATAGATGATTTCTATGTATACAAGTTAAGAAAGGCTGTTCAGGAAAGGTATATACTTCTTCTGGTATTGTTTACCAGCACATAACCTTAGCATTGGACTGTTACTCATAGAAAGAGAAAGTCTGAAATAAAATAGCAATTGTCCAAACAAATAGCACTTTGAAACCCATAGTGAAATGTAATTACATTTGTGGGCCAAGAAGAAAGACCAGCAATTCTCAAAAAAATGAACAATTAGATCTTTAAATTTTGGACTACAGTAGGGCAAATTTTATCTAACTCAGATTTTGGTTTAAACTGAAAACAAAATCGACTAGTTTACATATGGCAACCATATAAAATGCATTTTGTTTTTTTTTCTTTTAAAAAGGTTCAATTCAGCGAGATAACCTTTTCTTTGGTTATCATGATACCAAAGAATGGATTAGATAAAACACTTCATTTTCAAACAATTGTTTTCAATAGATAGGTATTCACTGAGAAAAGGGTCTGAGAAAAATGTTTTACCAAATGAATACATTATGCTTTATCTGAAATAGTAACAGATTAAGAGCTCAATATCATAAGTGTATGACCTTCTTCAGACATTTGTCTTGTCAGCTACGTTCCATTGTTCAAATTATTCAAACCAAATCTCTCTAGCCCCAAGTGATCATTGACAACTGCCTTTGAATTTAGATTTTAAAATCCCAAGCAAGGCTTAATTATCCAAGTAAATCAGGCTAGGATTGGGTCATACTCTGAAGTAACCAAGGAAATAGGATTGTTTTGTTTTGTTGTTTTGTTTTGTTTTTTAATTACTGGTTTCCTTTCTCTGTATCTCATAACTCCCTTGAAAATCAACCAGAGTACATGTCACCAAAGTCAGTATAGTGAATGAGAAATGTTGCAATTCTGAAGACAGGTGAATGAACATGTGGTTTTTCAAGCCGTTGCTGCCGAGTTATCAGTGTCTGTTATCAGTGGCTTCAGCTATGCCGGAAAGCAAAACGATGAAGGTTTCCTCACATGGGTTGAAATTAGGTTCCAGGAGAGCCCCCTGAAAAAATCCCCAATCCCCGTCTTGTCTAGAACTGAAGCCAAAATATACGGAACCAGATTCTTAAGAATGAGTTTCCTGCCCTTAGTGACTGAAACAGAATCCAGTCTTCCAGCTGAGCTTCCAGGCAGAGAAAAAAGTGGTAACAAATTTTTTCAAAAAAATATTTGGAGGCTAGTTAAGGGGAGGGGGGCGGTCTCTGAACAGCTGATTCCCTAGGAAAGCCCTGATTGGCCATTGTCCATTTACAAAATGATGATCAGAAAGAACTTCTAGACTAGCAAACGTACCCTCTCAAGCAGATATAACCAATTTATTTGTTTATAGCTCCACTACCATGAGCTTCAACAGCTAACGCCCAAATCCAAATTAGGACAGAGTATTAGAAAAATGATTGCATTTACTCACCCATTACCAAGACTTTTCATTTAGCATTACCTTATATCTTGATTATAGATCATAGTAAATAAAAGTACACTGGAATTCAACATTTTTAATTTGATATCACCTAGTTTCAAATAGAAGAGCTACATTCACACAAGTAATTACTACAGAAAATTGACAGTTAAGCTTCTGTTTGGAAATATATCTAGGTCACCATTCACAGATTGGTTGTCTCTCCTGATTTCAGGCATCTTCACAGCACCCTCCTTTTTTAACAGTTATTTGAAGATAGCCTAAGGATCCAAGTCTTCATGGACAAAATTTATCATAATTCACAAACCTTAATAAGGCATGATGGGAAAGAATCAATACTGCCTCCCTCAAAGCTTTAAAACTTTCAGTTTCAAGGAAAGAAAAAGATGCATATACAGAGTAGCAGATAGATGGTAGGTCAAGGTGAGGCATGAATGCAGAGGAGGCCAGGAGGAGATCCAATGATCAGCACCAACACTCCATAGCTTCACTTAGAATAAAATAAGAACTGGGTTTAAACTGGTTTTATATCTAGGGGCACCTGGGTGGCTCAGTTGGTTGAGCATTTGACTTTGGCCCAGGTCGGAATCTCATGGTTCATGAGTTTGAGCCCCACATCGGGCTCTGTGCTGACAGCTCAGAGCCTGGATCCTGCTTCGGATTCTGTGTCTCCCTCTCTCTCTGCCCCTCCCCCCCACTCACACTCTGTCTCTCTCTCAAAAATGAATAAATGTTAAAAAAAAATTAATATCTATAAGGACTTCCTGGGAATAATAGCTGTTATCTCTGATAAAAGACTCAGAAACTATAGGATAGTCCCTTACAACAAAATAAGTATTTACCTAAAGGCAGAGAGATGTACCACTTAACTTCAGTGGTTATCCCTTCCAGTCCGAAAAATGAGAAAGACACCCTAAAGTGACTCCAGTACTCCCATCCTCAGGGTATTTGAACGAGTCATGTAGTCCTTCTCAGACCCTGATTCTTTAACTGAGCACCAACCCTATTCTCATTCTAAGGGCTTATGCGTTTAAAATAAACCAACGATGCAGACAGATATTCAACCTGACTGCAATCATCCAGAGGACTGATTAACAAAATATAGATAATTGAATCTCAGATGATCCAGACACTTGTTTGTAGTTGTTATTTTCCATCTCCACTTCCAGCCATGTCTCTTAGCAGCTCCTAACTAGAAGTCAGATTGACTGCCTTTCATTTCCACTTCCCTTAGCCACCTCTTTCATTGGGTGTTAACAAGCCCAGGTCACTAAAGGATGCAGGAAAGTCTGTATTGCAGTGTTTGGCCCCAAAGGAATTGAAGTAAACCCCACCATTTAACTCCCACACTTGCGGATAATCATCTTTCAAGATAAATTGATTATATTTGCAGAAAGCCAGCCTCCTGCCAAACCATCCGTTTTCATCATGCGAAATGGGACGACGGTTGCTTGTCTGGTGAAGGATTTCTATCCTAAGGATATAGACATAAAACTCGAATCAACCAAGAAACTAGAAGAATTTGACCCTGCTATTGTCGTCTCCCCCAGTGGGAAATACAGTGCTGTCAAGCTTGGTCGGTATGAAGATCCAAATTCGGTGACCTGTTCGGTTGAACACAACAGTGAAGTCGTGAGCTCCACTAACTTTGAACCAAGGACAAATTCTTCAGGTAGGTCACATCTAGTTTCAAGGGGCTGGAATTATAGGGAAGAAAAATTGAGGGAAAGGGAAGCTGAAGATGTAAACTCTTGACAGATCATTCTCAACGTGGCATCATGCTAGAAACAAGACTGAGCCCAACTATGGCCCGTCATTGACTTTGAACTTAACTCTGCATCCCTGAGCTGGAATCTAAGATAAAGTCCATCTTATTTCATCTCCTATCTCCTCTTCACCAGCCACTGTCTCCTTGATACTAATGACTGTCCTACTACTAGACTCTGGGTTAAAAATTCATGCACAGACTATGGGGCACCTGGGTGGCTCAGTGGGTTAAGTGTCTGACTCCTGACTTCAGCTCGGGTCATGATTTCACATTTTGTGGGATCGAACCCCATGAGGGGCTCTGCCTTTACAGTGCTGATCCTGTGTGGAATTCTCTCTCTCCCTCTCTCTGCCTCTCCCCTGCTCTCTTGCACTCTATCTAAATAAATTTTAAAAACTTAAAAAAAAAATCTTTTAAAAAAAATTTGTGCACAGCCTAATCCAATGTGAATGCCAAAACAAAGGGCAGCCCAGCTTATCACGGGATTGAGAACCCTCATTCATCCTACAAATTGGAAACATACCTGAATGTGGGCCTCATAGTATAACGAAAAAATTCCAGAATGGGAAGAATGTTGGCTGTGTGAATAGCTGTTTGACCTTAAGCCACTCATACCCCTGATCCTCAGTTTACTCACTTAAAGTCTCCTCCACTTTTCAAACCTCAAACCCTTTGAGCCTCTTGGTTTCCAGTAAATCCCTGACCACTGCTGTTTGTTCCAGGTACCGTAAAACCAAAACCAAAGGAAACTGAAAACATAAAGCTAACTCCAAAGAGCATCAGTGAGCCCAAAGGTTAGTTGAAATCAAGGGTCAACTTCAGAACTGAGTGTTAAAGCAAACCCTGTAATTGTCAGACAGGGCCAAAAGTCAGCAGATTTCAAAAGAAAACAAAAACCATACCTGAGCCCAGCTGGTTCCCTCTGAGCCTCTCGGCGAAGCTTGCCTGGCTACAAGCATGGGTTTCCAAAGCTTGCCTGGCTGGGAGTGAGCAGCAGCCTTGGGTCTCTCAGGGCCATCTGCCACCAAGCTAGGCTTGCAGCCCAGGCAGAATGATGGTGATTCGGGGCAGGCTGGTGTCCGCGTGTTGTGCGCCTAATTTCTGGAAGGGAATTTAGTTTCTTGCTAAAGCCGCTATCTTTACTCTTGTTCAGCCACAGTTCATCACAGTTCACAGTTCACAGCCGGGAATGTAAACATGCTGTCCCTCACAGTGCTGGGGCTCCGGATGGTGTTTGCCAAGAGTCTTGCCATCAATTTTCTCTTGACTGCCAAGTTATTTTTCTTTTAAGGTAAGAATTAGCTGCTTCTTATGCCTACCTCAAGCCAAACTATGCTGCACATGGAGAAAAGGAGTTTAGGAATGTAAGGGGCCAAGAAGGCTTGGAAAGGGAAGAACACAGAGACATAATAGGATTTTTTTTTTTTTAATTTATCTTGAGAGAGAGAGAGCGCGTGAACACATGTGCACAGGTGGGGGAGGGGCAGGGAGAAGGAGAGACAGAATCCCAAGCAGGCTCTGAGATATCAGTGTAGAGCCTGATGCAGGGCTCTAACCCACAAACCATGAGATCGTGTCCTGAGCCGAGGTCAAGAGTCAGACGCTTAACCGACTGAGCCACCCAGGTACCTGAGACATAGTATGATTTAATAAAGGTGGGCCACCTCAGATACTCAGCATAACACCCCATCTCCTGTTGTCCTCCTATTTCAAGCCAGACTCAAAATGTGTTATGTAATATAATGTAATACTGGCCGATAATCCCCACCTCCAACCCAGGAGCTAAAACCTTGGAGCTATGTAATGAGAAATAGTTTTCTTTATTTGCTATTTTGTTTATCTGGCCAAGGGTCATGGTTATTTGCAAGGCCATCAGTAAAGCTTCACCCAAAGAATTTCCGGAAACTGCCTTGCCTAGACAAAGGAGATGCCAGCTCCCATCTCTTTATCACAGGACTCCCAGTGTATAGACCAGCCCATCTTTGGGATGAACCTACATGCCCATTAGTAGTAACCAGCACACTGCTAGCTATTCAAGATGCAAAGTTGCAGTTGAGACATTAATTATCTGCCTGCTACTTGCATTCCTTCTTCATGTAATCTTAGACATGAAGTTTAAACCGGGGCCTAGGTTTGCCCATGAAGCCCTTTTCCAGTACCCCCAATTCTCCCCAGTCCCAACTCCTGATCTAGGGACAACTTTAGATTTCAAGTGTGGGACTGATCCAACCCAGCCTGAGGACATGTCCAATCATTTCCAAATGGGTGACTGGTTTCCAGGAGTCCCAAGGACAAGAGCAGTGTGGCTATATAAAAAGAGCACTACACTAGGAGACAGAAGATGTGGGTTTTCACCCTGTCCTTGTCACTAACGCTCTGCTACCCTAGCCTAGTTGTCCACCTCTTTAGGCCTGAGGTTTTTCACCCATTAAACAAAGGAGTTAAGAAAGACTAAGGAGAGCAAATGAGTTGCATGGCTTATGCCAATATTGATAAGCTAATACGGAGTAGCTGAATTATGGCCATGTGCAGAAAGGACCATACCATGATAGATTAGTGATGTCTGCATTGATGCAGCCACAGCAAGTACTGGCCATCCCCAGACTATGTGAGTACTACGATTCCTCCCAGCACTGACTATCTGTGATCTATGACACTCTGATCCTTGTCCTTCACTTGCAGGCTGACTGGCTTCAGAAGGCTGCCTTATGAAACTCCCACATTATGCCTTCACAAAAGCCTACAGAGGAGCTGTCTCCTAGACTTCTGGCTTCTCAGTGATTCAAGGTGACCGATCCCAGTCTTGCTTAAGTGGCTGCTACCCAAACCATCAAAGCAACAAACCCAGCTCATTTTCCAGCTTTGTGGAAAGACACAAGTCCTAGGGAGTAGGGCGTTATGGTCCTAACTGCTCTATCTGCTGCTTTATAAAGGGATATAGGACTCATTTTCTTTATTATTATTTCTACAACAGATACACTTTGAAAATAGTGTTTTGTTCCCTTAACTTTCTTTGCCTTCAAAAGTAGAAAGTGGGAGCCAACAGATTCCCAGCTCCATACTCCCCGAGGAAAACAGACCCTGGGGGTTGGAGAGAAGATGCCCTTCACCTAACAAGAATGGCTCTGTTCAGCCCAGCACTAGGTTTGCCTCAAGCTGGCATTCTCATCCACAAAAGCACTTTCTGCTTTCCTTAGTACTTTACAAACAAAATTACATTTGACTTCTCATGCAGCCAATGGGGTTTCTAAAGCCTCATCTAAATACTCTCCAAGCTATTAGCAAAGATCAGGGTAAAATACAGAGAAAATTACTTTTATCAATTGACTTCACAAACATGAATTGACTCCTTCTAAGTTCCAGGCACCGAGCTGAGGGTGTAAAGATGAACGAGAGGTGGGCCTGCTTTCAAGCGACTTACTGTGCAAGCACTTTTGGAGGGAGGGAGAGGAATGAGACTCCTAGATTTGGGCTGTAAAAAGAGTATCTTTACTGGGTTTTGCCTGCCAATATATGCACAGGGAATTTGATTTCAGTGGATGCTGACTCTTGCCTGCCCCTTGTTGTTGATGGTTTTCTGCCATTCTCAGTGTTGTCTCTGTTGCATTTATTAAAGTGCATCGAGTGTGCCTTGCCTCTGGCTTTACTCATAACAGACCACCGCGGGAGGGGGAGGGTGGGTGCTGTGAACTCACTGTTAGGCAGACAAAAGCCAAACTGAACTTGTAGGTCACACCGCAGCTTCCTGAGCCCCAAGCCTGCAGGCTCCTGCCTCAGGGACCCTGCCCTGGGTTTCCGGCTGTTGCTGCTGCTGCTACAGCTACAGCAAAACAGCAGCAATGACCCCTCTGTGGCCGATGGGCTCTGCTACCCCCACGTCAGCAAGGCCACAGCATTTTCCCAGGTGCACCCACTCAGGTAGCAGAGCCCTTGCAACCCACTATTGTGGTTTCCTGGGCACCTAGGGTGCTACCTAGGGTGTCAAGCAGGGGCTTATGGGGTCACAAGTGAAAGAGCAACCCTCACCAACTCCCCCTGATATTGCCATCTGCAGACTCCCATGTTGTCTTCACAGCCCAAAGCAAAGAAAGGAGGCAGTAGCCCTCTGAGTCAATGGGTTTAGGACAATCTACATGGATAAGGAGGTCCATCCAGGGAAGAACCATTAGAAGATTCCACACAACTGCACCTCGTGTGTGTAAAGAATGCCTATTTCCAAAACATTCACATCTGTTACCTTAGGTAACATTAGCATGTTTCTATAAGTGGCAAAGGACAAAAAGATCACATCCTCATTTTTCAGATGGAAAAAATACCCCTTCCAAAAAGGTAATGTACCTTCTTCAAAGTCATTCAGTGAGGCAGGACGTGGCTGTGAGCAGAACCATGTTACCAAGAGCACCAGCCCAAAGTTCCTTCTAGAACATACAGCATCCCCAAAACAAGGACAAGGTGGTGATTTGATTTCAGCTAGACTGGACTTCAGGATTGTCCGATAGCATATAAATGAGCCACCCTCTGATCTACTTTGGTGGTCAAAAAAAAAAAAAAAAAAATCCTAGCTTATCACAGGATCTTGAATTTCTCCTACCAAAAGGAGCCTCCAGAAAAACATTAATGGCAAGAGCCAGGTGGGGATTGTGGCTG
>NW_024412396.1:2192307-2376815 GCF_014898765.1 Herpailurus yagouaroundi
GGAGGCATTTGCCCAAAGCCTTTGGCTCCCTCACCCGTGTTCTGTACATTCCTCTCTCTAGTGACTGCTCTTCACCCACCTGTTTTGAAGCCCAGATAAACTGCTGCCAGAGCACCTACTGATGAAGCTGCCAGGGAGAGCCCTAAAAGCGCAGCAACACACGTGAGCTCTATTATTACCCAGCTCTCTGACCTTGGGAATGAAGGTCCCTCCCTTCTCTGCACTCTAGTGTTTTCCCTATAAAATCATAGCCTGGGCTTCTACTCTCTTCAAGGTTATATCTCATAATGAATAGTTGTTTTAAGGCAAAGAATTCAACGGGAAAAAAAATTCCCAGGGCTCAGGGTGTATCTATTTTGACATCACACAGTTGGATTCTCCTGGAGATGATCATCTTCCTTGGAGACACCAAAGAGCTCCAAACGCAGGGACTTGATGCTGGGGTTCTAGGGATCACCAACAGCTTTTTCGGAGTATCTCAATGCTCCTCTGTGGAAGAAAAATGTTCTCCAAATAAAGTAAGTGAAATGGCAGTGTCAAAGAGCATTCAAGAAAAATAAGGTGGCTGTGCAAGAAGAAGCAGGGAAAAGGTGAACTGGGGGGAAAATTTTGAAGTAAGTAACTTTGTGTCTACTTTGAATCTTAAAAGGAAAACAGACCAATTCACAATAATGGATAAATGATGGAGACTAAAATAAAAACACTCCCGAATGGTACCTTGGCCATTCTGGTATCTTCATAGTCCTCAGAGTACATACGCAACAGGCCCCCGTATCAGGCGTGAGTGACCAGGGCACTGGGGACACGAAGATGAGAATTCCCCAGACATACCTCTCCCACTCTCCCACCGCAACAGCCCACTGATTCAGAAGGTAGGGAGGTGCTCTGCTCCATCTGAAGCCAGGGTGCTCTCCTGGATGTGAGCTGCCCTGTATTATTCAGCAGACATGTCAGGGCACCTCCAAAGGCCAGGCTGGAACACAAAATAGCTGGGAAGAAGGATCCAAGGGAGCTACACCAGGCTGTGCTGGGGGTTTATGTTCAGACCTCCTGGGCACCTGCGACACTGTGGGGATAGATGGCGCAGTAGTATGTGGCACTGTCCTCAGGCTCCACCGAGATCACCAAGTGGAAGGTCTTCTGGGACTGACTGTGCCACACCCAAAAACGACCCTGAGTAAAATCTGCATCTTTGGATCGAGTGTTATCCCTGTAGAGGATAAACTGAAAGGAACGATCTGGCCTTATTCGGTACCAGTATAAATCCGGGTTTGAGTATGTTGTGTGGTAAGTGCAGAACAGTGTCACCTTACTGCCGCTTGCCACTGTCTGGTACGGGGGGCTCTGGGTCACTTGGTCACACAGCACGCCTCGGTCTGTGAAGAGATAAAAATAGAAAACGGTCAAGTTCCGCACCCCATAGGCACCGGGTCCCACACAGTCCCTCCCAGAGGGCACTCAACGGGCAGAGGCAGGAGAAGGACACAGAGATGAAAGTCAAAGGTGGAGAATGACTGGAAAACCAGGCGCAGAGAGAAACAGGCCATGCGTTTAAAGTCAGAGAAAGGAAAACGGGGTGGTAGGACAAAGGGAATGTACACGAGTGAGTGTACCCACAGAAAAGCAAAAGGCTAACGCCCAGAAGGAGAGTCATCTTCCTATCAGGGCTGGAGAATAAAATGGGTTCCTGAGGTCTCTAAGACCATCTCGGGGCCTCTGACGGGAGGAAGTGGGAGGGAATTGGAGCAGGCAGGCAGCCCTGACAGTCATGTGGCTGAATGAGCTGTAACTCTAGGAGGCAAATGCTTCCAGCCAAGAAATTATTGTTGTTATTGTTATTTTGGTCCTCAATCCATCTTGAACTAATCCTTTTGTAAAACACAATGAAGATGAATTACTTTAAAAAAATAAATAAAGAGAGAGAGAGAAATAGAAACTGCAAGCCCAACGACCCAGGTGCTGTACAAGAGGCTTACCCTCCATTCCCGGATCCTTGGACCACACACAGACCGGTGTCCAGCCCAAGGTCAGCTGCACTCATACTCAATAAATGGCATAAAGGAATGAGTACCTTTGACTCGTCTCTTACTCCTCCATGTAAAGAGGGAGGGAAGATGGTTGAACAAGATGGATTCTAAAATCTCTCCTAGCCTTGAATTCTAGAAATCTTCTATTTCTAATGCTCGGGGCATACCTTGCCCTTGAGAGTGCTTGCTGCATATCATAGAGTGTGACTTTCCATCTCTCAGTAGGCCCTTTGCAGCACACGCTTGGCTCCAGCTGGAAAATTCTCCCCCGCAGCAGAGCTTTCCATGGGGGAATACTGCTGTGAGTGGGTTACAAGCTTGCTGGGCGAGTGCTCGGTGTGGCCACTGGAGCCATGGTGGCTGGAGCCCCTGGGACGGGCCCTTCCAGTCACATGCAAGACAAATACCATTTTGTGTGTAAGCCAGGAACATGGCAACAGCAGGGTGTATGGCCCTGAGAAAGACGAGACTGAGTACCTCACTCCCCCAAACCCAGGAGTGTCTGTAGGAGTTCCTTTTTTCCCTTCCCTACGTCGAACTCATCGGTGAGTGCTGTTCATTCTGCTATGAAATAAATGTCCACCCTGTCCATCTCCACCACCAGCAGCTCCTGCAAACACTACCATCTCTTGTCAGAACCACTGCAGTAACCCCCTAACTGTCCTCTTACTTCTGTTCTTGTTCCTGGACAATCCCTTTCCCAGATCTTTATGTAATATAAATCAGATTATGGCAGCTGGACCTCCTTTCCTGGGCCTGTAATAATACCCTGCAAATGGTCTGGCAGCTGCCTCTTGTCCCACCTCAGCCCCTGTCCCACCTCAGCCCCCTGACACACACACACACACACACACACACACACACACACACACCATAATGCCAGTTCCATGAAGGCAAAGACCTTGTTTATCTGTTCATGGATATACCCCCAGCGCCTAGGGTTGTGGCTGCTACATAACTGACAATCCATAAATATTTGTGGAATAAAGGAATGCAACTTTCTTCACTCAAAAACTCACCATTGACATGGCTACGTTTGCTGGATTTGGCAAGTAAAAATACAGGACACCCAGTTAAGTTCATACTTCAAAAGAACAGCAAAAAATTTTTAGTAATATTTAGAGTGCATTTACACTAAAAAAAAAAAAGTATACATGTTTATCTGAAATTCAAATTTCACTGGGAATCCTGTGTTTTATCGTAGGCTACTGTAGGCATGGAGAATACCAAAAGTGAACACCAGGCCGTCCAAAGTCCGCCCATGAGCATCCCCAGGCCCCTGGACCTGGGAGAGGATGGTTCAGTGACCAGGCTACGGGGGCCTGCACTGCCGCCTGCTGGCGGGGGTCCCCTTCACGGGAACACAGCCCTCTGCTGGCAAAAGATTGTCTCAGAGCTTCCAGATTTTCAACATCCAGGAGCTCTGCCAGTCCCCACCCAGCTTCTGGTGTCTGTCCCTGCTCTAAAGGTGTCAGCAGCCTTGATATTTATAAGAGAGCTGAGCGTTCCCTTCCTAATTTAGGCAGTAGCAATTTTTTTTTAAGTTTTTTTATTTATTGAGAGAGACAGAGAGAGAGAGAACGAGTAGGGGAGGGGCGGGGGAGGGGGCTGGAGAGAGTCCCAAGCAATCTCTGTGCTCCATGCTGAGCCGGATACAGGGTTCAATCTCACAACACCTGAGCCAAAATCAAGAGTCAGACGCTTAACCAACTGAGCCACCCAGGCGTCCCTAGGGAGTAATTTTGAAATCAAACTGCTCCTTCTCTTCTGACTGCACACCCTCAGTTACATGTGACCACATCAAGAACAAAGAAGGCTTCAGATACCCTCACACAGAGGGAGACACCCTCCCCCTTCACACAGAAAGTTCAGACACTGAGAACTCCTCAGGGTGACACAATCATGACTCTCCCCACCAGGGTGTCCTTCCAACATTCCTTGAAAGGCATCCCTTCAGGAAGGGCACTTCTCAGAACAGCAGTGCGGTGTCATGACAAAGAATGAGGTTCTGCCACAGGAAGAGAGTAGCATGGTGGTCACCAGGGGCTGGGGTGGCAGAAAAGGAAAGATGTTGGCCAAAGGGTACAAACAACCAGTTAGAAGACTAACAAGTTCTGAGAATTTAATGTTCAGCATAGTGATTATAGTTGATAATACTGTATCATATACTCCAAAGTTGCTAAGGAAGTAGATCCTAAATATTCTTACCACAAAAAAGAAAGAAAGAAAGAAAGAAAGAAAGAAAGAAAGAAAGAAAGAAAGAATTGGTAATTATGTCATCTGATACAGGTATCAGCTAACGCTATGGTGGTAACCATTTTGCAATATATAAGCACATCAAATCAAAAGTGGCACACCTGAAACTTATACAATGTTATGTCATTTATATCTCAACAAAGCTGGAAAAAAAATTAGTGTTTATTTACCCTTGAAAGAGAGGGAGAGTGTGAGCAGGAGAGGGGCAGAGAGAGAGTGTGTGTGAAAGAGAGAATCCAAGCAGGCTCCACGCTGACAGCAGAGAGCCCGATGTGGGGCTTGAACTCACAAACCATGAGATTATGACCTGAGCCAAAGTCAGACACTTAGCTGACTGGGCCACCTGGGAGCCCCAAAATTTTTTCATTTTTAATGAGAAAAAGAAAAATGGGGCTCTGGAGCCAGATGCCTAGGTTCATATCAGCTCTAGCATTTATTTGCTGTATGACCTTAAGCATGACCTGATTATTCCAAGCCTCAATTCCTCCATCTGTAAAACAGAGATAACAATAATAACTTTTTCACAGCTCCACTGGAAAATTAAAGGAAATAACATACGCAAGACACAAGCAAATGATCTGGGAATATTAGTGTTTGCTGTTGCTCTTAGAATTTTTACTAAATAGACTAATGAATATAGTCCTGAGAGTTTTATTCCCATCACAGATATTTAGAGAAAAGATGTAAAAATATAAAGTTGTGGGACACCTGGGTAGGTCAGTCGGTTAAGCACCCAACACTTGGTTTTGGCTCAGGTCATGATCTCACAGTTTCATGAGTTCAATCCCCAGGTCAGGCTCTGCACTGGCAGCACAGAGCCTGCTTGGGATTCTCTGTCTCCTCTCTCTCTCTGCCCCTCTCCCACTCGCACTCTCTCTGATTCTCTCACAATATTTAAATAAACTTAAAAAAAATAAAAATATAAAGTTGCGAAATCTGGCAAAAGACATGTACCAATTAATGCCCCCCCCAAAAAGTCAAAAAGTGACCCACATATGTAATTTTCTGTCAATTTTGCAAGCATGTCATAGAGCACTGCACTCTCCTGACACCTGAGCCAGCTGTGCTCTTCCCAAGTCCCTAAGAGCAGTGGAAGCATGAGAAATGGGCCTCCTTACCCTGCTCATATGGTTTCCAAAAATTGCATTAGGCTTATTCATGAGAGACCACAGTGTGCAACTGGGTACAATCAAGTGACTCTCAAAGTTTCAGGATACAAGAGACTCTCAAGATCTAATGAGCTATTACAGACTTATCGCCCTTGAATTTCTCTTTTGCATCCCCCTTAAACCTTATTGATACCTGCAGAGTAACTCCCCAAGGCACTGAGTACCCTGGGCTGCCTTTCATTAGCCTGAAACCACCACTCAAGAGGGGCCCTCAGACCTGGTGGGATCGCTGGCGGGATTTGGTAAACAAGGCCATTCTTGTCCCACAGCTTGGCTCTTGGTCACTGCTATCACTCAGAAAAGACCCGTTCTCCCAGTTTCCTCTGAGGTGGGCAGCTTTGTTTTTGACCTTGCAGCGCCCTCTGCTGCTCTAATTAGCCCATCTCCATAAACAGGTCATATGGGACGTTGACAGAAAACAGGTCAGGGGAGGAAAATATTCTTTGTTCATAACTTAAGTCAAAGTTGCCGCTTCTGTTCCCACTCCCCTTTCAACCCTGACACCTGCATCTGCTTCTCTGTTGGCCTATTCTCCCCAGTCACTCAAAGAGGACCATCTTTAAGGATGTAAGTTAGCACCCTAAAAGGGTAGGTGGACATTTTCCCGGCAACAAAAAGCCTAATGCAGCTGTGGAGGACATGGGGAAATTTCCTTGGGTGGATATGGACAAATGTACCTCTTTTTGTGAAAGAATAGAAACGTGATAAAAAGGAAAAGCTTAGAAGCATCTGAATGTGTGGTAATGTGAGTTGAATGGACTAAAAAGGGGTTTTTCCATCACTCTCTTCCTGTGCTACATTCCATTCCAAGACCCCCAGGTCTGGTGGATAAGAAGCATGCCAAGCAGAGCCTGAGGTCCTACAGATGTCTTTCACCCCCAGGCAGGGGGAGCCCCCCCCCCCAGGACTTCTTTTTGGGGAAGGATCTTGCTGAAGGCCCTTTGGGCAAGAACAGGTATGAAGAACCCCATCATCATTTGTTGCCTGAAGCCAGGTGTGAAGAAGAAGTGAAACTCTATGGTGTTGCTATCGCCATGTCTGGAGCAGCCTGTGGAAAGAACAGTCTTGGTCTAACCAGGTCAGTGTCACCTTTCGTGATGGGCTGTGTGGGACCTGACTCTTGACAACCAGAATTCTCAAGCCTTCTATAGGGTCTTCTCTCCAATTATTCCCTAGGGTGAGGAGGACAAATTCTATCTCATTGGCCATTGGTGGTGGCTCTCTGGAGCACACTGTTAAGCAGGATGGTGAGGCCACATGCAGACTCAGAGTGAAAGAGTGATGTATCTATTAGCAATATCTGCCATGGGAGCAGGAGCAGGGGGTAACGCCACACGGTTCTGTATTTGCCACCCTGCTCTAGATGTCATTTCTGTAATGAGTCCTGCAGAGAAAGAATAATCAGAGCCAACTTTCTGTTGGATTAGCCTTTTGGTAAAGGGCAAGTTTTTAAATCTCTGTCTTTTCTTTGGTTTCCCTGGGATCTCATGGACCATTTCTCCCACTACTAGTTGCTGTTGCCTGCAGCCTAAGAAATAAAATTTAAAAAATTAATGAATTAAGATGTTCTCTATCTCTTTTGAAATCATAAACTATGTGCCAAAATAAAACACCTTCTTGTTTAACAGGGATAACCATATCTGGGCTGGTCATAGAGCCATGAGGGACAGAGATTACCTAGGGAAGATCCTAATTCTCCCGAATCACAGGAAGGGAGGAGCAGAGGCAGGACTGGGACTCAGGAGTCCTGAGTTTCAACCTAGATTTGCCTCTACCTACTTACATGACCTTGAGCAAATTTACCTCTCTGGGCTTCAGCTTCCTCATCTTTAAAATGAGGGCAGTTGGCCCAGGCGGTCGCTAAGTTCCCATCCGGGTCTCACATTCTAGGATGCTAATGTATGAAGCTACAAAGCTGACCTAGGAGAGCTATTATTCATTTCCCTGTGCAGGTTGCTTGAGCCCCTTGCTGCCCAGCAAGGGGAAAAAGCAAAGCATGCTTCTTCACTGGGGGGGGGTAGCATAATTTCTGAATTCAATATGTGTGACTCATCAGAGCCTGGAGGTTCAGACCCAGTTGCCAACTTGGAATCCAGTTATTATTGCATCTGGGAGAGAGAAAGTGCTGAAAACAGCCTTTGGAAGAAACATCAATTTGGCAAAAAAAAAAAAAAAAAAAAAAAGGAAGAAGAAGAAGGCAGCTCTGCATTGTGTGATAGCATTTTGATATCTTATTTATCATCTTCATCCCTGAAATCTCCTCTGCCCCCTCCTGTCTCTGCTCTGAAAGAAGGAAGGAGGGCAGACCTTCCCTGGGGAAGATGGGGCACCTGGGGAGGGGGGAGACAGATGGGTGTCTCAGGCTAGCGGGGAAACAGAACAAAGTTGACGCCACATGCCTTTCAACTATGCGGATGCTTTTGGTTTTTGTAAAGGTGCTCACTCCTGTGGGAACAGGGTTAATAGGAAACTGACATTTAGAACCAAGACTAAAAGAATCGTGAAACTCAGCAAGTAATACCTGGCAGAATTAATTTTTTTTCTCATCTGGAAATTGTCAGAGAGATGGTCAAGTGTTCCTCGAGGGATAGGAACAAAAGATGAATGTTGAATACAATTCAATTTAACAAACATTTATTAAGTGCCTACACTTTTTCCTGGGGATCATCTGCGCCAGTTTCTGAGACGATGTGATCAATGCCATAATGGAGGAAGGGGTTTTATCAATGGATCAGAGACTGGGTGAACAACAACAACAGATTTACCTTTGAGACCCAGACATGGTTAAATGTCTGAGTAAGTAGCTGAGCTTCAGAAGAAAAAAAAAAAAATGTTCACAACAGCATGGAAATCTAAAACAGGAGGTAATCAAAAATGTGATTTAATGATCGGTCTTAGCATATATTTCATTATTTTGTAAGGCAGGTTCACTTTCCCAGTTTAAGTTATCTTGAGCTGATCGATAAAGTCTATGAGAGGAAAGCTTTTCAAGAATTATACATTTCTGAAATCAGGGTCCCAGAAATCAACATCGGAGAAGTGGTACTTTTTTGTCTTTCCAACGATGAAAAAAGGGATCCCTTGTATTCTTGAGGCCCACAGGGATCTCCTTCCCTGCTGTAGGCCAGAACCATCCGGGAACCACCAGGCAGTTATGGTTCTTATAGATCTGGATGACAGGGCAGGCAGCAAGGAACAGCCTCCTGGGTGTTCAGGATGGGGGTGGGGGTGTCCCAGCTGCCTGTGAAACCAGGGAAGAGCTTTGGGCCATCCTAACATGCTCAGCCCTGCTGTCCTCACAGCCTGAGTCCTGGGCTGCATTAGTAGCACAGGACAGTCCTCAGCGACCTCACTAGTGATGCTGGCCCCGTATCGTGCCCCTAATTACACTGGAGACGGGTCTGAGAACTGGAAGTGGCATCCCAGCACTAGGAGAGACTTCTGTTAAGGGCCTAGGCACTGTGTGAAGACACTAAGAAACCCCACTTTGGGAAGGGGTTTCAGTTCATTGTCTGCTGGGGTAAGTACCTCCATTTCAGACCCAGTATTAGCATCAAACCCCCTCGGTCCCCAACACCGGGTCATCAGGGAGCTGAAACTCTCGGCCAGATGATGAATTCCCTTATCCTGTGGGAAAAGGCTGTAAAGATCAAACCACCTTTCCTGTGGGTAAGCAGGAGCCTGTAGTTTATGTAAAGGCATCAGCTCCTGTGGGAAGGAAGGATACAGGAAATTTACATTTGGAACCGGTACTCAAGTGATCATGAAATTGAGTAAGTACTAGCTTTAAACCAAAGGTGTCGGTTTATTTGGTTTGGTTTCTGAATTATCTGGAAGCTCTGAAGAAAGAACACTTCTCCCCTGAGGATTCGGTTCCAAACTTCTGCCTTCAAACTTCTGAAAAGATTAAATGTTAAGGCAGATGGTAGGCTTGGAAAACTCTATTTCCCTATGTAATAAGTAGATACCTACCATGCTTATTTATTTTGTTTAGCAAATGGAGAGGAAGACTGGACACTCTTGGGGTGGGGGTGGGGGATTGCACAGCATTTTTAGGTAAATCCAGAGAATGAAATCAAAAACTATTAGCTCAGAAAGTCCTTAAAGACCACCTAACTCACTTCTTTAATGTTGCAAATGAGGACAGTGAAACTCAGAGAGGTTGTAAACTTGCTCAAGGTCACACAGCTGAGCCTGGTCCAGGGCAAAGCCAAGACAGCTCAAAGCTCTGACCAGGCCAGACCCAGCAGAGAAAAAAACATGATCTTTGGCCATAGCAGCTCCGTCTGCACCCCAAACATTCTTTATCCAAGACTTAATGAACACAAAACAGAACTCCAAGTTTCCAAAGGGAGATAAAATCATTGCATGGCTGTTGGAGTGAAGTAGGAACAATAGCTGAACTTGACATTTGGAGAAAGGCTCAGCCATCTGCAGACTAGGGCAGGGATAGAAAAAGTCAAAATGAAAATGCTGGTCTTGTCTTCAGACAATGACTATGACCATCAAACACTACCTAAAAATACTGCAGAGCTAATTTCTTTCCCAGTGGGAGTTTACATTCTACGATAGATTGCACCCAGCAACACAATTGCTTTGGGCCACAGAATATGTATACAGAGTTGGTTTTCTAAACCTTCTGGTGTCTTAAAGTGGCAATCATATCTCTGGTTATATCCCTGAGCCCAGAAGCCCTGGGTTACCAGAAAGAAAGACACCATCACCCAACCCTGCCTTGGAGGCATGGAAGTTGAAGAAGTTAATTAGATGTTAGTTCTGGGGAAACTCTGCAAAGCTGGAGTCATCAAGTTGATGCCACAGGTTTTCGCAAAGCCCCTCTGCACAGTGTTCAGCAAACCAGTGGTTCTAAGATGACATTTGAGAAAGGAGCCCAGCTCACAGTGAATCTTGGTGAGTGGAGGAGAGCATTGAATCCTCTCCTTGATTGAATGTGTTTTGAGATCTTTTTGACTCCAACTAATGAGGATGTGACTTATTGGCCCTTTTTTGCTCATATTCAAGTCCTGCCTGGCTAGAGGCTGCCCTCTCCACGTCCCCTGGAATGGTCCAACCATGAAGGTGCGCCTATGCAGCTGGATACAGCTTTTACTAAATTGTCACAAAATCGCTTAACCCTTTCATCAAACTGCTTGGTGGCTCCTTTGTTGCCCTCCAAGCCCTGCTGGTCTGTCACTTAGAGGGAGACAGGTCATTTTTAGGTCACTGTGAAAGGAGGATGTTGACATGTGTTTGGCTTCTTGGGAGAAAGATAATGATGATTTATTAGTTACTTATTATGTGCTAGGCGATGAGCGGCATGCTTTCCACCCATTAGCACATTCGATCCTGATACTAACTCTGTGGGTTAGGTGCTATTATTACCCTCACTTTCTAGAAAATAACTTTTTATATTTTTATATCTTTCTTGATGTTTATTTATTTATTTTGAGAGAGAGAGACAGAGGGGCAGACAGAGAAGGAGAGAGAGAATCCCAAGCAAGCTCCACACCGTCAGCACAGAGCCCAACGCAGGACTCAATCCCACAACCATGGGATCATGACCTGAGCCAAAATCAAGAGTCAGACACTTAACCGACTGAGCCACCCGGGTGCCCCTATATTTTTATATCTTAAATTTTTCTAGAAACACATAAAGGTTTAATAGCTTGCTTAACTTGATTCTGTGAGAAAGAGGGCCTAAAATTTCATTCTTGACACTCAGATTCCAGAGCTAAATATTTGCCAGCTGGGACTATGTCTGGAGGGAAAAGTCACAGATATCTGGTCTCCTAAATTACTAAAATAATCCCTGAGGAAGTGTGCTCTCAGCAAGTAAAGTCAGGGATTGATCAGCAGACCCACTTACGTGTCCTAATCTGTACAACAACATCTTCCAGTGGTTATTATTCTCCCCACTTTGCAGATAGGGAAGCCAAGGCACAGCAAGTTAAAGAACTTGCCCTGACCCCCAACCCAGAGCTATTTCAAATTAACTGCAACTGTCCACCAGCTAGATTCAGTAATTAATTAATGATGAACAATCTAACTGGCTGTTAGGTAAAGAGTGATTAAATTTTTCCATACTTCCTCTCCCTTTTCAGGAATAACCATACAATTGTATAATTGCACCACATTGTGCTTCTGCCTTTGTGCCTCCCTTGGGAGGCTGGTTCCCAGTGCCTGGTGGAAGGGCCTTGGCAGTATTTGTAAAGCAGTCTGTGGGGGTGTTCCTCTGGGCGGATCAGAAAAACTCTTCTTCGGAAAAGAAATAAAACTGACAGCAAAGACATGTAAGTTTGAATAACTAATGCTGCCAAATTTCTCTCTGGAACTCTGATTCCTACATTTTCCATTCTGTTTTGTAACCTAAGTCCAAACCACAGCAGTCCGTTGATGGATTCCAATTCAAGCAACCGCTGATGTGTACCTACCTCGTGCAGGACTCTCTTGCTTGCCACCACGTGCTGTTGTATCTAATAGATGAGAATAATGGTGCTAGCAGGTCACTGAACTAAGTAAGGAGTCAGACTGTTAGAGAGCTTAACTTATTAGAATTGGTGGAATTTTCCAGGAACAGAGAGAAAGTCAGTCAACTCCCGGAGCCTCTATTTTCTTCCTCTGTAAAATGGGGGAGGTAATCCCTACTCCTGTTTTACATGCTGGGAGGGGATGTCCACACACTGCCAGTAAAATGGCGGCAGCACAAGGAAAAGTCTAGGGGGTCTCTGGACTCTACCACGAGACCCTCATTCTAAACAGCTGGCTTTATCGGGGGATTCTTGGATGACAAGTAAACATTTAAGCAGATATCTTGGGGTGTATGGGCAACTCAGTTTTTGTAGAGTCTCGCGTCATTGTGTGATACGGAAAGCAATGAGAAGTTGACATTTGGAAAAGGAACAACTCTGAATGTGAGACCAGGTATGTTTTAAAGATGACTTATATCTAAACATAAGCCTCTATTCTTAAAAATTCAGTGAACGATCACGGAATTACTCACCCAGTTCTTAGCATCTTTGGGGGCTTTGGTGACATGTGTCTTTCTGGCAAAAAAGATAATTTGGACAGCTGCTGATGGAGCCCCTTTAGGACCATTTTTTCAATACCTTTAAACACTTGGAAATGTTGAGCTTGTTTTTGTTATTGTTGGAGATGCGTGTCCGACAGATGGAATGAGACTTAAAGTTTTAGTGTGTAGGGGCAGAAAGCATCTAGAAAGAAAGGAGCGGGGGACAGAAAGATACAGATTAAACTAAAATACCTAGCAATGGCAGGGGGTGTACAACACAACTTGATCCAAAGGACACAGTGAGAGGTAGCCCTACTGATATAAGCCCCACTGATACAACCAAAGGAACGACCTCTCTCATGTTATCCGCCTGGTCTTCCCAAGGCCTCTTTGCCTATGCAACTAGAGAAAAAAATCATATAGTCCCTGTAATTCTCAAAATTTTGGAGCCAAGCCATTTGGGTAAAGCCATGTAAGATTACCTGGTGTTGACACTGATGACAAGCTGATATTTAGGGAAAGGGTAAGATTGAAAGCAATATTCAAATTAGTCAGAAAGATCATGAACTTCTGAAAACACATCTCAGGGCGTTATCAAGCACTGTGTTTCTGACTGGGACATTTTCATCCTTGCCTTGGCTGAGCTCAGCATCAGAGAAGCCCCTTTTGATACCCACTCATCTCTGTGGCCCCTCAGGGAAAAAGTGGCCGCTACGCTTGGAAGTCTGAGAGAAGGGCTTCCCTAATCCAAATGTAATAATGGCCCTTCTCTCCACCCTGCACCCGCCCACCATTCTCCAAACAAACCTAATTTAAATTAACTTGAATGTAGCTGAAATTTTGCTTCATGAGAGAGTCTCTGTTTGCAACAGAAACTCATTCCAGACAGTTGGTTTAACTTTTGCTTATGATTCCTAAGAGATACCAGCTACCCAATGAGTAACGTAAAACAAAACCTCCACTTTCCTGGCCAAATCATCACCCACCTTAGAAAAACTAGAATCAGGATGTCCTAGTGAGCATTGTGTCAGCTCCAGATGACTTTCCTGAAGTCCACTATGCATCAAACAAATGAGATTTAAAAAAAAAAAAAAAGTCAAAAAAGCATTTCCATGCTGAACCATGTGTCCAGCTGCTAACTAAGGTCCAAATATCAGGTGTTTCAGCAGCTATACCTCCAAACTCGTTTGGATATTTAGAACCCCCCAGATATTAGAAATGATCATCAGAAAAAAGCACATGCAATTCCATTTTTATTTATAATTCTCATCTCTCTCAGAGAACTGTTATAAATTTTCTCCCAAAGGTGTGATATTCATCCTACTCTTGGTTCCTTTATTTGTGATGTGCACAGAGATGAAATATTGGTTGAGATTCCAAAAACATCCATGAGATTTACCTTAAGCTTTGCCTGTCAGAGAGATTCTCAAAGCTAAAAAGATTGGAAATTGACATTTTGGAACTAGATTAAAAAGAAAATCCAAATTAATCCTGAAGAGCAATGCTCAGTAGATGTGTTAGTCATAAGAACAACAACCCTGCAAGACTCCCTGCTCCCAGCTTGGCTGGACTGCCCCTTTCCTAGGCTTGCTTGGAAAAGTCGTAATAACTGTCTTGGGGAGAGAGAAATGTCAACCTCCAGCCCTAAAAACTCCTTGTGAATTGGTTTATTTCAATAGAGTTTATCATTACACACAGTGTTCTGGAAGTAATGGAAAAGTGCATTAGAAGCTCCTGAAAATGGAAATGAAATGTAAATTTAGATTGTAAATATATGACTGCAGTAAATAGACAGCAAGAAAAAAAAGATGAAGAGATTAGAAACTTGTCACATTTCTCTAACCCCAAAGGGGATGTTTCTATAAATAGTTTACCTAAAACAATTGAAGAGGAGTGAGGAGGAGAAGGAGAACAGAGGCAAACAGATATTCTCCTAATCCTCTTCACTTTGCAAAACTGGAAATTGTTTTTCAATCAAACTTCCCTGAGCAGAGGAAAGAAACCCTATCTGTTGTCAGATTAAAGGGCATGTGGGTGGGTTTCTGCTAAAACCCATCTTGAGGAGGGATCCCTGCTCATGACAAGTACCAGCAATGTCCTGGTCAGGAGGAAGGGAATGAGCACAGAAATAAGTCCAAATAAGTGTGCAGGGGACAAGAAGGACTCACCGGGCAGGATTTCCCCTGGATTTCCTGCCTTGCCTCCTGACCTTTCCCATCTCAGCCCAATGGATTAGGTCCCAGGCGAGCAGGCCCTAGGATGCAAACCAGAAATTTTAAGGAGGAAGCCAGTTTAGCTTCACTCAGGAGACCTAGTGTATTTAAAGATTCTTTTCATCCACCTGTTTTTTTTTTTTTTGCAGGGAGCTCTGTAAAGACAGAAGGAAAGGTTAAAAAGAAAAAAGTTAAAAGTCTATGAAGCACAAATAAAGATGTTAAATATTTGTCTGGCAAAGAGATTAAAAATCTGGTACATGTCTACAAAGGAGCCTGAAGGAGACTTTGTCAAGGAGCAAATAGGTAGCCCAAAAAAGACACTGCCTGGAACTTGTCTAGTTTGTGAGATTTGGGCAACTGTCCGCAGCAGCCAGGGTGCTAGGAAAGCAGATCAGGCATCCTCCTCAAGGGGGAGAGGGGGGCCATGCGTGCAGTTTGTGTAAAGCCATTTGCTGTGGTGTGACATGGGGAGTACTGGCCAAAAGGTGGTATTCGGGCAGGGAACCAGGCTGACCACCCACCCCGGTGAGTATGAAAGATGAGGCTACATGGGGCCCTCTCCTTCCTAGGCCACAGCTCATGAGCTCTCCTGGACAGGGGAGCCCCACGCACTTGGCTTACCCCATCATTGGGAATCAGACCAGGAATGACCAAAAAGCCCTGAAATATCTACCTTTGACATGTCCCCATAAAAACTCCCTGACTCTCCTTCCCTTTGGCAATTAGTTTCTAGTAAACCAGAATCTAATGAGTCGATGTGAGCAATTGCAATAAAAAGCAGAGAAACAGCCCCAAAGTGCAATAAAGTAGAAACTATGTGAGTGTACCAGCCAGGGGGTAGACAATGAAGGAAGAAGGAAAGGAAATGGATTATCCAAACTAAGGCGGCGGCTTGGACAGAAAAAGAAAAGCAATAAAAAAATTTAAAAATAAGCGATGCATATATTTATCGGGCCTCGTTGCCCTGTGGAAGCCTGGCTTCCGCCTGCAGCAGCCAACTTCTGGGCTTATTGTCAGTGCAGGGTTGAAGGATCAAGACCATATTGAGCCCCAGGGCCCTTCTGCAAAGAGCTGCTCCGGTTCCTGTTTTTGTAAAGCCTCCCCTGACTGTGAGAAGGTAGCAACTACAAATTCATATTTGGAAAAGGAACTCTCTTAACTGTGAATCCAAGTAAGTTTGAAGGGACTGGTAGAGCAAGGAGGTGCGGTGGGGAGTTCAAAATACTTCCTTGTTCTGATTTAAATTACTTGTCCCCAACCACTCCCCTCCCCCACCAAAACATTCCATATTAGCTTCCACATCTCATGTTGTGTTGGGAAGATAGAGTCCCCATCAGAGAGATTAGAACTCCATTGTACAAAGACTAAATTACCTTCAGCCAAAAAACATTCTTATCATCCATCTTAAACGAAACTATCGGTACAGGGAGAAAAATTGAATACAGGATCCTGAGGGATTCCGCTAAAGCCAGGAAATGTTTGCCAAAAAAACAGAGAGGAAATTGGCATATTGAGACTATGCAAATTCAGTAGACCAAATATAAATCTTCCTGACGTAGATACTAAAACCCTGAAATTTATCTCCTGAAATAATGGGACCCTGCGATTTTATTAACAAATGCAGGAAATTCTACAGACAGATTTCTTTTCTTCTTTTACCTCTACTTTACCTCTCTTAAAGGAGCTGTTCTCAATCGCCAGCCCAGTAAGTGAGGTCTTGGTGGGTAGAACTGTCTGGTTAACTCAGAGCATTTAACCCCACTTTTCCCTCCATTACCACTATCACTGATTAAGCTGCCACTTTGCTTAGTTCAGCTGAGAAGAAGGGAAAAAATTCATTTGTCCTCTGAGTCATGAGAATAGAGCAATACGTTCGCTCCCTCAAATACACACCCACCTTTCCATAATGGTAGTAATGTGTGTGAGAGTACTTGGAAAAGTTTGAAATCCTATATATAAAAGTAAGGAACTGTCACTTCTTGAAAATCTATGTTTCTGGTAGGCTTCTGAGAGGAGTGATCCTTATGCCCTTACTGCTGGGAAAGCTGACTTATGATAAAAATGGGGCAAAATGGAAATGGGGGAAGCCTGTTGAAGGGCCCCAGTCTCCTTCTGATATAAGCTAAATGTCCTGATTACTGAGTTTCATTTATTCAGATCTGCTTTCTGGGATTAGGAGAGGATATAGCGCTGGAAAAGGCATGTTGCCAAACCCAGCCTAGTCAAAGCTCTTGAGAAGACTGGTTCAGGGGCATGTAAATAATTAAGTGATACAGTGTGTGCAGACTGGAAGGAGTTAATGCAGCCCTGGTAGCAGACAGCATGGAATGTTCTGGGATAGGCCTTGCCTAACGAACACGCAGTGTGGTTAGCCATGAAGTTGTCAGGCGCACAAGTGCCTTGCTCAGCAGGGACGAACCTGGCACATGTCTGCCACAACAGAAACAATAATACATGATATTGCTAAATCCCACGCCTTCAGTAGTCTCTGGGGTCCTGCCTAATTAAGGTTTCCAGGGGATTCATATGAACATCCTGGGAGGCTCGAGGACATCCCTTTTCAGAGGGTGGGCAGCCTAACCTGGGGACCAAACAGGAGGTTTTACCTTCTGTGTCTGACTTTTACATGCGGGGGCTGCAGAGTAGCAGAGCTGGATTCCAAAGACTCAGGATTACATTCTGTCTTCCTTCGATCAGCAGAGCACTAAGATTGCTGCCACAGCAACACTTTGGCGCCGTCTGAGGACTCAGCTGAGGGCAGCCATCTGTTTTACTTATGTCTTGCTGTTAAGGCAGCGCAAGTAAAGTGTGGGGGACTCTGGAAAGTGTGAGGCTGTGAAGTGGGGGAGAGACAGGAAGGGTCATTGGAATTCCTGCCTCCTTTGTCCATAAAGCAGGTGGACCCTTCTTAGCTAAATAGTAGAGTTTTCTCTCCTCGCTTCCATGTCGGTAAGCAAGCTAAAGCTTTGTCCCTTTGCTAATAAGTAGTTGCTGGAAGTGACGGCTGACTAGACAGACACAACAAATTCAGTCAAAAAGGCCAAAGAGCTTAAAAGTTGAATGCAGTTACAGAGCTAAAATATTTGTTGTCCATCTTCTTGGGGGACAGGGTTTGGTCACCACTGTGCCAAATAATGCCCCACCTCGGTTCCTTACTTACACTGTCTGTGGCATCCACCAGACACAGCCATGGGGAAGCTGTGTTTGGTCAAAGGAGGACATTTATAACAACTCCAGGTAAATATTCAAGAGCCTGGCTCTGACAGAGGCCTCACTTAACTCTCCCACTGGGGCTCACTGGGCTGCTGCGTGAGGTCGGGACACCGCGGGTTAGACCATAGGGTGACCAGCTTTCCCGTTTGACTGGGATTGAGGACCTTCCCGGGACAAAGGTCTTCTTTGCTAACCCCAGAATAGCCCCCAGGATAGTCAGACACCGTAACAAAGCTCAATGTAAACTTTCTGTGAGATACCACTAGCATTTCACCAGGTTCGAGACGGACAGAAAAGCCACACGTGTGAAGAAAGGTTCAGATGTGCCTGTCGTTTTCATGAAGCCAGAGACTAAACCTCATCTAATTCTAGTCAGCCTCCAAAACGCTGAACGCTCTCCTCCTGTCTCCCTATAATCAATTCATTGTCATCAGAAATGTGTGACACCTCGAAGGGAGGAGAGGACATGTCTTGAAAACTGATCAGAGAAATTGTCCCGAAAATGATGCCGTAAAATGGAAATGAGACCTTTAGAAAGAGAGATGCTGAACATGAGAAATCAGTAAGCCTCCGGATGGCAACCAGAGGAAGGGGAGAGAGATGAGAGTCAGGCCCTCAGGGGACCCGGCAGGTCAGTGTCCCAGAACCAAACATGGAAATGTTCCCCTGGCCCTCAGTGGGATCCAGGCCCCTGTAGGTGAGTCTCTTCTCCCCAGAGTTCAAGAGGAAGATGTCTATGAGCCTCAGAGGTCTCCCTGGGGTTTTTGTAAAGGCCTCCACTGCAGTGCTGATACTGGTAGCTCTGGCTACGGAAAGCTGACATTTGGACAAGGGACCATCTTGACCGTCCATCCAAGTAAGTGTAACAGGACACAGCTGCACACCAGGAATTCTGGAATTTCACCCCAGGTATCAGGCTTGACAGAAATGTATGTTGCCTGGGAACCAGATCTTGCCCGAAGTCAACAGGACCCCCAAGGTCCTGTCCCTTCTTTAATCTCAATGTTAACAGGTTCTCTTTTGGACCCTAAGCCACCAGGTCTGTCTGATCCCTGCTGTTGAGTGAAGGTGACCTTGACCCCACAAAGATAGAAAAGAATCTTTCTTTGCTGCTTTCAGAACCTTCTTTGGAGATGCTGCCCAACTTTGGGGGTGGGGAAGGTCACCCTTTCCAGTCAACCCCCATCCCTCCACCAAGTAACCCAGTCTAACATTTAGTACCATTTCCTATCAGGAACTTCTTCCTTGTATGAATCTTAAATTCTTCTTAGTGCAGCGGAAGCCATTCCCACCGGTATCTTCTGCAGTGGAGAGGGATAATTGAGAGCAGAGTTTGAATAGGTATGTGGCGTTCAGTTCAGAATGGCTTTTAAATGAAAGCAGAGAGGGGAAAAAATGAAAACTGAATGGGAATCTGAGGTCTTATTTCAAATCCCTCTATGTTCTCTGAATGTCTCCCACTGCTTCTGTAGATGCAAAACTACAAAGAGAGAGAGAGAGAGAGAGAACAGAATGGAAAGAATTACATAGCCACTGTGTCCATTCCTATCGCTGAAACCACCAGGCGAGGGATTACAATTAATTCCAAAGACTTTCAGATACAAGGCTTAATACCTTTTTCCTCACGGTGACTTGTATCCTTGCTGGTAATTAGAGCAGATAGAAAGATTTGGCTTCCGTGTGTTTGTTGCTGCACCCCGCTGGGAAGAGAGGAAAAACCCTGCCTGGTTGTTTTGTTGTTGTTGTTGGTTTGGTTTTTTCTTTTCTTTTTTTTTTTTTTTTAAGATTCATAAAGTTCCTTCTGTCAGTCGTTGTAAAACTCCCTGCTGCAGGGAGAAGCGTGACAGCTCCAAGAAGCCGATACTTAGAAGGGGGATGCAACTAACCATGAAGCCAAGCAAGCTGGAAAGACCCACACTCAGTGTCCCCCGTGCCCTTTTTTGCATTTTAGGCCTTTTGGCTTTCTTGCAGGGGTTCTAATGGAGTCAAATAGAAATGGGTCGAGGAGATTCTGGAGCCCCGTGGGCGCTCAGAAATGGGAAATGAACAACCAGGTAGAAATATGTCTTTCAAGGTGGCTTGGTAAGAAGACTAGGATGAGGAGGGGCGCCTGGGTGGCGCAGTCAGTTAAGCGTCCGACTTCAGCCAGGTCACGATCTCGCGGTCCGTGAGTTCGAGCCCCGCGTCGGGCTCTGGGCTGATGGCTCGGAGCCTGGAGCCTGTTTCCGATTCTGTGTCTCCCTCTCTCTCTGCCCCTCCCCCGTTCATGCTCTGTCTCTCTCTGTCCCAAAAATAAATAAACGTTGGAAAAAAAAATTTTTTTTTTTTAAAAAAGAAGACTAGGATGAGGAGATGTGGGTAGGAGGGCAGGATGTGACTCCGATTGCTATTTCTGGGCACTCTGTTTTCTCAGGCTCTCCCTCCAGGGCAGAGTCACCTGTGCCAAAGGAACGAGAGTGGAGGCCATGTATTTCGGTGCAGGCACAGTCTATCAGGCGGAGTCCCTGCTCTGTGTGTGCTGGGGAGGTCGTCTGACATCCCAGTTATCTCTCCACTGAGTGGCAGCATCAGTTCACGTCAGGTGGGGATGGAGCTAGAATGTGTCAGGGCTGCTACAAGGCAGAATGTCGGGTTGTTGCGACCGTCTTGAATGTGCCAGATGCCTCCAAGGGAAACCTGGTTCTAATGAGCAGGGGGCATTCGGACCAATTGCCCAGTTTTTGGTTGAGCTTCTCCAAGCCCAGTCGGATGGGGGCCAAAGCTGAGAGGTTGACATTTGAGCCTGGGAGCCTTCTGACCAAACGATGCCAGCCGGGTCTGAAGAGCCAAAATTGCCTTCAGGGCTCTGCTTTGGTTGTCAGCCCCCTGGTCCTTGTCATTTCAGCAAAACGCATCCACTTAGAAAGGTCGGCTCTTCATTAGCCAGACAAATGAGAACAACATATTGACCAGAGATAAGGAGCCCAGATCTCAGCCTCTGAGAGCCTGGCATTTCCAGTCTTTTAATCACAGCGTGCTGGGGAACATATGCTGTCTCAGGGAAGGCCGATCAATGGTGCCTGAGGACCTGGTGTCACCAAGCTAGAGCTTGGAGACGGAAATGAGATGCAGATTGGGATGTTTTGTGGATGGGGGAATAACAAAGAAGTGAGGAGGAGAGGAGAGCTCACTGATGCTTTTTCAAACCTGCAGCATGTCAAAAATTGGAATCCAAGGTGGAGAACACATTTGCAGCAAGTTTCCTATCGTTCCCTATAGAATATGGCCTGACTGTGGCCCCACACTCACAGAAACCATGGGTACCTGAGATGCCTTTTGAAGTGGCATAGAGAGGTCGAGGTCTAAGATCTGTAAGAGCCACCTGTCAGTTTTTGCAAAGGGTTGAGTGGCTGTGTGGCAACCTCCTCCAACAAGTTGACATTTGGGCAGGGGACAAGCATATCAATCATTCCAAGTAAGTCTCCCCGTGACTTTGCCTGTGGGGTGTGGTGGGGCTGTCACATGCATGGGCCTCAAAGGGCTGTGCAAGTGGCATGGTGGTTGAGGATACCAAGCTGAGAAAATCAAGGATTATTAAATCTAGCCAGAAAAAAAAAAAAAAAGGTCAAAGAGTAGCAAATGTAGTTTTCGACCTTAAAAGTTAGCATACAGAGCTCAGGACTTGAAAATGGCAATTTGAAAAACAACCTGTGTCACCAACATGTGTCCTCCCCACATGATGTCCCTGCATATGGGGGACAAGGTGGGGCAGGGGTGAAGATGAACAACGGACAGTGCAACGGACAGGGCGTTCAGGGAATGAGCAGGTTGGAAAGGAGCAAGGTGATCAGAGCCTCATACTGAGTTAATCTGGAGACGATGGATTGTTCCAGAAATCTCGCAAAGAAAATCCTTCCCAGACTCAAAAGATATAATAAAGAGACCTAATTAAAATGCACTTGAAAATCATATGATCATCAGGAGAGAAATTACGTCTTAAAAGAAAAAGAATTTTTTAAATGGCCAGGCATAAAACAAATGGGCCTACGCCTTTAATTAGGCAGCGAGCAGCCCAAGATGCCCATTAGCCTTCCCTTTAATCCCCTCTCAGGAGGGCTCAGTCCCTCCAGCAGTGCACGGTCACAGCTGCTCTCAGCCCTGCAGCTCCTTTTCCTCTATCGCTCTGTTCCCTCGCCTGCCCAGGGAGAGAGAAGGCCTGCCTGCCTGCATGCCAGCTCTCCAGCCGGCAGGCTGGGTGGGGCCCCAGGTGTAAGTGCTGGCTCTCTCCTCTGCCTGGTTTTTGTTGGGCTCCCTATCACAGTGGAACACCGGTAACCAGAACTTCTATTTTGGGCGAGGGACAAGTTTGACTGTCATCCCAAGTAAGTCAAAGAAAATTTTCCATCGCGCGCGCCGTTGTGTCAAGCAAGGCCTTTAAACTCCAGCAAGAATTGTCAAAAGTCTGCTACTCTGTTTCTCTGCTTCTGGGGATAACTTTTGCTGGAACATAGCTAAGAGTCCCTCCCCTCCACACCAAGAATGATTTATGCCTTGACTGGTCTTTATTGCCCTGCCTGAAAATCCCTGAGGGAAGGAGGCAGGCTGTCCCCTAGCTCACCCCTCACTTCTGCACTGACCAGAGACACTTGGCCCTTTGTGGCACAGGTCGTGGGAGCAGCAAATAGGGGGACAAGTATCAACTGAGAGGAAATGGGCCAGAAGGCTAGAAAAGGGAAATGAGATAATTTGGGAGAAAACCAAAATATGAGGCCGCGTAGAAGGATGAACAGGATGGCAGGGGTGTCCAGGCTCGTCACTGTGTTGGACCCGAGGGATCACTGACAGCACGTGGAGAGAGAAAGAGGGTTTCTGTTCTCTCCAAAGGAAAATTTGGCAGAAGAATTCAAACAGACCTCACATGTCAAGCTCTCCTAATTACAGTCTCGCATCTCAGTTTTTCTCAGTTTCTCTGGCAGGAAATAGGACGAACGAGTCACTGGTGGCTTTGAGGTTGTAGAAGCATTGCGAAGAGGGGGTGCTGCCCGAGAAATGGGTGGGGGGCTGCAGTGCAGTTTAAAGAGTTTGGAGCAATGATTTTTGTAATGACTTAGAACACTGTGTGTCTAACTACGGAGGCAACAAATTAACCTTCGGGACAGGAACTAGAGTCACTATTACACCCAGTAAGTACTTCATCCTTGGTCAGGGACTCAGTTATTCTTTAATTTCTAGGTCAGCTGTGCAAGATGCTGGGGGGGGGGGGGTCCTACTAGACCATGCAGGCTCAGACATGGGAATTTCTATCTGTCCTTTCTCATAACTGGTAGAGATGGGTGTCAACCAAATATCTGAGGTTTCTGGGGCACTTGAATATTTAATTCAAAATGAGAAAATATGATTCAAAATTCTCTGTTTGCTGCTGCCATCATATGCTAATGTGACATGTGAAGAAAATTCAGACAGAATAACTTCATCTTCACTTTTATCTTGTATGATAATTTTCGCTCCGAGTAGTGCACATGTTTGGAAGAAATGGTAGAAACACAGGCTATCAAAGAGACAAGCAACAAGGAGACCCAGAGAGGCAGGCAGACAGAATGCCAGGCAGTATAATTTTACAAAATTAGTCCAGCCACTGCAAAGTGGCTCTCTTTGCAGATGGCATAGGTACTTGGAAAGGTGCTAAGAGCTGATGTTCTAGGTGGGACAGGCTTACTCAGCGGCAAGACTAAGCACTCATTCCAAGGAGAAAGCTTATTATTTTTTTTTTTAAGTTTCTTTCTTTATTTTTGAGAGGGAGCACAAGCAGGGGAGGGGCACAGAGAGAGAGGGAGAGAGAGAGAAACCCAAGCAGGTTCGGCTTTGTCAGTGCGAGCGCAACTCGGGGCTCGAACCTACGAATCGTGACATCATGACCTGAGCCAGACGCTTAACTGACTGCGCCACTCAGGCGCCCCTCCAACGGGAAAGTTTACACTTGGAAAACCCAAAGATTTTGTTTTGTTTTGTTTTGTTCCAGTAGTTTATTAGTATGGCAGCACATCTACATTTAGTAAATTATAGTTTAGGCAAGGCACATAATTAACTGTTAAAATCAACTATGTCTAGATCTATGACAGAGAGGGAGAGAGAAAAAGAGAGAGGGATACTGGATATATATACACACAGTAATGTGAAAAACATAGGGCGCATACATTTCTTGCACCTGAAATTAAAAGCTGTGGAAAATCTGAATATGTTCACTTAGTAACCAAAGACAACTTCACAAAATGGAAAGAAAAGCATATTGAAAAAGCGAGAACTGAAGGTATGGAACCTTTCCAAGTCTGCATTTTCCAACTGTCTTAACGACTCAGTTACCTAGAGGAATCTTTTTTTTTTTTTTTTTTTTCTGCATTAGAAATTACAGGCACGAGTACTGAGGATTTGGATGGCTCAGACTCTTACAGTGAAAATTACGTGATAAAGCACCTCCCAGCCAGGCTGGATGGAGCATCTTTAGACATCCAAGGTTTTTCTTCTCCTCTGTCCAGATATAATAGGAAAGTGGTGCTGTCCTTTCTCTGTATCCAAGGACAGGGAGTTCAGAGAGTGTCCCAGAGTTATAAAGTGAGACCTGAGCAGTGGGATCTGGGGACCCAGCAATGGTCAGTCGGCTTAGTAGCCAGAAACTTTCGGGGAAATTGTCCAGGGTCAAAACATAACAAACCAAGGAAAATGCCAAACTTCCTCGCATCACTAAGAGCAGCTCGGTGTAAGAATGCTATACCCAGCAGGGGACAGTCAGAGTGGCTGTAAATCAACGCAGAGCCCCAAATATTTGAAAACTGTATGTGGAGGCCAGCTATAATGAGTTTGTTTCCAAGCAGTGCTTCCAGAAATTGTTAGTGGTTGGTAGTTGCTATGGGTTTTGAAATTAGAGGACATCACAGCACAGTAGAATGTTTTGGAACAGGGGGAGCATGATTAGGATTAATGAGATGAAAGAAAATTCTGGCTAGAGGGCTAGAAAAGTCCTGAAAGAAAAGATACACTAGGCCTTTGGAGTGTTCCTTCAAGGGAAGAGTTGCAACATTTATCTAGGCCAAGAAGCAAAAAGCAAACACAGGCCAATTCCATACACAATCGACCTGGTCACATTTAAAAGTTTCTGCAATTATTCCAACGGCCTTGGCTTGGCTTCTTGGCCAAATCCCAACAGTTCCTAAAAGCAAAGTGGAACAGTCCTCTGTTTCCAGAGCCAAGCCACTGGCCCCCACCCCACCCAGTGCGCACCCCTGCCCACGTGGTTTTTGTAGAGGAGTCTGATGCTGTGGGAAACAACCCAATCTTTGGCTCCGGAACCATTTTGAGAGTCAAGCCTTGTGAGTATAAAACACATTCTGGGACTCCCTAGTCTCAACCCGAGTTTCATTCCGTACTGAGGAAACTTTCTGGTTTAGACATATTTGATTCCAAAGAAAGAAAGTGAAATTTCAGGGGCACCATAAGAACTTCACTAGTGTCACTCACTTAAGAATCGCCAAGCATTGCCTCTGAGAGAGCCAATCACACCAATTAACTAGAGTGACCCACAGCTTTAAAATAGAATTAAAAAAAAATTTTTTTTTTATGTCAGCATCTCTATGGACCACACTGCTTGCTATTTGGTGTCTTGACTCCAAAATGGAAAACTTAGTGTGCAGTCTCAAGCTTAGCCACTTCTCCCAAGCCTGCGACTTAGGGAGGTGTGGGAGCTCAAAGGGCATTTCTGGGTGGTGTCAGGGGGAAGCTGGGCAGACCGGCTGGCGAGATGACACTTGCGACAGGCATCTGCCCTGTTTCTGTAAAGCTGCTGACAACAGTGAGAAGACTGGCAGCAGGGAAAGGCTGATTTTTGGGACCAGGACTCCTTTACCCGTCAGGCTAACTTACGTCTGAGGGCAAGTGAGGTCTTCATGTCTTTTCCTATTATGTGTTCTAGACTGACCATCGAGTTGTCCTGTTTTAGATTCCAGATAGACAAACCATGGCGTTGTTTTGTGCCCCTTTAAATATCCGTGACGAAGGGTCTCCATCTTAGCCATCCTCTCCAACATGATGGGGGAGAAGTTTGTGGCCACAGCCACTCTGGTAAAACGGGTTAGTGGCTGTGTAGTGGCACTCCCAGTCCTCATCCTTGGGCCCCTTCCCTCGATCGTGTATTTTTTGAGCTTTTATGACAGCAACAAGGGAGGGGGAGAGATAACCAACAGCACCAGCCGGGCCGGTGTCTGGGGGCTTCTGAGCTGCTGTAGAGGTTCTGAGGGTTTCAGGGCGTGGGTCTCTGGCAGGGAGATTTATGTAAAGGGTTGACCCACGGTGTCAATGTAGGAGGAAGTACTAACAGACTCACCTTTGGGAAGGGGACCGAGCTCATCATCCAGCCCTGTAAGTGTTTCTGCTCAGGACATCAGGATCCAAATGCAGGCCCCCTGGGAACATTTCCCAACCCTGCTCATGAGCCTCTGCTACCCCTGCCACCAATGGCACCTTCCTACACACAGAGGGGATTTTGAGCCGTGTAGATGAGGGAGGTGATACAGTCTGTGATTCGGAGGACTCCTGTGTGCTTTTGCGATTGTATTTGATTACGAGGCCATTGTTGGGAATTCTAGGCTCCAAGAAACAAAGGGTACCACTTAGGATTGGGGCACAAACATCTGTGGGCTGCTTTCTTAGCAGCACTGTGCAATGACTTTCACAGGAATTGCGGAAATGGCTGTGCATGTGGAGGTTTGATTGTTTCTCTTTTTCTGCCTTCATGCCCTCTTCTCTGCCTGACTTAGAGACCTTACATTAGAACAGTGATTAATCATTTGATTTCTGAGCCCCATCACTCATCAAGTCTGGCAAGAGGGATCCATTAACATAAAACCCAGAAAGGAAAAGGACAAAGAGTTCACTTCCCAGAGTCTCCAGGATTGAACTTGACAAGTCTTTGGCCTTAATCAACGAGCCAGCACCCTATGATCAGTTGAGGCCAAAGAGGGCCACAGGCTGATAGTGTTAGCCAAGCAGGTATCTGCCTGGACCCCCCTGCCCTCACAGGGGCTAAGAGTGCAGTGTTTGGAAAATGGACATGGGTCCCTGAGGGCCCACCAGGCTGTACATCTGGGAGGAGGTCATGGAGAGAGCTCTGAGTAAGCCAGTGGAGGGTGGTGACCAGATGGAAACTTGAGCAAGTTTCTGTTATGGAGCATCTCACAGTGTGACCACTGGCAGTGCCAGGAAATTAGTCTTTGGGACTGGAACGAGACTTCAGGTCACCCCGGGTAGGTGATAGGAGCCATGAGGTAACTTAACTGTGTGTTGCTTTAAAACAGGGGGTACTAGAGAGGGGATGTCCTGGCTGGATATAGTCCTTCCTCCCTTCCAGTGGAGGTGATCTCACAGAGGATATCTGCATTCAGTCAGAATTTGTGTTATTTTTATTTCCATTACTGAATCTTTCCTTTCCACCTGGGCAAACAGACTTCTCCCTGCTCCACGTTTCTTCAGTCTTCATATCCTATGTGTTTCCATTGGAACAGTGGGTCTGGGAATTAATTTGTCACTCCAGGCAGCAGAACGAAAAGGGTTCTCAAATGGAGACTAGAGAGTGCCACTTATTCTGGTAACTTTTCAGCGGCGATCCGTGCAAATGGAAGGAAGTGGGCTAGGTGAACTTCTAATGACTGTTTTAGAGAGACTGTAAGGAAACTTGCTTAACGTCCTACACACTCAGCTTCTGAGAGGAGTCATTTGGTCAGACACTCAGTGCACTAAAAGCAAAACCTCGACCCTCTGAACACATAGTCAATCGCTAACCCTCTCCCCCAAAGCTCTGCTGTGTTTCATTATTTGCCAATTACAAGATGACTACATGATAATTAACATGAAATTATATAGATGAGTAGTTTGAGTATTTTGAACCCATAATTAAGATGCAAATTATAGAAGTTCTGGAGCATGCCACGAGCCAGTACCTCATACATAGTGGTCCCTGAAGACAAACAGTGTGTTCGGGCACGATTTGTTTGTGGCATGGGTTGATACACAGTTCACGAACCTGTTTGCAAGCTGATTAGATGTCTCCAAGTGCCAATTTGGGGTCTAGATGAGCTGTGCTCAGTGAGCTGAGAAGTGCCCACTTTTACAGCCTAGAAGCATGACAAGGTGGCTGGGTTCCTATAGTAAATGGAGAATAGGACTATTGCGTTGTGTGGTACTGGTGGATGCCTCTCCCCTTCATCCCTGCCCCGCTGGGAGCCTGGCTGCAAGTCTTCCCCAGGAGGTTTTTGTTAAAGGGTGTGTCACTGTGGCAATAACAACAATGACCTACGCTTTGGAGCAGGGACCAGACTGACGGTAAAGCCATGTGAGTGAGGGGAGTGGGTCAATCTCAAAAGCTGATCAGGGCGAGTAGTGGTGTTCTTCTGTGCAGTTTTAGTGGGATTAAGACACTGCCCCTCCCAACTGAACCAAAGCACCCAGTTTCTTTGTGCCTGAGTTGGTTGGAAGTCTGTCAGTTAATGAATTCAGGCAATCCTAAGGACAGATCATAGAGAAGTAGAAGTTTTCACTGGCTTCTTCATTGGCTCTGGATATAAAGAAATGCTAAGGATAACAGGCAAACCCACATTCTGTGATAAGATGAAGACCTAACAACTCAGAAATTGGGGTTTCCTCCATAAAGACCCCTCTAATCCAAAAGGAGTGCAAGCAGCTCTCTTAATGTGGTTTTTGGCTTTTGTTGGTTTTGTTGTTGTTTTTACTAATATTCTTTATACGAACTACGGCTCTGAAAGTGGCATGGTGCTCCTGCCCCCGGTGTTAACCATCTGTGTTAGGTGGTTTGTCTCTGCCTGACCTTGTGAGTTGTCCTATGTGTCTCAGGCATGAGCAGGCCATCAAAACCCAGTGTTCTGGAAGCAAAATGGATGGTTTAAGAGCAAGCTCAGATCTCTCTGCACAGCTGGCTGTTACTTTTAGAGGGATGTCCTAACCCTGCCGAGGAGCTGGGAGCTGAGGCTGCGGGGCGGTGAGTCTTCTGCCAGAGGGGAAAGTGGCCTCGCTCTTCCAGTCTCCCCCTCAGTCCTTCCTTCCTCCTGATTATTGTAAGGCCTCATATGACTGTGTGAATTATGGAGGCAGCCAAAGCAAGCTCTACTTTGGAAAAGGCACTAAACTCTCTGTTAAACCAAGTAAGTTGGGGGAGGTGGTCTCAGAAACTAAATCTGTGAGCAGGACTCAAGGATGACCCAGAGTGAAGGAGGCGAAATTCACCAGCCTCTTTCTCTGTGGTGTCTTTCCACACTTCACCCATGACCCTCAAAACTGCCCCTGGTCTATGCCCCTGGCTGTCCTCAGTCCAGACGGGCACTTCCCTCTGCTGGACGGCAGAAAACTCTGGGCTTCATAACAGGAAACAAAGTTCTCCCCAGGATGGCATTTCTCAGGAGTGATCACCCGCCTCACTGTGGTGAGTGGGCAACCTTCTCAGCAGTGGTGTCGTGGATGAGCCATGGTCTGTGTGGCTGCTGTGTGGTTGGTTTTCAGACACTAGAGTTAATGGAGCACCACAGGAGGGGGGCAGCAGAGTGGTTACTGCGAGGGGCTTTTTATTTAGGGAAAACGCACTGTGGAACTCAGACGGCGGGTATGTAGTCAACTTTGGCAAAGGCACCTCACTGCTGGTCACACCCGGTGAGTTCTTGTGGTTAACTAATTATTCTTTCTGGAAAGAAACCCAGTGGGGCCTGTTGAAACACAGCTGAATTTAATTGCTTCGTTTAGCGTGCAGGCATTAACTGTGTCAGATGTGTGAGCCAGATATGAATACATGTTTCCCCAGAGGCTGGATTTGGTTATCAGGTCTATGGGCAGTTTGATAAATTGTATTAATACCACAGGCGGTGTTTCTCGAAAGTCCACATAGCATGTTGAGGCTTTGGGAAAGAGGCAGAGATAAGAGAAAGAAAGGCTCTGTGTTAGAGACAGAAACAAACCAGTGGAAAGGGAGGCGACCAAAGCAGGAGTGTGTAGCCAAGGAAGTGTGTCCTTAACAGACAAGTGATGGGGACCCAGTTGAGTTTATGCCCGTGTCACCGGGTAGAGGTGAAAAATCTGGGAAGTGGACTGGGGACTCGGATGAGGGTTGAGCAGCAGGAGTTAAAAGCTTCTCATGGCTTTCTGGACAGCCCCCTTTTCGCCGAGAGGACCCACTTCACCCATTCACCTGACCGAGCTGTCCCTGTGGGAGGAGCAGAGAATCCCGACACCCTGAAAAGCTCCCCACCTCCACTGGATTATCTGTGATAAAGCAGAATGTTTATCCAAACTGTGAAGCTGTCAGGGACAGGGTAATAGAGATGGATTGTACAAAGCAGTATCGAAGAGTTACGGGCCATCCCCACACCTTGCAGAATTCAGTGTTTTTTGGTTGTGCTTTTGTTGTTGTTGTTTTGCTTTCCCATTAGAGTCGCAGCAACTGGGTGCCTTCCATGCCGACATACTCTTTGTAGCAATGCCTGCCACTTTACATTTTGTGGTATTTCTCGTCGACAACCCTCTATGCCTGAAGCAGGTGTGACAATAATGTAATGGGGCTGATTTGTCAACAAATGGAGTTGATACATTTAAATGAGTGGCCCAACCAAACCACTCAGCTTCAAGGGGCACACAGGTTATTCCAACACTGCCCATGGCACCCCTTCGCTTTTGAATCCACCCTCAAAGGTCAAGGCACATCCTTTTTTTTTTAAGACACATTCTTTTTGTACCATCCATGATGCCTCTGTCTTTGAAGGTGGATTTCATTTTTGTTAATAATCACAAGCCTTTCAGAGCCATGATTTATAAAATAAAGGAGGGACTCAAACTAGTTACTGGTACTATTTTGGTTCCAAAATGAGGTATGAATATAAAATAGTATCATTGGTGTGTTTGTGTGGCTCATAAACTGATTCTCATCGAGAGTCCTAAAGGGACTACTTCAAAGGGGTCAAAAATCATTTAGATGTTCAAATCCTGAGATGTTTTGAGCCTCTTTTAGCTATTTTATCCTCTTTACTTAATAAACACACTTAAGATAAACATAGCATGAAATTGAGGAAGTTTTGCAAACTCAGACCTCATCAAACCAATGAAGACTTTATGTATGAACTGAGATGATTATCCCAAATAAATTCCTTTTGGAAAAACATGAGGGCAGTACCTTCCAATGGGAAGTGCATATGATGTCCTACTAATTGATAACAAACCTGTTCCACGAAATGGTAACTTTATGTCGGTTTGTGTAGAGCCACATAACACTGTGACAACTCAGGAAACTACAAATACATCTTTGGAGAAGGCACCAGGCTGACGGTTTTACCAAGTGAGTATTACAGACAAGACAAGACTTTATTTTTAAAGCTGCTGGTGTTCAAGGATCAAGAGAAGGTAAAATAAGAGAGATATTCATTATAAACTATAGAAGCAAAAATTACTGCTCCCTAAAGTGGTAATTCTGGTTCTCTCTACTCCAGACAGGAGAGGTAAAGGAGACTTCTGAGGACCACCATGATGGATTTACCACCATTTTCATTTGAATTGTATTAATCCTTAGAAAAATATTAGCTAAAATGCTTGAGAGACCCCTCTAAACACTGTAGGAATTCCTTGGTCCGTATTCTCTTCTTTTAAAACTGTATTCTCATTCCATACTTTTCACTTGCTTTTCCCACCCTTCTTTTGACCTCCCTCCTTTGTCCAACTCAACATTTCCTCTGGGCATTCATATTTTGAGAAACCATTATGCCCACTTCTTAGCCTGTCACTTAAGACTCTAAAACCTGGCCATTTTGGTTCTCTAAATTTATTCCTGCTTGTTCCCTTCCACAAATGCTCTGCTCGAGGCAAATGAGGCACCTACTTCCCCTGAATGCCTGCACTTGCCCAAACCAATACCTGGTGTTCATAAATCAGTCACCATGGACCCACAACTGTAAACAGACTAGCACACATGAAACACATTGAGTTTCACAGGTGACGCCGCACTGAATTTCATAGGGAGAGCTTGAGAAATCATATCCCTTTTTAAAAATTAAAGAGGCTTGGGTAAGAGAGATCCAGCAAGCAAATAGCAAAGTAGGAAGGAAGGAAATGCTTCTGTAGTGGATGTGGGAAGGAGGGATCTATCCACAGGAAGATATTCTCCAGAGGAGAAAAAACACTGACTAAATCCAAGAAGGAAATGTATCGGCTGCCATATTACCTGTGTGTTCCTTGTTTCCCCCCTGGTATGGTCTGTTCCTGATTGTTTCTTGTTAAGCCCATGGTCCTCCAAGCAGCCAGAGGTGAGGAAAAGGGAGGACACCATGCTATACACTCAGCAGGGGTGTCCATGGACTTTTCTTCTCAGATTTTCCTTCAAGTTACCCTCAAAGTTAAGAGAGATTCAAAAGATTCACCTAGACAGAATAGGAGAAGCTGCCTATAAGAGAAACATTTCAGGTTAGCTCTCAACATGTGTTACCTGAGGAAAGGGACAGTAAGAATGGAAAAGTGTCCACTGGGACAAAGACAGAAAATGTCTTGTCCTGGTGACCATCTGAGCAGGGAGTAGAAAGGGCTGGAGTTGGAGTTGGTGAATTCAGGGCTGGCCAGTGCCTGTAACTGTCTTTAGTTCTATGGAATGAGAAAAGGTGAGAATCCCCTCTGCTGTTCCACAAGCTGGACGTCGGTCAGAGCTGTCTGGCTCCAGCACCCCGAGGGATGGACCGACATGCTGACCCCCACCCCTGCCGGGGGGCCCTGGCAGCCACCCTCAGTCTCTCCCACGGTGACGACAATATCTCTGACTGCTTTGGCGTGGTGCCATGGACACGAACTGTTCCTCCTTTGTCCAAACGAGGAATATGATCTTCAGAACCCCTGGAGAATTATTATCTAAAACACCAGAGGATACACTAGGATTTTGGCAGTCAGCATTCAGGGCTTGTACAGGAAAACTCCCTCTTTAGAATATTTAGAAAGAATATCCTTCATTTATCCAACGTGGAAACAGTCCTGAAATCCAAGCTGGTGCTAAGATTCTGTGCCAGGTTATTACTGTGACAATTACTTAATATTCTCTGTGCTCACGGTATCGCTCCTTCCAGAAGATCTTTAGGGAAAACTTAGTTCAGTTTCTAGGAGGTTTTTGCTGAGCTGAAGATCACTGTGTGAATAATAATGCGGGCAGCAAGCTCACATTTGGAGGGGGAACAAGGTTAATGGTCAAATCCTGTGAGTATCTCTGCTGAATCCATAATGAGTGCTCTAATTTCTAAAGGAAGCCGTAGCACTGAGCTTCATTTGGGGGCTGTTTTCTCCACCCAATTTTATTTTTTATGTTAATTCTGATTACAAATCCTCATGATTATACTGTGCCATAGGTACATGATTATACATATGCCATAGGTACATGTGAAAATGGGCACATGTGTGATGGCCGGGCACAGGAACAGATGGATTAGAGAGTAACAGGCTCCTTGTGCTTTTTGTCTTAACCGTCAGGTGAGAAAGTCCTGACTGTGTTGAGTGCAGGGATGGGTGAGCACTGGAGTCAGGAGAGTCCTTCTCCAGTGGCTTTGTCAGGATTGCCCGACTCCTTCCTGGTCAGGGAGTGGGTCGGTCTAGAGGGGAGGGATGCACTATTTAATCCGAGAAGAGCCTTTCCATCCCAACCACGCTACGAATTGACCACAATAATACGTAGTCCCCTCCACTGCCTCTTTGGCTGGGGTCCCAGCTGGAGGAGCACGCTGCCTGGATTGGGGGATTGAAAGGGAGTTCCTGGTACACGTTGGCCTGGTCGGTTTCTGTAAGGCTTTCTATGACTGTGTAATATTGGCAACAACCGTAAGCTGATTTGGGAATTGGGGACAAGTCTGGCAGTAAATCCAAGTGAGTCTTCAAATTAACTCTCTCAAACCTGTCTGTGCAGTTTGCAATATCTCAGAAACCGTCTCTCCCTTTTGAGCCCTAATGTTTAAAATGTGCAGTTGCAGGTGGTGTTTTTCTCCCGTCCACCTAAGCTGAGCTCTTGCATCTCCTTCAGTCAAAATGACAAGATAGAGGGATCCAGGAATGCAGGGTAGGAAGGCAGTTGGAGTACCTGACTGTTTTCTTATAGAGCAAACAGGTGGGCCCATTCCAAAAAAGGGCTATTAGGGAGCGTTGAAAGTTGGAGAAGGTGGGAATATGCATCATGTTTCATGGCCTCCTCCATGCATACTGTGCCAACTTCACATGGGCCATTGTAAATACTGTTCCCCTGAGGCCAAAGATAAGTCAAGCACTGCCGGGAACTCCCAGGACTCAGGGCCATCCCTGTGACCTCCTTGGAGAGCACCTCCCCACCAAGAACAACCCAGGATGACTCAGATTTGCCATATAATTACTGCTTCTCTCAGCCTTCCTTGGCTTACAGCCTTACAGTGGATTTGTTAGAAGTAACGGGAAAGAAATTGGTTTCATCCTAATTCTGGCCTCCCCCAAGAAGTTCTTCTCTCCAAGAATCTCCAAGACCATCTTAGAGACCACCTACCCTGTTTGGAATTGTGCTCTGTATAACCAGGCTGTGTTTGTTCCCAGTAGTGTTTGCTGTGGCTTTGGCTGGGGCTAGCTCCCAGGACAGTTCCAGGCTTGGCAAAGCTCAGGGAGAAGAAGGGGAGTTCACAGTGGAGCCAAGGGGCTTCAGGAAAGACATCTTCAATATAGGGGTTAATGAATTTCTAAACAAGCTTCTGTGTGTTAACCTGATAAGACTCTCCAGGGAGAAGGTCACCTTACCTTTGCAGCTCTAAATGTAAGACATGCGTTGCAAGAAAAAAAAAATGGGAAATGTCAATTGCAGTGCCAAAATGAAGAGACTGGGTATAAATACTGAATCAGTTTTAATGTTCAGTTTGTGAAATGTAAGCCTTTCAGCAGAACCAGCTCAGGGTACATTTGTTAGGGTCAGTGAGCTAACTGTTTTGTCAATGTTACTGGCATACACACTTCAAAGGAGAACCCAAAATAGAAAAAATGGCTAAGAGCATAGTGGTTAAGAACATGAATTTTGGAATCACACTGCCTGGGCAAACCCTCACTCTGCTATTTACTGGACGTGTGACCTTCGGCAGGTTACCTAATCTCTTTATGCCTCCTTTTTCTCATCTGTAAAATGGGGATAATAATACTACCTACCTCACAGAATTATCAGATTAAAAGAGTTAACACCTATAAAGGGCTTTGCCTAGTGGCTGGCACATAGTGAGTCTTCAACAAATATCAGTTATTATTACTAGATCAGGTTGCTGGCAGGAAGGAAAAGGAAAAAATCCTATCCTAAAGTTTTTGTAAAGCGCAGCAGTGGAGTGTGGCTCTGGCAGCAGAGGAAAGTTCATCTTTGGGCAGGGGACAAGTTTACAAGTAAAACCAGGTGGGTCTGAATGTTCCTGACTGAGGCACAACTGCCCACTACATTCCTTTTGAGGGTCATCTTATCCACCTTCTCAATTTCTAACCAAGGACTTTGATTGTTAGGTTTTATTTTCCTTTTATACAAGCTAGTAGGATGTGTGTAAAGCCCGGCTAATAGGGTCTTCTCTAACCCATTTGGTTTCAGCTAGAGGCAAAAAGGGCAGAAAGACTGGAGGTGATCTGGGTCTGGAAATTCTAGGCTAAGACTGAGAGACTATAAATTTGGCTGACCTTGGAGAAATAAAAACATCCAATGTGAGAGGCTCACAGAAAGTAAAAGTGATTTTCCTAATAGTACACTAGACTAGAAACCGCCCCTATGGCTACTAGAATTCTCCAAGAACTGTCATTCAGGGAGAAAACTGTCTTTCAAGCATGGAAATAGCAAGCTTTTATTTGAAATGCAGAAAAAATGAGGAGGAAAGAAGAGAAACTGTTGGTGACTTGGGTTTTTTTTTTCTTTTGTCAAGAAACATGGAAGACCGCATTTTACATAGGATGGGGTTTTGGTTTTTTAGGTTTATTTATCTTGAGAAAGAGAGAGGGAGAATGGGTGGGGGAGAGGCAGAGAGAGAGGGAGAGAGAGAACCCCAGGCAGGCTCTGTGCTGTCAAGTGCAGAGCCCGACACGGGACTCAATCCCACAACCCGTGGGATCTTGACCTGAGCCGAAACCAAGAGTCGGAGGCTTAACCGACTGAGCCGCCCAGGAGCCCCTCCACAGGATGATTTTTAAGAAGCTATCACCAAATAGGAGTCGAAATGTGTGCAGCATACCCCTGGTGAGTGTTATAGAGGAAGAAGAGGAAGGAAATTTAGCAGAGTATAGCCTTTTTGTACTGGGCAAAAACACTGTGCTGATTCTGGAACAAACAAGCTTGTCTTTGGGACAGGAACAAGACTCACCGTTATTCCCTGTAAGTCCTTTACCACTTGAGAGAAAGCCCTTAATCTATAATGACCAGCTCTCACATCCCAGACACCTAATGAATTTCTAAATGAGCTTCCGTGTGTTAACTTGATAAGACTCTCCAGGGAGAAGGTCACCCTTACTTTCCTGGCTCTAAATGTAAGACATGTTTTGAAAGAAAAAAATTAGGAAATGTCAATTGCAGTGCCAAAATGAAGACAGTGGATATAAATATTGGACCAGTTTTAATGTTAAGTTTATAAAATGTAACCCTTTCAGAAGAACCGTTTCAGGGCACATTTATTAGTTTGTGTCTACACAGCACAATTGTCCAGTTAATTTGATTAATGTCAGCAGCTGATCCAGATATTTAGGCACTTCCTTGAGAAAACTTCTTTGAGCTCAAAATTGCCTGAATTGACTGTCACATTACCTAAATAATTGCCAGATCTGTTTTACTTTGTGCTGTATAGACTCAGCCTAATAAAAACAAATGCTGTTTTGTTTTTCCCCCAGTCTGTCTCCTCTCCACACAGAAAGTTTTCCTTCTATTCACACAAAGGAAAGATACCCAGCAAGCCATTTGACTGATTGCTGCTGCTAGTTTGCATTTATATGACTCCTTTCCTTGGAAGAGATTAAGACACTTCATACGACTTATTAGCTAAACAGATTGACAGCCTAATTAGAAGGAGAGACGCAGATTCTGAGTATCTTTTTGTGGCTGCTGTTCCTGCCCCTTCGTGTAGAACATTCGGTCAGATTGCTCTGTGATACAGAAATGAGAAAAGGAGGCGATCTTCGTTTGTAGTGTGGGTCTTCTCTGCCGTACGTGAGAGGTGGTTACAGGAGGTAGAACAGTACTAAATAGGTCAGGGCAACTGACGGAGCCAGGAGCATTTCTTTCCCCTAGAACCCTTGTGTTCCCACAAAGCAGGGCACGACAGATTTTAACACCAGCTGTTGGTGTGTGTCTACTCCTTCTTACTTTGGTTTTCAGACCCTTCCACTCCAGGTCTGTCCCTTCCATCACTGGCTCCTTTCTCTCTCCTTTGATTCCTGGCAACCATGTCCACCCCAGCACCAACCCCACCACACACTGCTGCCTGCCTCTTTAGCCCATCCGTTGTATTTCGGAGAAGTTTCTTGCCTCCTTCGGTGATCCTCAATGGCTCAGGCACCTGAGGAAATCCTCCCTGAAGGCAGATCCCAGCAGAGTCCCCATGGAGGTGGAGGTGGCCACTATGGGCTACCGAATGCCTACATCAAGGCTGGCACAGGGGGCCCTGGATGAGGAACACCCCCTGGAGGAAGATCTGCGTGGAGTAAGGAACACCATGGTTTTCATGGTACATGAGTCTGAATCCTCTCCTATCTGGGAAACTGTAGCTTCCACCTTGGGACCCGAGACACATTGTCTCTGAAGAGACGTTTCACAGCAGGCTTTTCGTAGTAGCGTCAGCCACTGTGGACTGACAGGCTTTGGGGATGTGCTGCATTTTGGGTCCGGCACTCAAGTGATGGTCATAACCGCGTAAGTGTCTTTTTTCCTCTCTGTGCACGAGTATGTCTGTAAATCATATCGAGGGCTTCTGTTTTATCCCCCATTTCCCAGGGAGTACTGAGCGTATACAGTTTCCGGATCTAGCCACACTGCCAGTTTGACCATTAAGATGGTGAAGTTTGTTTTAAAAATAACTTTGACTGATTTCATTTAATGCCACCAACAGCAAAGGGAAATTGGCATGTCATGGCAAGCTAATCGATGCTCATTCACCACTGGGGGGGCGCGGGGGGGGGAGGGGGGGGCTGTCATTTCTTCTTATCCCTCCCTCCCTCCCTCCCCCCGGCAGTGAGGCCTCAGAATTCAGCTGACCTTTTCCACGCCTTTTCCTTCTGGCAGATTAAGTGGTGGTGTTTGCTAACTTTCTTGTGAAAAAACACACAAGACAGATCTATTCTCCCTCAGTTTTTACTAAGAAAGCTTTTCGTTAGTGATTTTGACAATAAACTTCGGCTAACATATTCCCCCCACCCCACCCCACCCCCGTTCCTGTTAGTAATATCTTGGCTTGAACAAGCCCATTTCCCCCACATTATTCAAAATGCGTTTCTCTGGTGTGAACCCACTGCTCTACCCCCAGCCCTTTTAGATTCTCAACATGCTCTAATAAGATAAACAGGGTCACACATCATCAGACATATTTCACAGACAGAAAAGCCAAAGCACAGACAAGTTAAATAATTTAAGTCAAACCAAAAAAACCAGAACTGAGATTATAGCTTGAGACGCCCTGTTTTCTTAGGGTGAATTATTTTGAGCTGTCATCTTTGTGAATTGAAAACAATAGGCACAGGCCATGGGAACGTGCAGGGGTTGAAATTTAACCAAAACAAAAATGGACTGTGTCACTGCACTGTGTTTTAAATGGATCTCCAAGCGTTTGTAGCTGGTAGTTATCAGCTGCATCCTGGGCTCAGGGGGTTTTTGTAGGCCTCAGTATCACAGTGTTCGCCAACAGTGGCAAATTCTTCTTTGGGGCTGGAACCAGATTACAAGTGTTTCCAAGTAAGTGCTGGAAACCAAGCAGCGATTTTGAAAAGGTGTTTTCTATTAAATGGAGTACCTCCTCACGGTACTGCAGGCCGCCTAACAGTGTGCTCTGTAGGGTCCTCGGCGCCTCCACCTGCCTGGGTCCCTAGGGACTCTGGTCTCACAGGTAGAACTCTCTGTAAACCAAATCAGCTTAACCTATGTATGAATGCCATGGTTCTGACTAGAATCTTATCAGCAGTGAAAATAAGATGCTAGAGAATCAGATGCATTACGACTCCAGACAAATGATCTGTTCCTCTCTTTTGCATTTTTATTTAAAATATTGGGGAAGGCGAAGCAAGTTCAACTTCGCCGATCTGAAACTTTATGAATTATGCTTCTCTTATATGCAGAGAGACCTAGATTGACTTTGGATGTTTAGTCATTCAATTTCACCATCTGTGTGTGGAATCTGTAATGGGCAAGGGAATCAAATATAATTAAATGAGCAAATAATCTTCAGTAGTCAATATTCCTACATTGTTTTATGTGCTTTGCTCTGGACTTTTTATCTGGGATTTATCTCTAATAGGCTCCCCGGAAGGACAGTGAAGGTTTTTGTTAAGGTTTTTGTGTCTGTGTGGATAGCAACTATCGGTTGATCTGGGGCTCTGGGACCAAGCTAATTATAAAGCCAGGTAAGTCTCAGGTGCCTGTAAGGGAGAGGAGACATGAGTTGAATAATACAGGAAGCATAGCATGCAAATTATATTTTTAAGAACAATCTGGCTTGCTGGAGACAATGCACTCAACCCAAATGGGGTTTTCACTCCCAGTGAGAGGAAATGTCAGCCACCAGCTCTCTTGTTTGGTCTAGTTGCTTCCAGAATGAATAATACTTAACTAGCCCTGTACGAGAGCAGAGCTGACTTGTTGGGGAGTATCTAATTCCCCCTGATACAGTTAGACTTCTTTCCTAAGGATAGAACCGGCTTCATTCCACTGGAAGAACAAATTCAAAGAAAAGAGAAAGGTCCACAGTCAAAGACCAATGGGTGAAAAGTAGTGTGTCTGCAGCTTTCCCCACATCATTGCCTCTGGCTCCTGTCTTGGGTGTCTGCAGCTTTCCCCACATCACCGCCTCTGGCTCCCGTCTTTGGATGCCTGCAAAACTTCCAGTCACTTGCTGGTGCATCACCTCGGGTTCTGGGCCTTAGTGCAAGTCCCACAAGGATGGAACTTAACAGGCAGTATCGGGGCAGGTCAAGGAAATATGGAGGCTGAAGGGATACCTGGCAAGTTGGCCTTTGCAGTGGTGGGACAGAGACGTGCTTAGCCTAGAAAGACTAGGCCCATCCTCACCCCATCCCACCATGCCCCTTCCTGTGGGTTATTGTAAGGCTCTGAAGGGCTGTGTGAATTATGGGGGTGCTGGAAACAAGCTCATCTTTGGGACCGGAACTGCACTTTCTGTGAAGCCAAGTGCGTGAGTAGTGGGGTTCCGTGTCCATGGCAAGTGGCCAGTAATGGCCACTCTGGTGAGAAGGAGGGCCGGGGCTGCCCTGGTACCCCCACGGTCATCCCTTTCCTACCATGCTACAGCCAAGAAGGGGAAACAGTACGAAGGTTGAGATAAATCCTAGGAAGAAAAACTTCTGTGGCAATGTTGTTCCTATCTAAATGCTGCAGGCTTTCTGCTCCGTGAATTCAATTTCCAGGCCACTTATCTGCTCTGGTCGTACCTTTACCTGGGGAGAGACAGCCTCTGCTAACCTGTTTGTACAATTGTGTGTCAGCTGGTCCAAGCACCTTCTCCTACCAGCCATCTCTTCTTTGTCTTGTTCTTCCAAACAAGACTGCAGAGCTACAGGGGGGAGATTGCTAAGAAGTCGGGCGGAACTGACCCAGAGCTGGAGGAGGACAGAGAGGAGGCTTAGAGTAGGTTAACTCAGTTTTAAAACTGTGACCCTTGTAGCACCTTCCTGTCTTTCCTACGTTTGTCTCCCCTTTCATTTTCCCCTACAATGAGTCCTTTTGGTTCATTCTGGACACCTACTGCTCCCAGGCTGAGGGGTCAAAAATTCAGGTTTGAATTCTTTCTCTCCAAATCTGAAGAATCAGCAAGTCACAGTCATGTCAGAGATGAGATCGAGTCTCCTCTCTCAGAGTGTACAGTTCTGACACTCAAGCTCTACTTTTAACCAAGACCTGGTACCACTGTCTTAGAGGCTCACCCTATGTCTTTTCTTCAATACCTGATGTATATTACCACCCAACCAATGCTCAGCTTTGTGATAAAGGGGCTCTTGTGAGCTCTTATGCCTGCCTTTAGGATACAACCATTCTTATAACAAAAATGTTCACTTCTTCCATTTGTTTCAGGACTTGACTTTCTAAATGTGCAGGAGATGGTGCATCCTAACTCCCTGCCCTTGTCTGTCTAAGATATCATGAGTTCACAGTGGAACTTCTTTGTGAAATGATAGGACTGTTTACATTTTATTACTCCTCCCTGGTGAAATATTTTCTTTGGCTACCACATAGACACTATTACACAGGAAGAAAGCTTTGAAATAACTTGACCAATGAATAGGGGACAGGACTGCAGAGTTTGGTGGGAGTCTGGATGTGAGTTTAGATGGCTCTGTTGCTGGGAAACATCCCTGTAGAATAGGACTGCATCATCCCTACAGACCTGTGTGTCTAAGGCTGAGCTCACACATTTGAGAGCAAGAGTTGACAAATTATCTGATTCAGCTTTGGCAGAGTTAAACCTACAAATGCAAAAAGTTCTGAAAAGCTCATAAGTTTGGTCTTTTAAAATAAAAATGTTTTGCTTTATGTAGCACAACCAATTTTCTTCTTCCTACTCTAAAAGGCCAATTTCCAGAGACACAGGAGAAAAAAAAAATCACAGGGAGTCCAACTGCCCCCTCACCACCACACCATGTGTCTGGTGGGGTTTTACTAGGGGATTCAGTAAAGGGAGGAAATGCTGTGGGAATAACAATGACAGACTCTTCTTTGGAGCTGGAACCCAGCTGGTGGTAAAGCCCAGTAAGTGGCCATGTTCTATTTATATTTGACCAAACAAATAAATCCTGTGAAGTTAGTGAAGATTTAATTTAATATGTAGACAAATGTACCTTTTGAAAGATGACTTTTGCAAATGCATGAAACATTCATGATTGTTGAGAATAGAGCAATAATGACAAATAGATGCAAAATGAGACCTCCCCAAATTGCCTTTAATGTGGTAGCTTAGCTCTCCTTCTTCTGAAGAGAAACTGGGGCCCTGAGTTATTTACAGCCACAGTGGTTCTTAAACTACATTCTGCAATGATTTGTGTGTTTGCTGTGATCTTGCCCACCAAACAAACTTGTCTTTCGTTCTATTAAAAATGAGAATCCATCTCATTTTAAATTCTACTAATATGTATAAGGTACCTTCTTTGTCTCTCATGCCTGCATATGTATTTATTTTAATAGATCCAGTACGAAACCCACACAGTTTCCTGTTTTGACAAATGTCCACATCTAGTCCCATACGTGTCAAATTTCGCTAAAAACATACCTCTACTATTCAAATGCAATGGGGGATTAAAACAATTCAGAGATAAATTGATGGTCCCAGATGGCTTTATAAACACCTGAAAGGAAATTCAGACTAAAATAAAATGGCAGGTGTGATGGCTAGATTTTTGTTTAACGATCAATTCCTCCGTAGGGAGTAAAAACTTTACACATACCCCACTGGGGAGTATGGAAATAAGGAATTCAGGAGGCTAGCATTCCTGGGGGTTGCACCCAAGGTGTTAGTTCCTCCACAGCACCATTTTGGAAAAAACAGGGCCCGTCCAAATGTCAGTCAAAAAGTTCATATTAAGAGGCATGTATTGTCAAGTTGACTGACCGGGTTATAATTGAGACTATGAAATGACCAACATAAGGAGCTTTAAAATAGGATAGCCTATTTGTGAATGGTTTAGCTGTGGGAAATGCCGAAAGACCAGGAAACAAGCTACATTGCTCCATAAGTTTGTTTAAATCTAGTAAACATGACCATCCCATGTTAATCTTTTTAAATGACTGCAATAAACAGCATTTGGGGGTCAGGTAGACAATGAGGAGGAGACAGTGGGGCTTGGTTCTTTATGAGTCAAACAAGGACCGCATCAGGGCTGGTGGTAATGGCACTAGGTGTCCATCTCTTAGTGATGAGAGACTGTATCTGTGGACAGTGAAAGGAGAACATTTCCCAAGAGACTAGGATCCCTCTGGGCCAAAATGAATAATCCCCACTACTTCCTGCTGGCTCAGGGCTCTAGTGAGTGCAGCAAACGTGTTCTTGGCAGGGTTTGGTGACATGGCCACTCTAACAGAGCCAAAGGTGAGGGGAGGGCTCTGTAATGCAGTTCTATCCTCAGGTGGAAAATCAGATGTGTGGCTGACATGGCCCCGACCTGGCCCCATCTTTCTTTGGGCTCTGAAGGGTGAATTTCTAGCCCCATGGTTGTTGCCCAGCCATTTTTTTGACTGCCATAATAGAATTGTGTTTGATATCGCAAAGGACTCTGCTGAATTGGTTGCTTTGGTAATTTGCCCTCAGTGTTAAATGAGGTCATCCAATTTCCTCTCTGCACATTTGCAATGAGCAGCATAAAATTCAGGCAAAATGACAAGGAGATACAGAGAAAGATGGCTGAAGAGATAATGAAGCCTGTTCATTACAGTAGGAGGAGATAGTGTGGGGATCTGTTAAGTCCCAGGAAGATGAAATATCCATTAAGGGGTGCTTTCCTGAAAAGTGTCACCAAGAGTTTTTGTTGTGGCCCCAATCACAGTGTGAACAAATTCTGAAAAAATCATCTTTGGAAAGGGGACTCAACTTCATGTTCTCCTCAGTAAGTGCTGCTCTTGTAATTTTCTGATATTAAATCTCACAGAGTTCAAAGTTGTTTGGTGTCAGGCACGAAAAGTTTCTCAGGCTCTAAGACATGTAGGGAGCGTCTAGGTCCTGGGCCCTTCTGCTCTCACAGAGACTCAGTCCTTGGTCCTTCCACAGCTCAGCCAAGTGCCAATTCTTTCCTCTCTAGGGCTGGGAAAGTTGCTGTCAGTGTTTTGCTGCTTACCTATCAATTATCTTTTTCATTGTTTATATATTATCAAGAGTACAAAATTGTGAAACTTTGCCCAGAGTCTATCTTCAGGTCTCCCCCCAGGCTTGTCCCCAGTGGACTTTATTCGAACACACTGCTAAACCCAGCGTGATTTCTGGCTCCAACCTAAGTGGTTTTGGAAGTAACCACAGCCTACCTATGACCCTCTCCTTCCACTTGTTCATAAAAGACCCACTTTTTCCCATTTGGCCTCTGCTAAGATTCCTGGCTCTGATGCCCCATGCCTTCTCATTTCCCTTGTTCCAGGGATGGGTGGGAGATAACTTTGTAAAGACCTATTTAAATGCCAGAGGCAACAAAGATGGTATGTCAGCCAAGAGCAACATCTTGTGTCAAGCCTTCTCCCTGTGTGCCATTTTCCAAATCCTTTCCTTCATGTAGAAAAAGGAGGCACTCCTTTTTAGTTCTAGCACAGCAAAGAGTTCAGTATGAGGCCAGAGATAGGAGTTTCCTTCAGAACATTTTTCACAGGCTAACTATAAAGTGGAAGTTTGCAAGTGGTTCAGAAATGCATTCTTGGGCCATGGCTCCATGTACAGAAACTCTTATAGACAGTAGACGGTCAAAGCTAGAGGCATCTTAATTACACCACATTTTGTAGAGGATCAGGGAGAAGGAGGCAAAGACAAGCAAGGGAAAACAAAAACTATTGTTAAGTGGGAAGATTTTTATCTGGGAAAAAGATTAACAAGAGGAAACATCCCGAAAAACTTGGGCCAGACATTCAGAGTTTTTGTTATAGAGGCAATCACTGTGGGGATTCAGGAAACAGGCTTATCTTTGGAAAGGGCACAAGACTTTCTGTGATTGCAAGTAAGTGTCCCTGGCTATCTCTAATTTTGATCTGCATGGCTTCTTCCCTTAATGATTTTTCAATGTTCCCAGGAATGCTTTGCCCCCAAACAAAGGTCTGTTAAGAGCTGGGAAGCTAGTTCTGAGCAGGAAGTTAAACAGGTTACAATGGCAGGATTCAAAAGCCCAGCAGACAATCATGGGCATATAGCGCAGCCCAGCCTCAGTGCCTCCGCTTGCTCTGACCACACATCCTGGCCCAGTTCCCTCCTCTGATCCCAGGAGACCAAAACCTTAGGAAAGAAAAGTGGAGACTCCTTGGCCTGAGGCACATAGGAAGGCTTGTGTGAGATCCAAGAGCCATTTAAAATATTTAATGTTGTTATTAATTTTAAATTTGTCTAAGAAATACATGAAGATGTCTCATGGTAAAAACAATTCAAATTACAGATAAAGCCAATATTCACCTTGACCCATTTCCTTCAGTATCAGTTTGCTCCCCAGAAACAACCACTGGGACTAGTGTGGTACGTCGTGATGAGTTTCTGTTTAGAGTCTGTTGACGCGAAATTTCCTTCAAGGAGGGAGGCTAGAGACACAAAGAACTCGGGCTGCAGTTTGCAGATTTCAATTAGATAAGGCACAGTTTCTTGAATGCAAAAGCTGTTGGCAAAGGAGAACCACCTTCCCAGGAGCTCTTAAAGACTGGATAGGTCTTTGGTCAGAGAACACCTTGGCAGAAGATGGGAGGATGAACTGGATGGCCTCTGAAAGCCAGCCATGTCTCTAGGACTCCAAGGGATGGTCCACCCCATGGCCAGCCTCTGTCACAGCTCTTCTGCCTGTCATCTGGTTACTGTGACAGTCTGAGCTTCTGTCAGCACTGCTCCTTGTGCTGTGAGTGGTTTCATTTTCTCAGCAGCTGCAGGGATTTTGCAAAGAAAGGAAACTCTGGGTAGACTCTAGGGTTGGGAGTTACCAACTCACATTCGGGAAAGGCACCAAGCTCATGGTCACACCAAGTAAGTTCTTCTTTCTGGCTAATTATTCTTCCCAAGAAGCCTGTCTTCCATCACGCGGAAGCTGTCAAAACACAGGTGGTGTTTTTTTTGCTTGGTTTGTGTTGGTGGTTCGTGATACCAGCTGGAAAACAAGGTTATTAATGCGTATATTCCCTACGGCATTGTGCTTTAGCTTTTACTATCCGTGGAGTCTCTCCCTGAGAAAATATGTGAACCTCCATGAGAAGGAAGGTCCACGGAAAGTAGGGAGAAAAAAGGCAGGAATTGGATGAAAATAGACAAAAGGCCTGCAGGAATAACAAACAAGACGGGATCCCAGGAGACTAGCAGTAGCCACTTTGAGTGAATTTCCCAAGAGGTGCTCCCGCCAAGGCCCATTCTTTCAAGGAAGATTATGGCAAATACAATCGGGCTGGGAAGTTGCGAGTTATTAGTATTCATTCCACGTTCTAACCTAATTACAAGAAGATTGTTTTGGCCATGGGCAGTCATTTTAGATTTTGTTTTCCTGCTTGCCTCCTCCACCTCCACCTGTCTTCCCAGAGGCCCCAGTCAAGGTTATTGCAATAGCACTGAACACTGTGTAACACCAACGCAGGCAAATTAACCTTTGGGGACGGGACCACGCTCACTGTGAAGCCAAGTAAGTTGTATTCTTCTTTGGCTGGGCCTTTAGGGGCAATCAATCAAATCATTAGTTTGAAAAATACTTTAATCCTGTGCATCTGCTTGGGCTCTTTATTAATGTTCTTTCCCCAGGCCAAAGAGAGTTGGTTTCCTTCTCTGCTTTAAAATGAGATGCGCGCGTGTGCACACACACACACACACACACACATGCACACACAATCTGTTACTACAGCTTATAGTGAGGGGTTCTCAGGAGCATATACAACATTTTCAAAGAAATAGAGATATAAACAACCACTGAGCCAATGAGAATGTCAGGAAGGACTTCCAGAGGGACCCAATGCCATACCACCCCTAACTAGGCTTCCCTGTGTGCTCCCTGGCCCTCCAGGGATGGTCTAGGGCAGAAAATTCCTCAGTGCCTCTCGGTAATCAATTCTGAAATTTAGCAATGTTTGCTGTCAGAAAGTATTTTTTTGACCACCCCCACCCACCACCACACCACCCGCCACTGCAGTTTAAATCTCTAAAAAGAACCATTAGTGGGGCGCCTGGGTGGCGCAGTCGGTTGAGCGTCCGACTTCAGCCAGGTCACGATCTCGCGGTCCGTGAGTTCGAGCCCCGCGTCAGGCTCTGGGCTGGTGGCTCAGAGCCTGGAGCCTGTTTCCGATTCTGTGTTTCCCTCTCTCTCTGCCCCTCCCCCGTTCATGCTCTGTCTCTCTCTGTCCCAAAAATAAATAAATGTTGAAAAAAAAATTAAAAAAAAAAAAAAAAAGAACCATTAGAACTTTGGGCATCTCATCTGGGAACAAAATTTCTGTTGTAGAAAGTGAGACTCAGCGCTGAGTCTACTTCTACAGCATCCCTGAGATGCCATTGTTCCCTTGGGACATTTTAAACACAAGTGTTTATGGATTAGGTGACATAGAATGAGCTTTAGAGATAGAAAAACCTAAATTCAAGTCCTGGCTCCCAGACTTTGCTCAGCTGTGTGACCTTGGGCAAACTACCTAACCTCTCTGAGCCTCGATTTCCCCATCCATAAAATAAGGATAAAAACAAATACCCACTCTGTTGAGTTACTGTAAGGATCAGATAAAATGACACAGCTAAAGTATTTAGCATAGTGCCCAAAACATAAAAGGAGCTCATTAAACCCTAGCTATTAATAATAATGATAAACATCATCCCCAACACACAGTGGAACTTTTGTTTTGCCCCTCGGGCTCTTCTGTCAAGACTCTGTCATGCATCAGGAGAAGAGCCGGCATTGGTGGGGGGAGGGTGGAGAATGTCAGCCTGCTCTATGAAATTCTTCACCTGGGATTTGAAAGTATCTAAGCAGAAATAGAAAGAATCCTCGCTCATTTAAATACAAAATCATCCAAGTGTCAGAGGCAGGGGAGAAGTATCTGCAGAGAGCTGCGTGGTTGGAGCTCCTGAGGCCACTCACAGGGATGCACTCACAGTAGCTGAAACCTTACACAGCCTCCCACCACGCTGACCCCAGTGTGACTACCTCCAGAATGCCCCAAGACATAGGCTTCCCCTATGGAGGGACAGGGACAGAGAGAGGCTGGAAGCTTCATAGAAAAGAGCAACTTGTCCCCCAAATTGTCCTTCTGCTCCTCTGGGTGGTGAAGCTCATGGTGAAATATGGCGCCTGAAAATAGCCCCTGAATGAAACTCTCAGACCCAGAGATTGAGGATCAGTAAAGTCTCTGTAGAGGCAAACAGGGGCAGTGCCTATAGAAGAAAAGAGGTTAAAGGGCAAGTGGAATTGCCTCCCACATGTCAGTCTGGGAACGGAGGCTCTGGACAAGAGCTGGAGGGGCTGTGTTCTCCAGCCCCATCAGGACGCAGCCCACAGGACACAGCTAAGACTGCAAGAAGAAGGGAGGGAGCTTAGTGGTAAAACCTTCCTAATAGGTTTTTGAACAGTGAAAATGAGCTGTCAGGAGTAGTTGCCAGAGCACTTTCTCTAGAGAGTTTCTGAAAGGAGATAGACACCCTCCTATCAGGGGTGATTGAAGCACAACTCTGCCTTGAGGCAGGAGGAGAAATGAGAGAACCTCTTTAAGCCTCTTCCAGACCCTGGAGTCTCTCTCTGTGAAAAAAGCCTCTGGCTCATTAATGCAGAGCTGCACCCTTCAGGACACCAGGGTTGTTGGGTTAGGTTTTGGAACCTTTGCTCAGCGTGTCCCAAACCCCCTTTGTTCCCGGGACTGGACAGGACAAACAGGTTGGCTTTTTCATCCTAAAGCTAGAAACACAGGTTCTGGGTCCTGGGTCACTTGTGCTGTTGAGATGAAGTCAGGGGAGCTCTAGGGGGTTTTTGCAGAGCCCAGAGGCACTGTGGGAATAACTATGGCCAGGGTTTGATCTTCGGTCAGGGAACCAGCTTGTCTGTGCTGCCCTGTAAGTACCACTAGATGGGAGGGAAATGAGATGGAATGAGCCCGAGCGTCTCGAGGCCTGGGTCCATCTTGACCTCAGGTGCAGGGATGGAGAGGGAGGTAGAAAGGGATAATGAGGGGGAGGGATCGCTTATACAGGGAGGAAAATCATAGGTGTGTGTGAATGACACCCGAGCAAGTGCACTGGAGGTTTCCCTCCTCAGGAGGGCTCGGTGTGGGGGAACGCTGAGTTGGCAGGTTTTTGATGCTGAGCTAATCACTGTGTACAAGGACAAGGCTTCTCCTTTATCTTTGGGAAGGGGACAAGGCTGCTTGTCAAGCCAAGTAAGTGGCATGTATTTTGAATTGTGCACTGAATACTATTATCTCCAAAGGGAAGACCTGATCTCTTTTCTATGGGGGCCTCCTTGAGTCAGAAGAATATTAAAGGGGTTGAGCAGACCAAGGGTCAGTCATCTTCCTCAGCCTCTCATCCTTGAAGGAAATCTGGGCGGGGTAGAGGGGAAGAAACCCAGCAGGACCCCACCAGGAATCCAGGCCTGGGGTCTGCCTGCTCTCTCAAACTTCCAATAAGTAACCCCATCTGACGGCAAGTCTTCCTCAGAGATTTCAGTAGAGTTATCCCTATTTTGTAAACTTACAAACCAAGGCTAGTAGACGCCAGTGACGGATATAGTTCCAAGAGGCTCCAAGCTCAGACATCCTACAACTGCTTTTCTAGGAGACTCATGAATTCAAATCACCAGATAATTTAAAGGTGAGGGTAGCAGTGGTGATCAGTTGTCACCTGCACTCCAATGGTACCGAGGACTGGGGTCACTAAAGAGTCTAGAGCGAGGGCCGAGGCTTTGTTAACCCCAGAGGCGCCGCTCTCTGGCCCTGCTGCCTGGGAAGTACAGCTCTTGGCACACATCATCCTTGGCGTCTTGAAAGAAGAGAAATTAGAAGAGAAGGGAGGGAAAAGCTTATATCTCATATCATGCAGTTACCTCATTTTGTAGCAAGATTGTTTCCCCATGAGCAGTTTGTCTTCATTTACCAGCTGTCTTCTCGGGGGAAGCCATTTTGTAGAAGTGTTTGTCACCAGTGTGACAACTGATGGCTGGTGGAAATTGAATTTTGGAGCAGGGACCCAGGTTGTGGTCACTGTGGGTACGCCTGATTCCCCAGAGTCTCACCTGCCCTTAATTTTTTAACCCCTGTGTGCCATGTATTTCTAGCTGAGACCACAAGAAACATATTTGAAAGGAAGCCATTTCCCTGAGCAGCAATACCCAGAGCCATTAAGCAAACACGAGAAATCTGTTTGGATAGAAACATTTTCGGATAAATAGGAATTCTCATTATTCTCTATCAGTCCCCTGTGTAAGTACTTTATTCCCCTTATAAGAAAAAAAGTTACAATAAGTATAGCCACAATTCATGCTATGGTGTGAGAAGAGATCTGCTGTGGGTTTGGAGGAAGAGGATTAGAAATGTGTTCAGGAAGATTGGATATGTTTTTGACAGGATATGTAACACAGTGTGAATTATAACCAGGGAGGAAAGCTTATCTTCGGACAAGGCACTGAGTTATCTGTGAAGTCCAGTAAGTATAAAAGTGTACCCCTGGATTAAGGAATGTCTGTGGATTAGGAGCTGATTTAGCCCCAATTATACACTATACGAAGAATGTTTAGAAAGGGTGAATGAGCATCAAATAGAAGGAGGACAAAAGTACCCCTGGCTAGGACCTGATGTCTTGGTGTGAAATGGGCATGTAGGGGAGCCCTGGGTATTTCTCCCAGAATATATGTGGTGAGAGTAAAGGGGTGTGACTGATTCTTGGGGTACTGTCTAGGCCCTGTAGCCCTGGATTTGTACAGTCATCAGTGACAAGATTTCTAATTCTTTAACAAGCCTCTAAGGCACCATTCTTTTCAACTAAGTAAGATTATGTCCATTTATGGAAGGAAACTTACAAGTAATTATTATTGACCAAAATAACTGTGACTAGCCTCTCCCAGAGTCTGAAAATCACCTTTTTTTTTTTTTTAATGTTTATTTATTTATTTTGAGAGAGCGAGAGCAAGAACAAGGCAGGGGCAGAGAGAGAGAGGAAGAGAGAGAACCCCAAGCAGGCTCCATGCTGTCAGTGCAGAAACCAACTCAGGGTTCCACGAACCGTGAGATCATGACCTGAGCTGAAATCAAGAGTCAGAAGCTTAACTGACTGAGCCACCCAGGCGCCCCTGAAAATCACTTAAAAAAAAGTTTACTCATAAGTATGAGGGGATGCTTCTTGTTTCTGAAACTTTAGGCCAAAAATTTGTATGACATAGCCTCATGGAGCAGAAAGAACCCTTAAAATCATCCCTTTTGATTGTCTCCATTTATGATGGAACTAAGGCCTGGGGAAGAGACTGATCATGATCTCATAGCTTCATTTACCAGCTAATTTACCAGGTAATTTATGATGGTCCTACAGCCTATCTGTGCCTGAGCTGGAACTAAAACTTAAATCTCCAGTTTTCTGAGCTTGTCTCAACCATTAATTTACCTGGCCTGATGTTTGAGGAGTCCACAGGACTCATCTGACAAATATTTTTGTTCATCTACTCTCTGCCAGGCTTGATGCTCAGACCAGGGACCCATTAGGGAACAAACTCCATGTGATATTGCCCTCAGGGAAGTTACCTTCTGGAGGTGGATCTCATTTGTTCCCTCGAATGTGACAATCTGTATTCTGATCCCTCCTAGGCACGACCCTTTCGTGCCATCCTCACTACTTTAGAAAATATTAAAATGTATTTTTGTCCCATTTTTGAAGACTTTTGGCAGCTAGATCAATATAGGTCCCACTTTAGCCGGGAGAAAAGAAATGATCCAAAAGTAAAGTGGAAAACTAGAAATTTCCCCTGATAATTTAATCATTGTAAAATTATTTTAGCAATATCAAACTAGCAGCCAAACTAACCAGATAACTGCAGCTCCGTACCTCATTTAGATCCTGTAGACTGAGTCTAAGGAGGACGCAAGGATTTGAGCAGTTCCCTAGTTGCACAACCCAGTGATGCCCAGAGTGGAGGAGAAATTGTCTCTTCCTGGGCTTTGTGAGTCTTCTTAGATGAAAAGATGTGAACCCTGGTTTAACATCTGAAATCAGAGACCACTCACTCTACATATATGTTGAAAGCTTATGTTTGACACTTAGAACTCTGCAGTAGAGAGTGGAAAGCAAAGATTCCCTAAAACAAAGGGAGATTATAAAGACGGGTTTATTTATGATTTGTGGACAGACAATAGTCTGGCAATGATGTGAGGCCTAACCCATAAAGTAGTTGCCAACTCTTTGCACTGCCAGCCTAGCCTTTTGATCTGGTTTTTGTTGTTGGGCATATCACAGTGTTTCTTCAGGTTCAGGCTGGCAACTGACCTTTGGATCTGGGACCCAGTTGACTGTTGTACCTGGTAGGCCTCCACAATCAAATTCTATTTGCACTGATCTATTAATCTATTAATGTCTACTGTACATACATGTAAGTTAATGGGCCTGGGGTTGAGGCTGGTGGAGAGACACCAACAGCACATGCCCAAAAGGGTAATGTAAGAAGAGAAGTATTTATCAAAGACCAAAGAGAAAGAGAAGGCTTTTTGCTAAGTTTGGAAGGGGAGTTGAAAAATGAGTGGAGAAGAAGCTATCCTAACCTAGAAGAATGCTGAATAATAGGAACAGATTCCATAAAGGGAGTCTCTGTGTCTCATAACATTTCCATTTGAGCCAGACCGAATGCTACAAGATGGTTTTACCAGGAACTAACTATCTTAAACCAAGTCTAGTTAGCCAGCCATATTTCTAGCCTATTCTAGCTTATTTCTACTGCTAAACACAAACATGCCTATTTAAGATATTTAAATGAAGCTCTCTTTCTATAGCTCTCTGGTGCCCTTCCAGCAAAGTGTTCCCGTAACACACTGCTTATCATTTCTACAAGTGAGAACAAGTAAACCCCTTGCCCTCCAAAACTGCCTAAGTATTATAATTACTTGGCTTCGACTGAAGTCACCTCTATTTTATTTCTCATAACTGTGTTCATTTGTTGAGATTTGTTTAAATCCAAACTGTGTGGGCGTCTAACTGTTGGCACTGAGCTTCCCTTTCTGTTCTTATTGTCAGCAAAATATTTTGCTCATAAATAATGTTTCATCTAGACTTGCAAATGACAGCCAGCACTGAGGCCTCTTTTCTTCTTCTTTGCTAAAGAGAACATGCAGGCAGAAAACATACACACACACACACACACACACACACACACACACACACACACAAGCCAAAATGTACGGTGAGAAGGAGAGTGTTGGAAGGAGGCTGGAAGGAGAGTGTTGATGTGGATGTTAAAGTACATTTGGTTATGTAGTGTAGGTACTCTGACAGATAGGACACAGGGATCTTGGTGGATGATACATACAGACTACAGCAAACCAGCTGGTGTGGTTTAAGATATCATTAAAAGTAGCCCAGCTCAAGTTGTCAAGCACACAGATCCAGGTACAGACCGAGGGAGAGAAGCTTCCAGATAGCCCTGGAACTAAAGGCAGAGAGTAGGGATTTTTCTCACAGTCCAGTCCACCTGAGGAGAATTTTCATTTATAATTAGGAAAAGAAAAAGGTAAAAAGCATTTACTGGCAGTGTCCTTGTTGCAAATATTGTGTGTATGGAGCACAGAAGACATAAGAATGAACCCAAGCAGAAAACTAAAGAAAAGAAATCGATAAAACCACTGGAGAAAATCAGTTGCCCTTATCTTGCCTGTCTCTGATAATGAATGTGTCTTCTTGGCTCATTCCTCACTTTGGTTCTTGAATTTTCTAGGAAAAGAGCAAGAAGTTGGTGGGGTTGAGTGAGGCTTGACCTACCTTGGTTGGTCTCCTCTGTTTAACCACCTCCCTTTTAGGAAGTCCAGGACTTTTTGTAATGATAGTAAACACGGTGTACAACTCTAACATATATTACTTTGGCTCTGGAACCAAGCTCAGCGTAAAGCCAAGTAAGTTATAATTGTCTATAAGTGAAAGTCACCAACATATTATCCTAAATTCTTCTTACCAGTTTGTATTTGTTTTGAGTTCTTTATTTTGTGTTTTGGGTTCCCCCCCCCATAACAATTTATCATTCCTTGTTCATATGTCTCTTAAACAGATATAAAACATAGTAAGCAAGTCCTATGATTCAGTAAACATTCTGAAACTGCCGACCCTACTCTTGGGATGGCATCCTATATATGAAAAATTCCCAAAGTTTAACTGCTGGCAATTTTTTACTAGTTGACAAAGGAGCCTTAGGATATAATTTAAAGTACCTATGAACGTTCCAGGTTTCAGAGAGAAGATGTGACAAACTAAAATTATATGCATCTTCTAAGATGAAAAGAATTAATCTTGATCTTCCTGATGAACTCTTACTGAATGCTTGCTGTGTGCTGTATAAAGTACTGTATAAAGTGCGTCTCCTACTTAAACTCATATTGCCTTCTGAACAATCCCCCAGGATGGATATTAGCATCCCCTGCTTTCTTCACAAATGAGGAAACTCTGTGAAAGTAAAAGCCAAAGCAAGAGGTTAGAATAGTTACCAAGGGCTTCTTACATAGGGGAGTAAAGGTAGGCCCGGAGGCAGCCTGCCTGCCGCAGCCCACAGTCTTGATGAGGTTAGTGTAGGTAGACCTAGCACTGTGGCACTAGTGGCTACAACTACGTTTTTGGAGCAGGAACCACAGTAACTGTAAGAGCAAGTAAGTAAGAAGGAAAGGGTCAGAATCATTTTTAAATAAAATGGTGGCTACGGTTATGGGCAGTTTCACCTGGGAAACTCAATGGTCAGTAGCTATGTTCCCAAAAAGCTTTCCCAGTTTGCATTAGGATCCTAAGATTTCTACTTCACTCGTCTCCCTCACCTCCTCTTTGACCCCAGAAATGGCTCTCCCCATCAGGTACACCTTCACCACGATAAATTTGTTGAGGGCAAGGGCTTCACGGTCAGCTAAAAATCAAGCTAACTATCTGAAATGGTCTCAGGTCCCTGAAGAAAGAGTGAGAGAGGATGTCACTGTACTCTATTAAGATGAGATATCTCTTTTCAAATATTTGAAGAACTGCCATGTAGACGAGGAAGGGGTTAGTACAAAGGCAAAAACAAAACCGGTGGTTGCGAGGAGATGTATCTCAGCCTCTGGTGGAATCTTTTTGAACTAGGAGAACTGCCCTGCCTTGGAAAGGCTGCTTGGGAAGTCCAGAGCTCTTCTTCCTTGGAGATCCTCACTCTGGGTCCTTAAGGCTAGTAAGCACTGGATGTTAGAGAAGGGATGTCTACACCATTTTAGCTATGGGCTGAATCACCTCTGTGCTCCCTTTTAAGTCGTAAGTGCTAACATCCCAGGATTCAAGCCTAGAGGATGAAAAGGTGAGAGCCCAGGCCTGTTCCCTCTATTTTTATTATTTTGATAGCTGAAGAAATCGGTCACCAAATTATTCATGAAGTAAAGGCTATTTGGGATTTTTTAAGCCTAGTAGATGGTGGGGCATGATTTCCCAGTGCAGTAAATGGGAAAATAAAAGGGGGTATCTGGAAGGGAAAAAGAAAGAGGAGAAAAGAGAAATGCCTGGCAGGAGGACCAGAGGTTGAATGAGGGAAATGAGGTGATTTTGCAGAGGGCAGATCTAGTCTATCAAAGTTTTCACGAGTTCAGCTTTGGAAAGGGATCCAAACATAATGTCAATCCAAGTAAGTGAGCAGTCTTTTATACTGGGAAATAGGGCCAGGGAAGCAAAGTTCCTTCCAATTTCAACCCTCTCAAAAGGACGTGTAATTGCTTTCTGACGGGAGGGGCCTCTGCAGGTGGGAAGGCTATTGTTACCACTGTAGACCGTTTGTCCCCTGAGAGAGCCTATGAGGACTGACTGTCCAGCTAAGACTGCTGGCTGCACAAGAAAAACACTTAAAGCCATTTAAAGAGGATGGAGGTGGATTTTCAACCCTATCCCCAGGGCAGGAGACAAGTGGTTGGGGAACATCAACACCAGGTTCATGTAAAGGGGGCCAGCACTGTGTCGATAGAGGCTCAACCTTAGGGAAGCTGTACTTTGGAAAAGGAACTCAGCTAACTGTACAGCCTGGTGAGTGGGTTGTTTTTGACTCTAGGGAAACATCACTGTGAATAAACTGAAAGGGAAATGAATGAATTCCCTTAAACTAAGGGAACATGTGTACTGCCCCTCCTAGAGGACCCTCCTTGCTAGGTAGACTGGGATGGGGAGGCAAAAGGAAGGTCAAGATGACTTAGGGTCCCTTTTAGGAACTTGAGAATCTAAAAGGAGACTGTGTTCATCCCCACCAAAGGCAAAAGAGAAGGGCAATCCCACTAGAGTGTGTGAGGCTTCTTGCAACATACACTCTGGTTTTATACCCAATGCTTGGGGAAAGATTTGGCCCTCGGCCCAGAATGGGTATGCCAAGTTGGAGGATAGATTTACAAGGTTTATTTTTGTTGAGTCCTGTAGTTCTTGGTCATCTCGCTGTTAGAAGTGCCATCAACTGTTATACTCCTTTCTTATCAAGAATGACTTCTCCATTGTATTCTGTAAACTTTCCCCAAGAAGGCTCCTTACCCCCTTCCTTAACACTAGCCTCACCACTGGAGGCTCTAGAATAGCTAGAGGAAGTCTGGGTTTGAAACTTAGACCAAGGAAAGTAAAGCTGATCCATAGTGCAGAGCAACTCAGAGAGCCTAGGTGGACCCACTAATGTATCCTTCCTCCCTTTGGCATCTTCCTTTGGCACTAAATTGAGTATAGAGACCCTAATGGTGCATGCCTGTGTGTGATTGTGTTTATCAGCATTTCCACCCTGGAAGCATGAATGGCCTGGAAGGTTTCCAGGGCTTAGGGGGCTTCCTGTTCTCAGGTTTCTCTGTGGGTTAAAAATGGTCAAACGGACCCCTGAATGAAGCTATGGTTGAGAGCTATTAACTTCACTCATAGATCTAGGTCCAAGCAGCCAAAGCAGAGAAATAAGTAAATATATGATTGGGTTAGACCCAAATATGTGCCCACTTCCAGGCATTCCAGCTCTATAATGTGGGTACAGCAATAGCAAACAGGATTATCCTAAATACCACATCCCCCCCCCCACTTTGTCAAGGCTGTAGGAAATGTCCTTGGTCAAGTATCTACAGAGTCCCTTGGTCCCTTTGGGTTTTGATGGCCTCAAATCACCATGTGACCAACACTGCAGGAAACAAGCTAATTTTTGGAGGAGAAACTAGGGTGTTAGTCAAACCAAGTGACTACTGGCACTTGAGCCACAATTCTGTTTCTAGCAGTGAAGCCAGAACTCAGCCGTTAATGTGCTACGTCAGCCCAAAGTAATCTGTCCCAAATTTGCCTTAAAAATGTTTAATCTTGCTCTTATGCACAAACATGTATATACAAATTCATTATGGATGAAAGATATTGCTACGTTGATATTTTGTCTATTTTCTTAAGGAAAACGATTAAGGTATATTTTTCTTATTTCTTCACATCTTTTATCTGATTGTCTCAAGAAGCAGAGGATGGTGGAAAGGTGTGCTTCTCTTTATTCAGAGTGGTTAAGTGATTTGAACATGGACACAATAGCAGGGCAAGGACTCACGTTTTCTAAGGCTCAATATATTGCTGTCTGTACAGGCTACAACCTCAATAACTAGCATTCTGATTTATCTCCCCTGGCCCTCATTTTTCCCAATTAATGCAACTGAAATATTGGTAACTCTTATCTCCCAGCTCATAGAAAGCATATGAGCATTAAAAAAACATTGCTCTGAAAAAGAGTTGAGCTGGAGGTTTGCTTGGGGTTTTTGCAGGAGAGGAGGGGTGATAGGGGAGAAGTATTGTTTTTGTTGCTGATGATATTGTCTTTTTCAGTGCGGAAGAGAATAAGAAAGGGAGGAATATTTGAAAGACAAGGTGATGTGATCAACACATGAATGTGTACAAAATAAATCATTAAGACATTCAACTAGGAGCCAAAAGATAATGTGGACCCAGCTCAACCACTCACCAACTCTGTGCCATGGGAATACCATTCAAGTTCTCTAAGCCTCAGTTCATCTGTCACATGGAGATAATGATTCCAGCTCTGCCTCGCTCAAAGGATTTTGTGAGATTCAAATGAGATAGTGTGTATGTGAAATCTCTTTGAAAAGTGTGGGCAGTCAGATGACTCGTAATTTTTAAAAAGTCAGATTTTATGAAAAACTCTATTGGAGGGTAACCCTGAGGTTTAACAAAGTTCAGCTATGGCAGGGAAAGGGTTTAACTGTGATATTGGATGAACCCTTCCCATTATGAGAAAATAGAACATGGTAATTATTGAGCAGGATTGTCCCCTGGAGATTATCAAAAACCTGAGATCACTGAAGAGACAAATGTGTGAGTTGGGGAGCTTGTAGTAAATGGTTTCAGAGGTTTCCTAACATCCCAAAGAGTATATGCGTTTAAGACCTTTCTTGAGTTTTACCTAAATACAGGCTTAGTGTGGAGTTGGGTTTCAACCAAGTGAGAGAACCTGGGAAGATTCCCACACTTAAAAGTGAAGCACCCTTTGGTTTTTGCGAGGACATAGATCACTGTGGTATTTCAAATACCCAGAAGCTGGTGTTCGGGAAGGGGACTATGGTAAAGGTGGATCTTAGTAAGTATCACCACATGTATTCACACATGTAACAAGCTTTTGTGGAAGTCTCAGTGGACTTCCAGGTATCTTCAGTTTATGCGGATTTATTGGGGAGCAGAGCATTCTCTGTGTCTGCCCCATCCTAACTGTAAGATTTCATTCTGCTAGGTAATAGTTTGCATTCTTTGCCAACTTAATAGGAAAGCAGAATGGAGAGGCTGCCCCTCTCTCTCTCTCTCTTTCTCTCTCTCTCTCTCTCTGTCTCTTTAATTTTTTTTATGTTTATTGATTTTTGAGGTGGAGGGGAGAGAGGGAGACACAGAATTTGAAGCAGGCTCCAGGCTCTGAGCTGTCAGCATAGAGCCCAATGCAGGGCTTAAACCCACAAACTGTGAGATCATGACCTAAGCCAAAGTTGGACACTTAATCGACTGAACCACCCAGGCACCTCATCTCACTCTCTCTCTCTTTTTTTAATTGAAATGAAGGAAACCTCTTCATGTTAGTAGCCAGTTCATCAGAAAAACCTGTTCTGAAATACCAACACCTTCTCTTATGGCTGGTGTCTTCTCACAACCTTGATGCCCTCAATGGCCAGTACCAGCTTCCAACTACCCAAATAACATCCCAAAATCACTTTGGAAAAACCCCTGTCTCACTTTAACTTTTCTAACCAGGAATTTACATGGTAGAACTAGACCTAGTACTTCAGCAGAGAGAAGGCATGATCTAAGCCTCCATATCCACGGTTGATGCTATGTGATTTGGATCCAGGCTTTAATCTCTCAAGCCCTCAATTTGCTTACCTGTAAATGGAGGTGATGATTAATTCCTCCATGCCTGGATCTCACATCCTCAGAGAGACTTTTCCTGCCCAGTCAATCCAACAAGCCATCAAACCCAGCTGCTGCCTGGTTGTTTTCTATCCCATTGCCCAGCCTGATTTTATTCATGCATTTCCATCACTTGACATTATATTATCAGGACATTATATTTTTATGTGTGTCACTCCCTAGACTGACAACATACAGGTGGTAGACGGGAATGGTGTCAAAGAGGCCCTCCACTATATCACTTATGCCTAGTTCAGTGCCTTACACACAGAGGTGTTCAGTGACTAGTTATCGAGTGAGTGTAGGACCTATCCTCCTCCTTACAAAGTAACAGAGCTTTGTTATTGCATACCCAAACACTAAAGCCCACTGAGTTCCTTGCAGAGGGTAAGGACAGAATACGAGATTTCCATTGTTTATAGTGATAAACAAGGTAGAGTGAATGGGTACTTGAGGTATTTGTAGGGCCTCATTTCACTGTGCCTACCAGGGGGCAAGTACGTTGACTTTTGGGAAGGGAACCATGCTATCAGTGAGCTCCAGTAAGTATCTGGTTATTACTGATTATAAACTTGTGCTTATCGTGTAGTCTTCTATTGCACAGGGGACTAAATGTCTCCTTATTCTTTAACTCAATGAGTATTGGGGTTTAGTGATGAAAGCCATTAAAACAAAATAAAAAAAGGGATGCTGTCCCCATCCCTAATACTCCAACGATATCCCACGTTCCACTCCATGCTCATAAAACTTTTAGATACATTAAAAAGATAAAAGAAAGATTATCTACAGGGATAGAGCCAATTTGCTAACCACTGGTAAAATGAGATTGTGAGCAGGTGTTGGTTCTGAAGTAAAAATGGGGGTCAGAGCTGATAAGTATGGCTGTTAAAAAACGAGATTACTTGGTGAAAAATTGCAAATCATTTTGAAGGAAATGAGTGTCAGCACTGTCTAGAGAATATCACTTGAAATCTTCTCAGGCTTTCCCCTACATCACTACTATTGTGTCCTGAAAAGAGGCTTTCACAGACTTAATTCCATAGTCTTTATTCCAGTGATTTAAGAAAAGGGGAGGGGGTGCGGAATCCCAGACAGAGCTCTCATGAGGGAGGGGAGAGGCATGTTAACCACATTAATCTATTATCAAGGTAGCTCATGTATTGTCAGGCAGCACGGTGCAGTGGTTTATAACACATTCATCTTTGGCAGTGGGACACGATTATTAGTAAAACCCAGTAAGTAGACAATATGTCACTAAGGTAGGAGACTTAATGTGGCTACTGAGACCCATTGAACTTACTGCAGTATTTGTAGGGCCCAAGTGTCAAGAAATTAATGGTTTATGCAGACTTAAGTGCATTCTGATGTAGCAAAAAATGTTAAAATAATGGCATAGAGGATACAAAGATCTAGCTGTGGAGAAAAATAGGCATGGAGATGAACCAAAAATAACATACTGAAACAGCCCAGCCAAGGAGTTGATTCAAAGAAAAAGGCAGAAACTTTGGCTGAGCCAGTTCTTCTAACCTTGGCTTGATTAGTGCATCTGGGCCACAGTTTCTTCGTCAGTACAATGAAAATATTTAACATCAGCTCATAAGTAATTTTAAAACCAAAATAAGATAATATATTTTAAAGTATTCTATAAATTATTAAATGCTATACACATGTAAAATAACATCTGTTTTCAGAACAAAAAGAAAATGCTAGGTCAGCTAGTATAATTCTTTCAAGGAATTACATATGTAGGATATATATATAGGTTCTTAGTACACTAGCCATTTTCATGTGGATCTATAGCCATAGTCATTAGATCCTTCTTCTGAGGTACAGTGACATGTATGTTACCCAAATGTAAATGGCAGGAGAAAGGAAGCCATTTTTGTAAAGGCCTGAATTACAGTGACTACTGGGGGTAACCAAAAGGTTACCTTTGGAACTGGAACAAAGCTCGAAGTCACCCCAGGTAAGTCTAAATTCCCAAGCATTTCTTCTTCCTTATGTCATCTCCTCTCCAATTATAACATTTGGAGTACATGATAGGATATAATAGGCCTTTCTGACTATTTTCAGAATATTTAAATAAAGAAGTGGGAGAAGGATAGCCTCAGCTGTCCTTTAACATTCTAATAGTATTCTTCTGTGCAAGTCGTGCTCTTTCTTAATAGAAGAGAAAGGCAAGATATTACTTGTGAGGCCCATGGAAAATAGTAGATACGCAACAGATAAGAACTAAAGAGAAGACAAGTGGTGTTTTTTACCAGACCTGAAGCAGACAGGGTGTCCTTTAATCAGAAGGACACCTGGCTTTGTGGGCAGAACAGGACTTGAGTAAGTAACAAGGCTACACTGAGTCTGCAAAAAAAGTTGACTAGGGGAATGGGAAGCTGTCACTCATAATGACCTAGATGCCACTCCATAAAGTTTCAGATGGATTGAAGTTAAAATTAGGAGAGACACTATGGCAGGAATCTAAAAATTGATAACTGTAATGGAAACAATAAAAGGACTAGATTTATCTGTTGGATAAATAGAGTTGAAAATCATGAGTTTGATGGTGATAAACCAGAGATGTGGGTATATAGAGACTTCATTTTAAGTGTTGCACAATAAATGCCCAAATTTGTGTCAAATGGCCTGTGTGTTGTGTAGAATACAAAAAGAAAGCAAAGATGGAACCCCCGTTATAGATGAAAGGGTTCTACCTCTTGGTTGGGGGTATGAGAAGAGTGTAGACTTGTGGGTGTTTTTGGCTGACTAAGAAACAACTGTGGGAAGGGCCTAGGTTATACATGGGTCTTTGGGAGTGGGACTCGACTGCTGGTCAGGCCTGGTGAGTAGAATATCAGATGAATAATGGAAAGATAGAGGACAAAATGTCTTCATGTCTCAAGAAATGATTGTGTAATGGAGGATGAGCTGGAGTTTTACGGGATCACTGTTAACTAGAGTTCTGACATCTGGCTCTAGCAGGAGAATTAACCCCAAGTAGCCATAATCTTCCTCTAAAAGGGACAAGGAGGAAGATTCTTCTCTTGAAGCTCCTCTACGATTTACCTGTCCTATGCTAAAATGTCTTGTGCGCCCAAGCCATTTGTGTCTTTCATAGTGGTAATGGTTCTACCTGCTCAGCCTCAGATCACCTGGTCTTTATTTGTAAAATAAGAATAATAATATCTAGGCAGTTGTGGCCTGAATGAGATAATGTACTATATGGTTATTAACCTGCTTGGCATGTAATAGGTTCTCCATAAATGGTTTTCTTTCGCCTTCCCTAAGTAGATTAGAGGTTGCAAAGCCCAACACTGGAAGGCCATTTTTGTGTGGGTGTTTGCTATGGTGTGAATGTCAGGATACAACAAACTCATCTTTGGTAAAGGGACCATGCTTCTAGTCTCTCCAGGTAAATGTTGACCCCACCCTGCCCTTATTTTCTCTTGCCTACCTTAAGGCTTCTACATGTACTTACGTGTGTTTTACCCTTATGGATGCATCTTCCTTGTTTTATCAGGCAACCTATGAAATTTAAGATTGAGCCTTTATGGGGAACATTTAAAAATGAAAATAGGCAATTGAAGAGTTGGAAATAACAGTAGAATCAGTTCACTGGGTCAGAATGGTGCAGAGACTAACACTCTAGACAATTAGGACAAACCGGGTATCTTTGGAAATAGGCTGGCTTCCTGTTTGAAGCCTGGCTGTACTTTCTCCCCAGGCATCCCTCCCATTCCTCTTACCCTCCATATCCCAAATTTAGCTATGGGATCTTGGATAATCTGTGACACATACAGCTATGGAAACCTTTCATTACTGAGAAGCTCTTCCCATTAAAACTGAAAGATCCTTGAAAGCAGACTCTTGTTATATCCCATGAAGCATCTAATATGGTCCTTTTACAATGTAAGTGCTTCATAAGTGCTTGTTTAATGGAAATCAAGCACCTAAAGAAATAAGGTTTCCAGGCCAAGGGGAAGAAGAGATAAAGTAAATGACAACATCCAGAATGTGGTGAAGAGGGGAAGACTCTAGATTAGAAATCAAACAGATCCATGTTTGGTCTCTACTACCAACTAGCAGTGGAACTTTGGACAGATCTCTGGCTCTGGGCCTCAGTTTTCTCTTCTGTAAATGGGGAAGCAGGTCTGCATGGCCTCTCTGCCCACCCTAGCACCAGGAGGTATGAATTTATTCCACGGCAGGGGGGATGCTTTTTTCTCCTACAAATAAGTCAAGTAGCTATCTGAAATCTTGAGTGTTTTCTAACTCATTAGGGTAAATCAGGAAAAGAGGTGAAGTGACAGAATTTATTGTGAGGCATCAGACACTGTGGGACTCACTGGGAGGAACAACAAACTCACCTTTGGGACAGGCACATGGCTGAAGGTGGAGCTGAGTAAGTAGTAACTACAAAACGTATTCTGGTGTCAGTGAACAGGTGAAAAGGAGATGTCATTTGCATCATTTGTATCTTATTTATAATTAACTATAATCTAGTACTGATGTATTAAGAACTATGGCACCCAGACAAATCAGTGAAAGTATTCAAAGACTATACAAGCACATTTTCTCTGGGATAGGATTTAGTGAACCATTAAGACTTTTCCCAAGATATGACGCTGGCAGAAGTTCTGTCTAATATCAGAGTTTTTAGCACTGCAAGTGAGCTAAATGGAGCCCGATCGAGAGGAAAAGCTAGAAGAGCAGAAAATTGCATGGCCATGATCTAATGGATGCTTTCTACTTCCAATGCCATTGACTCAGAGATGAACTGGGGGAAGGATGTTCAAGGTCATTTTATCCATGCCCCAAATAAGCTACACCAAATTCACTCCAGAGATTGTGTCCCTTTACACTAAACATTGTTCAAGAAGAGTCAGTGAAGTGCAGAGAAATGAGCCCAGGGCTTCTGGTTTCAGTCTAGCATTCTCAACTTGGCCCCAGCTGGTGGTGTAACATTGAAAAAGTCATTGCCCCTCTGTGTGCCTTAGACTCCTCCTGCGTGAGATGAGTGGGGGAAAAACACTCAAAATCTGTGGTTCTGGGACCTCACTCATATACCACTCTAGAGTTTATATGACTCAAGGGCACAGACTTATGGCTATTTCATAAATTCTACAACCCTGAGAAAATAATATTGTTAATCAATAATGTAACTTATCATAGAAACAGTAACTCCCTTGTGCCTATGATGTATGGATGCGATGTTAGGTACATAACACATGGTATTGTTTATACTCAAACAACTCTAGGGGGCAGGAGGCAGTATCCCTATTTTACAGAAGAGGAAACTGAGGCTCAAAGAAGTAATTGCCTGAGATCCCAGTGTTAGTGAGTAGAAAAGTCTAGATTCAAACCAAGGTCTGCCTGATCTCAAAGCCTTGCTCTTTCTACTACATTCTGTCACAGACCCTGTGTCAGGGCTTACTTAGAAATGAGAGACAATGCCAATCACCGTGAGTAAGGAAAAACATGGAATTTATCTTTTTATTCTTAAATATTGCCATCACTTAGAGATGGAGATTTGGGAGATCTTGACCTGAATTCCCCAAGAGTCCAAAGGATTCTCGTCCCCTTTTCATGAAAAGACAAAAAGTACCAGGGATACTGGGAACATTTACCCCATGGACACAGAGGAGCTGCCAATAACCACTGTCCTGATGCTCCCTTTCCCTGGCTGTATCTTATATTTTCCCCAGGTAGACCAGTCACCAGTGTAACTGATCGGCAAGTGCCCAACACAAGTGTGAGTTATAGAAAATGTAACAGTAAGGGCACTTTGGACATTGCTGAATCACAGAACATCAGCTCTGAATGGGAGCTTAGACATCATCTAATTCTGTCCTCTTTACTTTTACAACAAGGACATTAAGAGCCAGGGAGGTTGGTTGAATTGTCAACCTCATAAAGTCAGTGAGAAGTAGGGCTGGGACTAAAGCCTGGGGATTCTGGTGCCTGGATTTCACAGAATAGTGACTAGTGTTTGGTGAACCTGGTAGGAAGTGTGAGATATGTTCAACACAGGAAAAAAACAAATGGGTTTTACTACAGGAGTATTAAAAAAGTGTTCCTTTTTATTAGCACCTTCCAGTAGGCACCCTGGGCCTGTTCCCCAGCTATGGTATAAAAATGGAAGGAGAAGGAAATGGCCCATTTTGTCATAGCACAAATCACTGTGGGAAATACTATAGGCTCCAAAGTTGTCTTTGGGCCAGGAACAAGACTATTTGTCAAAACAAGTAAGTTCTATGAAATGATCTGATTGGGATTACAGCTGAGGGACATACATTTTCATTGATTTATTTGAGGGGATGGGCATGGTTTTGTCTGCTACTTAAATAAGAAGATAGGTTGGCAATGATAGTGTCGCATTATTATCCATGAGCATCATGAATTCAAGAAACACGTCCTGCACACCTAGCAAGTGTGGATGGATAAAACTACCCTAGGTTCTGGATAGAACTGAAATTCTGTAATTATACGAATGACCTTTTCAACCTGAATTTTCATAACATTTTTTTATATAATCTACTGTATATAGAGTGGGATCTCCTATTGGGTTCTTCCTTATTTCTTGTCATCTTCCAATGGTCTTAGGAAAATGAAGGGTAAATAGTAAAATTATATGCCTTCTCCCACTTTGGTACATGCACACAGATGCAGGAATATGCTTAGTAACTAACCTTTGTGTGACATAGGAATCCCAGGCTCAGGCTCAGTGGGTGCCATTTTGTATAGAGTTATGTCAGAGTGTGAACACAGGCATTCAGAAACTCATATTTGGAACTGGCACCCAACTTCTGATCAGCCCAAGTAAGTCAGAACTCCTGAAATGTGTAAACCCATCTCCAAAACTGGGTTTACATTTTTATATGTAGCATTTAGCATGGTCTGTAATAGAACATCATTATGACTAGTACTACTGCTATTTTGTTATTATTGATAATAACAATGCTGCTAACTCAGAATATATATTTTCTACCATATTATTTTTTTTTTACCTTTTAAAGAGAGTCAGTGTCAAGGTATCAGGAGGTAAATGTTTGAGTTTCCTTTGGGATCAAGTAACTTAGTTGTTCATTCAGATGCTCCCCTTCTCTGCTGAGGGTCAATATGAACCTCAAAATGTTTTGGATTTTATACTGCCTCCTTATTGTCTGTCTTAGAAAAGTTTCCTTGATTTTCCCCTGCCTAGGTACTTAGATTTTGCAACTTACATTTATCCAGAGTATACTTTGCTTTGAACCTCTCCCATAACTGGCCTCCTTGTCCCAATAATTATGCACAGTAAAAATCAGTTCAACTGTTTATGATCACTGGGTCTCATCAATAAGCTAGGGACCACAGCTGCTTTTAAAAAAAGAAAGAAAGAAAAAAAGAAGCATAAGATACGGCCCCTGCTCTCAGAAGTTCCAGTCTTATCAGAGAAACAATATATTGAAACTTATATATTGAAAGTCTAACAATAACTTACATGTGAATGTGCCAAGATGGGTACTGTATGTGGTCATGCACAAGACCTGGGACCTGGCAGGGAGTCCTGTTGGCTGGAGACAGGACAGTGGTGACAAGGGTCAGTCCGCATTCCCAGGCAGAGACCAAGCATGATTCCACCTACGTGCTTCTGGAAAAGGACTTATGTCTGTTATCTGCTGAGATGTTTGACTTTCTTGAGGACAAAAAGCCCCCTGGGCAGAATCCTTGAGTGAGGTGAGGATAGAAACTGCAATAAGTCAGGCTGAGTCACCAGGACTCTTACTCAGCCCCAGAGAGGAAGAGGTGACTGAGTCATGCCAAGGCATGTTTTTAGCACGGAGCCCGAGCAGGGCATGCTGGAAATGCTCTCGCTCCTACTCTTCTTTCTGGCAAAGTGAAAAATACATTTTTGCGTATGTTACCCAAGAAAAGGGTACCTTCTTTTCAGGTGTGTCAGCTGAGGTAAGAAAATGCCTCCCCGGTGCCTTGTAATTTCCATCTTTAGAAATACACCTACCCTGACCTAGATTGGAGGCTGGTTTTTCCCCAACCTTTTGTGAAGGCTCTGTTCCCCACCCCACCCCCCCATCCCCAGAGGAAAATAGCCAGAGGCTGTGTTTGTTGATAGCTATGATGAGGAATAGGGAGGCCAGTGGGAGGTGGCAGAGGTGGTTGTAGTATGCATTACAGGGAAAACAGAAGGATCAGGCTTTCCAGGTTCCCAGCTTTTTTTTTTTTTTAATGTTTATTTTTGAGAGAGATTGAGAGAGAGAGAGAGGGACAGAGTATGAGTGGGGGAGTGGCAGAGAGAGAGAGGGAGACACAGAATCTGAAGCAGGCTCCAGGCTCTGAGCTGTCAGTGCAGAGCCCAATGTAGGGCTTGAACTCACGAAGTGTGAGATCATGACCTGAGCCAAAGTTGGACGTTCAACTGACTGAGCCACCCAGGTGTCCCTCTAGGTCCCCAGCTTTTAGAGCTCCAGTGAAGGGTGTGTGTCCTTCATGAGAGGGTGCACAAAACCAGGACCTTTTTGTAATGCTCTTACCCAGAGTGTGGCTATGGGAACAACAGACTCACTTTTGGGAAGGGGACCCAGGTGATGGTCACACCAGGTAAGTGAGCTGGGATCCTCCTGTACAAATGACCTCCCTCCCATCACCCCCAAACACTGTTCCAACCCCCAGCGCTGGACAACTTCTTCTGTCCGTGGGGGCAGGGGACATGTCATTCATCGATGCCACACCTAAGGTTCTTAGACAGTGACTGTCCCAAACCTTTGCCTGTCCTTTGTTTCTTTTACCCTCCGCTTCTCTCAGCATCGCCACTGACCATGCTCCCATCCTCCATGAAAATCTGCCCTGCTCTTCCCTGAGATTGGGTTTCAAATTGCACAAGGACCCACAGAGGTGAGAGCTGGAAGGGGCCTTGGGGACATCTTGTTCTTGTTGTAGGGGGAGCCAGAGGCCCAGAGTCCAAGCACCTGTCCAGGGCCATGCTGGGCAGGCAGTGAAAGGCAGGGGCGAGGCCCCAGCCCCTCACTCAGCAAGCCCTGAGCTCAGCAAAGACACACAACTCTTTGCTAATCTGACTCTCAAGCCTAGTGCAAGGTAAGCCCTCTGAGGACCAGCAGCAGGCACTGGCCAGGAAACCAAGAGCTGAGTTCCCACCTCAGTTCAGGACCTCAGCTCAGGCCATAACTTCTGAGAGGTTAGCTTTCCCATCTCAGAAGAAGGGAGCATGGTCTCTGGTTCTCTCATCCTTCAGAGATTTTATGGAAATTCTTGTGACTTTTTTTCTCTGTGCTATGGTTCATAAAAGCCAGGCCCTGTCTGAATCAAGGTCATTAGGAATAAAGGAATAAGGGGGTGCCTGGCTGGCTCAGTCAGGAGAGCATGTGACTCTTGATCTCAGGGTCATGAGTTCAAGCCCCATATTGGGAGCTAAAAAAAAAGGAACCAAAGACCTTTGGATGCTTTGGCCTATTTCCAGGTGGTAAAGAGGGAAGGAGAAAAGTACCAATCACAGGAAGGGCCAAAATCTGCTTGGAGTCTGGCCTACAACCAGGGAAATGCAGGGACTAGACCCATGGGCCTCAATGCAGGAAGAAGCCGAGGAATGGGAAACCCTAAAGAGCTAAAGAAGGGGAAAGACAGAACAGAAGCCTTTCAGGAAAAGGAGATAGAACAGCTTCAGCACAATGTACTACCAAATGCGTCCTGGGCCCTCCAGCCTTGGAGACTTCCAGAAGCCCCTTGTATCTGACAGAAGAGCAGCAGGATCAGACCCTTAGTGTTGGCCAAGCAGGCAGGGTGGTGGTGCTGGTATTGGGGAGTCACTCCCCGCTTCTCTGCTGCCAGGAACGTGATATTCTCCTGGGTAAAGGAAGTGAGGCACTCTCCAGCCCCCACCACTGGCTCTCATCATCACGCCTTGAGGCTAAGGCTCAGGAGATTTCCTGCAACTCTCAGAGGGTCCCCAGTGTTTTTTCCCTGGATTATTGCCCCAGCACCACTCGGGCCGTCGGTAGGGGGAGGTCACATAAGACAGGATTTAGCAAAGGCTTTCCTCGCTGTGGGTATCAGGAAGCAACTACAGACCTATATTTGGAAGAGGGACCAGCCTTGTTGTTCATCCATGTGAGTATTATAGAAATTACCATTTCAATAAGGCAGATTTTGTAGACAGCAATATATTATGGAAGGATATCATAATAATGAGAGTCCGTGATGTGGTCTGCTCCATCCTTTGTTGTCTGGGAGTAACTTAGGGTGTTGGGTCTAATGAAATGGTCAAGGGTCTGCTGAACAAGGGTATTGCACGGTGCTTTCAGAGAACAAATTCTCAAGTTTTGAGAAAAGACACTTCACTCTTGATTCAGTTTCTGAAGCACGACTTTCTTCATGGCAGCCAACAGGTCTACCCCCTCCCTCAACCCTGTGGCTGAGACTCTCTCTCATACCTCCCCTTGGATCCATGAAATACCTGTCCTATGTGAAAGTGTCCCAGCCAGAGTAAGGCACCCAAGGGTGCTGGAGGGAGGGGCATGTGAGGCAGGGATGGGTCTCCTCTAGCGGTGAGAAGCCTCATTTCTTTCCCTTAGTGTAAAGCCTTGCTGGGAATCATCACATTATTAGCTATTATTTACTGAATGCCTGACATGTACCAGTGATATTCTCTGTCTTGCTCATAAGTTCTCTTGCAAGGTTCACATCCATGCTAATGTCAGGTAGCTGGTATCATGCCCATTTTACAGATAAGGAAACAGAGGCTTCCCATAAGTAACGTGCCCACGATCACACAGCTAGGAATGACAGACTTAGAGTTTAACTCAAATATATTTGACTTCTATCTGACTATTGTTTTCTTGTTATCCCTGCTACCACATCTCTCCTGCACTCTGAGAAAGAAGACCCCAGATCTCAGAGGCCACTTATTTGGTCTTTGCTTCGCCCATCCTGAGCCCTCTTGCCATGGTGACCATGGCAGCCTTGGCAAGGACTTGGCATTTCTGGAGAGATCAGTAAAGTCATTGGATTGGGTTGGCAGGATACAGGTAAGGCAGGCAGGGAAATAGAACCGTGGGCATGAGGTGACATGGAAAGAGAAATCTATCATAAAACCATGGAACAGGCTATTTAAAAGCCCTGTTCCCAAGAGTGAACACTGTGAACCCATGAGGGGACCAGGCAGCCACCCTGGGTGGCAGAGGGCAGGTATTTGTACTGCATCATATCAGGGTGCGGGGACAAGTGGCAGAGCGCTCAATTTTGGGAGTGGAACAAGACTCCAAGTGCATCCAAGTAAGTGCCTGACCTTAGATTCTAGTCAAAGACACAGAAAGTCCCTACTCTGCTTTCTTAGGTGATGAATCTGCACTTCCTGAGCCAATTTCTCATGTTTCTTCATGAGACTTGAATGTTTTGAAATTTTAATTTCCAGCCACTGGCTCAATAGTGGTTTATTTTCTAATGCTAGAAATTGCCCACGGGGATTGGCCTTTTCATCATTCCTGAGACAGACTCTTTTGCAGTTTCTAGATCCTTTTGAGACAAAAGATCTTTATCAGAAAAGAAATTATGACTGATTATGCCAAAAAATATATTTTTGTTATCATCTAGTTTTCATGAAAGGTGGGAAATTAAACTCCCCAAAGATGCTGGCCATTGGACACACTCACAAAACTCCGTATCTAATCAAGAGCTGTAGTAAGAGCTTAAAGCCTAAATAATGCAATAAAAACCATAAAAACTTCAGAAAATAGAACCATACAGAATTCAAAAGAGAAATGAAATAATGCTAATAAAAGAAGATAGAGAGCAGGACTGCATTAAAAATGAATTCAAATATTTAGAGGTCTTTTCTATTCAACAAATATTTACAAAGCACCTACTATATTCTGAGCACTATGCTAGATGTGGGGGGGGGGGGAAGGAAGGAAGGAAGGAAGGTAGGAGGGAGAGAGGGAAGGAGGGAGGGAGGGAGGGAGGGTGGAAATACAGAGTGTCTGCCACCCAGGATCTCCCAGCAGGTAAACACTCATATAAACAGACGATTCGGCACAGTGTCACCATGTTGTAGAGGAGATACATACAAGTTGCTATAGGAAGAGAGAGAAAGGCATGCCCTACCTCCTATCTTAGTTGCCCAGTACTTATATGCATTCTGCACTGTATTATAAGCTCTGTGAGGCCAGAACCCTCTCGCCTTTATCTTCACACCTCCACAGCCCAGTCCAATGCTTGGCACAAAAGTGTCACCAAACATGATTATTGAAAAAATGCCTTCCGGCTAAGGGAGTCAGAGAAGGCCTAAGCGGATGGGTAGTAACTGTTTAGAACATGTTGCTTTATTTTTTTTTACTTTTTCTTAAAGTTTATTTATTTATTTTGAGAGAGACAGAGACAGCATGAATGGGGGAAGGGGAGAGAGAGAGAATCCCAAGCAGGCTCTGCATTGCCAGTGCAGAGCCTGATGCGGGGCTCGAACCCACAAAGCCATGACGTGAGCCAAAACCAAGAGTCGGATGCTTAACTGACTGAGCCACCCAGGCATCCCAGAACACGTTGCTTTAGACAATAGTAAGTATTCCCCAATGGAGAGAGTTGTCAGACTTCAAAATGGGAGATTACATCCATCCAAATGCACATGGGTGAAATAAAGCCCATCTCTTTGGGGAAAACTTCCTCTGCTTTGACCTGTTCATTAGTGCACTTCAGCAAAGCCTCTGTCCTGCCGTGGGTCTGTTCAGGCTGTATTTAAAAAGCCTGAAACCTATCATATTCCTCAAGAACCTATCATATTCCTCAAGAACCATGTAAGAACTATAATGCCTGTGATAGGGAAGCAGCATAAATGGGTTTTACTGGCAAAAAGGAAAAAGGTCTGTTGATAAATACGTCTCGACTTGAGAGACCACCCAGGAAACTCTCCTCCATTAGGACCAGAATCTTCTTTGAAGTACACAGCTTCAAGGTGTATAGGAAGGTGTGTGGAAGGAAGACCAATAAATTCATATTTGGGAAAGGTTTTAAAGTTGCCATTGTTTCTAGAAGGTAAACTTTGCAAAGTGTTAAAGCAACGTGGTTCCTGCATCTTGATTGCATCCGTAACTGCCCTCGAGCTGTTCCTGATGGTGGCAGGAGAATTCACTATACAGCTGACTACATGTTCAGCAATTCCCCAAATAGAATGAAGCTGTTTCATGATAATTAGAAAGAAATAATCAGAATCAATGAGACCCCTAATTGTGGCCATAGGCAGAACAGATTCAGAACACAGAAAACTTAAGGATTAAAATTAGGCTAAAATTTAGAATGGAATTTTAAATTCTTAGAGCCTGAAAAAGAACTTCTAAGGAATATACATATATATCTAAACCTGTATATGTTCCACAGATGTTAATGGATGTTTTAAGAAAAAAAGATTACTGGATCAAATGGTTGGGAAGTTCTGGATTCTTTACTGCAGGACTTCTTGGAGCCTTTAAAACTAGCTAATATGCCCTGTTAGTATACAGTATACAGCACTTTCCAAACTTATTTGAACTTAGAATCTTTTTTTGCAGAAAAATTTAGAAAGAGTAGAGTTCTGTGAAATTCTCACCAAGAAGGATTTATCTAAACCACTCTCAAACTTTGAAAGATTTTTCCCCCTTTGGATGTCAACCCTAACCTTAGAAACATCTGGAGAAAGAGATTCTCAAGCCCCGTACATAACTCCCTCCTGATTCGCACAACCTTCAGAATTAAGCAATCTTCCCTGTGTGTTTCATGTGAATATTCCTATGGCAATTTTAGCCTCTCTTTTTCTCTGCCCTCAAGAAATAATAAAACTACTTTCTAAAAGAAGGGCCTTGCACAGGCCTCCATTTCATGATTCAGCCCTACCCTAGGTTTTCCATCTATTTGCCAGTGCTCTGAATTCTCTTTCAAGGTTCATTTCCTAATTAATTACTGGCTCATCTTCAGACTCTTCCAATTTTCCTCCCTCGCTTTCAGTGTGGGACCCAGAAAGGGTGTTCACCCTCCGGGAAGGCCAGAACAGCTCAAGGCTAACTATGAGGGTAAGATCTGTGGGGTTATTACACTGAAAGCTAAGAAATTAGGACTCAGTGACCCAGACTGTTTGCTAGTGTCAGAGAAAGGGTGATCTGGAGGAGTGTGTAGAACAGAGGAGATGCTGCCCCAGGAAGGCTGGGCCTGCCTAGGTTAGAGTTCTTATAAAGCACCCTGCTATTGTGTGTTGTCTGGTAGCTACAATAAGCTGATCTTTGGAGCTGGGACCAGGCTAGCTGTGCAGCTGTGTGAGTATGACCATGCACGTGTCAAGGGCCAAAGTAACTGACGACCTATGAGAAAACAGGCAATGATTTATGGCAAACGGGGAAATATTAAACACTAGTTTCCCATTTCTACAAGCTTTCTTGGTGACTTAAAATGGTCCCATTTCTCATATTAAAGACAGAAATGCCAAGAGCCAGTTGAGTAAATGAAAATCTGAGCAGAATAATTTACAGAAACATAAAAAGATTTCCAGATACTCTGTGCTCTCAAGGGAAGCTCATAATATCAGCACCAGATAATCTGATCATTCAGGAAATTAGCTCCGTGCCCTTGGGGGAAGGAATGACTTAATAGCAAACACAATGCTTGCAGGTAGCTAAATTCCTCCTTTTGGCTAATGACTTACCTTCTCACAGAATCTTCCTCTCTGGAGTTTGGTAGAGTTTTGAACCTCTCCCAGGGTAAAAGTAACCCCGACTCCTATCTGAATGGCAATTATATGATGTGACAGAGCAAGGCATGGAGGCAGGATGGTATGGGGTTCGTAGCAAATTTGAGAAGCTGGCAGATCTGGGGAAAATTCTGGCTCTATCCTCTCTAACTAATAAAGCCTCCTTCCTCAACAGCAAAATGACAATAAGGACGTCATAATAATATAAGACAATGTCCAGCCTAAAGCAAGTAATTAATAAATGGTAGCTTTTAATAATAATTATTATTATCTAGAAAAGATATCACCATCATCATCAAGGCCTTGCTATAAAAGGCTTACATTATTATAAAGAGAAGGGGGAACAGCTTCCCTGGGATATAGGAAATCTAAGAAACAAAGACTCAGGGAGCCTTTGAGGATGGTACTTTCACAGCCTGGTGGGTTCAGGCAGATTTATGTCAGGAAGGATATTAGAAAGGCCTTAGCTGCAGTGAGGATACAGCATTGATACCAGGCTAATCTTTGGAGCAGGAACCAGACTGAGTGTCCATCCAAGTAAGTAAAGTGGGGCAAGGATCGACAGTGACAAATGATTCTTCTTTGCCCAAGATGCTAAGTTAAGCCCAGGTATTTTCTTCTGAAGGATCCCAAATGGTTCTTTCCATCCTTCCCCAGAAAATTCCCCCAACCAGCACTCTGTGCTGGGAAACATCTTTAGACTGAGACTTTGAGAATCATGAGGCAAATGATAAACAAGTAGTCCTGGACCTTCCACGAGAAGATCCAAGATACTGCTGCCCTGAACAGGGGTTTTGCTCTACTGAATTCTTGGTTTATTGAAATCACAACCTCCAACCCAGGGCACTACAGCAGGATAGGGCAGGAGGAAAAGGGATGAACACACCAAAGTCTCAACCCAAAAGAGCAGAAGGTCTAACTCTAAAAAGTGTGATTCTCTTGTCTCCTGTGGGAGATCAGTGCTTCTCCTATTGAAGGAGGAGGTAGATTTAGTGAGTTTCTGTAATGGTGTCACCTGCAGTGTGAATACTGGAGGAACTGTGGGCAAATTCACATTTGGAAAAGGAACCCAAGTGTCTGTAATATCTGGTGAGTCGTCATCCCAGGTGGCACCCATGGGCCAGTGAGTGTCACTATTCCTTTCCTCAGGGGTATCAGTCTCACTATGGTAAGGCTGACTGTGGGTGTTACAATGAATTGTCTTCAGAGGCCTGGAGCTGTCTTGGAGCTGGGACCAGGCCACCTGTGTGCCCACATCACTATCAGTTTTGAAAATCTGTGTTTCTCTAGGTCAAACACATTAAAATTTGACTTTAATGGTTCAATGGATATTTTCTAATGCCTTCTGTGTGGACATCACTCTATAAAGTGTTAGATTGAGTGCGAAGAAGTCTAACATAGATGCCTGACCTATTCCCAAATAGGATGAAAACTAGCCAAAGGCACATAACTATTATAAATTTAGCAACCTGAAAACTATTTTAGTAGTAACCAATTGATGACGTCAATAGGCACAACAGAGATTCAAAGGAATAAGGTTACGACTGGGAGCCGGCCCAGATGGATAAGGTTTTATGCAGTAGAAAGGATTCATTGAGCCTGAAGGACAGGTAAGATCTGTATGGGCAAAGAAAGGAGAGTAGGGGGAATTTCAGGCATAAGGAACAACAAGAAAGAAGGCATGATGTTGGGCATGAACAAGGCACATGCATTTTGGCCTAAGTAAACACATCTGATAATAAATTCGGATGCAAAGAAAGGCAAATAAGATGTCTTCTTAGACAACAGAGAAAAGGGATTCTAGAGCCTTTGAGAGAAATACAGATAATTAGGGCCGAAGGCCCCCACTAGGAAATCAGGGATCCAACTTAGAAATACAGACTGGATGTGAATGTGAGAGGAGCTGGCTCCTTCCGTGGACAGCTCAAGGCCTAGGGACCTCCCTTCTTCCTTCTTCAGTGGGCTCTAAGAGGTGGGTTACCCCATCCCTCAGAGGAGGGGAAACCTAAGGGTTTCTGTAATGGAGATATTAGGGGTGGCATGAAGGTGTTGCCTCCCAGCTGAAATTTGGCAAAGGAACCAGAATTTTCATAACTCTGGGTAAGTCTGCCCAGGCTCACTGCTTCCATACTCACCAGAGGCTCAGTGGGACCTGGAGTCAGGGTTGCTAACTCACACTTCCAAGTTCCTGATACCTAACTACGAAGCACAGATTTAGTGGTAAGGAAGCTTTCGATCATTATGTGCCCCTCTGCCTCCAAAGCACTGAGCATCTGGGCATGGGTTTCTGTGGTCAGTTTTGAATTAAAATGAAAGGTTAGGATCCAGAATAGTTGAACTTCCACATTGAAAAATTGATGGTCTTGCTAAGGCCAACTACTGAGATGTCATCGGTGGTAGGATATGTTTTGCTAAGGTGCAACAGAATGCCTCTCCTCCCAGGGCTCTGGCAGATGGACCCCTAAAGACCTCCAGATTAAAAGTGACTCATTTCTTGTCTTCAGACAAAAAGAGCTGGACAGGAGAAACAACAGCAAAAATGCAGATAGAGAAGCCCAAAGTGTATCAATTGATGACAACTAGACTTGAGAGAGGCCAAAATCACCTCAATTCTTCTGACTTCATTGATTGCTATTTCATTTTGATCTCTCACTAGCAAAGTTGAGCAAAAATTGGCCTGCCCCTGATGGAGTCACCTCCCACAACAGACTTAGAGATCATTTTTAAGACCCACACTCAGCCCTTAGTGCCCTTCCTCAAAATCTCATGTTCTGTGGCATAGCTCTCTCCAGACCAACGCTGTCCAATAGAAATTTCTGTGACAATGGAAATGTTCTATCAACCTGTACTGTCTAATATGGTAGCCACCAGCCACATGTAGCTACTAAGCTCTTAAAATGAAGTTTTAATTTTTATTTGTTTTAATTTATTTATTTTTTAATTTACGTCCAAGTTAGTTAGCATATAGTGCTATAATGATTTCAGGAGTAGATTCCAGTGATCCATCCCCTATGTATGACACCCAGTGCTCATCCCAACAGTGTCCTCCCTGATGCCCCTTACCCATTTATCCCATCTCCCCACCCACAAACCTCCAGCAACCCTGTTTGTTCTCTGTATTTAAGAGTCTTTTATATTTTGTCCCCCTCCCTGTTTTTATATTATTTTGCTTCCTTTCCCTTATGTTCATCTGTTTAGTATCTTAAATTACTCATATGAGTGAAGTCATATGATATTTGTCTTTTTCTGACTAATTTTGCTTAACATGATACCCTCCAGTTCCATCCACGTAGTTGCAAATGGCAAGATTTCATTCTTTTTGATTGCCAATACTCCATTGTTAATGTGTGTGTGTGTATGTGTATGTGTGTGTGTATATATATATATATATACACGTATATATACGTATATGTATATGTATATATATATACACGTATATATACGTATATGTATGTGTATATATATGTGTGTGTGTATATATACACACATACACACACATACACACACTTACACACACACCCCACATCTTCTTTATCCATTCATCCATTGATGGACATTTGGGCTCTTTCCATACTTTGGCTATTGTCGATAGCGCTGCTATAAACATTGGGGTGCATGTGCCCCTTTGAAACAGCATATCTGTATCCCTTGGATAAATACCTAGTAGTGCAATTGCTAGGTCGTAGGGTAGTTCCATTTTTAATTTTTTGAGGAACCTCTGTTTTCCTCTGGAAACCTCTGGAAACCTCTGTTTTCCAGAGTGGCTGCACCTGTTTGCATTCCCACCAGCAGTGCAAAAGAGATCCTCCTACTCCACATCCTTGCCAACAACTTATTGCCTGAGTTGGTAATGTTAGACATTCTGACAGTGTAAGGTGGTATCTCCTTGTGGTTTTGATTTGTATTTCCCTGATGATGAGTGATGTTGAGCATTGTTTCATGTGTCAATTGGCCATCTGGATGTATGAAGTGTCTATTCATGTCTTTTGCCCATTTCTTCACTGGATTGTTTTTTGGGTGTTGAGTTTGATAAGTTCTTTAGAGATTTTGGATACTAACCCTTTATCTGATATGTAGTTTGCAAATATCGTCTCCCATTCCATCGGTTGCCTTTTAATTTTACTGAGTGTTTCCTTCGCTGTGCATAAAAGTTTTATTTTGATGAGGTCCCAATAGTTCATTTTTGCTTATGTTTCCCTTGCCTCTGGAGACATGTTGAGTAAGAAGTTGCTCCAGCCAAGGTCAAAGAGGTTTTTGCCTGCTTTCTCCTCAAGGATTTTGATGGCTTCCCATCTTACACTGAGGTCTTTCATCCATTTTGAGTTTATTTTTGTGTGTGGTGTAAGAAAGTGGTCCAGGTTCATTCTTCTGCATGCTGCTGTCCAGTTTTCCCAGCACCATTTGCTAAAGAGACTATCTTTGTTCCATTGGATATTCTTTCCTGCTTTGTCAAAGATTAATTGGCTGTACATTTGTGAGTCCATTTCTGGGTTCTCTATTCTGTTCCATTGATCTGAGTGTCTGTTTTTATGCCAGTAATATACTGTCTTGATGATTACAGCTTTGTAATACATCTTGAAGTCTGCCTCCTGCTTTGGTTTTCTTTTTCAAGATTTCTTTGGCTATTCAGGGTCTTTTCTGGTTCCATACAAATTTTAGGATTATTTGTTCCAGCTCTGTGAAGAATGCAGGCATTATTTTGATAGGGATTACAGAGAATATGTAGATTGCTTAGGGTAGTATTGACATTTTAACAATATTTGTTCTTCCAACCCATGAGCATGGAATATTTTTCCACTTTTTTATGTCTTCTTCAATTTCTTTCATAAACTTTCTATAGTTTTCAGTTGATAAATTTTTTACTTTTTTGGTTAGGTTTATTCCTCGGTATTTTATGGTTTTTGGTGCAATGGTAAATGGGATCGATTCCTTGATTTCTCTTTCTGTTGCTTCATTATTGGTGTATAGGAATGCAACTGATTTCTGTGCATTGATTTCATATCCTGCAACTTTGCTGAATTCATGGATCAGTTCTAAGCAGTTTTTTGGTGGGATCTTTTGGGTTTTCCATATAGAGTACATGTTGTCTGCAAAGAGTGAAAGTTTGACTTCCTTCTTGCCAATTTAGATGTCTTTTATTCCTTTGTGTAATCTGATTGCTGAGGCTAGGACTTCCAACACTATGTTAAATAACAGTGGCGAGAGTGGACATCCCTGTTGTGTTCCTGACCTTAGGGGGGAAGCTCTCAGTTTTTCCCCATTGTGGATGATATTAGCGTTGGGTCTTTCATATATGGCTTTTATGATCTTGAAGTATGATCCTTCTATCCCTCGTTTCTTGAGGGTTTTTATCAAGAAAGGATGCTGTATTTTGTCAAATGCTTTCTCTGCATCTATTGAGAGGATCATGTCCTTTCTTTTATTGATGCGATGTATCACATTGATTGTTTTGCAGATATTGAACCAGCCCTGCATCCCAGGTATAAATCCCACTTGGTCATGGTGAATAATTCTTTTAATGTATTGTTGGATCTGGTTGGCTAGTATCTTGTTGAGGATTTCTGTGTCCATGTTCATTAGGGAAATTGGTCTGTAGTTCTGCTTTTTAGTGGGGTCTTTGTCTGGTTTTGGAATGAGTTTTAATTTTTAATTGAATGTTCATTTTATTTAATTTTGGTTAGCTTTAATTTAAATAGCCACATGTAGCTAAAGACTATCATATTGGACAGTGTGGTCTAGACCTTCTCTAGTCTGATGCTGACTGGCTCTAGGACTTGAGTGAGTGTTTAACCAGGACTCAAAGTTGGACATCTGGCCCCCACTGCAATCCCTTTTCCCCTCTAAGCTCAAACTGCATCTAGTGGCACCTTATCTTCTGCCTTCTCCTCAAAGCCACATTCTCTCAGCACCTCCACACCCTTCCACATCCCCCTCCCCAGTCCCGCCCATGACTCCCACTGATGATTAAAAAATCCATTGGGGTGTGTTGTGGTGCATAATGGCTTCTGGTCTCTCCTCTCCCTATAAGATTTATGCCTTAGGGCCTTAACCCACAGTGATGGCAGACTCCCTGGATATGTGGACACTGGAGGGGAAAAGGCAGAATCCCTCAGGGCCAGAGCTTTGGACATCCCTCACACGTGACCAGGGACCCACCCTTGTTCTGCTGTTTCAGGAACAGCCCCACACCCTTGGGATGCCTTGACTAAGCAACCCAAAGCCATTCCAAGGGCTGATTTCCCTGGTTTCAGGTCCAGCCGGAAGTCTGCATTGCCAAGGCCACCCTGGCTGGCCTCACACATGGGGTGCACTCCTGGTCTGAGAAACCTTGCATGCATGATGAGGAGCTGTGGGAGCAGAGAACCACAGGGGCAGGAAGCTCTAGTCCCAGTGCTGCTCTAAACTCTCTGGGTGGCCCCAGCGTGTTAACCCTCCCAGCAAACCTCTGCTTCCTCCTCTAAAGGCAGGAGGTCTGAAAGAATAAACAATGAAAGTTACATTAAAAACACAAAATCCTCCAGAAATACTGAAGAATGATTCTCAGCACTAAGGAAAAGCCTCCAACAGCCCCTGCTTCATGGGGGGTGGTGAAGAGTAGAAACTGTGTATAACTCGGTAGCACGTTATGATGGCAACGTCCTAGTGGTATCAATAGCTGCAATCACTAACATTTATTCACTGCCTTACGGTTTATTAAATATAATTCTATAAGGAGAAATTCCCCCTTTGTTTCTCAGAATAGCCTGGTTAGGAAGGTGGAAGAGGCAATATCTCCATTTTACAGATGAACTTCCTGACATTTAAGGGGCCAATGTGACTTGCACAGGGCCTTGTATCTAGTGAATGGTAAAACCAGGTCTGGGATGCAGGTTTATTGTCCAAAACTTTTATCAGTGAGAAGTCTTCTGGTGATGTGACCCTCCTTCCAACTTAATGGCAGCCAATAATAAACCTCGGATTCTTGTCAATACCCAGTCTCAGTTGGGGGAGACCACCCCAGATTCTAAGGCATAAGGTTTGCTTTGCTAGGCCTTTTTTCTAGGCTTGTTTTGTCCTGCCAGAGCTATATTGTTGCTTGGTAGGCCCCTTGTGCTTTTGAAGAAGTTCCTATTAACTAAAAGAATGAGCAATACCATTAAGTAGCCAGCCCTATGTTTCTCGTTTCCTTGAACGGCCGTCAAGGCCAGGCAGCAAGCCTTCACTGAGAGTCTGGCCGCTTGGTCAGGACTCATGGTTTATACCTGTCCCTGACTCCCAGGCTCTTTGGAGCAACTGGTTTCTGGAATGTTCTTTCCCATCAAAGCCTGAGAATGTGACTTGTCAGTCCCACAGAGCCCTGCTCTTGCCCATCACTGGCATCTGGACTCAGGCCTGGGTTTGGGCAGGAGGCAAACGGACATCTCCTAACCTGGGTTCTTTTGGCCCACAGCTATTCAGAACCCTGACCCTGCCGTGTACCAGCTGAAAAGCCCTGAATCCAGTAACATCTCTGTCTGCCTGTTCACTGATTTTGATTCGGAAGTCAATGTGAAACCATCCACAGAGTCCAACATGATTAGATTGAAAAGTACTTCACTGGACATGAAGACTATGGATTCCAAGAGCAACGGGGCCCTGGTCTGGAGCAACAGCTTTGATTTGGGATGCAACAGTACCTTCAACTACACCTTCCACTCCAGCTCAGGTGAGTCAGCCTTGGTGCCTGTGCAAGCTGAGTCTCTTCACTTTGAGAGGCCTGGTTATTCCCGGAGTTCAAGTGGAGGTCATCTAAAAGCTGCTCTGACTGGTGGTCTCAGCCTCATCGATGGTCAGTAAAGCCCTACCCTCTTGTCACTGAGCACCAGCGAGCTCCATCCTGGCAGGTCGCAGGCTGTTGCAGGCAAAGAGCAGATGGGGAGAAGGTGGCAGGAAGGGCACTGGATTCTCACCTGCCCTGAGTTCCTGCCTCCTTGCCTCTGCTCGGGCTGTTTGCCCCTTTTGCTGCTCTTCAGGCTCCAGTCTAATGCCTTTCTCCAAGACACCACCCCTTGTGTCTGTCTCTCTGCCAAAGGTCAAACCTCACCCAGTCATCTATTCATTCAACATTGATTGTGCCTGTACAATATGCCAGGTGCTGGAATGGAGGAGTAAATAAGTCAGATGAGGGGTGTGCCATGAGGAAGCTCCATTTTAGTTGGGAGAGACCATCCATCAGCAAGCAGAAATCTAGACAGCTTCAGATTGTAATATGTGCTTTAACTTGGGAGTTGAGGACACAGCCAACTTTGGAACAAAAAGTCAGGGAAGGGCTCTCTAGAGAAATGCCCTGTGAGATGATATTTAAAGGATAAGAAAAGACCAGCCGTTCCAAGGGCAAAGGAAGGATCCTATGCAGGCCTGAGGCAGGTGCACGGTGAGAAAAGGGGGAGAGCAGCAGGAAATGAGATGGAGGAAGTAGGGAAGGGTCACAACACAGGGCCTCCTAGGTCATGAGAGGACAGCCACCATTCTAAGTACAATGAGAAGCTATCGATTGGTTTTAAGCAGGAGAATGACATCCAATTTACTTTTTTTAAAAGAACACTCTGACTGCTGAGTGGAAAATGGATTGTAGGAACCAAGAGTGGAAGCAGAAAGGAGGCTATTGCAGCAGAGAGATGATGGAGGCCCAGACAGGGAGGCAGCAGGGGAACTGAGTGGCCAACACTATCTCAGATTTAAAGTTAGACCCAAGGAGGGGTGAGAAAGAAACAGGAGATCAAGGAAGGCAGTTAGATTGTATGCCCAAGCAGTTGAGTCAGTGACAGAGCCATTTACTGAGATGGTGACAACAAAGGAACAAATTTAGAGTGCAGGGATCCAAACTTTGTGGGACACATGAAAACATCCACACTCCTTATAGCACTTGTCACTGTGTATGTCTTACTGCCTCTTTTCAGACACCAGACTGGAACTTACCCAAGGGCAGGGTCTGTGTCTGATGGCTCCTTGTGGCCTTGTGTGTCGTGTAATGTGTACTTTGCACGACCAGTGTTTGTTACGTGAATGGAGTGGTACCCGCAAGCTACGGTGTTGATCCCACCAATGCCAGGGGCTCTCCTAGCAGGTGCCCATATGCAACAAGTTCCCTCCAGACATTTCCATGAGAGAATGTGGAAAGCCTATAGACAGACATTCATCTGCCCAAATCCAAGGTCTGGGGTGGGAAAGTCAGCACACTCAACTCTAAGAAAATTTCTTTGTTTCTCCTTTTAGAATTTCCCTGTGATGCCAATGTGGTAGAGAAAGGCTTTGAAACAGGTAAAAGAGGGGTCTATCCTGGCTTGAAATGCATCCATAATCACCCTGACTAGATAGGAGAGTTGGGAAGGAATATGTGGATCTAGAATGAAGTTAGGAGGAACAGGAACATTCTGGAATACCCAGGCTCCTCTCACCATCTCTAACGTTCTTTTCCCCTCTAAGTACCTTCAGTATGAGTCTCTAGTTTTACTGGACCCATGACTCACTCCTAGGCCTCTGTATTCCTTTCCCTTGCTCCACTGTCAGGAGAACCAAAGAGAGTTTCTCAGTGGCCCACCTATGATATTTCCCACTGGCTTACACAAAGGCCTGAACTAATCAGGTTACCCTAAGAACATTTTCTCTCTGTCTGCTTCCTTTCGAGAAAAGCAGCAGAACTCACGCAGCAGTAGTCTTATCTCTCAGGATCCTCACCTCTCCTCACTACCTACCCTGGACCCATCCATTTCCATCTGAGCCGTTTTCATTGAATGGTCCCTCTTGGGGTCCAGACACCAGCTTCTCACTCAGGTCCCGAGATCTAAGGGATTACAGTGAGTTCTGAGCACCACCCCATCCCCACTCCTGAGAGATGCAGAAATAAAATAAATACTGAGCGCAGTTGGTGTTTTCCTTTTGAAAGGGAATCCTCTTAACCCTGGAGGAATGTACAAATATGCTTAGGAGGGGATGTGTTCCCAAGTTCAAAGGGAGAGGTGGGCTAGGAGCTGAGGCTTTGGGGGAAATCATGGGTAGGTCATAAGGGTTGTGTGGACACATCGGATGTACATGCTAATAATCTCTTGGTTTTGCAGATATGAACCTAAATTCCCACAACCTGATAGTGATCATGCTCCGCATCATCTTCCTGAAGGTGGTTGGCTTTAACCTGCTCATGACGCTGAGGCTGTGGTCCAGCTGAGGTGAGCAGGCATCTCCTGTGAGAATGTGGGCCGTGAGGGTCTTAGGGTGGGTCCCCAAGGTCAGAAAGCAAACCTCTCCCCAGGGTCTTGCTTTTAGGTCCTAAGGCTGGGCACACTGAACTCTTCTACTTTTTCCTGTTAGGGGTCCCTGTTGTTAATCACAATGGCCTGGATCACTGGTATAACACAGTACACTCCTCAGGTGACAACAGTTACCTCAGTTGAGCCTTGTCTCTCCCGTGAATCACGAAGAATGGCTGTTATTGTCCTCACTTTGGAAAGAAGAAGTTGAGGCCAAGCAACATCAAGGGCCACCCACTAATTAGAGTCAAAGAATAAGAGAAGCTCAGAACCCAGGCTCATGCGTACCCATGCCTTCCACTGTCCCCATTTCACTGCAAAACCTAGAGGGGTCCACAATTCCTTTCCTCATCTCCTCCACCCCCAATATGGTGGGAAGATATTATATTCCTAATACATCCTAATCCTGGCTAGCGTCTCCATACCCTTCTCTCCCAGTATCCCTGGTCATCCTACTCACAAGTGCATCCTGTTCCACCACCAGCAAAAAGAACTCCAGAGTCCATTAGAACTCTGCACATAGAAGCATCTCCATCACATCCCTAACTGTCTTGAGTCTGTCTCCTCAGTACCTAGCCTGACTTCTGCTCTTCCCTATCCCAGGTCGCCAAGAATGTGAGAGCCCAGCGCTCCCCTGCTCCTCCCACACCTTCTCCCCCTCTTCAAGAAGAGAGGCACACTCTCTGCCCCCATGGAGAATAAGGTTCCCTCCACCTCTCTGGTCCCACTGGCAACGCCACTGACCGAACCCTAGCAGACATTTGTGATCAAGATGCTGAAGAGCTGCCAAACACCGCTGCCACACCCTCTGTCCCCTCATCGCTGCTTGTCACTGCCTGACACTCCCGGCAAAGGAGCTGCTGCTGTGGCCTCACCTGGCTGGGGAGAAACTCCCCGACCTTCCCCTGAGACTGCCCATATGTCCCCTGGATGAGGGATCCCCAGTGGGTCCTCTCGGGCTCTAGCTCCTGGAGAATGTTGTGAGGAGTTTATATATTTTAAATTATGTTCATAAAGGAATAACACATCACACTTGTCCCCAAGATGTGAGGAAAATTATTATCTAGGCCCTGCTGTGCTGTGTATCTGAGCCACATTGTATATTCTGCTACCCATGACTTCATTAAAGGCGATTGAAAGAGCAGAGACTGTGTTTCTGTTTGACTGGGTTTGGTCAGGGTCACTTTCGGCTTGCTCTTGATCACTGGCTGGGCAGAAAGAAACCAAGGCGTTCGTCCTAATGTCATTCAGAAAGCCTAACTCAACAAGTTGCTTAAGTCAACCTCTTCCTGGAACAACCTCTTAAAAATTCCACTTAGAAGGCTGTGCTGGGGGCCAGGCAAACCCACTTAAAAGTTTAGGTCCCTGCTCTTCCGTTTTCAGGCCACACCACTGGGCCACCCATAGCAGGAGGCCCGCGTCCATGACTGGTAATGACTGGCAGTTGAAATTTGGCAGACGGGGACCACACAGCGAGTATCCCCAAAATGCCACCCACTGTCTCCTGCCTTCCGGGAACATTTCCTTTGCCTTTCCTTTCAGACTCAATTCCCACTGAAACGGTGCATTGCCCCCACAAATTCATGGCTGGGGACCACCCACCACTTGAATGCCTGGGGCCCAACCCAATGCCCCAACTTTGGGGTGCCCAGTCTAAGAGCAGGGGAAAGGGGTGAAGATTAGCCAGACTTTCTACCCACCCCCCAAGCCCGGATGTTAGAAATGGGTCCTCTCCCCTCAAGCCCAGGGACTCTGCCAAGGAGAGTGGATGTCTCAAGCGCTCACCTACAGGACAGAAGGTAGGGTTCCCTGGGGCCCCTGGGATTCTTCTGAGTCTTCTGCTACCTGAGTGCCTTTCCTGGGGTCATGGACACTTATGGGAACATCCCTCAGAGATTCAGCCATCCTCCTCACAATTACTGATGTCAAGCCCAGTGCTTACCAATTCCCAGGGGTAAGAGAGGGACCTATCCCCAGACACCTCTATGGTTCACCCATGTGTCTCTGGCCACACCAACCATTAATATACAAATCCTTCCAAGCTACAATTGAGGCCTGCTTCTTATCACAGGGATAGAGCCACCAGTTCAAGAAGTGATTTAGGCATGTCCCTCTCCTCCATGAGCCCCAGGATCACCACCTATAAAATGTCATTTAGGACTGGAAGGCTGCCTGGAAGGAAGATGCATGGAAGCTCCATGCATCTCTGATTCTGTGGCCTCCATTCAGAACTAAGAACCATTGCCAATCTCCTGGCTAGCTTTACTGAGGATAGTCACAGAATCCTCAGTTCTCTCGGAACCCCCTCATCTGCAGCCTGAATACAAGTCCCTTTAAAGATCATTGGAGGGAACATCGGCCGAGGAAATCTCATTCTGGCGGATCACTGTCACACATAGGACAGAGGCCACCTTCCCAAAAGTGAGATTCTGCCACCTGTGGGGAACTGAAAACTGCCTCCCCATGAATCTGACACAATGCCAGAGATCCCACCATTGGGAATTTCTTTTAATTAAAGGATTCTCCTCTCCATATTAAATGCAAATGCCCCTGGGAGGGTTAACAGAGCAGGACTTTATCAACCGTTAAAAACCTAAGGCAAATTCGTTTATTTTTTTTTCTCCCCTAAAGTAGTAATTCACTTTGGTCTGTATGCAAAAGACCCAGGCACAGGATGTGTGGGTGGCTGGAGAAGCAGCTCTGCTCCTGAGAGTTGGTGGCAAAGATGCTGAGGCTAAAGGAGACACAGGGGCTTCAGGGCAGGGGACCGGACAGAGAGACCCCTCCAAGAACCTGGGAGGAAGCCCAGAGTGAAGGAGGCCAAGGGAGCCTGTGGAGTCATGCCAGCCCTGGGCCCTCATCTGTCAGGGCTCTGAAGTCATGGACCCCTAAGGCCACCCAAGGACCTATGAGGTGATGGGCAGTGGCTAGGGATCCACTGAGACCCACAGAGAGAGCAGGGGCTCCTGGTTCCAGGCCCAGCCCAAGCCAAGGGTGACAACACCTCAGGCAGGTAGGAAGCCATCTGGAAAGCAGAGACATTTCTATCCCAAACCAGCGCTCCTCGATCCCAACAAGAACCCTCCCCGAAGTCTAAGGTGGTTACACCTAAAGCCACCTAGAGCCAAGTCAGGGGGCAGACCAGGAGCAAGCGGGTGTGCTGAGGGAGTGGTGCAGAGACCATGCTCATCTTTATTCACTCTGCCCTTATGTCTGGCTGCAGGGCCCATCAACGGTGTCAGAGGGAATTAAAGTAGGCTTATGAGGTGGCCCAGATACAGGGTTCCTGTGCCCACTGGGAGGGTCAGTGCTGGGCCTAGGGTCACTGCAGCAGAGCCCCTCAGTGCAATAAAGGACCAGGTGTTGCTCAGCCTGGAAGGAAGAGGCTGCCGAGGAAACCTAGAGACACAGTCATTACATCCATAGCAAGGCCCAGCCCTGAAGAGCCCCAGGCCCATGAACAGGGACCAGCCTCAAGGAGAGGAGGCCACTGTCCATCCCACTAGGGAATATGTCACCAAGGCCAGTTGTGGAATGGATTCGTCTGGACAGACACCCTCCTGCCCTGAAGGCAGCAGAATGAACCAAATGACTTCTCAACCCCAGGCCTAAGATCCTAGAGAATTCTCTGACCCAGAGACCTAGCCCTGAGTGTAAAACTGGAATCACTGTCCTGTCAGGAGAAGGGCAGGCTACACAAGCATGCGCTTCAGGAACACCCTGAAGTGGGGTCTTCAGCTCCAACAGAGGGACCCTCTGCCATGACCCACTGGCTGCTGGAGAAGCAGCCAACTGAGTCTTCAAGGATTATTCATCTTCTTGCTTTACCCATTAAAATCCAACCCCTCTGGGTCACCTGGGAAGCCTTAACAGGTATCACCTTAGTTATCAGGTAACATCTTGGCAAGAAAGTCCACTCAACTATGCACTCCTCAGGATGGGAAGTGTATCTTGTTCATCTGTGTGTCCGCAACACCTAGCACGGTTTCTGGCACACAACAGACCCTTAATATACACACAACTAGCAAATGGACAAATAAATAATTAGTGCCATTTGGCATTGGGAGGGAAACCAAGTTGGTGGGGGAGGTGAGAGGAGCATAAGAGAAAGGGAAATGGAGATTAATAGAGGAGTTGGCCAGGTGAGCCACTATTTCACAGTTTTGCCAAGAGCTGAGAGTAACCTGTCAAGAACTATCAGGAAAAGCAAAACCTGAGTGATGGTCCATTGGCCAGTGAAGCCCCCAAGCAGGCAATCATCCAATAGTCTGGAGGGTGTTACTCTGAGAGAACACACAGGGAGCAGGGTAGGCAGAACCCCCCACACAGCCCAACCATTGTAAGGTCTGGGCCAGAAGGTCACATGACTGTTCCACCTCACTTTCCCCACGTGGCCTATCTTAAAACCACTTCTCCAGTCTACCTCCCTGGAGCAATGTGTGGGACAAAGGGCTCCTGACTGAGGACAGACCTGCAGGGAGTAAGCCAGGTAGGGACCCCGTGCTGTCATTCTGTTAATAAGTGCGCTGACTGGTGAGAAGCCTGCAGGACCACCTGAGCCCTGCCTTTGTATAAGGCCACCTGGTTTCCAGACCTCATTTCACCCAGACACACACATGTATAAGGTTTCCTCTGAGGATCACGCCGGAGAGCTATATTTTGAAATTAATAAACAGGTCAGACACTGAGTCAGTAGCCAGAAGTAGGACAGGAAGTGGAAAAAGTCTCCCACTTCCCTGCAGGTGTTTGGGGGCTAAGGGCCTCCCCTCCCCATTTCCATGACGTCATGGTTGCCGAGAGGGCAAATGGGGCACCCTTTGAAGCTCTCCCGCAAAAGCCACATCCTCTGCAAACAGGAGTTAAAAATACTGAGTGCGAGATAGCATCGCCCCAGGCCACGTGCCGGGGCCAGGCTGGCTGGGCCGTTATACCGCCACCAACCGCAGGTGCGACAGGAGGACGGAGAGCTGGGAGGGGCGCGGAGCAGGGAGGGGACGGGGCGGGGGGAGGGCTGCTGGCGGGCAGCAGGCCGGGGAGGTGCTGCACACCTCTGCACACGTTGCAGAGAAGCCTCCCCCGCCCGCCTCTGCCCCTCCTCTGAACCAAGCACTAAGATCAAACCTTGACCACACCTGATTAAACATTTGCTTAATACAGGGCAGGCCCTCAAGGCTTACGTCCAGCCCACCCTCCCTGGAGCCACATCTGGCCCCACACACAGCTGGAGCTGGTTGGTTCTCAGAAGACCTTTACTCCAGGCCGAGGCTGAAGTGCTGGGTGGTGGCCCTGACGGACATCTGCCTCTCGGAGACCAACAGCCCAGGATGCAGGAGACCAATAGGCAAGGAGCCTCAGAACTAAGACCAGAAACCGAGACGCAACGCAGGGCTTGGACGTCCCGCTCGGCGGTAGTGTCCCCCGCCGCCCACCTGGGGGCAGCAGCGCTCCACCAAAAAAGGCCTCTTTCCCTTAGTCTGCTTATTCTGAGGGAGGGAAGCCCCCCAAAACTTAGGAAAACCTCCTTCAGAAGAAAATAAAAGGGCAGGTGACTTTCATTCCGTGAACGGAGCCCCTGATCATTGCCAGTCGCTGCACGGGGCTCCAGAGCTTTTGTGATCCTATCACCTCTCCGTAGAGGGAAGTGGGTCCTGGGTCAGGCCCCGCAAGCGGCAGGGGGCACTACCTGCCCAGGACCATCAGGCTCGCTCACTCACGCTCAGGCAGAGCGCTAAAGGGGAGCCTAGGGGGAGGAGCTAAGGGGAGCCTTAGGAGATTCAGAACTGGCGTTAAGGTCCACCTTCACCCTGGCCTGGTGCCCGGATCAGCAAATGCCCAGAGCCTCAGTTTCCCAGTGAGATCAGTGCTCTCTCACAGGGTAGTTTAAGAACCAACGCCTTCTTTCACATTGCTTTCCTGCCACGTGCCGGACCCTGTGCCAGGCTCTGGGCGTTGTTTCTGTACAACTGCATGACTCCACACAGATGAAGTCCAAGAATGGGCAAAAACAATCACCAGTGACAGAAATGAGAACAGTGGATGCCTCTGAGGTAGAAGGATTGACTGGGAAAGGTCATGAGGGAAGTTTCTGGGTGGTGAAAGCTATCTGTATCTTGATCTGGGTGATGGTTACATGGATGTGTACATCCGTCAAAATACACCTCGGACTTGTGCATTTTTGTGTATATTAATTAAATTTCAATAAAGCACCCTTCCTATTAAATGCAAACACAGTTTCTGTCCTCAAGGAGCTAACAGTCCAGTGACTATGTAAGCATGAAAGAGATGTGTCAATTTCTGTACTTTCATGATGGAGGTTTCTGTTACATTTTGGGGATGAGTCCTGGGCAGGAGTCAGGAGAACCGATTATCTGTAAGCTTCACAGCATCACTAGTCTTCAACTTTTAAGTCCCAATTTTTCACCAGTCATATGGATAAAATATAAAGTAGCCGACCTACTTCTCAATGCTGTCAGTAAGGGTGCACAAGCTTAGTAAACACACATGCATATACAGTAAAACCTTGGATGGAGAGTAACTTGTTCTGCGAGTGTTCTGCAAGATGAGCAAACAATTCTAATAAATTTTAACTTGATAAACGAGCGATATCTTGCAATGAGTAGTATGTGACGCTGAACGTCACACGATCACAACTAAGCCAATGTTCTTGAAATTCACTTTGATACACGAGTGCTTTGGATTAGAAGCATGTTTCCGGAACTAATTATGCTCACAAAGCAAGATTTTACTGCATAAGGAAATACCTGGGAGGAAGGACCATGGCCCCGCATGCTGATTGCCAGGCTGGCCCACCACGCTGACCAACAGCAGCCCCTGGCGAGCTCCAGGCTCCCAGGTCCCACTAGCATGTGCTGTTTCCCATAGCAGATGACCACCTCTCACTTCACCATGGCCGTGGGAGCTTCTAACTATACCAGCATGCACGTCTTGCTCCCTCCATGGCTTCCAGCTTCCAGGAAGAACCTGGATGGAAAGAACCTCCTGATGGAGAACCTGCCAGAAACACTGGCAAGGCTGTGGCCCCATTTCTAACAAAAGCCACTACTCCTGGCCCCAGAGCACTCCAGGCCTCCCTGATCCCCTACCCTGAACACTTCTGGTTCTTATCTCCCCTCTCACCCTCCGGGGCCTCTGTGCCCCCAGAAAGGTCCCTGGGAGCCCCACAGGACACAAGATCTGAAAGCATAAGGCAGACTTCTCCAGCACCCTCCAGGGGACAGCTTCTCGGGGCAGCCATCTTCTTGCAGGCCAGAACACCCTTAATGGCTCCAGGGGGCTTTCACCACCTTTGGGAAGAGCCCAGTCTTCCTCTTTGCTCTGGAAATGGGAGCACATTCCCATTCCAGGTGTAGGGTCCACAGGAGAGATCCCTCCCATGTTCAAAACCTTTTGAAAATCCCACTGAGGCAGAGGAGAGTGCCTGTCTACCCTTTCCCTGAACCACCCAAATATAATCCGGCCAAGGAGAAGAAAAGAAAATATTAGGGGAAGAGCACATAAATGTAAGACAAGGCTGGCAGGACTTAAGAGAGCTTAAGGAGATGAAGGAATGTGGTTTAGAGAGTGGTGAGAAACTGGCCTCCATTTCATGCTTCCAGCCTTGATCAGGGGAAACTGGGTTAACCTTAAAAAGGACTTCTCTCCAGTGGAGACTTTAAGACACTATTTTTAGCAAACTCTGGGGTGTCCTTGCTTCTCCTGGCTGACCCGTTATTCCAGAGATTTACCAAGCAACATGGGTGCAGCAACGTCCTTATCTAGAATCTTTAGTGCATAATAGCCTGTTCCACACCAAAGCAAACATTGTCTCCTCTAATCTTCATGGTAAACCTAAGCCTAAGACAGAGTACTATGTCTCCCTTTCACAAGTGAGGAAGCTTAGGTTAAGTGGCTTGCTGGGGATACAGAGCACTAGGTCCACATCAGGACCCCCTGGCTTTCCAGGAAGCAACTGTGGACATGAAGCCCCAGTTGGTTCCAGAAGCTGCCATCAGAGGGGAAGGAGCAGGAAAGGCCTGGGGTCTCTGGACTTGTCCAAGACAAGTCTTGTATTCTGCCTGGATGTCCCTCCCCTCTTCTGAGACTCTGCACCTACTTGATCCCCCCTTTAGAATCAGACTAGAAGCAAAACAGAGGCCCACACATTTAGGAAGCACTCCTCCAATGCACATTGTTCCTAGTAGTCTCCCGAGGCAATACTTTCATTCTTTTTTTTTAAACGTTTATTCATCTTCAGAGACAGAGAGAGACAGAGCATGTACGGGGAAGGAGCAGAGAGAGGGAGACACAGAATCCGAAGCAGGCTCCAGGTTCTGAGCTGTCAGCACAAAGCCTGATGCGGGGCTCGAACTCACGAACTGTGAGATCATGACCTGCGCCCAAGTCAGACGCTCAACTGACTGAGCCACCCAGGCGCCCCCGAGGCAATACTTTCTGCACACGCAAACTCCACTACTCATTCATATGGCAACACAAGTTAGTAAAGTAATATCTAGACACACTCAGCTGGTTGGGCTCCTGGCTCTCTCAGCTGTCAGATCTCAGCCTAAATGTCACCTGCTCAGAGAGGGCTTTCCTGACCACTGCTTCTGAGGAGCTCCCTCCCCAGCTCCATTTACAGCCACCTCACATTGTTTATGTCCTCCACTCCCCAAAGAACAACACGATTCTATTTATGTGCTGATGTGGCTCTCAATTCTATTTATGTGCTGCTGTGGCTCTCGTCCCAGCTAGGATTTAAGGCTCTGAGTGGGAGGTACCTGGTCTGTTCTGATCACCTCTGTATCTATTGTACCTGGCACAGAGTAGGCACTCAAATATTTTTTTAAATGATGAAAAGAAAGAGCTCTCCCACCAGATATGTCTTACTAATTAATATCCTGAAACTTGATTGGGGTAAAATGTTAATAGTTGAAGCTGAGTGTTGAGCATCTGGGAGTTTACTAGTCGTGTGTGTGTGTGTGTGTGTGTGTGTGTGTGTGTGTGTAAATTTCTATAATAAAAAGTTAAAACCTAAGTGTTCATCCTTGAATTTTAAAAAGCAGAGCAAGCCAGGGGCACCTGGGTGGCTCAGCTGGTTAAGCATATGACTTCGGCTCAGGTCATGCATGATCTCACCTGACCATGAGTTCAAGCCCCGCATCAAACTGGAGCCTGCTTCGATTCTCTCTCTCTCTCTCTCTCTCTCTCTCTCTCTCTGCCCCTCCCCCACTCATGCTCTGTCTCTTTCTCAAAAATAAACAAGCATTTAAAAAAATTTTTTTTAAGCAGAGCAAGCCTGAATAGCTGACCTAATGAGGGCTCCTGGCAGCGAGGGCTCTCTCCTCTGGGGACAGGAAGGCCTGCCATTGGCCACCATAGTCCTGTAGCCTAAAGCCAGTAAAACTGGATGTGCAGCTGAGGGGAAAAAAGCAATATGTGTGAAATGGTCCTCAGCATTTCTGATGACAGCCATGAGAGTACGGACACATTTGTAGAGCAATTACAGTAACAAGGTACTTTCACTTACATTTTGTTGGGACAACATGTGAAGTATTATTATCCCCATGCTTATTATTTTATTATTTATTGCACTCAAAGCCTAATCCAAATGCTTTGGAATAAGACAGAAATAAGATTCAAACCCTAACACTTGCAGACTGAATTTCCATTTCCTCATCTCAAGGAATAGCACCCCCTTCCTCATGGGATTTATAGGGAAACATAAATAGCAGGAGGGCACTTAATACCATTGCAGGCACATGGTAGACACTCCATGTCAAATCACTCACTCTTGGACAGCAAGGGTTCTTACCTTTTAGAACCCTGTGCACTATGCAGTGCAGTACCTAGGTGCCTAATTATTTGCTAAATTTTAGAGACAGCACAAAAGGTCAATACAGACAATAAGCAGCAGAACAGGTTCTTAAATCAACACTTTCCAGTCAAACAAAATGCTTTCTGCAACACCAGGCTGCCTGGGGGAGGGGGAAGGGGTGGCTGGAAAATACATCTCTTTTTCATCCCATCGATAGTTTTGCAATACACATGGACCTGCTTACTAATTCAATGTCAGCCAATGTGCTTTATTTTGCTTTGCAGAAGCTTCCTCCTACTTCTTTCTCATTTCCCTCATTTGAGAATCCTTATTCCGAGAAGTGTTCTGGTCCCCTCACAGGAGAGATCCATTTTTTTTATATTTGTTGAATTTTTTTTTTAAATGAAATGTAGGTACAAAGTCATAGAGCACTCAAACTTTAGACAGCCCAAGCCTCTGGTAACTGGCCAGTGCTCACTTCTGAACTTCCACAACCAGAGAACAGGCCACTGTGACCTCGCCAAGTATTTTCCAACCATCATAACAAAAGTATTTTGAAGCCTGAGATGAAAGGGTATGATCAAAGAGGCCAAAGGTATAGGCTGCTAAGAGAAGAAAACACATGAGATGGTTTCCATGTGATAGGGCACAGGAAATGTGTGGGCAGGAGGTGCTCAGGGCTGGGCTTCCCACGGCTGCAGAGAATGGCAGGGAACAGACTCTGTACAGTGGTTGTGGCAAATGGCTTCCGGCCCCACAAAAGAGAACAGAAAATAAAAATAAACCCACCTTATAAAAGGTGTCGAGCTAGAAGCAGCAGGAAATGCTGCTACTCTCTGTACCGTAGTACTCAAAATCCACTCGTTCCACATGCTGTATTGAGCACCCATGTGTAAGGCCCGTGGAGAGACATTATCGCAACACCACTGGTGGGTATTAAGAAACGTCCAGAAATAAGAAGAGGCATCTAATGAACAGATTACCTATCCTGGTTCAGTGCCTCTCATCTACCATGTCTTTAGCTACTTCAGCTAAAAAAAAAACAAAACAAAACAAAACAAAACAAAAAAAAAACACCTAAGAGTCAGAAACTCCATTAGGGGAGTGGAGTAGGGGGTAACACATTCTTTTAAGCTTGAAGGAATAGTTCCAAAGCTAACTCTTCTGTATATGCATAGCTGAGAACCACCGAGCAAGTCAAACAAGTGAGTCACCTGTAATGAGTTTTTAACTAAATTTAAAAACCCGAACTCCAAAAGCATGCTATAGGCATTTTGCCCTATTACATATGGGGAAAAAGACACTTCAAAGATGAATGTTTCCGGTTGATGGTCCCTGGTGTGGGTTAAATGGCCTCTGAAACAATAGCTAACCCGATTAACTATGTATCTCAAGATCATTGAAAGGCATTAAACAAAACCTGATGAAGTTTTGGGAGTGATGGTGGGGTTTGGAACGGACAGTCAAGAAAAAATTCTTGAAGACACTGGTGCAAAAAGTTGATTTTATTAAAGCATGGAGACAGGACCCGTGGGCAGGAAGGGCTGCAGTGGGGTTGTGATGGGTAACTGATTATATACCCTCAGGCTGGGAAGGAGTCAGGGACAGCTTAAGTCTCTAAGGAATTTTGGAAGCAAGGTTTCCAGGACCTTGAGGGGCTAGCTGCTGTTAGGAAAACGCCATTTATTTCCGTTCAGTAAAACCTCAGTCATGAGACCCTTCAGATGTATATCAGGGGGCCATAAGCTTGGAGTATGATTGCCAGCATGTATCTTGGAGGAGTTGAGATAAAGGAAGCTTCCGAAGGAATTTTTATATGTTAAAAATAACATGTTATATGTTACAGGGTCCTGGGGGATCAGGATGTTAAGGCAAGATTCCCTTTTACCCCTAGCAAAGTGTCATCATTGAGGCAGCTGAGCTCCTGGAGGGAGGTCACTCTGCCGGTTTCAAGAACTTGTCAATGGGCTATAAGCAGTAAGGGAATTTGATTTTTCATTTGCCTTAGTTTCCCACATCACCGTGGCCAAGTACTTAAACCCCTTTCCTTTGTTCTTGGGTAGCCGGGCTATCCCATTTTGGGGGAGGGGTTGGGTGCTATTACCCTGTACTTTGCCCTCAGCTTGCCTCAAGCTCCCTCATCAAAACCTGTACATTAAAGTCTCTGAAAATTATGATGTTCTTCCTTGATAAAATTTATATTTCCAGTTTATGACCCATTTGCCTCAAAGTTCAGACTTTTTATCCAAAATACCTGTTTATCAATCTAGGCTAAAAATAGAAGCCTCCTGATAAAGCTTATCGGTATACCATTTAAAGGAAATTAAATTGCTCAATGATAATTTTAGTGAACCAGTATCTCTAAGAATTGTGAGATATACCAAAATTTGAGAACCATTGTTCTAGCTTAGTGCTTCTCAAACTTTAATATGCACATAAAGGGTGCATGGGTGGTTCAGTCGGTTAAGCAACTTCAGCTCAGGTCATGATCTCACAATTCATGAGTTCGAGCCCTGCATTGGGCTCTGTGCTGACAGCTCGGAGCCTGGATCCTGCTTCAGATTCTCTGTCTCCCTCTCTCTCTGTTCCTCCCCTGCTTGCACTCTGTCTCTCTCAAAAATAAATAAAGATTAAAGATTTAAAAAAATTTTAATATGAACATGAATCACATGAGAACCATGTTAAAGATTATGCTGCTATAGGATCTGGGGTGGGGGGGTCGGGTGCTTGAGACTCTCCCTTTCAAAGTTCCTAGGTGATTCTGTTGGTCAGAGAACTACATTTTGAGTAGCAAGAATGCAGACCAGGGCTTCTCCAACTTGGCTGTATAGGAGGATCAGCTGTACCTAGTACAGATGCCACCCTCAAAGATTTTTAATTGGTCTGGGATGTGACCTGGGCACTGGGCTCTCATTTTGAAGTTCCTCAAGCGATTTTAATGTACAGCCAAGTTGGGAAAACCTCTAGAGCACAACCCATCATCTCAGTAGTCAGCTAAATTTAAATGGTGGAATTCTCAGCATAGCTTAGTTCCTATATATAGCACCCAAGATGGAAACAGAGTTGCTAGCATGATACACATAAATATGCCTACACTTCAACCAGCAGATCTATTGCTCTACACAAGTTGTGTCAGGACTTCTGATCTTAAGCAAGTGACAAAACTGATCTTTAATTTCTTCGCGTATGTCATGAGAATTAGAACCCCCGAGAGAGTTGAAAGAACAAAACGAGAGAATTATTTGCGCAAGTGGTTTGAAGAGTACCATTTCCTATAAGCAAACACATAAACAACCCTCACATCCTGCACTCCGTTAACACTGCCTAAGAGTTACATTCCACTTTTCACCACCAAAGCAAGCTGAAACATGTAAATGTGGAAGTACCCGCTTAGTTCAATTTCTAACAAAGTGCTTAATGATGCAGTTCCAGGAATGCATTGTGTCATAAGCATGGAACCACCTGTAACAAGTGAGGGATTAGTAAAGGATTACCAGCCTCAGGGAAAAGACAAAGGACTGTCATTTCCCAGGGTCGTCAGCACTGCCTTTTGTCATTAACTTCAGATATACTTAATGAAAACAAGGAAGCAGATTCACATTTGCAAGTTATCAACTCCTAAAGAGCTCTGCAGAGGACTGAAGGGAAAGAAGGATTTTAATACCAGTAAAGAAGAAAAATTAAAAAAAAGCCACAGGCAGAGGAAGGAGTGGCATGGAGTTTATTAATTTGAAAGGCAAAAAGGAGGTCCCACTTAATGGAAAGTAGAGGCCATCTTCATAAATGCTCATTACAAAACTGCTCTAACACAGAAGCAAGGGAACTTCTCTGGGCTCTCCACCTACATTCCAAATCAGAGTCGGTAGGAAGTATAAATCAGAAGAAAATCCACGTGTCCAAGTTGCCATCTCAAAAGCTCTTATCCAGGGGAAAGCAAAAAGTGAACCTAAAAGAGAGAAGCAGAAAGGTAAGAGAGATATCCAAGGTTTTTAAAAATGTCTTAAAACACTACAAGACAGGGCCCCAAATCCTTCCAACAAAATTCTAAACCCACAAAGACAAAGACAACTATGGGGTTCCCAAATTCTGGACGGCATTTAAGCCAGGCTAGAAGAACCAGAATAAAGCAAATATTCTTCACAGAACATTTTACAGAGATATCCATAAAAAGGAATGTTCAAATCTGAATCCCAAGCACACCAAGGCAAAACTTACTAAGAGTTGCAGGCGTGGGTTTCAACTCCGCTCTAGAATTAATAAGCTACGTGACTTAACAGAAGTCACTCTGACCTCTCTGGCTCACAAACTCTTTTGGGGGGGGGGGGGAAGGGGTTGCAATTGAGCCTCCAGGGCTTTTCTGGATCTAGAAAGCCTACAAAGCACTACATTTCAGCTGGAAGAACAGGGAGTAAAAGGAAGAATTCAACAGAGAAAAACTCCCAATCTCAAATTTAACACGGAAAGAGAAGAAATAATTTGCACTGACAGATAAGGTTATTTTTGGCAAGAAGGTGGAGGATAACTCTAAGAGAAGCAGCCACCCTACTGCTAGTCACTTGAGATGCGAGCTGTAAGCTGTGAGATGGGTTCCTCATAGCGTCTCATGTGCTGGGCTAAGGGTGCAGCCAGAAAGTGGCCCCTTAGATTTAGGGGCTCCAACACACTGAGCCGTCAGTAGTCATTTCTCCTGCAGTGTGCCATTAAAATTCTGCAATCTTCTTTGGCTGCCACGACTTGAAAAGGGCTTGAAAACACTGCCTTTCAGAAGAGCTGAGCCATCCTGGCAGGTAAAAGGGCATCACCTTATTTTACATGCCGGTTAAGGTGACCTGGAGATTCTAGCATCAGAGCTTAATAGAAAGATATTAGACTTCTAGCCAGAGTGCTTTTACGTCAGTAACAATGGTACTTAGACACATGATACAGAACTGCAGAACATTCTTATATCAATAGAATTGTGAGAAATGCATAAAAGAGCAAAAAAAAAAAAAAAACAGGAAAAAGTGTTCACAGTGAACAAATAGACCTGTTAAAACACACCTATTCACTCCACCAAACTTCCTTTTTTTAAAAAATTTTAAGTAATGTCTACACCCAACGTGGGGCTCAAACTCACAACCACAAGATCAAGAGTCACATGCTCTACAAACTGAGCCAGCCAGGTGCCCCACTCCATCAAATTTCTTAAAGCAAAAACTCTCTCAGGATGTCTGGGTGGCTCAGTCAGTTAAGCATCCAACTTCAGCTCAGGTCAGTTGGATTTCACAGTTGGTGGGTTTGAGCCCTACGTCGGGCTATCTGCTGTCAGCAGAGCCTGCTTGGGATCCTCTGTTCCCCTCTCTCTCTCTCTGCCCCTTCCCTGCTCGTGTTCTCTCCCTCTCAAAAAAATAATTAATGGGGCTCCTGGGTGGCGCAGTCGGTTAAGCGTCCGACTTCAGCCAGGTCACGATCTCGCGGTCCGGGAGTTTGAGCCCCGCGTCAGGCTCTGGGCTGATGGCTCAGAGCCTGGAGCCTGTTTCCGATTCTGTGTCTCCCTCTCTCTCTGCCCCTCCCCCGTTCATGCTCTGTCTCTCTCTGTCCCAAAAATAAATAAACGTTGAAAAAAAAATTTTTTTTTAAATAATGATAATAATTAATTAATTAAAAAAAAAAAAAACACTCTGGCCACAGACTATGAATTATGAATGCATCAGTTCTAATGGCCCAGGTGAGAGCAGACTAGAACATAGGATCATTTGAGTGAGGAGCCTTGAGACAGAATTATAAAAGAAATCCTAGTTTAGTACAAAAGTCAAGTTTTAAGCTTCTATGGTATTAAAACAGTCAAACAAATCTAAGACATGAAGGCTGGTCCATCTAGAAGGCAAAAATGACTCAGGACCTAAGTCTCATGATAGTGGTTTTCAGAAAATTCTACTTAACAAAGACCTGCTTCCTTCTTTTAAGACAAAACTACATTTACCAGATAGTATTCTAAAAGCAGAGGAGCTAGGATTCTTTGAAATGTTAACAAAACTGGACTATTCAACAGCTCAGAAGAATGGCTTCAACTGCTAACCAGGGGATGAAGATTTCAGGAAACTAATCAAATTTCTTCCCATAGTATCAAGACATGCAAAATGGAAGGCACCTACTGAGAAAAATTAGCATGACTTCTTCAGTCTATGTCACCCATGCAGAAAAGACAGTGCCATCTGATCAGTCTGCTCTAATCACCTTAAAAGAAAGCCAGGCACAACACAAAGTTAAAAATAATTATTCTCTGTATAGACACAAAAGATAATGCCAGACAGGGTCATTTCCATTTGGAATCCGTATTCTTCTCCAGCAGCATCTCTATTCAGACACTAGCACTGAGCAGATAGGCTCAAATACTGATTTTCCTTCAAACCCATCTCATCCTGGATCCCGGTCACCCAATTAACAGTGAAATTAAAGAAAATGTGAATCAAGACCATTCTGCAGAAATTCTAGGTTCCGAGCTCAATGTGAATCACTACAATCTCAGAAGGCACAAATCATGTGTTTCTAAAAATGAGAGGGGCTTTACAGATCAAGCAGTCTGATCCTCTCATTTCATAGAGGAAAGCAGTAGGTACTGGGAGTTTAACAGATTTTTCCAGGGCCGTGCTGTCTTTAACACTGAAGCCACCAGCCATACGTGGCTATTTAAACTTAGTTAAAATTAAATAAAACGTAAAAATCAGTGCCTCAGTCAGGCACATTTCAAATGTTCATTAACAACACATGGCTAGTGGCTACCATACCAGATGGTACAGACTTAGAACTATTTCCACGTTGCAGAGTTCTACTAGAGGGCACTGCACCAAGGTCATCCCCTCTGGATAGTAAGGTCTCCTGATCTGCCTTCTCTAGCATGTCTTCTGGACCCAAGATGACCAACTTTGTAGAAATATTTTATTTATTAATTTTAAGTAATCTCTACACTCAACATGGGTGGCCAGGCGCCCAGCAGAAATATTTTAGAGAGCCTATCTTCATCTTTTCTTATCTCTCCTAAACTTTCTCATTGAAAAAAAAGAAGCTTAACATTTTTAATGAAAACCTTTTAACAAGAAGATGTAATTCGTCATCCAAAAGTCTCTGAACAAAATAGAGAAGAAGGAATATGAAAGTTTAGAGTCAAGTATCTGTTATCAAGTTGCCACTCAGTCACTTAACAGTTCCAGGGCCTGGACAAGTTAATTTAAAATTCACCAAGGTTGGGGGGCACTTGGCTGGCTCAGTTGGTGAAGCATGGGACTCCAGATCCTGGGGTCATGAGTTCCAGTCTCACATTAGGTGTAGAGATTACTTTTTAAAAATTAAATTTCACTAAGGTTTAATTACCTCATGTGTAAAATAGGAATACTATCATTCATCAACCTCATTGCAGGAAGAGGCAACAGGATCACATGGGTTAATGTGTCTAAGAGTATATGTGAGTCCCACAAGCCTGATAATATGATAACCGTAAAACATTTCCAAATGTTACCTAATTTTGTAAACAGTCTTATGCAAACATTGTGCATTTTGTTGTATATACTGACTCTAACTTTCTACCTCTTGTGGATGGATGATGGAAATCTGGTAACACGGATAAAAAGCAACTGAAGAAAAAAAAGCAAAGCTCAACTGAGGATCCACACAAACAGCACAATCTCCCTGAAATACACTGGGAACTATCATGAATTCTAATAATCACAGGCTATAGCAGCTGCAAGAGAGTGATGAACATCCAGATGATGTGCATAGGGAAACTGGGCCTCAGAAACAAGCTTATTTGTCCAATCAACTAGTTAATAGAGCAAACTCTACAATGCAGGCCTTCCAATTTCTAGTCTCATGCTTGTGTTCCACCCTATAGTCCTTCAAATAAATTGTTTCCTTGGCTTCTTTCTTCCACAGCACTTTCCATGTCTTAGCATCCATGTAACTAATGATTTAGCTATTTTTATAGCATTTTCTTACAGTTGAAAGGGTTTATTTATTCATACACTCATTCAACAAACATGCACAGTGACTATTCCCCTCATGCTAAGCCCTGAGGTCCTTCAGGGAATTTAAGAGTTCAGTGGGAGAGACAGGAAAGCAAATGAACAGTTTCATAACTACTGGCTAAATGCAGCACTACAGGTATGCACAATGGGCCCCAGAAAAGACTCCTATACAACTTGGGTAGGAATTATCCAAGCTGAGAGGATGGAGTAAGGAGTTAGGGCAGCAATGAACTTCATAAACACAACTCTACTTGATATATTTTTTTTATTGAGAGCTTTAAACAGACCAAATACAAAACAGAGTTCAATCACCAATTAGTCGTTAACTAGTGTTTTTTAGTAAATAAAATAAGCAGATTTAGGGTCTTAATAATGGGTACAGAATCTCCCCCTCCATCTGGTGAAAAAAGGGGGTTGGAAAAAAAAAGATTATACTGTGTGCTTAGTTCAAAATACAGTCTACAAATTTAGAATAGTTCCTTTTTTGAGAACTTACTTGGTGGCTAGCTCTAATTCAATAAGAGGAAGTGTCAAAGAGAAAATGAAATAAAAACTGAACAGCGCCCCCCCCCCCCCCCCCGTTCAAAAAACTTAAAGATTATTACCAGTGGAGGTCATGTTGGGAACAAAAACAGGTCTAGAATGAACCAAAAAGTGCTCTTCAACTGACAAGAAAAGGAAATAAAGGGAAAATCTGTGGGTCTCTGTGCACTTGAGGTCTTCCCTGGATAACAAAATCCCTAAGCCACATTAAGGTTGCATGACCTTTGGAGCCTAACTCCACACTGCCCACCAGTGGTCAAAATGTAAAGCAACCCCCACCTAGCATGTAAGCCCACTTGGACCTCTGCTGCCCTCCTGTGACTAGAAAAAAACTAGATTTTATCACAAAGGTATCAGTGTTCCCCACCCCCACCCAGCCCCCACCCAACTCAACTTTTGCTTTGTAGTAGTACATTCTCGGCAGGAAATGTACGACCCACTAGGTGGCAGTAGAGCCTAAAGAATATTTAGATTCCCGTCCAGAGGAAATTTTCTAGGACACTACACAGGAGTACCCCTTTATTCAAGGTTTCACTTTCCATAGTTACTGCAGTCCATCACAGGGGAAGCAGATGACCCTCCTTCTAAAGTACTGTCAGGTCAATAGTACCCTAATACTAGGTCACAACATTCACCTCACTCCATCTCATCACATGGGCATTTTATCATCTCACATCACCGCAAGCAGGGTGAATACAGAACAGTAAGATGTTCTGAGAGAGAATATAGTCACAACACTTTAATTCCAGTATATAATGGTCCTATTTTGTGATTCGTAACTGTTGTTAACCTCTTACTGGGCCTAACTGATGAACTGAACTTTACCACAGGTATATGTATATAGGAAAAACAATAGTATACATAGGGTTCAGAGCTATTGGTGGTTTCAGGCATCCACTGGGGGGCTTGGAACACATCCCCCACAGAGAATAGGGGACTACTGTGCTCCCCTGATAAATTCAAAAAGCCAATAGCAATTGTTTGTAAATAGCACTGCTTGTCAGAGTTCTGTTCTGCCCAGCTCGGTTAGTCCCCTTGTTCCAGCCAGGATTAAACACCATGAATTTTTAAAGATCTGTGGGAGAATGGTCTCTATTATAAAAACAAAGCAACACTAATAAGATTTTAGCATGAGCATTGGAGCATTTTGCAAACAACCTCCCCAGGGGCTGAGCACATTTCCAAGCTCAGGTTTGTCCCTTGTGCCCAGTTCACTTTCCCTCAGATCCAGGGACCTTGTCATCAGGAACTTCCCTTCCCAAACTGTGATCCAATGGAGCTGTGTCCCTCTTCTGAATTTCCCTTCAGAACACCTCAGAGAAGCTGACAAATTTCGAAAAGAACTTCACAAACGTAAAGAAACAAACATAGGAAATACTTACAGATAGTATGTAAATTTTAAAATATTCAAATCTACTGAACTGTGTCATAAATTCATCCAAAATAAATTTACAGCCACCTAAGTGCCAGACACTAATCAGCAACTCCGAAGGTCACTAGGAGCATTTTTTACTTTTGCATTTTCTTTTTTAGGATCATCTAAAAACTATCATGAGTGGTATGCCTGGCTGGCTCAGTCAGTAGAACATGCGACTCTTGATCTCTGGGGTCACTGAGTTTGAGCCTCGTGTTGGGTGTGGAGTTTGCCTAAAAATAAAGTAAGGGGTGTCTGGGTGGTTCATGTGGTTAAGCGTCAGACTTCAGCTCCATCATGATCTCACGGTTCATGAGTTTGAGACCCGTATCGAGCTCTGTGCTGACAGTGTGCAGCGTGCTTGGGATTCTCTCTTTCTCTTTCTCTCTCTCAAAATAAATAAACTTTAGCCAACTATATAACCAGTGCTGCCAACTGAGTGGCACAGGATGGGTGTTCAGGAGACCACATAGGCTGGCCAAAGGTTGGAAAAGGCTGTGTTAATAGATCTAGGTTTTACATTAGTCCTAGCTGAATGAAATTGTCATGAAGCTCAGGTCTTCCAGCAGAGGGAAGGGAACTTCAGCTGAATCTACAATGTCTAATCTGTTCAAAATCTTTTTTTTTTTAATGTTTATTTATTTTTGAGAGACAGAGACAGAGTGCGAGCAAGGGAGGGGCAGAGACAGAGGGAGACACAGAATCTGAAGCAGGCTCCAGGCTCTGAAGCTCGTGGGGCTTGAACCCACGAACCAAGAGATCATGACCTGAGCCAAAGTTGGACACTTAACTGACTGAGACACCCAGGCACCCCTAATCTGTTCAAAATCTTAATTCCCAGCATCGATTGGTTAGGTTATTCTTTCTACTTTTCTGTATTTTTTAAACTTGTTATAATAAAAGCAAAGAAAATAATAAGGAAAGCACAGTGATAAATAACTGATTTTCTTTTTTAATCTTAACGTTTATTCATTTTTGAGAGATGGAGAGAGACAAAGCGTGAGCAGGGGATGGGGCAGAGAGAGAGGGAGACACGTAAACCGAAGCAGGCTCCAGGCTCTGAGCTGTTAGCACAGAGCCTGATGCAGGGCTCAAACTCACAGACCGCGAGATGATGACCTGAGCCAAAGATGGACACTTAACTGACTGAGCCACCCAGGCGCCCCAATAGCTGACTTTTTAAACACACTTCTTTAACTCTGCAATTGTCAAATACTCTATAGTAAACAAACAAGCAAAAATGGGGTATAAGAAAACTTTTTTGAAGTCACTCTGGATTATCAGGCTTTTTTTTTTTTAATGTTTTATTTATTTTTGAGAGAGAGAGACAGAGAGAGAGAGAGAGAGAATGAGCAGGGGAGAGGCAGAGAGAAAGAAACAATCTGAAGCAGGCTCCGGGCTCTGGGCTATTCGCACAGAACCCGATGCAGGGACTCAAACCCACGAACCCTGGGATCATGACCTGAGCCCAAGTCAAATGCTCAACTGACTGAGCCACCCAAGTGCCCCCCTCATGAGGTTATTTTAAAATTAAAGTAAGACATGGGTGCCTGGGTGGCTCAATCAGTTAAGTGTCCAACTCTTGATTTCGGCTCAGGTCATGATCTTGTGGTTTGTGGGATTAAGCCCCACAGAATTCTCTCTCTCTGCCTCTCTCCCCTGCTCGAACTCTCTCCCAAAATAAATAAACTTTTAAAAAATAAAAAATAAATAAAAGACACAGAACAAGAAGCACTTAAATCCTGACCTATGGTGAGCTCTCACTATCTGTATGTTAATTTAGTTACTTCTTGAATATTTATTTTTTCAACTCAATGCCATTTTCTTCTGATCTGCCTTTTTTCAGAGTAGCTGCTAGTTTTAAATGTCATCCTCAAATTCATGCAAGAGCATACACTGGAGATGTTTATTCTTTTTATACCCAACCCTCAATGTACTTGGCAAGTATAGAGAATGTTCAATCTGTTTTATTCTACCTTCTGAGTTGGTATAAATATTGAGAACTTACTTGGAAAATATTTTAAAAGTGTTTTGGCACACTACACATAAAAAGGGCAGGGGTGCCTAGGCGGCTCAGTTGGTTAAGCATCCAGCTCTTGATTTTGGCTCAGGTCAGGATCTCACAGTTCATGAGTTCAAGCCCCATGTCAGGCTCTGCACTGACAGCATCTTTCTCCCTCTGTCTCTGTCCCTTCCCCTGCTATCTCTCAAAATAAATAATAAAATAAACTTAAAAAAAGAGTTAGGGGCATCTGAGTGGCTCAGTCAGTTAAGCATCCAACTTCAGCTCAGGTCATGATCTTACAGTTTGTGGGTTCTAGTCCCATGTCAGGGTCTGTACTGACAGCTCAGAGCCTAGAGTCTGCTTCAGATTCTGTGTCTCCCTCTCTCTCAGCCCCTTCCCTGCTTGCTCTCTCTCTCAAAAATAAACTTTTTAAAAATAAAAAAAAAGCTAAAATAAAAAGAAGCACATAAAAAGGGAAAATAGATACAGGTTTAAAAGTAGGAGAGTATAACCTGTGTCAAACAAATGATCTCTGTGAAAAATCTTTTGGGCAATGTCCGAGAAAAGGATTTTTCAATGAGCATACTCTCTACAGAATGATTTACCACTGTAATCTGGGATTGGAAGATTTTGCTCTACCTTGGGCCCATTAATTCCCAGTTGAACAAGTGGCCCTATGTTGTTAATATGGTCTGCAGTATGCAATTCCTGCTGAGCCTGCTTTTTTGTCTCTGTTTTTGTCATAATTTTGAAATACTAAGCTCTCTGCAGCAGAGTCCTCTTCCAATCACGTCGGCCATAGGAAATCATTTTCCATGATTTGGTATCTCCCTGAGCCTAAAGAACACCCTTGAATCATTTGCTCTGTTCCCTTCCTAAGCATACACATGACTCCTCTAGAAAAAATAATTTTAGTAATCTAAAGCAAATCAGTCAAAAGACTTATGACTTTCCCAGCAAGGTTACTATCAGAGAGCCCAAGAGTCACTCATGAGGTTTGCAAGTATAAGGTCAATGTTGGTGGTTTGGTTTTTTAGCTGTACTCAAAGAGTTATCATCCTCAGATACCTTGTCTGCTGCCTCTGCTCCCAAATGGCATATAACTCCCTTCTCTGGACTCCCACAGTACTTTGTTCAGATCTTTGGTGTGGCTCTAACTATGCTGAATTTTAACTGCTATGTTTATAGGCCTTCTCCTCTACTAGAAAAGTTAAGAGCCACATTTTACTTTTGTTTGTATTCCCAGTAACAAGGCACTGACTGCCACATAGAAGGTGTGGTAAGGGGAGGGAGGGGGACAACTCAAGCCCTGATCAGGTTTCCAAAGAGTTAAACTGTATCAGAATAGTAGAAAGAAGTACTTCTCAAACTTTTTCACTGAAATAAACCATTTCTGTCAACTTACCACTACCAAAAATGAAACCTTACCTGAATTAACAGAACTGTTTTTGAAGCAGTTATCAATAACAAAAAGAATCCATGGAACACTGTAAGCAACTAATTCATTCATGCCAGAAATTAATGTACAGTCCTTGTCGCATTATTGCATACACTTTGGACACAGTCGCTAACTCTTGTGTTATACTGCTGATTAGTACAAACATGACAGATTTCTTAGTGACAGAGGCTAGTCCTAGGATATTCTTCCCCCAAAAAGGATAACATTTCCTAAGGTTCTTTTTTTTCCTACCACCCAAAAGCAACACTAAATGTTATGATGGAAAGGCAAAGAAAAGAGCGCATTCACTCATCGTACTAGAGGAGCAATGGGCCAAGAGCACCACTAGGGAAGGCACCACTCTGCAACCACCTAGCTGTGTGGCCACAGAAGGCCTCTGTTTTCTCATATATAAAATAACAGTGTCAACACACAGTTTGGAAACCACTCATGTGCTTCTTAGAGATTTAGGATTCTGCTTGGGAGGAAGAAAGGCCAAGCAGAGAGGGCTTTTCAATTCTGTCAATCAAAACAACTCCAGCTCCATTGCTGTTTTATATACTGAGATTCTACATAAGAGTTTAGAGAAAAAGGAGTTCTACGCTAATAAAGGGAAAATGGCAAACGAACCAAATAACATCTCATCATATATTTTAAAGTCTTCCCCCAAGCTAATCCAATTTCCCCATTTATTTCCACTTTAGCACACATTATTAGCAAATGGCCACAGTCCTTCATTCAGCATATACTGGATGTCTACCAGATGTGAGCACTCTACTAGGGGAACAATGGCCCAGCATTTAAAAGTTACCTGAGATCAAAGAAAAAAATTATAGAGCAAATCTCCAGGCAGAACCTACAATTTATGTCTCTTCCAAGATTTCCATTATTTTCATGAAGTTACTGATGCAGAAACTTAGGTATTAGCTACAGGCAAAGTCTTACTTTCTGTTATCTTAATGATTTGCAAAACAGTGAGAAGAGAAGGCAATGACCAAGAGAGACAGCACTGAAGACTCACGATCAGCTTAATGCTTTGCATTCCAATAGAAAATTCTGCAAATGTCTTATCAGCAATATGGGAACCCGGGCAACTATAATCAAAACCAGCCACACTCAACTTCCATGCCTAAAATCAACATTATGGCACAAGGGCTATGATCACTACTTACATTCTTCTAGCCTCCTACTCCTCAATTAAGTAAATGGGAGTAATTCAGCCAACGAAGTTCATTACGACAAGGTGCAGGATGGTGCTGGCAAAGAGAAAATCAGCAAAAGCTCGTTCTGGGGAGATGCCTTGGAAATCCGCTTTGTTCTGTGGGTTGATCTGTATCCTGAGGCAAACTGCACAAGAAGCAAAACATGAAAATGATTATCTAGAAAAAAACACAAATATGACTGCTAATGAAACACCCATACTCTACGTCCCAATAATTCTAACGGAAATGATGCATAAGTGCATCCAAAGGCACATACAGGAATGATACCCAGGACAGCCTCAAACGAGAAACAATCTAAATGTCTCTCAACAGGCAAATGGATAAACTATGGCATATGCACACAATAAAGTACCATGCAGCAGTGAAAAAGAACTTCACAATATGAAGACCTCCCACAAATATGTTAAGCAACGCAATCCAGACACCAAAAAACCCATGCTGTATGATCCCATCTATATACAGTTTAACAGGAGGCAAACCAATCCACGAAAATATAAGCCATATAAGCCTCTTTCACAGGAAGAGGAAATGACTGGGAAGGTGCAAGGAGGGCTCTAGGTGCTGGTAATGTTCTGCTCTGGGTGCCGGCCAGACAGGTGAATTTAAGAATTCATGATGGTACAACTCAGTTTTATGTTCATGTTTAAGTTAAAAGAAAAAAATATGATGTTTCAGGTTAAAAACCAAAAGCTCACTCAGAAAAAGATATATATTACTAACATATCTTCAGAACTCTCCTATCTCCTGACTTAAATTTATATTTACACCTCGATTGGGGTGTAGGTGAGGCAGTAACAAAGAGGCCGGGCTGAATGAGAAAAAGTTATAAAACTTTGAATTTTTTTTTTAGCTCATTTATTTATTTTGAGAAAGAGAGTGCATGTATGAGCAGGGGAGGGGCAGAGAGAGAGAGGGAGAGAGAGAATCCCAAGCAGACTCCACACGGTCAGTGCACAGAGACCTATGCAGGGCTCAAGCCCATAAAACCGCAAGATCATGACCTGAGCCAAAATCAAGAGTCGGATGCTTAATCGACTGAGCCACCCAGGCACCCCAAACTGTGAATTATTTTCTAATAAAATGTGCATAATATTGGATAGCACAGACCATAAGTAGAAGATGCTTATCCATGAGGACCTCATAGTTATCATCTTTGATATTAAAGTTCTAGCAGCTGCTTGTCTCAAAAAAAGGCAAGAGATCTAAACTATATAACGTTGACAGAGAACTCTCCACTGCCACACTCTAGATCCTTGAAGATGCCAACCTGATACATTAGCCACAGTCACCATTTGACATGAAATGGAAGCTCTACGAGTACACTTTTCCAAAATATCTTTATGCCTGTGTTAAATAATTACACTACTTAAGAAAATCTAAATTTGCTTCAGGCTAACAGCCCTTACATCACCAACCAAGAAAACAAAACGAACTGAGATCTAACCCAAAGATCAGAAAACTACCAGATTAGTTCTCCAGAGGCCATTACCATGGCAACAGTTTTCATTATGCTTAAACATGTAAATACTGTGAAACACTACTGATCTTTTCAACACCTGGACTCTTCAAAATATGAAGGACACTGACTGAAGCAAGGGCAACCAATTAAAATCCCGCTGTGGAGAGTACAGACTGGTTCAACCATTTGGGAGAGTTGGCAATATCCATTAAAATTTTAAATGTTTTTACTTTTTGAATAAGGAATTTGTCTAGCAGAACAAAGAATTTCTAACATCATGTTCATAAAGTTGGAACACAAAGTGAAAACAGTCCAAATGTCATCAAGGGGATTATTTCAATAAATTACACTATAGACATGCAATGAAATCCTATGCAATTATTTTAAAAAAGAGAGATAAATTCTCTATATCCTGACAGTAAAGACAACCGAGATATATTAAGTGAAAGGAAAAAAAAAAGCCAAATAATTATTCCATTGTCCATTTCTCTTAAGAAAAAGATATTTTCTCATTTCGGTTAGTTGGAACCTGGGAAAAAATATGGAGAGATAGATACCAAACTAGTAACAGTGGCTCTAGAGATGGAGGGTGGGGACAGAGTTCTGTTTCAGAAAATATGAGGGGACAAAAGAGAAGCTCCCTGTGAAGGTGGGTAAGGTAATGAATTGATGCGTTTTCATTACTACAATCACAGTAAGCCACCTTATTTTATTGACAACGTAAGAATCAGAGTTCCATGGAGACAGAAAGGACCTTGGAGTTATAAAGGCCAATACCTATCTGATACATAAAATGCCCAAGAAGAGGTGGGGGTGGGGCATACTGGCAGAAGGTGCATGATCACCTGGGAAGTTTTCCAAAGTATACTCACCACTACTAGAACCTGATAAGCCATCCCTAGGTAAGGAATTACAAACCTTCCAGAACCTGTGTTACTGATAGGGGTGTCCTATCCCTCATAAGCACTGGGATACAAACATGGCAAAGAAAATCTGTTAAAAAAGCTCCTCCACAAATGATCATTCAGTCTCTCCCTAAGCACTTCCAAAGATGGAAATTTACTACCTCCTAAGGCAGACAACTTCATTTAAGCAGTCCTAATTCAATCTATCTCCTTAAATGTTCATTCATCCAGCAAATTATTTACTGAGCACCTATTATGTGCCATGCATCACCCCAGGTGCCGGGAACATGGCACAGAACAAGACAGACAAGAGTCTGGCTCCCAAGAAACTTACACTCCAATAGAGAGAAACATATAATAAGTAAGCAAATAAACAAGGAAATATCAGGTAGTGATTATGTGCTATGAAGAAAATAAAACAAGGAAAGGTTCAATTTGGAGTTTCAGACCAGACATCACGTGAAGATGAGGCAAGAGGATTTACTAATTTGGAATGCAGGGAATGGGTCAGAACTAAAAACATCAATGTGGTAAATTGTAGTTATATAGACATTAAACTCACCTACGGAAAGAAATTGGAGAACAAGAGGTATCTAGCATCATGTCCTCAGACAGAGAAGTACCTAGCACAAACAGTAGGAAGGAAAAACCAATGAGGTGAGAAGGAACAACCAGGAGAGTGTAGTGCTATAAAAGCTTCAAGAAGAAAGTACTTCCAACAGGAGGCAGCAGCCAACCATGTTAAATACTAAATGTTGTTGCGCATTCAGGCAAAGTGAAATAGATGGCCATTAGGTTTGGCAAGATGGCAAGCAGTTTCACTGAGTGGTGGAATAGACCACCTCAAGAGTGGGGTAAGGAATGAACGGAAAGTGAGAAAGAAACAGCAACTATTCTGTAAAGGCATTCTGTGATGATGGGGAAGATATGGAATGGCAGCTGGAGGGGTTTCTGGGGCCAAATTTTTTTTTTATTTGTTTATTCTTGGGAGAGAGAGAGAATGTGAGCGTGTGAGCAGGGGAAGGGATAAAGAGAGGGAGAGAATTCCAAGCAGGCTCCATGCCATCAGTGCAGAGCCCGAGTGGAGCTCAAACCCACAAACTGTAAGATCATAAGCTGAGTCAAAATCAACAGTCGGATGCTTAACTGACTGAGCCACCCAGGCTGCCCTTAATTGGATAATATTAGAGTCTGCATATATGATGGGAATGATCCAGTAGAGAGAGGCTTTTTTTTTTGGGGGGGGGGGGGAGGGGTTGGGTGTTTTGTTTTGTTTTGTTTTGTTTTGTTTTGTTTTGTTTTTGGTGCAAAAAGGCGATTTTATTAAAGCATGAGGACAGGACCCGTGGGCAGGAAGAACTGCTGAGAGAGAAATAATAATGCAGAATGAAAAGATGATTGCAGAAGTTGAGTCCCTGAAGGAACAAGAGAACACTACCCAAGTGAAGGAGCTAGCATTGGACAGGAAAGGGACACATCAACCATTAACATGGGAAGTCAAAGAGTAAGGGTACAGGTGCAGATGTGCTGCTAGGATTCCTTGCTGGGAAGATGAAAGGATTCCTGTCTACCTTTTTAGTAAAAAAGTAAATAAAACAAGATCATCAACTGAGAATAAAGGAAAAGAGGATATACAGAAGAGAGTTAAGAGAGAAGTTATAATGCATTATTTTGGAAAAGCAAACATTTAAGGGAGTATTATAGGACCACTGGGTAAGTGGTCCTGTATGTGTGCCCATGTGCCTATTTTCACCATACTTCTCCATCAGAGCACTCCATCCAGGTACTTGTCTGTGTCTCCCACTAGATTATAAACTCTAGGACAACAGAGACCATGTCTGTGGGTCTCACAGCTCATCCTCAGTACATGGCAGAGAATCTGGCACATAACTGTTTAGTATTCACTTAATTATTACGGGCACACTCACGATTTAACATATACAGTGTTAAGCACTGAAGATGAACAGATGAAAAGACAGTCCCTTTCCTCAAGAGGCCCATCTTCCAGAGTGAAGACAGACACACAAATATATACAGCACAGTATCAAAGTGCCACACCTCCCTCCCACCCTCTCTCTCTCTCTCTCTCTCTCTCACACACACACACACACACACACACACACACACACGTGAAGTAAGAATATAGAAAAAAGACCAAAATCTGCTGGAGGAGTCAGGGAACGGTTCCAAAGGGAAGCAGCACTTGAGCTAAGCTAAGAAACAAAGGAATTTCCCAGGCAGTCAAGCAAAAGTAAAATAGCTTGAGACATCACAGCACGTTCAGAGACTATCAAGTAACTAATGCTAGGGTATGAAGTACAAAGGAAGCAGAGACAAGAAGTGAAACTGGAGATATAGATGGGATCAGATCATGAAAGAGCCTGGTGCCATGAAAAAGATTTTTAAGGGCACCTGGGTGGCTCAGTTGGTTAAACTTCCAACTTCAGCTCAGGTCATGATCTCATGGTTCATGAGTTCGAGTCCTGTGTCGGGCTCTATGCTGACAGCTCAGAGCCTAGAGCCAGCTTCAGATTCTGTGTCTCCTCTCTCTGCCCTTCCCCTGCTCACACCGTCTCTGTCTCTCTCAAAAACAAACAAACAAACAAATAAATTTTTTTAAGGTTTTTAATTTTTCACTGGGACACTGATAAATTTTATGCAGGGAGTGCAATGATCTGATTTGCAAGTCAAATCGAGCCCACAAACACAAGTGGAAGACAGACTGGAGGGAGAGAGACCTCTGCTGGGAGACAAGTGAGGAAGATTACAGTGGTCTAAATAAGGGATATTGAGGGGTGCCTGGGTGGTTCAGTCGGTTAAGCATCCGACTATGGCTCAGGTAATGATCTCGCAGTTCGTGAGTTCAAGCCTTGCATCAGGCTCTGTGCTGACAGCTCAGAGCCTGGAGCCTGCTTCAAATTCTGTGTCTCCCTCTATCTCTGCCCCTCCCCTGCTCATGCTCGGTCCCTCCCTCTCATAAAAATAAACATTAAAAAAATTTTAATAAAAAATAAATAAACGAGATACTGAGAGCCTTGGTCACTGAGGATGGAGAGCTAGCTACAGATATGAAAGAGATTTAGAAACAGGCACAAGGTTAGCAAACTTCCAGTCTCTGGGATGGCAGTTATGGTAGATAATATTAGGGCCCAAAAATCTGATAGACAATTCCCAAAGAAATGCTGGACCCCAGTCCACATGGCCCAATAGCTCCCATGAGATAAATACTCTGGATTAGGCCTCCTTGCCCTTTAAATTCAAACTGCTTTTGGATTTGTACACTGGAAGAAACTAACTATTTTTTTTAATCCAAAACTGTTTCATATAGGTTAGACAATAAAATAAATCAGAAGTTGTAAAATGACTTAAAAACTGATTTCAAGGAGTTCGAGCCCCGCGTCAGGCTCTGGGCTGATGGCTCAGAGCCTGGAGCCTGTTTCCGATTCTGTGTCTCCCTCTCTCTCTGCCCCTCCCCCGTTCATGCTCTGTCTCTCTCTGTCCCAAAAATAAATAAATGTTGAAAAAAAAAATTTAAAAAAAAAAAAAAAAAAACTGATTTCAAGATCAAAGACTTATTTTTAAAAATCTTCATGTTTTCTGCCTATCTCTCCTAAATAGTACTCTGAATGAGCAGAAAGAGGGATTTCACTTAGGGTAAAAAAGGAAACTAGAAGGGCTGCCAACCCGGGAATGTTACTCTAACAAAGGGACAGATGTCCTCAGCTAGAGATATCTAACCATAAGATAAACAGTCAGCTGCTAAGGAAATTTGAAATCTGTCTCTTCAAGCTTACTATACTTTACACTGTTGATCCAAAAAAAAAAAAAAGATTTCTCAATGGCAATTTTCTACCTCTGGCTCCTTGAAACCACAGGTAAGTCTCCTAGCCATAAGGGAATAGAAGAAAACAGACTATTTTCACTGAGACCAAATAATACCAGGTTTTTTAAAAATGTGACAGTAAAAAAAAAGAAATAAAAAAGAAAAAAAGTGTGATAGCATTCTATATTAGTTAAAAATATACTGATCAATTTCCAAAGAACATATGTTAAATTAACACATGTAGAAGGAATGGAACAAAACAGGCTGCCAAAAAGAAATTAGGAAACCAGACAAAGTAAGTTTTCCCTCCAATTCATCACTGTAGGCTAACACCAATTGTAAGTCTCTCCCTTACTCAAATTTAGAAAAAAAGCAGGGAGTAGAGGGGGAAGCACCTGGCTGGCTCAGTCAGAAAAGCATGCAACTCCTAGGTCTCCAGGTTTTGAGTTCAAGCCCCACACTGGGTGTAGAGATTGCATAAGTTAAGTAAATAAATAAAAATAAAATAAAGTAAAATAAAATAAAATCTAAATCCTGAGATGCTTTCCCATTACCTACAGAATAAAATCTTTGGCCTGGCACTCAAAGCTCTAGCATCCGCACTACCTAAACTTTCAACATAACCTCCTACAATCCCATTCTCTAGCTAAATGGCCTCCTCCCTCCTCTCCCAACAGGAAACCACAGGAAAATTAGCAACCCAGCACCATAAACAGGTACAAGGCTTCCCTTCCCAACAATCACAACAAAGGATAAACTCCAAATTTCAAATTTCCCATTAAAATATCTCCTGTTGAGGAGCACCTGGGCAGCTCAGTCAGTTGAGCATGACTTCAGCTCAGGTCATGATCTCACAGTTTTTGAGTTTGAGCACCGCATTGGGGCTCACTGTATGCAGTGTGGAGCATGCTTCAGATCCTTGTCCCCCTCTCTCAAAAAATAAATATTAAACATACACACACACTTTAAAACATCTCCTGTTGAGGATCTGGGCTAACAATGAGCAGAGAGGTAGTAAGGGCATTTAATAAGGGCAACGCTGTCAAAAGAAATGCAGATGATACCCTTTGATGGTAACTATGAACTGTGATGAATGCTTTCTTTTCCTGAAGCAACTTTCATTTCTCTGGCCCAATTACCTGTAATCTAACAGTTTTGGAAATCCCAATCCCCCATATTGACTCCACTAATAAAGTGCCCTTTCACAGACATTCTCTTCAAAGACAAGCTATGACTTCTTACTAGGGAGGTGGGTAGGGAGTCTGCCAACTCAACTGTAGATACAATAGCTTCAAAAACAGGAAAAATTATCTGCTCAAAAAATCTTCTGGTTTTCGGGTGCCTGGGAGGCTCAGTCGGTTAAGTATCTGACTTGATTCAGCTCACATCATGATCTCACAGTTCGTGGTATCGAGCCCCAAGTCAGGCGCTGCGATGACAGCACAGAGCCTGCTTGGGATTCTCTCTCGCTCTCCCTCTGCCCATCTCCACTCTCACATGGACACCACTCTCACTCTCAAAATAAACATTTTTAAGAATTTGTTCCCAGGGCACCTAGGTGGCTCAGTAGGTTAAGCATCCAACTTCAGCACAGGTCACGATCTCGCAGTTCATGGCTTCAAGCCCTGCATCAGGCTCTGTGCTGACATCTCAGACTCTGGGGCCTGCTTCAGATTCTGTGTCTCCCTCTCTCTCTGCCTCTCCCCTGCTCATGCTCTGTCTCTCTCTCCCCACCGCCACCCCCCAAAAAAACATATAAATAAATAAACATTAAAGATAATAAAATAAAAATAAAAATAATTTGCTCTGGTTTTATCACATTAATAATCTACAACTGTAGTCCATACCTACTCTTCAGTAAATCACACTCTTCCATATAGCCTTAAGGAAGCATTCTTAACCTTAAGAGGCTTATGAAACCAGGGAGACTTCAGCAATAAACTTTCTTTTTAATCAGCTTGGGCCCCACCCTATTCCTACTCCTGCAGACCTGCAAGGCAAAAATCATCAAACAAAAGTCACTGGAGGTTCTCAAAATTCCTTCTCCAGCCTAGATAATAAAAATCCTAGTCACAAAAAGTCGGGGGCAGGGTGAGGGCAGGTGGGATAGGTCAGGAATCTGGAGCAAAAAGGGTAGTGCATCTGGGGTATATGATGGTGGTAACATTTGAACTCCTGATAGCCAGGATGCTGCCACAAAGAACCTAGTGTTGGTCCTCTAGGACAAAACTCAAAATCATAATGAAACACCCAACTAACAGACTGTTAACTCTCAAACTCCAGACCAAGCTAGTGCACAAGTCATTAAGTCTTCAGGCTTAAAGTTTTGAGAGAGAAAGCAGAATATCTCTGGTTTGAGTCTGAAGTAGCATTTGTGTAAAAGCCATTCTATAGACCTATAAGCAGAGAACCACTATAAATTAACAATTCTAATCCTGTATTTTGTCTGTGCCCCACCTATACACTCATTAAGAACAAGGAACATAAACCTGATGCACCTCCAAAGCTTTTATCACAGTATTTGTATTTGATTCAAAATGCAATTGATGGCCTGATAATAATCACAGTGGGAAAAAAATTAATTCTGGCATGTTCTCAAAGTCAGAGAGAAGGCGATACCAGGGACTGGAAAGGCCATCTGATGGCCACCTATAAAGTGGACTGCCTAACACTCATGGGCCAAGCCTGAACTTGGCATTCATACAGTTCCTATTGGGCAACAAAGGTCAGATTTTGGCAAAAATTTACGGGACAGTCAACTCTTGTTAAATATGACTGTCTACAAGGTATCAAATGCTGGGAATCAGAATAAAAGCTAAAACAGAACTATGTGAATAAAAACTGAGTTCAGGCTAATGAAATAACAGTTTCATCCACAAGAAATAAGTAAAAGCAGCTAAAAGCCAAAGTCAAGTAAAGGTTGATTCAATGAGCAAACCACCTGTATTTATATTTCTTACACTGTTCATTGCAATGTTTCACTGGCGGTTAGCAGTGATTAGGCCAAGTTGAGAGAGATGCTTTCAGAGCTGGGTTTCCATTTTAAAGGTCTACCAACTTTAGGGGCGCCTGGGTGGCGCAGTCGGTTAAGCGTCCGACTTCAGCCAGGTCACGATCTCGCGGTCCGTGAGTTCGAGCCCCGCGTCGGGCTCTGGGCTGATGGCTCAGAGCCTGGAGCCTGTTTCCGATTCTGTGTCTCCCTCTCTCTCTGCCCCTCCCCCGTTCATGCTCTGTCTCTCTCTGTCCCCAAAATAAATAAACGTTGAAAAAAAAAAATTTAAAGGTCTACCAACTTTAAAGATATGTTAAAGCTAAGTGAAAGCTGAAATGGAGTTTTCCTGGACCAATAGGAACATAGTGTACTGGATCACCAAGTTGAGAAGCAGCATGAAGAGGGTTTTTCTAGAGACTTAATTCCAGCTCCTAGGCGGCTGTTTGGCACTAGGCTTGTGGTAACTTTTCCGAGCCTCAATTTCCCCATTCACAACAGGGCAATGCAGCTCCTCTCATAACGTCACGAGGCGGGGAGCTGATACAAAAGAGAGTGCTGTGGGAATAAAAGCAGTGCGCCAAAGTAAACACATTATTACTGCGATTACTTATAGAATCATTACCCGCTAGGATGAAGCTCCCCACACAAGAGATGAAGCCCGAGAGAAAAGAGTTGAAGGGGAAGGTCCCCACGAGGAGGCAATAACCGAACTGTAGCGCCCCGGTCAGCAGTATGTACAGGAGGTACGCGTCAAGCAACTTCAGACGCTGAGGAGTGGAGCTCAAGTACTCTTCTAAGAACCGCGAGATGACGGACACTACCGACGCCGACATGACTACACACTCGGTCCTCCGGCCTGCCCTCCACAAACACCTGGCGAAACCGATGGCCACACCGGATGTAGCCTTAGCGCCTGCGCACCGCTGTGGCCCAGCTCCGCCCTTTCCGATTTGCCACTTTGCGCAGGCGTACACGCAGGCCAGGGCGCGAAACAACTAATGCGCAGACGCAGAATACATCCACAGAATGAGCGCTGCGGCCAGAGAAAGCTAATGCGCCTGCGCAATGGATCTGTTCATGGCCTGGAGACGTGTACTCTTTTTTGTCCTACTTCCGCGGTCAGGTTGGTGACGCCCACAGTTGCTCTAGCAACAGGATAGCGTGAGAGGAAGAGGGGGACAGGTTTTACAAAGGAAGGCGTAGCTCCCCTAGGATTCGGGCTTTCTTTGGACCACTGGCGTCTTCAAAGATTAACTGGATCGGAAGTGAGGCAATGTCTGGTGCTACCGGGGTTCAGCACCCGAGCCGCCCTAGCTGTTAAGGGCAGATGCCTGTCCCAGATCACTAGAGCAAGTTAAGTTCCCCTTCAGTGAGAAACACCGCTGCTAATCACTGCGCAAGCACCAGTTTACACTTGGTTATGAGCGGAGGGAAGTGTGGGACGGATGGAGGAGGGAGGGAGCTTGACCTCTACCTGGTCCTGAACTGGACTGAGATCTGGCTCTGGGAGCGCTTACGAATAAGCACAGTAGAAGCTAAATTCACATACATTGTAATTCAGCTAACATTTACTGGTCGCCTCCTCGTAGCGTTGTGCTAAATTGTAGGTACCGTTGGGCCAATCAGATATGGTCTCTTTTTTTTTTTTTTTAAGTTTGTTTTTTGAGGGAGAGAGAGAGAGAGAGAGAGAGCGCGCGCGCACCAGTGAGGGAGGGGCAGAGGTGGTGGGGAGAGGATCCGAAGCAGGATCGGCGCTGACAGCAGCGAACCTGATGTGGGGCTTGAACTCAGGAACCTGGAGATTATGACCTGAACCCAAATCGGATGCTTAACCCGCTGACCCACCCAGGGGCCCTTCAGATGCGGTCTTAAAGGGGCCTGTGTTTGGGGCGGGGAGCAAGAGAAAACAGTCGATTAATGTGAAGACAATAAATGATCAAGTTTAGCAACCTTTTACTCCAAGCTAGCATCTTGAATCCTGTGTAATATCCCAGGATATCAGCGTCAAAAGTCCCATAAGAGCATTGCTTGGTTCAAACCCTACCACCACCACCACCACCACCACCACCACCACCACCCGCCCCAACTCATTTTGCAGGGGAAACTGAAGGTTTGTGGTTTTGTATTTAACAAGTGGAATTGCCTATTTTTACTTAGCGTTTTAACTTTTTTAAAAAATCAGATCCACTTTAATTTCTGGCTTTTGCTGCACTTTTTTTTTAATTTTTTTTTCAACGTTTATTTATTTATTTTTGGGACAGAGAGAGACAGAGCATGAACGGGGGAGGCGCAGAGAGAGAGGGAGACACAGAATCGGAAACAGGCTCCAAGCCATCAGCCCAGAGCCCGACGCGGGGCTCGAACTCACGGACCATGAGATCGTGACCTGGCTGAAGTCGGACGCTTAACCGACTGCACCACCCAGGCGCCCCTTTTGCTGCACTTTTAATTTCACATTAATCTGACCTTCCAGCTCAAGTTCATCTCATCTTTCAGCTGCAGGTTATACATAACCAGGTGCTTTTTAAGCTTATTAACAAATTTGAGCTATCCTAGGTACTCAATCAAAATTCCTAAAGCAGCAAGTAAAGACAAGGGTTCTGCATTTTCATTTTTTACTTGTTACACTGGAAGCTATATCACCATCAACAAATGTGCCATTTAGCAGTGGTGAGGAAAACCTTGGTCAGGTTCTAGAAAGAAGAGAAATAATTCATGTCCTCAGAAAGCTTTATGGGGAGAAGGAAAATGGCGGATCTGGAGGAGCAGTTGTCTGATGAGGAGAAGGTGCGTATAGCAGCAAAATTCATTATTCATGCCCCTCCTGGAGAATTTAATGAGGTGTTTAATGATGTTCGGTTACTGCTTAATAATGATAATCTTCTCAGGGAAGGAGCAGCTCATGCATTTGCACAGTATAATTTGGACCAGTTTACTCCAGTAAAAATTGAAGGTTATGAAGATCAGGTATTGATAACAGAACATGGCGACTTGGGAAATGGAAAGTTTTTGGATCCCAAAAACAGAATCTGTTTCAAATTTGATCACTTAAGAAAGGAAGCGACTGATCCAAGACCATATGAAGCAGAAAATGCAGTTGAATCATGGAGAACTTCAGTAGAAACTGCTCTGCGAGCTTATGTAAAAGAACATTATCCAAATGGGGTCTGCACTGTATATGGTAAAAAAATAGATGGACAGCAAACCATTATTGCATGCATAGAAAGCCATCAGTTCCAAGCAAAAAACTTTTGGAATGGTCGTTGGAGGTCAGAGTGGAAGTTTACAATCACTCCTTCAACCACTCAAGTGGTTGGCATCTTGAAAATTCAGGTTCATTATTATGAAGATGGTAATGTTCAGTTAGTGAGTCATAAAGATATACAAGATTCCCTAACAGTGTCTAATGAGGTGCAGACAGCAAAAGAATTTATAAAGATTGTAGAAGCTGCAGAAAATGAATACCAGACCGCCATCAGTGAGAATTATCAGACAATGTCGGACACTACTTTCAAAGCCTTACGTCGACAGTTGCCAGTTACACGCACTAAGATCGATTGGAACAAGATCCTTAGCTACAAGATTGGCAAAGAGATGCAGAATGCATAAGATGAACACTGCATGACCGGATCATTTTAGTGTCTTTGCGTTTTAAAAAAAATCATTGCAAAAGTATTCAGAACTGTCAGGCTACCCAGTCAGGTGGGCTGTTGCCATTTAAAATCACTGTAATTAATTAGTTTGGTTAGAGCACAAAGCTTAGCTAATCAACCATTATTTTTTTCATTTCTTTTGTTCACAGAGGATTGAAAATCAGTTAAGTTTAAATGTCTTTTACTTTCTGTTATACCTATCTTTCTTACAATTAAGAGATGATTCCTCTAGTTTAATGTTAAAAGTTTTTGAAGTTTTCAAAAATATTTTACTTATCGTAACCCTAAAATTATTGTCTTTTGGTTTATGAAGTGGGTAACTTTTGATATTTGCCCAGTTCTTTTTAATGGGGTCAATAATGGACATTCTAGTTTAAGGTGGTTGATGGATTTAGCCTATATGCTGCTAAAGAAATTGTCTACCTTTTCCCCCTCACCTCTTCCATTTATGTAAGATTGAGATTAGAGGGAAAGCATTTTCTATGTCAATTGTGTTTGAACCTTTCAAGAAGGTTATTTAGCTAGCTTAGTGTTTAACTAAACTTTTTTTAAACGAGGCCAAGGTCTAATGCTGTTTTGAGATTCTGAAATTAAATGAAAATACTTATTTCAGAAATGCATTTAATACTTCTTTTCTTGTGACAGTTACGCAAATTAGCTTGAATTCCATATGTCCCTGAGTTATTTTTATCATAAAGCCACAAATGTATTATAACAAGGCAAATTGTAATATATATAATCCTGAACTCATGACCATGTCTCAGTTTATTTCTTTTCTTGGATTGAAAAGTACTGAAATTCAGTGTGACATTAAAATGAAAATTTTCCTATTTATTTGAGTAGAATATCACTTATCAGTGAGCCACATACTATTTTAAAATACTTTCTTTGGATATTGTGATTCTTAACTGGTTGTAAATTAGAAAAGCTGGGAGTACATATGGTGTGCATTACAGTCTAAATTTTTCCGTCTTCCTATGCATCATAAGCATGTTTGTAATATTTTAAAATATACATGTACTGATGCTACAGGATTTCAAACCTGTGGTGAATGTTAGTATTTACTATATGAGTATATGAGAGTGGGGTGGATTTATGGTTTCATTCAATCGAGTATTGCTTATTATACTCCAGTGGAATCCCTTCCTCACATACTCCTGCAGATGTCTGGGCCTGGAAGTGTTTTTTTTAAAACACCACTTTTATTATGTACAATAAAATATTTCATTAGCTTGAATTGTATAGAATTAAAAAAAAAAAAAAAAAAAAAAAAGAAAGCTTTATGGGGCACCTGGGTGGCTCAGTCGGTTAAGCATCAGACTCTTGATTTTGGTCAGATCATGATCTCACAGTCCTGAGATCAACCCCAGGGTCAGGCTCCAAGCATGGAGCCTGCTTGTGATTCTCTCTCTCCTTCTGCCCCTAACCGCTGTGAAAAATAATGAATTAATTAATTAAAGGAAAGAAAGAAAGCTTTACAATCTATTTGAAGAGGTATATTCATATTCACACCCACAGAGATTTGCACTGCTGCTATATGAACTTAAGTGCAGTCTAAACTCTCTTATGTTGCTGAGAAGAAAAGGGAAAAAAAAGTGTGAATAACCAGGCTGGTTCCCATTTCAATATAATAAAGCAGGAACCTTCAGTTTCTCTGACAAGTTGAACCTTTCTCCCTGCCTCATCAGCAAGTAGGAGGGTAGCTTTCTCACCAGTATTCAACTTCAGACTTTAAAGGCTAGGCTGATGCCTTTTAATCATTCAAGAGTGAATTTCTCAAGGGGTTTCTGTTCCATCAGCCAGGCTCCTTCCAGCAGTTTCTCCCTTATGCTTTGTCTGCCTTTGATCCATGTCAACTATCATCATTAGCATCTCCACAGGAACTCCCAAAGGGGGAAAGCAGAAGAGATGAAAAATACCAAATTCACTTACCAAGTGCATTCTTTTCTGAGACCTGCAAAGTCAAACACCAATATAATAAACTAAAGCTGTTCTGGACTACTTAAAACATCAAGAAAAGGTCTTGTTCTGTGTTCAGTTTATGATTCTATAATCACGGAAACATTTTTGACTTATCTGCCAATAGGAAATTGCTAATACTAGTATTGATTTCAGTTATTTGTACATTTATTCATTTTTTTAAATGTTCTTTTTGTTTGTTTTAGAGAGAGCACAGATGAGTGGGGAAGAGGGGCAGAGGGAGAGAAAGAATCATAAGCAGGCTCCATGCTCAGTGCTGAGCCCGACATGGGGCTCAAGCCCAAGAAGACCCTGGGATCATGACCTGAGCCAAAATCAAGAGTTGGATGCTTAACCTACTGCACCACCCAGGCGATCTGATTTCAATAGTTAAAATCAAAATGTTAATATATGTAAAAATTCAGGGTCAGAATAATGGATAAGAGTGCAGGCTTCCCAGTCAGCCAGTCCTGTGTTGGAACATTGATTCTGCTGTTTACTAATTGTCTAATTCATGACAAGTTAGTCTGGCAGCTCATTTTCCTTTTCTATGAAATGGAAATAACAATAGCAAGATCATTGGAATGTTATGTTAAAAAGAGAGCCATAGGCCCAAAATGGCACTGCTTAGGCTTAGTCCTCAAACCAGGGCTTAATGCATAATCTAACTGCAGTTTCAACATCTCCCAGAAAAGTGGCCTGAACAATCCTTTCCTTTGGCTAATAACTTTCTTGCCCTGCCCTCTTTCTATAAAAACCCCCATTTTGTAAAACTCCTCAGCATTCCCCTCTATTTGCTAGATGAAATGCTACCCAATTTATGAATCGTTTTAAAAAGCCAATTAAGTCTTCAAAATTTACTTGGTTGACTTGTTTTTTACCAGTTGTGAGGACTAAATGAGATGTTGACACTAAGCACTTAACATAGCATTTGACACTCAGTAAATGTTTGTTCTTAACAACTGTTAGTACTGGTGATTAACTATGATTCCTCTAGTTCTCTGAATAATTACAAGTTGGGCAAACCACAGAGCCCCAGTATTTTGGGCACGCAAGAGATGGCACTGAAAGACTACAAATTTATAAATTGAAGCTGAAGTCAGAATAGACCTTAGAGATTTTATTACAAAAACACTGTTGGAGAGGAAAAACTCTTCCCTCTAACCATCTTAGTTTTATTGGCCCTGTAAATTAGACTAAAAAAAGACAGACTAACAAGAGAAAACAAACAGAAGTTTATTAACATATGCATCGTATATACACATGGGAGTACCCATTTATGAGTAACTCAAAGGGGTGGTTAGAACTTGGGCTTATATCACCTTAAAAAACAAAATTCAGGGGCGCCTGGGTGGCGCAGTCGGTTAAGCGTCTGACTTCAGCCAGGTCACGATCTCGCGGTCCGTGAGTTCGAGCCCCGCATCGGGCTCTGGGCTGATGGCTCGGAGCCTGGAGCCTGTTTCCGATTCTGTGTCTCCCTCTCTCTCTGCCCCTCCCCCGTTCATGCTCTGTCTCTCTCTGTCCCAAAAATAAATAAAAACGTTGAAAAAACAAACAAAAAAAATGCTTTAAAAAAAGAAAAACAAAATTCAGCTGAGTACATTTCAAAGATCTTACTGGCTTTATCCAATGATCCATAATCAGGCAATATTCAATCTAACAGAAAAGAGCTCTGAGGAGCTATACAAAATGAAAGACTTTTATAGGCAGAAGGGAGCTGGGACTAGGAAGTTATAATGACAAAAAGCAGATTGGTTATATCAAGGTCACTTTCCTTCAGGGGATGGCAGGGATCTATCAGGCACACTAACTGATTAAGGCTAATTAGGTAATTCCAGATTGTTACCATTTCTGGGAAAGTCAGAACTAATATTTGATGATGTAGGGCCTAGTATAAGTGACTCCACTTAGAGCCTGTTGTCTTGTTTGTAACAACATCACCTTAACAAAAAAGGAATACACTTTTGGAGAAATGACAAAGAAAAAAGACTTTGAGTTTCTAGGGCAGCAAATTGTGGGAAGGTAAAAATATATGAGGGAATTAATTAAAAAATAAGGGTTAGTTAGGAGAGTTTGTTACGTAGATTCCTCTGGTGCCCTCTCTGGGTTGATAAGGATCTAGAATGCTTCTATTCTTCCTTTGTAAGGGGGGCGGGGGAGGGAGAAGGCACATCTACAAAGTTAAGTCTTACTTTTACACAAATAGGAGGAGGCTGAGAGCTTTTCTTGTATCTTCTTCTTCTCAATTGCCTTTGGCTCAAAATAATCTTTATGGTACAGTGACATATTTTGGGGTGGCATGTTCTGCTATTCAACACTCAACATCATAAAACAATAGGAAAGTGGAGGGGCAAGAGGGTCCCCTTACAGGCAAAGGCCATGACTTTACAGTGTCTCTGTACAGTAAGAAATGACACTCTTTATCAAAATACAAATCTTGCAGAGAAAAGGACTCTTCTAAAGAAAATCTCTGCATGGGAAAGAAGAATTTTTTCCAATTCTTCTTCCCTGTATATTTTGTCCTTCAGAGCCCTCCTTTTGCTTTTCTTAAGTATTGTATATAACAGCTCCACCTTTTAAATTTGCCCCAGTGTGGCTAACACCCCCTTCTTTGTATTTTTTAATGTAAGAAATGTGTATTCAGTCTTCACCCCTGTTCCTGGCACAGAGCTCCTAAAACTCTCATAATTTCCTAAGTGATGATAAGAGCACTAGGAGCATCTTTTGTTATAATATTTGGTTTTGTCCTCAGTTTCTGTAATAGCTCCAGAGCAATAAAGGTGAAAAGAGCATCTTTTGTTACTCATAACAGGCCCCTTTGAACCACACTGGAATCTAAGTTAATGAAATGGCTTTTGGAAAGCCCTCAAGGGTGGGGACCGGTTGCCAGGGAAACTAACTCTGTGATTCCAGGGTAGGAACTTTAAGCCCCATGCTAGAGAGGAAAGGGGCTGAAGATGGAGTTCAGTCACCGATGAGCAATAACTTGATCAGTCATGCCTCTGTAATGAAACTTCCATTAAAGTAAAAAGGAAAAATTTGCCTAACCAGAGAGGTTTGGCAAATTTATGGGTTGCTGAGCACATCTGGGCACTGGGAGAGTGGTGTAACTAGGGACAACATGAAGGCTGTGTGCCCCTTCCCCCATGCCTTGCCCTATGCATCTCTTCCATATTGCTGTGCCTAAGTTGTATCCTTTTATACTAAATCAGTGTTAAAAAAAAAAAAATTCAGCTGAGTAAATTTAAAGATCTAATTGACTTTATGCAAGAATTTATGAGTCAGGGAACATCCCATCTAGCAAATAGAAATGAGTTCCAAGGAGTTGTACAAAAATGGAAGGTTTTTGTAGGCAAGGGGAGGGTGGGACAAGGAAAGGATTATTCCAGGCAAGGTTACCTTCCCATAGATTAAGTCCCTGGGGTCTCAGTCAGATTGCCTCACCAGAGCTGACCAGGAAGTTCCAAAGGCAGAAACTGCAGTTAGGTTAGGTATTAAGTCTTGGTGAGGTTTTAGCAAAAGTGACTCCATTTTAGACCTTGTGTTTCTTTTTAACACCAGTAATACAGTAAACTGTTTTCCTGGGTTCTGTGATCCATTCTAGCAAATTATTGAACCTCAGGAGGGGGTCATGGGAATCTCCAATTTGTAGCCAGTTGGAAGAAGCACAGGTGACAACCTGGACTTGATATTCTCCTGTTTATTTTATTTGTCATGTCAATTTGATTCTTCAGCTAGAAAGCAGAGGAAATTCTTCCTCATTTTTTGTTGTTGTTTTTTTTTTTTAATGTTTACTTATTTTTGAAAGAGAGACAGAGTGCGAGTGGGGGAGAGGCAGAGAGAGAGGGAGACACAGAATCTGAGGCAGGCTCCAGGCTCTTAGATGTCAGCATAGAGCCCGCGGCGGGACTCGAACTCACTAACTGTGAGATCATTGACCTGAGCTGAAGTCGGATGCTTAACTGACTGAGCCACCCAGGTGCCCTGGAAATTCTTCCTCCTTGACATAATCTTTGGGAGCCCAAATCTTTAAAGAAAACCCCTCACTTTTCCTCCCTAGTGCCCAGGAGTCTACTATATTGTGCTGTGCAAGGGCAGAACACTCTCCACACCATGGGACTGAACTTATCACTGCTTGAGGAACACTGTTCTATAGAATTTTCTGTGATGATGCAGATGTGTCTGTGCTGTCAGGTATGGCAGCCACCAAATACTTGTGACTACTGAGCACTCAAATGTAGCCAGTTGTAACTAAGAAACTTTTTTCATTTTTATTAATTTAAATCTGTTAAAAAGAAAACTACAGGCCCAGGGATGCCTGGCTAGCTCAGTCAGAAGAGCATGTGACTCTTGATCTTGGGGTCATGAGTTCAAGACCCAGGTCAGGTGCAGAGATTACTTAAAAAAAAAATTAAATCTGAAAGAAGAAAAAGAAAACCAAAGCCCCAAAATGGCTTCACTTACACCACATTCCCAAATCCAAGCTTTAGTACCTAATCTAATTGTAGTTTCAACATTCCCCAGAAATGTAGTCTTAACAGGTTAGTCAAGAATTTTTCCATCGGTGCCAATGAGTCTGCCACATGGGCCCTCTCCCTCCCCCAAAGGAAGAGAAGACCCCTTGCTTTCCCCTACTATGGAAAAGTGGCCTGAACAATCCTTTTCTTTTGCTAATAGCTTTCTTGCCCACCCTCTTTTTATAAAAGCCTTCCATTTCATAAAACTCTTCCCCTCTATTTGCTAGAGGAGACACTGCCAGATTTTGAATTGGTTGTTTATTTTTAGGGAGAACACGAGTAGAGGAAAGGGACAGAGGGAGAGAGAGAAAATCCCACACCCCTAGGATCATGGTCTGAGCCCAAATAAAGAGTTGGTTGCTTGGGGTCCCTGGATGGCTCATTCACTTAAGCATCTGACTTCAGCTCAGGTCATGATCTTATGGCTCATAAGTTTGAGCCCCATGTCCTGCTGTGTGCTGACAGCTTAGAGCCTGGAGCCTGCTTCAGATTCTGTGTCTCTCTCTGCTCCTCCCCAACTTGTATTTTGTCTCTCTCTCTCTCTCTCTCTCTCTCTCTCTCTCTGTCTCTCAAAAATAAATAAACGTTTAAAAAAATTTTTTTAAAAAGAGTTGGATGCTCAACAGACTGAGCCACACAGGTGCCCCTCATGAATTGTTTAATAAAGGCAATTAGATCTGCAAAATTTACTCGGTTAAATTTTATTTTCTAACAAACCTAAGTAGCTACATATAATTAATGGCTATCATATTGGACAAAACAACTTTACAACTATTCCACTCAGTTCCTATGTTTAATCTAAGGGTCATACCTTGTTCATAGTTCATTCAAAACACAGTCACACCCATTTGAAACCAAAGAATGTTCTATCCCTGCCAGACCTAATCTATCAGTTATCAGCTCCACCAACTCCTAGAATATTTAATGTGACTTATAGGCATAGGAAAGAGGGTTTGTCAAAATTAGTTTCTATCCATAAAGACCATATTAAAACTTTAATCATACAGGAGTACCTGGGTGGCTCAGTTTGTCAAGCATCCAACTTCGGCTCAGTTCATGATCTCAGGGTCATGAGTTCAAGCCCTGTGTCAGGTTCTGTGCTGACAGCTCAGAGTCTGGAGCCTGCTTCAGATTCTGTGTCTCCCTATCTCTCTGCCCCTCCCCTGCTCATATTCTCTCAAAAATGAAGAAAACATTTTTTTAAATGTTTTTAAACTTTAATCATACATAAAAATCACACATGATGGCAATAGACAGAAAATAGATTATTTTGTACTTGCACATAGTGTGTCTTGTCTTGAAGGTAAGGAGAAAATTTCTCTCCAGAGGCCTGCCTAGAACAGGCACTTAGAGTCTTCTCCAGTCTGTAATTCTAGCAGATCCAGCCCAATCCTAAATTATCCCAGCTCTGGGGACACCTTAAGGAATCTATTGACTTTGGTTATAAAAGGCATTTTCCATTTACACGTTTCCTACTTCCAAGTAGGAAGTACCTCATAAAGATGGTTTGGTGGGGCGCCTGGGTGATTCAGTGGGTTGTGCATCTGACTCTTGATTTTGGCTCAGGTCGTGATCTCACAGTTCATGGGATGGAGCCCCAAGTCAGGCCCTGTGCTCGGGGTTCTCTCTCCGTATTTGCCCCTCTCCCCTGCGTGTGCATGTGTGTGCTCTCTAAATAAATAAACAAACAAACAAACAAACAAAAGATGGTTTTGCACACAGAAACAAAATACACTGCCTCCTGAGATGAGGTCTAGAGAGATACAGTATCAGTTCTAGCTAGGTCATCCTTGCCTCAAAAAACTGCTACATCTTAACAGGTTTTCAGAAAAAGGAGAGATTTTGTTGTCCTATCTTGAAATGATGAAGCCCAGAATTTCCTATAAGGTACAATTTAAAATACAGCTCCCAAAGCCTTGGCACTTAGCATATTAGTTTATAGGTAATTGTTTACACAGCTGCCTCCTAGCTGGACTTTTTATCCATTTATTCATCCAGTCATTACTGAGTATCTACTCTGAGCCACACCCTGTTGTAGGTGCTGGCAGAAAAGCTGAGAACAAAACAGACAACCCTCCCCCATACCCTCTCCCCAACCTTCATTCAGTTCTAGTGAAGGGAAACTAATAATAAATTAGTAAACACAAAGGCACAATAATTTCAGATGGTGATAAGTGTTATGAAGATAATAAAATACAGTGATGTAAATAAATGTAAATAAAAATAGAGTGATTGGAGGTCTCTCTTAGACCCTGTGGTCAGGACAGGCCTCAGAAGACAGGAGGTTTGAACTGAGCTCCGAAAATAAAGTTGCCAGCCCTGCAAAGGGACAAACAGCCTGGGGTGGCAGCAGATAGAAAGTCTATGTTTACCACTAGAGCAGGCCGTCTATTTCCTTTTGATAACGGTATTCTTAGTGCCTAACATAAGGTTTGGCTTTGAATAGGTATACAGTAACAATAATAGTAATAAATTTTAGCATAAATGTACTAAATGTTTATTGGAATTATCTTGGTTAATCCTCACAAGACACAGTCAGGGGAAGAAAATTAAGAGACACTAAGTAATTTACCCAAATGCATGTAGTGGATATGTAGGAAAACCAAGACTACCCTTAACCCAGATTTCTGACCCCAGAAACAATGCTTCTAATTAACCAATGAGTCTCAGTGAACTCCAGCATCTAAAGGACTTCCTAAAAATGCAGTTTTTAGCATCAAACCAAACCAACGAAATTAGAATCTCAGAGGTTAGGGATTAGAATCCTGAATTTGTAACAAGCCCTCCAGATGATTTTTATACACACTGAAGTTTAGAACCACTGCGCCCAGTTGAAAGAATGAATGCCACAACTCCACTCTTTGTACTGCTTTGCCCCACATCTGGCAAATTCCTAGGTCCCCAAACTCTATACATGCCCATTCTCTTAAACTTTGAGGCCTTATAATGGTCATCAGATCAATTTAACACTGTGTAACAAGAAAGGAGAAATCTCAGAATCTAAGACCTGCAAGAGGGCTAATGAAAAACACCTTGATAAACCCCATCCCTGTCAGCATTCTCCCACTCACCCTCCATCACTCCTTAGTTTGGTTTTAATCTAACCAAGGGGATGACCTGAACCCCGACAACTTCCTCAATATTAGGACTTGTTTACCAGTTCAGGTAAATTCTGGAGCCAGTCTCAAGATTTGGCTCCTCTGCTGAGCAAGCCTGAAGTAAGCTCCGGACCTAAGAGATAAGCCAGCCACCCCCACCCCCATGCCCCATATGGGATTCCAGCAACCTAGAGCAGACCCAGCCTTATAGGTTAGTACTTCATTTGCCCTTCCTGAGGGTAGGGGAGGCAGGGATTCCCCAAACTGAGGGAGACCTGGCATTGAGCACATCTTTCCTGGGAACTAGGTTGAGAAATCTCCAGAGCACAGGAACTGCATCTTGGCACATGTCGCTAAGGTTTAGGGTTGCCAGATAAAATACAGGATGCCCAGTTATGTCCCAAACATTGCACGGGATGTACTTATTCTAAAAAAGCATTCGTTGTTTATCTGAAGTTCAGTTTTGGGCATCCTGTTTTTTATTTGCAAAACGTGGCAATGTATTTGAGTTACAGGCCCCCAGGCTCTTTGTAGAAACATTTAACCAATAGTAGTGTCTCCACAAGCATCTTAAGCATCACCTTACAAGAAACACCAGGAGGAGGATTTCAGCGGAGAGGGAGCTCTGCCGGGGAGCCCAGAGTTGGTGTGAGCGTGCAGGGGTAGTTTTGTCACTTTTTAACTAGGGCCGAACGAGGGCTGTGAGGGACCCGGTTGTTTCGGTACTACCCATCTCCCTCACTGTCCCCCAAATGTGTGAGCAGGAATCCCGTCCTTTCCCGTGAGACCCCAGAGGCCCCTGTGCCGGCACGCAGACCCCGGCTCGACCACCAGCCGGGTTCAGGTCCCGCCTGGGCGTTCTGGGGACCTGCGCCTCCGACCGGCGGCCCTGGCCACGCCCCACTTTGTTATCCGACCCTTTCCTGGGTCAGCTGGTGCTGGCGTCAGGCGGAGGGATGGGCTGGCTCGGCTCGACCCGGCAGGGCTTGTTTACTATGGCTGATGATCTGGAGCAACAGTGAGTTAATCCTGTGTCTTTCTCTTGCTCTCTCTCTCTCTGGGCCATGATCCCGGGACTGTCGGTGACTGAGGAACAGTTGTAGACACCTTCCCGCCTTTCCTTTTCCAGGTCGGCTTCATGGGAGGGCCCGGGGTTGTGTTTGCTTGCTCTGCTTCTGCCCAGAAGAGGCAGCAGCAGAGCTCGGGGAGCGATGGTAGATTAGCTTGCCTGAGCTGGGGGACTCTGACTTTCCACGCTTAGTCTTCGCGATCGCTCCTCGCTCCTCTGGTACAGAGAGGTTAGACTTAGTGGTGATGGCCCAGATCCTCCGCGCAGCTCGTGGGATGCGGGCGCGGGGGTAGCAGCCGGGTCTGCTCACTGGGATTTGCCCTCAGGACGGTGGTCGGGGGGTGGCAAGGGCCTTTCTTAGCCCGGCAGGGAAAGGGCTCGCGAAGAAAAGAGAGGGCGCCGGCGCTGGGATTGTCTGGAGTAATGGGCTCGCAAGTTTCTTTAGTTCTCGCCTACTGAGACACTTAGCCGCTTCCCACCCTAGTTAATAACGTTTTTTAATCATCACGAGATCCTTAATGCTGTGCTTTCAGAATTACCGTTTTTGGGATTTGTTACCACTGTCTCAAGGGCATCAGGTTTGGGATGCCACCTGTAGGTAGTGTGACTAGCAGTTCGCAGTCTGATAGAAGCAAGGAAAAGTTGCTTCCAGAATGACTCAGCTCCCAGCCAAGCCTTGGTTTCACCAGAACAGGGCCTCTCCTGGATCCTGTGTTCCTGCTTTTCAGAGCTGCAGAACTGGCAGCCTGCAAAACTAATTAACTTTATGACCGTAGTATCTTCCTGAGCTTGAAGGAACTGCTCAGGAAGAGTGTTGCTTTCTGAAGATGACTTTTCCAAAAGGAAATTTACAATGGTTACGATGACTTAGGGAAACACAGATTAGAGCTGGTGGAGATGCAGGTAATTCAGCTCTTTTTTACAGATGAGGAAGCCAGCACCCATGAAAGTTAGAGGAGACTTGCCCAAATCACAGAGGTCCAGAGCAGGCTTCTGACCCAACACAGAACTCCTTTTGCTTCACCTCCCAACAGGATAAAAGCCCTTTAGAGGGAAGAGACCACTCTGGCCAGGCCAAGTTCAAGGCTAAGTGACTTCTCTGCCCCTTGCCTCAATTTCCCACTCCAGCCCTCACATCTCCAGTAGTATTTAGCAGATGCAGTGTGCCAGATATCACTTCCAGTGCTTTAGAACATTTCTGGTGAAGAAGAGAGGCAAAGTAAAGCTTCTCCCTAAAGAATATCCTCTGAGCAGCCCATCGTGTTGTTCCATTGGACAGCATTTCTCCTGAGCACTGCTTTGGGCAGATACAAGGCAATGTGGGGTCCAAGTGTCACGGTCTGACTTGTCACAGTGTCTGATGTGGAGAGAAAGTCTGTCTCTTTAGACTGGCAAAATTCTGCGGTCTTGGTGCTCATGCTTTAAGCCCACAGTAAGGAATTCCAGTGGAGTATTAAAAGGGTTGAGAGTCTCCACAGAATTGGATTGATTGAGACTGACAATTCTCATCTGGCTTAAGCCATTGATACACCACTCTTGGCTGAACCCTCAGTATTTCTTGCAAGCCTCTGGCAGTCCTTGAAGAGTTGAATGTATGCAGCTTATGATTTAGCTGGGGGAAAAGAACATTTATTGGAAATTTATCTTATGCTAGGCACTATTCTATGCTAGGCACTTAATCTTTATGAGATTCCTATGAAGTAGATACTATTATTACCTGTCTCTTAAAGATGAGGAAACTGACAGATAAAGGCTACATAATGTGCCCCAAATCACACCGCTGATAAGTGGCAGTGCCAGGATTAGAACTCTGGCTTCTGGTTTTAGATCACACTTCCTTTCAGAAAACGGAGACTGTGTGAAGATGTGGTTATATATTGTGAATTTGAAAAGCTGAGACTGGGGCCTGAATGTCTCAGTCAGAAGAGCATTCAGCTCTTGATCTCGGGGTCATGACTTTGAGCCCCACACTGGAGATTACTGAAAAATAAGTAAATAAAATTTTAAACCTAATTCTCCTTTAAAAAAGAAAAAAAGAAAAGCTGAGGTACCTGCCCAGAGGAAGGGTACGGAGAACCCTGGATCTGAGATCTAGGTTGTACTTCTTCTTGTTCTCACCAGCAGCATGGCCTCTTTGGGCATCAGTTTCCTCATCTGTAAAATAAAGAGGCTGGACTAGATGATTCCTAAGGAACCATCCTAATCTAAAATTCTGTGCTTCAGATGGTGTATCAGGATGTCCTGTGTGTGTGGCCAAGAGGGATAAGTAATGGTGGCCCTCGTTCCCCCACAAAATACCCCTGCCTGAGTATGTCGATATCGAAAGACCCTTCCTGTAGCTGGTGGTATCCACCTTGTAATTCCTTCATTCAGGCACAATTCAAGAGAAATATACAATGGAAAAGGAGTAGTAAACTCATTTGTTGAGTGTCCAATTTGTCCCAGGCACGTTATGAGGTCTCTCAACATATCTAGATGCTCCATCACTGGTTATTTATCAGGCCAAAGCCATTCTGCTTGTAAATGGTGATAGTGTGATGGCAGAACCAGAGGGGGTTGTTGTTTTGTTTTGTTTTGTTTCCCCTCCAAAACTGCTGCTTTCAATCTCTACCCTGCAATGACTTCAATTTCCTTGGGCATAAAGGGGCCAGCAGGATGGATTTTCTTTATTTTACCGTATGCTATTGGAGGTGAGGACATATGTGAACTTTGTAGACATTTTATAATCTGGAAAAACAAAGCCAGAGGCAACCTGGGAACGCAATCACAGCAGGACTTGAACCCAGGTCGCCTGCCTTCTTCTCCGTTCCTGTCCCATCTCATTGTTCCAGGCTGGACTGATTGATTACGTGAGAGCCCAGCTGGGCACTGACCTTGCTCTGTTCTTCTAGGGGCTTAGAAAAGGGCACGCACAAACCCCAAGGCCCTGCCAGGAGGGCAGATGGCATGGGAATTTGTCCTACCCTAAAGGAACATCCGGTCCTGGGGATGGCAAAAGATAAAGATAACTGAAACATTAGTTAATAGTTGGTATTTTTTCTCTTGTGATCTCCTTGAACATTATGATAACCAGTAACAAAAGTTATAAAGCTCAAATGAGATAATAAATGTGAAAGAGCATTGCAAACTGTAAAGTGTTATACACACGGCATCCTGAGTATCTGTTGAAACAAAGGGCATGTTGTTACTAGCCCTTAGCTGGAGAAGAGTAACAGTCTATCAGGCAGCAGGGAGTTGCTGACCACCACAGCGGCAGGTCTTCTGAGCTCGGGAAACACCCCAATAACTCTTGTAACTGTCAGCAAGGCTGAGAGTGTCAATGTTGCCAATGATTGTCATCGTGTCTCCTTGTCTCAGGCCTCAAGGCTGGCTGAGTAGCTGGCTGCCTGCTTGGCGCCCCACGTCGATGTCTCACCTGAAGAATGTGGAAGCCAGGATCCTCCAATGTGAGTAGGAGGGATGGTTTATCCCACCGCCATCAAGAGGCCCAAGGAGGATACAGGATCTCCCCAGAGCCTAGTTGACAGAACCCACAGATTCTTGATTAATTAATAGTGCTTGGGGTGGGAGTAAGTGGTATCAGTAGTTTGAAGGGAGAGATTTGCACTGAGGATACCATATTGTGTGATAGTGATTTTTTGACATCTCCCTTCCTGTCCATCATGCTGGTTCCTGACACATCCCATAAGTTCACTTCAAAGCCAGTACCAACTGTCAACACACAACACACACACACACACACACATACACACACACACATACACACACTCATCTATATATTCTCTCTTTCCCTCCTTCCTTCTCCCCCCATTCTTCCCTCCTTCTTTCTTCCCCCATTCTTCCCTTCTTCCTTCTCTCCCTCTCTCTTCTTCCAAACACACATGCCCTTCTCAGCTTTACCACCTTCTACCTAAGGACCAGCAGCAATCCTCTGTTCTCTAATATTGCTCTCTTTGTATTCTATCCAGTTAGGCACACCACCTACCTGGTTACTATGGTAGTTTGGGATTCCAACAGATCAACTATCAAGAGCAGCATTATGTTGGGGCAAGGCATCCCATGATTGGCAGCAGCCACAGGCTCAGACAAGACCCTTGGGTCACGTCTGCCTGGTTTCCTTTATGATCTTCCCTGCCCTGCATCCACTGCCCCAGCCAGATACCTTCTCTTCCCATGGGCCTGAGGAAGTAGGGCTGCAGAGCAGTCACAGCTCTCAAGCCTCCACTCAGGATCCAGGCAACTTCCCCCCCCCAAGCAGGTCTGTCACAGAGCAAGCACTGCCCTGTGAGAGACTAGATGGTCTACAAATAGTGCTTGGAGTTCATCTCTTAGGGCATATGGGTCAGAAGGTTGTGAAAGGAAGGAGGTGAGGCAGGTCAGGAGGGATTTGGCAGTGGAGAGAGAAAGCCAAGGAATGGTAGTCCAGGCAAAGTGATGGTGCTGTCAGAAAACAGTCTTACTGCTCTGCCCTGGATTCCTGTCTCCCCAGGCCTCCAGAACAAGTTCCTGGCCCGATATGTGTCCCTCCCAAACCAGAACAAGATCTGGACGGTAACCGTGAGTCCCGAGCTGAGGGAACGTACCCCCCTGGTGATGGTGCACGGCTTCGGGGGTGGCGTGGGCCTCTGGATCCTCAACATGGATTCACTGAGTGCCCGCCGTACCCTGCACACCTTTGATCTGCTTGGCTTTGGGCGAAGCTCGAGGCCAACATTCCCGAGGGACCCAGAGGGGGCTGAGGATGAGTTTGTGACATCAATAGAGACGTGGCGGGAGACCATGGGGATCCCCAGTATGATCCTCCTCGGGCACAGTTTGGGAGGATTCCTGGCCACCTCTTACTCTATCAAGTACCCTGAAAGGTAAGGAAGAGCCACCCCTCTTGCTCATGACCTAATTCCCTCTCCCACTGGGAACCTTACAGTATTAGTTTCCAGTGGGTCTCTTCTTCCTGGGCAGTTTAAGGGCTGTGGTACCTCTAAGCACATACAACTTGTTTTTCCCTTTTTCCTCCCATAGAGTTAAACACCTCATCCTGGTAGACCCATGGGGCTTTCCTCTTCGACCGACTGACCCCAGTGAGATCCGTGCACCCCCAACCTGGTTCAAGGCTGTGGCATCTGTCCTAGGGCGTTCCAATCCACTGGCTGTTCTACGAGTAGCTGGGCCCTGGGGTGAGTAGCCTGCAAAGAAAGAATCTATCTCCTCAACCCAAGGCTGCCCCATTCTAGAAGCCCCATTGCATCCAGCCTCCCACCATCCCCACTTGTCCAGGAGAGGTGGGAATAGACCTGGCATTGTTATTTAAAGCTGTTAATCTGAACTAGATCTCTTTGTCTGCATTTTCAGAAGGTTCTTTTTTTTCCTTCATCTGCATGCAAAAAGCTTTCCTGTGTGGGGCACAGATAGAGCAGAACTATCACTCTGTGCCTTGGCTAGACCCCCAGAGAGAGAGAGAAGGAGGCCATGAAGTGACTCTTCCTCTGCTGAGTTCTTATGCTACATATGTGAGTATGTGGCACATACAGTCACATGTTGGTGATTCGGTATGGTAACCACCACTGGATACCATCTCTGCAGCTCACCCAGCACCTGTGGGAGGGAGATGTCAGAACCAGAGCCTCCAACATGACCCACAGTGGCAGGCAAGCCCCTCTAAACCATGGCCTACTCCAGTTAGGTATCACATCTTCCCCACTTAGAAGTTGTCAGCAAATTTTAATGGGTGAGGAGAGGAAAGGAATTCGGGGAAAACCAGCCATAGTAAGTAAAATTCGTAGGTCTCGGCCTTCTGACCTCATCCTGCCAGCACCCTTCCTTTCTGGGGGGCTTTTTAATCTGATGAAGTGACAAGCAGATTCCCTCTGTAGAAAAGATTGTGGACCCCCTATCTTGCAGTGACGGCTTATGTACACATAGTAATATTCAGTTGCCAATTACTACAAATTGATTGCTAATGACTAAATAAGAGTTGTCTCTCTACGCCCTTCAAGAGAAACAGAATGACTTTGGATAAAAGAGAAAAATGAGCATTTGAGTAGAGGTAGGAGTTTAGGAAGAAAGGAAGGATATCAAGAGACAGGTGCAAAAGAAGAGTAAATGAGCAGAGAGCTGACCCTCTTAGAGTTCCCAGCACTCTGGACTCCAGCAGACCCTCTGTAGCCCTTTTCCAGAGAGAAGTCCTGCTCTAACCACTCTCCCCATTTCTCGACTTGCATCTGGCCAGGTTCACGCATGGGCCTCAGAGCCAGTATGGTTGGGCAGTTGGCTGGCAGCCATGGAGGAGGACCAGGGCCCAGAGGATCCTGGCTGTGCCTCCATCTCAACACCTTGATCCTCAGATGCAGAGAGAAGACCAGGAGAGAGAGCGAGAGATCAGAAGTTGACCATCAGGCCCAATTTTTAGTCTGTTTTAGGTGCCCTACTGCTTATGTGTGTGCTCTAAAGGAAGGTGAAGGGAACAGATTGCTCTAAAACAGCAGCCCAAGTCTGACATGCCAGAGTTAAGTTTACTTCTCCACTCGTATTCTATTACAGACCTGAACATGAGAGGCCTTTTGGCAGGTGGTTTCATCTGCAACCTTCAGAATATTAAAAGGCCCTAAGAGTCTCAGCGTGCCTGGCTGGCTCAGTCGGTAGAGCACGAGACTCTTGATCTCAGAGTTGTGAGTTTGAACCCCTTATTGGGTGTAGAGATTACTTTAAAAAAAAAAAAAAAAAGGCCCCAAGAGTCTCAGGGAGAAAGAACTTAGTTCAGACTGTGAGAGAAAAGCATCTCAGCCATGGACTCTTGGGCTTGAGACCCTTAGAGGAAAAGAGCTTGGGACTTCCTTGAACTGAAAATAATCTGCTTCCTTAGTGACATTGGACTGTCTACCTTCTTTGGTAACCAACTGACTCTCAATTTGTACTCATCTGGAGCTTCCCGACAGCTCACACACTCTGTCTGCCACTATCGAGTTAAATGTACAAAGCAAACAAACCCCTAGAGAAATAACATTTGGTAAAGTTGTCCAAGCAAGTGTAACACAGAAGTCTTCCTGCACACCCCCCCCACCGCCCCCTGCCCCCCAAACTGGCCACTCCCATGTTTTTCTCTCCCCTCCAGGGCCTGGCTTGGTACAGCGATTCCGGCCGGACTTCAAGCGCAAGTTTGCAGACTTCTTTGAAGATGATACTATATCTGAGTATATCTACCATTGCAATGCACAGAATCCCAGGTGAGTGCGGCTCCCAGAGCCAGCTCGGAGTGCATGGGTTTGGAGATGAAACTCCAGCTGGTAGAAAAACTCCAGAACTTTGTTGCAATGCGTCTTGCACAAAGCTCTCATTCACTTAGGGGAACGCAGGCACTAGCAGGCTCAATTATTTCCAGAGACCTCCCCAGGGATGGGCCCAAAGGGATGGAGAAGATAATAGATTGATGAAACATGCTGTCCATCTCTAGAGGAAGACTCTTACTCTCCCCTGGAGATAGGCAGTTAGCCTGACAGGCAAGAGTCTGGAAAACATTTTAAAAGATTTTTAACTGAAAAAGTGATATGAATATATGGTATTTTTTAAAAGGCAGAGAAAGAAAGAAAGAAAGAAAGAAAGAAAGAAAGAAAGAAAGAGAAAATCTTCTCCCTCCCAGCCTGTAGTTCTCAAATTTCCTTGCTGTTTCCAGTCTGAGATATTATGTGACATTGCTTCAGAGAACTTCTTTGCACATCTTCTTTTGCACACACGTGACTAGATCTGTACATTCCTACAAGTAGAATGGCTGGTGGAAAAGTGTGATTTAAAACCTAAATTCTGTACACCGTGAAATGCTTACTGTTGGGACAGGAACTCCTTCTACGCCTTTTGGACATTTTGGGGTGTCCCCAGAATCTTGAGAGGTTCCTATCTATGACTGCTCACACAGCAGGCCCCACAAACCTGCTGATCTGCATTCTTGGCACCTGAGAGCCAGGGCAGAGTCAGGGAGGTTATCTTCCTCTCAGGCAGTGCCCTGTGAGTGGCTGATACAGGAGGATCTGTGGGTGGCACCGCCTCTTTGGAGGCCTCAGCCAGCTTGCTGTGGGGCATCTGGGGGAAGCCAAGGTCACCGGAGCAGCAGCACTGCCCCGCCTCATGCCAGGCCTGTCCAGGTCACCCGTCGTGAGCCCAAAGCTGTGAAGACGGTGGGGGGTTGCATTCCAGCATTACTGTCTGAGCGTTAGCCTCACACCCAGCTGGCTTTGGGGCAGCGTGGGAACTGTCTAGCCAGCATTCCGCATGAGCTCAGTTAATTGAAGGGCCCCGCTGAAGCAGCAGTATTGAAACTCAGCTCTGCAGTCAAATCAGGTAGCCCTCTGCTTCCTGCTCTCGACCCCTCTGTCAGCCCCCACTGGGCTCAGTGCCAGTCTCCTACCCCAGCTCCCTCCTCACAACTTTCCCCAGTCCCAGACCTAGTTGTGTGCAGTGAATGGCCTCCCAATCTAAGCCTCAGAATATATAATCACGCAGCTCCTTTGTGTCCTGGGGAAAGCAGAGATGACATCAGTGATAGCCCTCTCTGCCTAACACCATCACTCAATTAAAAAAAAATTTTTTTTTTAATGTTTATTTGTTTTTGAGAGAGAGAGAGATGGAGTGCAAGCAGGGGAGGGGCAGAGAGAGGAAGACACAGATTCTGAGGCAGATTCCAGGCTCTGAGCTGTCAGCACAGAGCCCGATGCAGCATCATGACCTGAGCTAAACAACGAGGAAAGGACACAGGAGATCATGACCTGAGCTAAAGTCAGACGCTCAATGCACTGAGACACCCAGGCGCCCCACCATCACTCACTTTTATAACCACCTGAGTGTTTCTGAGTTGTAACCCTGACAGGCCCATAGTAACTCTTACCAGTCCCTTGGAAAACATGACATTTGGCCAAGAAGAAATATGTGGGGGTTACCTACTCTGCTCCACCTAACCTGAGGGGCCCTGTACATGTCATTTTCTTCAATGAAGGAATAAAGAGGATATAATTCCCCAATTTGTAGATGAAAACATTAAAATGTATTCTGGTTACATGACCTGCTAAGAAAATACAGCCAGAATTTGAACTCGTGTCTCTCTGACTTCAGAGTCCATAGTTTTCCACCATGCTGCTATGTCTGAAGGAAGAACTGTGTTTCTGCTGGCCCGTGCAGAACTCAGGCCCGCCTTCATTCCGGGGCTCCAAAGGAGGGGGGACACAATACCTGAACAGGCTGGGCCTGGCGAGCAGCAGTCTCCCGAAGCACCCTGCCTCCTGCCTCCTGCCTCCTGCAAAAGCTGCAGAGCAGCTCAGAATGTCAGCTTCCTCCCCAGCCCTGCAGACCCCTTATGCTCCTTCTCGGTCAGCTCTGCCTAAGGAGATGGCCAGGGAGCAAAGTAGATTAGGTGAGCCTTGCTTCTCACAAAGTACGGCTCCCCCTGGGTCCTCACAAGACTGGTAACAATCCCATCAGGAAGCCCTTTGCACTGCTATAGTATTTGCTCTTCACTCCCCCTCTAACATGAGCCCTTCGCCCCTCTCCTTCACCCCCAGCAAGCTAAGCCCCTAGTCCATTTCCTTCCTGCTCCACCATCCTTTCATGATTCTTGGGAAATCTGACGTTAAATAATCATATGATTAGCTATTTAACGCCTGCCTCCCCAAAATGTGGGATAATCGTGAGCTCCAGCAGGGCCGGAACCACGTGAATCTGACTCCTGTGTCCCTACACTCAGCCCAGGGCATGACATGTCAATATTTGTTGAGTAAATGTTAACCATTGCATCTTTGGACAATTCTCAGTGTCCAGGTTTTTCACACGTGTGTCCCTTCCTAACTGTCTTCTGTGCTGGGAGGCCTCCACAGATTCAGGCCTACCTCCTAATCTTACCAGGATTTAAGGCGCCCAGTGCTGGGGCCTGAGAGGGACACACAGGACAAGGATACTGCCCCAGCGTCTGAAGAGACCAACACGTTGACACTTTATGCTGCAGGGTTTATTCTACTAACTGCCTCACCGTGTTTTGCTCTTTCAGTGGTGAGACGGCATTCAAAGCCATGATGGAGTCCTTCGGCTGGGCGCGGCGCCCCATGTTGGAGCGAATTCACTTGATTCGAAAAGATGTGCCCATCACCATGATCTACGGGGCCAACACCTGGATAGATACCAGCACAGGAAAGAAAGTAAAGATGCAGCGGCCGGATTCCTATGTCCGAGACATGGTATGTTAGCCCGTCAAGGCACAGGATTGAGGTGGAAATGTGGTGTGTTGAATCCCCGCACACAGTGATTAGCTCTGGGCATGGATGAGCCTTGGGATGGAGAAGGGTGATCAGAGAGTCGGGAGGAAAGAGGAATGGACAGATGGGGATGGTGTAGTGCGTTTCAAAGGGCTGACTCAGTAATACCATCATCGGGGGCTTTCATTCTTGCTTAGCACGGTCCAGGGAAATGACCGGTTCTCGTTCAGTAGCCAGACACAGACAGCATGATGCCACTCCAGACCCCCTGTCCCACCCAAAACCAGAGCCATGAACAGTAGAGCAAGTAGTAAAGGCTGTCGGGAAGCCTTCCCACCACATTCCTGCCTTCCCTTTTTCTTATCCCTCTCCACCCCCATTTGCTAATGAGTGCTTAGTTAGGCTGGGTGCCACATATGGGCCCTGGTTCATCAGACCTGTGGATGAAATGAGCAGATAGCGGTGGGGCTGGCATTGAAGGAGGTACAGTGAAATACCAGAGGAGAAAATGAATGGGACCTTGGGATTCATGGACCCCTCCCCCTGCATGGGAAAGTGCCCAGATTCTAGGAGAAAGGTGGACCGATGTTTCTGGTAAGTGCTCATAGGTGATGGGCAAGCAGGTATAAGGGAAAAAGAATCGGTGTGAGACACCAGTTTCCGGTGCCCCGAACAAAGGGCCTTTCCACCCCTGGTGGGCTCTTCCTCTCTCCATAGGAGATTGAGGGTGCGTCGCACCACGTCTATGCGGACCAGCCACACATCTTCAATGCTGTGGTAGAAGAGATCTGTGACTCCGTTGACTGAGATGCTGTCTGTAGAGGAAGAGGAGAAAGCCAGAGAGTTGCTCTCGCCTCCCTGTCCGCTTACTCGCCCCTGTGTCCTTTCCTCACCGACTAACACGTGCCAGCCAGGCAGTCTTGGGCTGTCCCCAGCGCAGGACCACAGTGAAAAAGCGCACTCCTGAGCCCACGCTAAGGGTTGGAGGCAGAAGCCATGAGAGGCCTTGAGCTCCCCTTCCTGGGGAAGGACATAAAGGGTTGCATAGTGCCACCCATTCTCTCCATGCCAAGTGTCCCCCAGATGGTGGTTGTGAAGGGATCGCACGAGTCATGCTCCCTCCCTGAGCCAAAGGGAGGGCGGCCTCTTCCCCTGGGTGAAGGAGAGGCTCCCGGCAGCCTTTCCCAGCTCTGGAGTGTTTTGTGGGGGTAGGTTCCAAGCAAAAACATCTTCCTCCATCACCCCCTAGTCTCCGTTCCTTGCCTGTTTTGTCCAGATTCTGATTGGGAGCTAACTACCAACTAACTACTAACTTCTCAACTACCAAGAATAGGTCCCAGAGCTCCCTTGACCTGCCGAGTGCCGCCCACCCCCCCCAACCCCCGCCGTGACCTAAGAAGTCCTATTCAAAGCCCTCATGAGTGGATGAGGAGCAGGCCAGGGCAGGACATGGCTGGCCCATGGTGATACAGCTCTGCTCCAGGAGAGCTAAGGCCAGAACCCAGGTCTGCTGACACCCAGGACTCATCGCTGACTCTATTTTGCTAAAGTCTAAGGCAGGCACCATTGCCATGAGTCTGGTCCTGGTCACTGGCCATAGGTGAGCCCATCCCTGTCCCACATTCTAGCCCCATTGTGCAGGGGTGCCACTGTCCTGTCCTGTGTCTCAGCTCCAGATGCCTGAGCTGGGGACACTCCAGGGCTTCCTTCCCTTGCCCCCTCATCCTCCCAACTGGGAGTCCTCTTGGCCTCCCTCTGTGCCTTGGGCCCTGAAGCCCCACCTGTAGTATAGAGCAAAGGTGGCCCCTGGTGGAGAGACAGGGAAAGGCCCTTCAACCCCAGGGCTGTGTCTGGATTCCTTACTCCCCCTAGTATCTGCGGGGCTTTTCTACTGTCCCCAGGGCCGAAGCCCACCGTGAGCCCCTGCCCACGGTCCAGTGGAGAGCCTCCAGCCAGCAGTTCCCTGTCCTCGTCAGCCACAGGATGGTTCTCACTGCCTGGCCCTCCATCCCTGCCATCTGTCCCCACAGTCACCAGCCCATCCCACCCCCCAACTACCTGTCAACTGTCTCCCAGGGACTGTTTCCGGGTGCTGCTCTGAGGTTCTGGGCAGCAGGCTGGGCCTGGCCCCGGAACCAGGGCAGCTCCTGTCTGCTCCCGTTTTGTAAAGCCAACCCTTTCACCAGAATAGTATTAACTCCTGGTGCTTTGTACTACTGGTCCGGCTGCCTTGGGCTCCTTTTCTATATTAATAAAGAAATGAGTGAAAACTGGTGGCAGCGATGTTTAATATTGCTCTGATAGGAGTACTGGGATGGTACTTGAGGTGGAGAAGAAGGCCCAAGAAGTATCTGCTTACATGCCACCTGTCTCCTGTTTAATGTATCATTCACCCAGGTCGGCATGGGTCATGTCAGCCAAGCCCCTCAGAGGATGGATGAGGAGTGTGGACAGGCCAAGCCCCAAGTCACAGGAGGAGAATTGGGAGAACTGGGTGCTTCCCCACTGCCCATCAAAAAGCCCTGTCTTCAGTGTGCTGGGGTAGCTGAGTCAGTTGAGCATCCAACTCTTGATTTCAGCTCAGGTCGTGATCCCAGGGGTCATGGGATCGAACCCTACATCATACTCTGCACTGAGCGTGGATCCAGGAGTCCCTCTGTCCCTCTGCCCTTCCTCTTTCTCTCTCTCTCTCTCTCTCTCTCTCTCTCTCTCTCTCACTCTCTCTCTCTCTCAAATTAAAAACAAAATAGCCAAGGGGCGCCTGGATGGCTCAGTCGGTTAAGCATCCGACTTCAGCTCAGGTCATGACTTCACAGTTTGTGAGTTTGAGCCCCACATAGGGCTCTGTGCTGACAGCTCAGAGCCTGAAGACTGCTTTGGATTCTGTGTCTCCTCTCTCTGCCCCTCCCATGCTGATGCTCTGTCTCTCTCTCTCTCTCTCTCTCTCTCTCTCTCTCAATAATAAATAAACATTTAAAAAAAATTTTTTTAACAAAATAGCCCTGTCTTCCAAAGTTCACTCCACATGGGTCTGTACTTGGACTGTTCGTACCTCCTACTCATCCTCCAGGTCTCAGCTCAAATATTCCTTATTCAGGGAAGCTTCCGAGACTGACCCCCTACACTAGACTTAGACTCCTTCTTCTGTGTCTCCATGGTGTACCCAACTGCCTCTTTAAGACTCATGAACTTGTCACTTGTTTACTGTCTGCCTTTTCATTGTAGACCAGAAGCTACTTAAGGAAAAGGAGCACATCTGGCACCTAGTTCACGTTCAGTAAGTGTTAGTTCTGATTGAGCCAAGAGAAACAAGGTATGCCAACTGCTCAAAAACAGGTTCAAATCACTACCAACAGTGCCTGCTGCGGGCTGGCAGCCTCCAGCAAGTCTCCGAATTCCTCACTCCAAACAGCATAGAAGCCCACACTTGTCATGAGGAATAAATGAATGAATAAGTAAGTGAACGGAATTCCTGGGTATAATTACAAAGCTCTGATCCATCCCAGGATGCTGTGTCTTTGTGACTGAAGATTGCTTGGTGACCAACCGCTGCTGTGGCTGGTGTTTGGAGCTTATTGTATGCCAAGCACTAGGGTTACATAGTGGAGAAACGTGGTCCCTGTCTTCATGGCACATCAGACTCAGAGAGACACAATTAAGTTATTATGTAAATCTATACAAAATTGCCACTGAAAGGGCCACCCTTGAGAGGTTAGGAAGTCCTCTCTGCAGAGATAAGGACCACTGCTGAGTCTGAAGGCAGTAAAGGGGGAAGGAGCGTCTGGAGAGAGCAAAGGCCTGTTAGCAGGCATGATGCTTGAAATGAGGCTGGGGCAGTAGGTAGGACTCTGGGTCCTCCGGCCTCTGGAAGAATGTTGTGTTCATCTGAACAGCGGTGGAAGGAAAGAACTGGAGTGAGGGCCAGGGTGGAGTGGGGGTTGTGACAATCTGATTTGTGACTTGAACCCGCTGCCCAGGTTGTTCTGTGGAGTACAGATCAGAGGGGGAGTGTCCCTGCTGGGAAACTTGAGGCTACTGCAGCAGTCCGGGCCAGACATGTTGGTGACTTGGACTTGGCTAGTGGCTAGTGGACACACGGGAGGAGAGAGCTGCAAGAAAAGCTTAGGAGATAAAATCAAAGGGACTTGATGTCAACACTGAATGATGCTACTACCCCCCTTGGAGAACTGAGTGAGGCAGGCACTGGTCACCAAACCCGCTCACATAGCAACACAACCCGCAGTATTTGTTTTTTTTTTAAGTTTATTTATTTTGAGAGGGAGAGCTAGCGGGAGAAGGGGAAAGAGAGAGGGGGAGAGAGAGAATCCCAAGCAGGCTCTGCACTGTCAGCGCAGAGCCCAATGCAGGGCTCAAACTCACAAGCCATGAGATCATGACCCGATCAAGAGTCAGATGCCCAACCGACTGAGCCACCCAGGCGCCCCCACAGTATATTTTTTAGCACAGATTCCTGGGCTGTCTCTGCCAGAATTTGGTTCAGTCCAACCACGACATCTGCATTTAAACACATTACCTCAGAGATTATGATGCCTCCTGTCCGCAGGCACTGATCTAAGGGAATCTGTGTCTCTGACACTAGACCTGGAAGGCCCTATGTGGAGAAGTATGGCCTATGGCCCTGGGGGTTCCATTTCCTGCTTGCTCCAGAGCCACTTCTCCCTGGGAACCTGCATAACATGCTGATCTGATTTTCTCAAACCCAACACGATGCAGATACATTCCTCATGACCACATGTAAGAGTCTGAGGAAGGTCACCCAGAGTGCCCTGTTTCCACTCCCAGGCCCACACACATGGATTCATGCAGGTGCCTGTGCGCGCGCACACACACACACACACACACACACACACACTCCTAACATTCTCAGGGCTAGGACTAAGAAACCACTATGTATATATACCACTAGACTGCACCTTTCCTGGTAGGTTCTAAGGATTTGGGGTACCAGTTCACCCTATAAATGTGAGTTCCCCAAAGACCTAGCAGTTTGCAAGGAGAGATTCCACAGACAGACATAAACTCAAGACTGGGGCGGTCCTGCACAATTCAGGGGCTAGCAGGAAATGCGCTAAATTTAACTGCCTTCTTGGGATAGACACCAAAATATGTGTGCTAAAAATGCAGTCTGCTTTCATTGCCAAAAAGATGGTGAAAACTTGATGAATACCTCTCTCCCGTCTGACATATCACACTATAAGCCCACAACTGCAAGTGCAGTTCATGACCAGATAGAAAACAATCCTGTTGGCTGATAATAAGCACAATGTCTAATAAACAGTGAGAAACATCACTTTTCTCATCCTGTGAGCTTTCAATTCCTACAGAGTTCTCCCTGGAGAGAGTCTGGAAGGTCTTTTTCCTCTGGGATCCCTCCCTCTTCTGCCCTCCCCACAAAGTCCTAGTCTGTTTTGCAGAGGCAAGCCAAACATGGGATTTTGAGGGTCAGTCCCAACCCCATCTGGGCGAATGAAACCATCTCTTCTCTTGCTAATGTTGACTGCTTTTTGTGGCATAAATTCAGCATTATTATGCTAGAAGTCTTTGTCTTTATCCTACTAAATCGCACTCTTCAACAGGGTAAGGAGAAAAGACAATCCTAACCTGACTTTCATGGGAATCATGCATTCTTAGACAGATTACCAAGAAGGATTCATTGTTGCCAATGGATGTACAGAACCCTCCCCCCAATTCAGGAAGATAAAACCTCATTCTCTCAGTTGGTAATTCTATAAGGTGGTAAGAGGAGCCCACAGCAGACCTGGCCTTGCTAATGATTAAATTCCTTCCTCCAGTGTATTCTGAAGCAGGAGGAAGACTTTGTTATAATTTGGCAACATTGTATATTAATTGATCCATATAAGCATAAATTATACAGGCAAAATACACCTGAGACATGCTAGTTACTAAAAAGGACTGAAGGACTGTGGCTGCAGGCGATATTTTCATCTTTTCAACTTGAAGAGTGGCTTTGGAAAAGAAAGAGCACCTGACAACCCATGTAGTGTCACGGATCGGGATTTGGGGGACAGCTGTGACTTATGACAGAAGATTTATGGGCCTCTGATAAATGTCAAGGTAACTAACACAAAAACTGGTCGTCGTGTACTTCCTAAAATTGTTGGAGAAAGGGAAAGATTTCCAAATAGAGCTGCAAAACCATATAATACAGCTGTGGTTTTCCTACATGGGTCTGTGGACTGGAGCTGGTCCATGACAAAGGATTTCAGGTCTATAATGAAAGAATATTTTTTTCAATATTTTTAATTCTGAAATTATGCCCTTTCTAACCTTTTCAGGATTAAATTATTGTTCTCCTATGAAAAGATGATGATAGTCGAAGATTGTTTGGGGGTGGGAGGAAATGTCATTTCCTGTTGCCAAACACATTAATTTGGGAGATTTTTTCCCCTGAAATTTTAATTAATTTTAGTTAAACCCTAAAGTCTGGGAAGTGCTACATTTTAGAAGACCAGACTGGGAAAGGAACTTGAATTTTATCAGAAGATAAATAGATTATATGGAGCTCATGACTGGTGGATGACCCTGGAAAGATAACATTGCTCAGAGGAAGTAGATCTAATTACAGTTTTCAACAGTAGTGTATATGTCAAAAAGGAAATCACAAACCTTCTGAAAAGAAGCCTTTGGATGTGGATAAAAGAAGAAACGAACAGGAAATAAAACCTGGTAAGAGTTCAGAATAGATGTTAAAATAAACAGAGGACATGGGTGATGCTTTTTTAATTCAGACTGTAAAAGTGATCCAAGGCAGGATATGGCCATGCCAGGACATCAGCTCTTTCTGTTGGAAGCAGAGCACCTAGTAAGTTTTTGGCCCACTAACAATTTCACTTGCTACAATGTTGAAGAAAGATGGCCAGACATAATTTTTACAGATTTCAAGAGGTCAGATCTTAAAATGATCCAAGGAAAATTACCTAAGGGGCTCAAAAAGGGACAGAGAGTTCTCAAATGTGAAGTCCTAGTAGTTTTCCCCCAAAGGATCCTGCTGAGGAAGGAAGGAGGGCTTCACCAATCAGGAAACAGCTGCACACTCTGTCTTCTGATGTGATCAAACTGTGGGCCGAGATGAAGGTCACATCTCTTACATCAAAAAATGGATCAAACAGGTAAAGCAAGGACAGTTCATATGAAAACATTAAACCAATACAAAGGTTTTATTCGGCTGGAAGCTCAGTTTAAAGCAGTAAAAGATGAAGCCGCCAAAAACCCCAATGCAATGTGTGGTAGGTGAGCCCCCTTATTCTCTGATCTGAGTACAGGTTCAACTCTGAGAACATTTTTCTTTCTTTCTTTCTTTTTTTTTAATTAGTTTATTTATTTTGAGAGAGACAGAGCGCAAGTGGGAGAGGGGCAGAGAGAGAGGGAGAATTCCAATCAGGCTCCAGACGGTCAGTGCAGAGCCTGGCACGGGACTCAAACTCGCGCAACTGTGAGATCATGACCTGAGCTAAAACCAAGAGCCAGAGGCTCAACCGAATAAGGCACCCAGGAGCCCCACATTTTTCCTTTTTTATGTGAACAAAACATTTTCATCGTGGAAAAAGAAGTCTTTAATTTTTTTTTTAATGTTTATTTATTTTTGACAGAGAGAGAGAGAGAGAGTGTGAGAGAGAGCATGAGTAGAGGAGGGTCAGAGAGAGAGGGAGACACAGAATCTGAAACAGGCTCCAGGCTCTGAGCAGTCAGCACAGAGCCCGACGCGGGGCTCGAACTCACGGACTGTGAGCTCATGACCTGAGCTGAAGTCGGATGCTCAACCCACTGAGCCACCCAGGTGCCCTGAAAGAAAAGTCTTTTGAAAATCCAGCCATGGGGCTGGAGACTGTTTCAGATTCTGTGTCTCCCTCTCTCTCTGACCCTCCCCTGCTCATGCTCTGTCTCTCTCTGTCTCAAAAATAAACATTAAAAAAAAAAAAATCCGGCCATAATTATACCATCCAGAAATAACCACATTAAACATTTTGGAATATTTATGCATTTATATGTTTATATATGTGTGTATTTATATTCTAGATACATATACATATATATGCACACACATTATTATATATAAATATATATTTACCAGGATAAAAGCATACTGACGAATTGCTTTATTAAATGTTTTCTTAACTTCATTGTTATAAATCTCTTTTTACATCAATAAGTAAAGAATGTAAAAAAATATATCATTATTTTAATTGTAGTCCTTTGTGTAGATTTGCAATAATGTATTGATTCATTTCTCTATTGTTGGATTTTAGAGTTCTTTCTGAATATTTTTAGATTATGAACAATGCATGAAGCACCTTGTATATTCATTTTTGCCTGTTTGACCAATCCTAGATATAAAATTGTAGAATTGAAGGGTATGCAGAATATTAAGGTTTTTGATAAGCCCCAAAATAGTTTATACCAAACAATCAGAAAAGGGAAAGCAAGCCAGCAGAAAAATAAATGTTTTATCTTTGTGTACAGGACAAAAAATATGAAAAAGCAATTCACAAAAGGTACACAGATAGCCAATGAACACATGAAAAGATATTCAACCTCACTAGTAATACAGTAATAAAAAATAATAATGAGATACTATTTTTTACATGAATATTGTCAAAAAATTTTAAGATTGACAATATAATGTCAAATGTGAAGAAAATGGGCATTTTTATATAATGGTGGGAGAGGAAATTGTTACCACATTTTTATAGACAATTTAACAGAATCTAGCAAAGTATCTAGTTAAATCTATTTATTTATTTTTCTCATTAAACCTTTTGTTTCCTCATTAAGCTTTTTTTTTTAATCTACTGAAATTTAAAAATTTTTTTTAACGTTTATTTATTTTTGAGACAGAGAGAGACAGAGCGTAAACGGGGAGGGTCAGAGAGAGGGAGACACAGAATCCGAAACAGGCTCCAGGCTCTGAGCTGTCAGCACAGAGCCCAACGCAGGGCTCGAACTCACGGACCGCGAGATCATGACCTGAGCCGAAGTCGGCCGCCCAACTGACTGAGCCACCCAGGCACCCCTAATCTACTGAAATTTAAAATGGGCATGTGGGGTGCATGTGATTCTTGATTTCAGGGTTATGAGTTGTGTAGTCCCACGAGTCCCATGTTGGGTATAGAGATTACTTAAAAAATAAAATCTCTAAAAAACAAAATAAAATTGGGACTCCTGGGTGGCTGAGTCAGTTAAACGTCCGACTTCAGCTCAGGTCATGATCTCATGGTCTGTGAGTTCGAGCCCTGTGTCAGACTCTGTGCTGACAGCTCAGAGCCTGGAGCCTGCCTCTGATTCTGTTTCCCTCTCTCTCTGCTCCTCCCCTGCTCACATTCTGTCTCCCTCCCTCAAAAATAATAAACATTAACCAAAAATTTTAATAAAATAAAATAAATAAAATGGGCATATACTAGGAGCCATGAATCCTAATAGTCAAAATTTATGCCAATAAATGTTAGAACCATTTATGAATCTCAGTGTCCATTGGCTATAAAAGTGACATCTAAAATTATATTATGGAAAAAAATAAAAATATATCGTGTAGTTTTATAGGTACTGACATGCAAAGATATTTGAAAATATCAAGTTGTGGACAGTTCATGTAACAGCATTCCATTTTTGTAAAATAAAAGCTACTTGTGTGTGAATAACTATGGGTATGTCCCATAAACAAAATACGTTTAACAATTTTTGCTGCTACAGAGTGGAATTGGCTGGTGAGACTCTCATGTTTCCCTTTATACACTTTTCTACTGGCTGAAATTTGGCAACGAGTGTGTACTTTTATGATTAAAGACAAAAAAGCTCTCCAGTCAAAGGTGATCCTAATTTTGACTTACATTCGTGTTGTTGGTTTCAGGGGTGAGCTCCCTGAGGCTGGAAGCAGGTCTGCTTGCCTTTTTTTACACAAGGTCTAGCACACATACATACCTAGGGTTGACAGAGCAGATGGAAGCAGAGAGCACTGTGGACTGGGCTCCCTTGCATGTAAAGACAAAAGCAAAAAAAAAAAAAAAAAAAAAAGGAAGAGGCTTAATTTTCCCTGCTGAAAATCAACCAAGAGACTTCTCCCTTCTCCCTTTTCTTAGACATTTACTTTAAAAAGACGTGTAAGTTCTTTCTCTGTCTCTTTGAAATATATAATACAAATCTTTTAAAAATCTAAATGAGCCTCTGGCCAGTTTTGTAAACCATGATGCCTTTTTTTATTTTTGCCATTTATTTATTTTTGAGAGAGAGAGAGAGCACGAGCAGGAGAGGGCCAGAGAGAGGGAGACGGATCCGAAGCATGCTCCGTGCAGTGAGCACAGAGCCCCTGTGGGGCTGGAACCCACAAACCATGAGACCGTGCCCTGAGCTGAAATAAAGAGTCAGCGATCCAACCAACTGAGCCACCAAGGCACCACACCCATAATGTCTTTCTTAATGACCTGGAAACCGTCTCCTTGAAGTGTAATCTTCAAGAAAGTCAGCACCCCATCTCCTTCACTCCCAAACTACCTCCTGTTATTAAAGCCAGTTAGCTAACAGATGGTCACCCCAATTACCAAGTGAATTTAGGATGAACTATGCGTGACAAATGGAGCTGTCAAGTTCTCTTGAGGACTCATTCTTTATCTTTTTTTTTTTTAATTTTTTTTTTTAACGTTTATTTATTTTTGAGACAGAGAGAGACAGAGCATGAACGGGGGGAGGGTCAGAGAGAGGGAGACACAGAATCCGAAACAGGCTCCAGGCTCCGAGCTGTCAGCACAGAGCCCGATGCGGGGCTTGAACTCACTGACCGTTAGATCATGACCTGAGCCGAAGTTGGCCGCTCAACCGACTGAGCCACCCAGGGGCCCCTATCTTTTTTTTTTTTAATGTTTATTTATTTTTGAGACAGACAGAGACAGAGCGTGAGTGGGGGAGGGGCAAAGAGAGAAGGAGACACAGAATCCGAAGGAGGCTCCAGGCTCGGAGCTGTCAGCACAGAGCCTGATGCAGGGCTCGAACCCATGAACCGTGAGATCATGACCTGAACCGAAGCTAGAAGCTTAACCAACTGAGCCACCCAGGCTCCCCACTCATTCTTTATCTTGACAAAATGTGCAATTCGTTGAACCTACTGGGCTATATAAAAGGGTGGGATTTATTTCTCTCTTCACAGTCTCTTTAGAGGATTGCCTGGGATATTCATCAAGTAGCCAGGGCTCAAGGGTGTGAGAGCCCCTGACTCAGGGGATCCCAAACAGACTAGGTTCAGCCACTTGCTGCTGAAAAAATCCAAAGGCAGAGAGACCAGTGAAGGTAAAACAAGGATTTATTACCATCTGGCCAACACCGGGAAGACAGTGGATTAGAGTTTCAAAGACTATCTCCAAAGTGCCAAAAATAATTCCAGGTTTATATAAGGAAAACCTGAGGCAAAGGTGGGTGGATACTTGCAGGTGGGCAGTGAAGGTCAAATCAATCATTGTCTCAGAGTCAATCACTGGCTGTGACTTGTGGCTCAGGGCAGTCTAGTTACTTGAGAGGGTGGTTTCTGTTCCCATCAGGGGTTGCTTTGCCCTCAGGGTCTTCCACTTGAGCCAAGAGACAGGCTGAAAAGACAAACCCAACTAGAAATTTGAGGTCAAAATGGAGGCAGCAGAGGTCCTCCTTCAATCACATTAAGGTTTCGGGATGCCTGGGTAGCTCGGTAAGTTAAGTGTCCAACTCTTGATTCTGGCTCAGGTCATGATCTTGCGGTGGTTCCTGAAGTCAGGCTCTGCTCTGACAGTGTGGAGCCTGCTTGGGATTCTCTCTCTCTCCCTCTCTCTCTCTGCCTCTCTCTCTCTCTCTGTCTCAAAAATAAATAAGTGAACTTAAAAAAAAAATCACATTCTGGTTTCATCCTTACTTAATAGTCAAGTCGTTTTCTTTCTCTTCTACCTTTGTGGATAGGCTGTTTGGGTTGGCAGGAGACTTGGTTTTTAATTATATTTCCCCAACAGCTGCCAAGTGATCAGATGGGCTCGTACATCTTTGGAGGCCTGGGAGCTCCCCAGGCTCTGTCTGCTGCAGCCTGGAGCAGCCCTCTGGGGCTGGGGGGAGGATTCATGGAGGCCCAAGGCAAATGAGGGCAGTGGGAATACCTTAGGAAAAGAAAGTCACATCAATGAATGGAGAGCACTGCTGGGGCCCACTTGGACACACTTCTCCAATCCCCAGGCTTTCTGGGACCAGATGGCAGGCCATTTTTAAGGTTCTGTCATTTGAGGAAGGGGAAAACCTACTTCCCATTGGGTCTTAGAAGTGGAATGAGTATATAGAGTACCAGACTGGCTCAGTTGGTAGAGCAGGAGACTCTTGATCTCAAGGTAATGAGTTCAAGCCCCATGTTGGGCCTAGAGCTTACTTAAAAAAAAAGAAAAGAAAAGAAAGAAATGGAATGAGTGCAAAAGTGAAAGTAAATATAGACTGACTGCAGCAAAGTTTTCACGCAGAAAAGCCGTCTCTTGGGTTGCCTGGGTGGCTCAGTCAGTTAAGCACCCAACTCTTGATCTTGGCTCCCATCATGATCTCACCGTCTGAGGGATCAAGCCCGGCATCGGACTCTGTGCTGACAACATGGAGCCTGCTTGAGATTCTCTCTCCCTCTCTCTCTGCCCCTTCCCTGCTTGTGTGCTCATGCTGTCTCTCTCTCTCTCTCTTTCTCAAAATAAATAAATAAATGTTAAAAAATAATAATAGTAGATAAACATCTACTGGATATATCTAGGGTGAGAAACCCTAATGTAGGTTCCTGGAGAAAAAGGGCCAGGGACCCAGAAACCTGTAACACCATGTTTTCTGCCCTCAGTGGCACTTCTTCTTGGGGAAGACAGACTAGCACACCAAACCCATGAAGAATGAACAGGCCTAAAATAAAGAAGGTTTTTCAGTGAGCTGAGAATTAAGTGCTTGGCTAAAAGCTCCCAGTGAGGACTTAGAAATGTGTTGCTATTTTTAAATCCAAACCCAGAAACTTTTGGTCAGTGTTTTAAAGAGTTTCTGGAGCTAGGAAAGAAAGACAACTGACAGCTCATGAACATCCAGATGTTTTAGGTGAAACTTTCCACAGAGGGGACGTGATTCTGAGGCCCTCTCTGTGCGTGCCCTACAGGGAAGCAGAGGGCCCTACCTTCCTTCTCTCCACTAATCTGACCCCAGACACCTGTTCTGTCTCTAATCTCGTGGGCCTCAGAGCCTTAACTGCTCTGAGATGCATTGCAACAGTAAGCTGCCTCTAGTGCCAGGGGTGCCCTGGGCAGGCCTTCCCAGCCAAAGGGTCTAAATCTTGGAGCTTGAGTCCACTCAGAAGGAGCAGGCTCTTCGGTACATGCAAGGCCGCCTCAATTTCTACAGTTCCCACTCCTGGCCTGCTAACCCCAACTACATTCCACTTACCTGAGCTCACCTTTCATCATCTGTTACCCACAGGATATGGGTGTCAGCTTTGGGAGGATTGCCCATCAACTTAAGTGTAAAATGTTACAGGACCTTGCAATGCTGTAAGAACAGAGACACTGAACATAGAAATGGCCAATAGCCAGACCATATACGACGGTAGAACCTGGCCCACAAACTCTGAAGCAACCAGGCAAGGAAACCAAGCTACAACCCCTGCAGCAGTCAGCCCAGAATGGTCAGGAAGGGAATAATAAACACAAAATTCTGAACAGTGGTTATCTCCGGGGTGGGAAGGAACTAGGGGAGGAACCCACATGAGTAATTCTCAGTTTGGGATTCAGGTAGTGGGTTCATTGGGAGTCAGTATATTAGAAAACTTTATAATTTAGACTCCAGTATGTATTTTGTTAAATAACAAATATTCAACTGAGTAAATTTTATTTTTATTTATTTACTTTTTTATCAACCGAGTAAAATTTTTTAAAACTATTTTTTATTTATTTTTGAGAAACTTTCACACATAATGGGATCTATTTTGGATCCTCCATTTTATTCCTCCAATCTACTTGCTATTTTTTTAAAAAAATTTTTAATGTTTATTTATTTTTGAGAAAGTGAGACACAGCATGAGCAGGGGAGGGGCAGAGAGAGAGAGGGAGACATGGAATCTGAAGCAGATTCCAGGCTCTGAGCTGTCAGCACAGAGCCCAACGGGAGACCCAAACCCATAAGCCGTGAGATCATGACCTGAGCCAAAGTCAGCTGCTTAAGTGACTGAGCCACCCAGGTGCCCCACAACTGAGTAAATTTTAAAGATATGATTGTCTTTAATACACAATTCATGAATTTGGCAACAAGAAGGGGTCTGAGGAGATGCACAAAATGGAAGGTTTTTGTAGAAGAAAGGTAGGGAAGGAAAGTTATTAGCAAACTAAAAGGATTGTTCCAGGCAAGGCAACTTTTCCTGATGGGGGAAAAGCAAGGGGTCTTATCAATACAGATTACCTCGTCTTCCTTAGAGCCATGGAGAAGACTCACAGGGCAGACTCATTGGCGCTGATGGAAAAATTCCTGAATGATAGGTTAAGACTATGTTTCTGGGGGAGGTTGAAATTGCAATTAGATTAGGTATCAAGCCCTGGTTTGGGGACTGGATCTAAATGACACACCATTTTAGGCCCACGTGTTTAACGTGTTAAATTTATTCTTTGGCACATGTCAAAATTTATATTTAAAAAGATAAGGGCACCTGGGTGGCTTAGTCAGTTACTGCAAATAAAGACAAAGAGAAGCTACCTCTCTACATGGGAATTTTGCTCAACCTTGCTTGCCTAGGATTCCTGGGTCAAGGAATCGACCCTGTCTTCCACCATCTGCATTCTACAGAGGGGTCAGAGTATTGCTCAGAACAACTCTCACAGAGGGGACTCGGCAATACTCACATTAGCCTAAATGAGGCAGACTGGCCAGCCCTCAGCATGTCCCGTGCACAGGGCAGCCCAGGCTTGGGCACTGTCATGCTGAGGTTTCTACTCCCACAAACAGGCTCTGCACTCTCAGGACCACAAGAGGCCATCCTATGGAAAAGTCTCATATTTGGGTCCCGTGCTTAGACCCCACTGGGAGAAAGTGGGGCAAGTTTGGTTCAGGTAAGAGCATGCACTTTCTGAGAAGGATCCAATTGTGGGGGGTCCTTGGGGGCACAATTTACAAAGCTGTTTCTGAACTGCCATTACCTGAACCTAATGCCCCTGAAGCCCACTTAGGAAAGAAAGCAAACCCAAACATGTCTACACTAGCAAGAACTAGAGTAGGCACAAGATTAATACCACCGGACATATCTCAGAGAATCTTCCAGTGCACTGTCCTCCATCTGCCCCCTCTCCAGCCCCATTATAACAGTTGAGTCCAACTACCACTCCATGTTACCCATTACCCTCCTCTCTAACATCCTGAAGTATTGCTATCAAAATGCCAAATCTTCAGTGATTTTCCACTCTCCAAAAGAAAAAAATCCAAGCTGCTGAGCCTGTCACTCAAGAACCCCATGCCTAGTCTCTCCAAAACTTACCCCCCAACCTTAGCTCCCACCTTATACACTCCATACACATCATTTACTTCAATCTAGCCATTATCTTCACTCTGCCCCAAACTGGTCCTGTGCCCCCATGTGTCTTACCATTGGGAAAGTGTTCATGCACCTCATTTCCAGAGCCCAGGTCTTGTCCCTCTTGCTGAAGCCTAAATTGGGTTGTCCCTCTTTAGACATACTTTTCTTGCACTTGGAATCAGGAATCCACAATGTAAAACTTGAGCGCTTTATTTTTTATTTAAATGTAACACATATACAGCATAGGCTCAATGAAGTACCATAAGGTGAGTACTCTCATGTAATCACCACCCAGATCAAGAGATAGAATGGGACTAGCACCCCAGATGTCCCTTTCAAGCTGCCTCCCCCATCCCAAAGGTAACCCTCCTCCTGATTTCTAACACCATGGGTTAGTTTTGCTTCTCTTTGAAATTCATATAAATTGAATAATAAAGCATGTATTATTTTGTGTTGGACATCTTTGCTCAACCTTATATTTGAGAAAATCAACCATGCTATTTGTGACTTATCTTCATTGCCATACACACACACCTGCACACACACACACACACACACACACACACACACATGCACGCCCTTAGTCATCTAGCTTAAGTGGGCCTCTGTTTTTTAAATTCAAAGTATGATGACTGAGGAAACAATATCACTTTTTCAGCCAAATGTGATTTTTTTAAATCCAAAGCAGAATTCTTACTCTACAGAAATTTATTTAACATGAATTACATTCATAAATTTATAGAGTAAGGCACAAATTATTGTTAAGTCAATGGTTTTACAACATTATCTATATGAGGATAATAATCCTTCCAGAAAGTTTCAGGCTGCCACTTTATCCTGCTTAAACTCCAGCCACTCGCATGCCTGCTTTTCCTATACTTGAGCATGTTAATGGTTCTGACAACTAAGCTAACTATAATAAGTGACAAAGGCAAATATTTTCCAGACCAAAGAAACAATTCTATGATGCACTAGCAGGAGGATGCTACTTATGTTTGTTTGTTTTTTTAACGCATTAGCTTCACTATATAATTGCTGTTTTATATTAGCCACCACCTCCCTCCAATTGTATGTGATCATCAAACCATAGAAGTTTGGAGATGGAAGGGTCCTAGTGTTACAAGCTCCCTCATTCTACACACAAGCCCAACACAAGTCAAGAGTCACCTAAGGTAACAAAGTATTGAAGGAATAAAAGCCAACTCTCCTGATGAGTTTATAGAAAGAAAACCAGTAAAAGTTGGGAGGTGCAGGCAAAGGATTCATGGAAGATATGAGATTTAAATTGAGCATGCTTAAATAACTTAGAGTCTTTTGCTAGAAAGCAATGAGCATTGGGATGCGTGCAGAAAGAGCCAGGATCTCAGTTATATGACTCCCTGAAGGCAGATTTTATTAACGTTGGTATTCCCTAAGCCTGGTAATATATCAGAGACATGAAGGACTCCATAGTGAGTGAGTAGGAGTAAGGGAGCAAGCAAGTGAATCTGAAACCATATACTCTGGGGAAGCTTATGTAGAGAAGGAAAAAAAAAAAATGGAACCTCAGTGAGGGCCTTCAGTTAAAAGGCAGAAGAAGGTGTCGCCACAGGGAACAAGAAGAGTAGTCAGAAAGCAAAGCAGCAGAAACAGAATTATGCAGGGTTAGGAAGCAGGGGAGGAAAAGTCCAAGATGGTAGGAGTGTCAGTAGTTCCAATATATGAAAAGGCTATGAAGAACGAGAACCAGAGAAAAAGTCATTGAGCAATTATAAAAAAAATAACCACAGCAAAATGTCTACCACTAAGCTGGACTAGCCACATATTTTGGCCAGGTAGGAGTTGGGGTTCCAGTGCAGCTGGGAAGAGCAGAGAGCATCCATCACCAGCCTGGCACCATTGGCATGCCCCCTGAACCCATTTCTCAGAGCACCCACTTACACTAGTGCCTTGAGTTCTGCAACAGATAGAGGCAAAAAGTGCCCCCTCATATCTGTTTACATAGATCAGTGTGTATATAAATTTGAGAACTCTCCTAGGAGCGAAAAGGGACTGGAACTCTGATGCTAATTTTTTTTAATGGTTATTTTTGAGGGGGTGGGCAGAGAGAAAATCCCAAGCAGGTTCTTCACTGTCAGCACAGAATCCCACACGGGGCTCGATCTCACAAATTGTAAGATCATGACCTGAGCCAAAATCGAGTCAGATGCTTAACCGACTGAGCCACCCAGGGGTCCCAGATGCTCATTTAGCTTCAAAGACTTCAACATCTATCAAGCACCCTCCTCCAACACAATAGACCCTAAGGTGTTCAGTAAATGCAGCAAGCATAAATAACTTCAGATTGGCTTCAGAGAAGTATTTAGAATAAATGGTAAAAACTGGGTAGCACTTGAGAACACTCGAAAGTCTCACTTCTCACCTCTTTCCTGCAACCACCATTGACTCTACATGTCTCAGATCACCAGACTAGGTCAGGATCAGAGGGTAGAGAAGCAAAAGGCTCACACTCCATCAGCCCCGGCTTTCATAGCAAGAATAGGGACAGGGAGTCACTACAAAAGCCTCTTGAGGTGCTGATGCCACTGGCATTTGCACAGCCCAGACTGGCCTTTGACGGGCAAGTGCAGGTTTGCTTCCATTCTTTACCACTCAACAAACATTTATTGACACCGCCTATATGTCAGGCACTTTTAGCAGGCACTGAACACACATCTGAGAACAAGCCCAGTCCTTGCCCTCCAAGAGTTAATAGTCTAGAGCAGAAGGTTCATAGATGAACTTCAGGGTGTTCTGGGAAATCCCTTAAATTACATGCAAACTAGTGCATCTATATAGATTGCAAGGGGAAATGGGAAAAAGGGGAAAAGGAAATTCTCAAATGGATTTGTGACTCAAAACGGTTAAAAACCAGTGATTTGGGACCATCCATTTCCTTCATTTCTGAGCTCTTGGCAAGTACCCAAGTACTTAACAGCACCTCTTGAGTGTCTCTAACCTTTTGCTGTGCTCCTGACTCCCTTCCTCACTAGCTCATGGCAGACCCCTGGCGGTAGAGGAGGGAAGTACATCTCATCATCTCATCATGGCCGTCCACTCGTGGTTCCCAGGGGCTCAGCCCCAGGAAGGATAGTTTTATCCAGGAGGTGACTGCTCCTGAAATTTTGGATGACTTTGGGCTCATCTGGTAGGCAGACCACTGTCTACTCCCTGATGGGCGGCATATTTTGATCTCTTTCTAAGGTACTGGCTGTTTCCTGAGACTTTTCCAGACTAAACGCACACAGACTGGGGATGGAAGAACACTCTTCTCTGTTATGAGGAGTGAAAGAGATCTCAGCGAGTGGTTTAGACAAGGAAGAGGGCAGGGGGAGTGAATGCACTGGACAGAGCATTTCTGGCCTCCTAGTCCTATTTCTTACAGAGATTAATAAAATATCATTCTGAAATGTCGTTATTTAAGTATATTTTTGTTAGTGTGACTCCCTCTCAAACATGAACCACCCACCCCCAGAAACACTTTAGGGCTTCAAAAAGGAAGGACAGGGGCACCTGGATGGCTCAGGCGGTTGGGCATCCGACCTCGGCTCAGGTCATGATCTCACAGTTCATGAGCTCCAGCTCTGAGTCGGGTTCTGTGCTGCCAGCTCAGAGCCTGGAGTCTGCTTCAGATTCTGTGTCTCCCTCTCTCTGCCCCTCTCCTGCTCATGCTGTCTCTCTCTCTCTCTCTCTCTCTCTTTCTTTCAAAAATGAATGAACATTAAAAAAATGTTCTAAAAAGGGGGAAGGACAGATCTCCTTGGGCCGTCTCTTGGGTGATAACACCACTCTCTTCCTAGATGCTATACTATTCTGCTTATTTCTACAAGATATGAAACACATTTAAAGGGGGAAAAACGGGGGCGCCTGGGTGGCGCAGTCGGTTAAGCGTCCGACTTCAGCCAGGTCACGATCTCGCGGTCCGGGAGTTTGAGCCCCGCGTCAGGCTCTGGGCTGATGGCTCAGAGCCTGGAGCCTGTTTCGGATTCTGTGTCTCCCTCTCTCTCTGCCCCTCCCCCATTCATGCTCTGTCTCTCTCTGTCCAAAAATAAATAAATGTTAAAAAAAAAAAAATAAAGGGGGAAAAACGTATCAGAGTGTTCTAATGAGCTTGATCCACAATATTTTTTTTTTTTAAATCTAATGACCAGAAACTAGGGCAAGTTATTTTTAAATTACCAGTAATTTTCTAATTCAGCTGTGGACTAGACTGTGTTTGTTAGCTTGTTTGGGGAAAACACTTCAATGGCTTTATGGCAGTAAAGCTTAAATAATGTCCTCAATGGTTTAAAACCATGCTGAGCTACACTGTTCCTCATGACATTAAGATGGCTTACACTGGAGAAAGAAATCCATGTCTACAGAACAGAAGGTGTCCTTGGGCCCAGATGGGGTTTTCACTTCTCCCTGGGCCTCAGGGAGCAGGATCCTGCACCCAGGAATGAATGGAGCAGAAAGAGGTATGGGGAGGGCATTACGTGGCTGAAAGTAGATTCTGTAGCAACATGGCACCAGAATGAGGGATGAGGATAGTGTAAAAGAAACATAATAAAAAACACCTGTGTAGATTTGTGGCCGGTGGACTCCAAGAATAATAATCTCCTCTTGTTGTTTGTATCTTGCTCTATTGAATCCATCCTCCCCCCCCCACACACACACCCCTTTTCTACACTAGAATTTCCTCCTATTATCCCAAAGCTTTCCATGAAGTTTTGGTAGGTGCTACAGCTTGTCTCTGATGTACTTGGACAGATAACAGAGGGGCCTTTGTTTGCACGTGGGTTTGGAGGCCTGGAAAAAGAGTAGCAGTTGGAGGAGGTGGTCACAGGATGGCCGGAAGACCGGCCAACTGCAGAACCAGCAGGGATTGGCAGAAAATGGGAGCATCCTCTGGGAATCATGTGGGAGGGGATCCAGTAAGCTACTGAATTTTCAGGTTGCTCATCAGGATCCAGGCTTGTGATTTTAAGCACCCAAGAGAAGGGTGGCATTTAAAGATCTGAGAAGCCAAAGAAAAAGACTTCAGAGTTAATGACTTGAGCTGCCCCATTTGTTCATAGCTAAAAACATCATGAATGTATGAGCAGTAAGACTTAAAGGAGTTCAGAGGAAGGGAAAGTTCTTCTTCCCCATGGCTGGGAAGGTTGCACAAGTGAATTTAAACTAGGTCTTGAAGAGAAAGTAGTAATTGGAAAGTGGGAGGAGTGGGGAGAGAACTTCTGTTAGGTATGCTTTGAACAAGGAATGGCCCAGGGGTGCCTGGGAGGCTCAGTTGGTTGGGCATTTGACTTTGGCTCAGGTCATGATCTCGTAGTTCATGAGTTCAAGCCCCGTGTCAGGCTCTGTGCTGACAGCATGGAGCCTGGAGCCTGCTTCAGATTCTGTGTCTCCCTGTCTCCGCCCCTTCCCCACTCATGATCTCTCAAAAATGAATAAACGTTAAAAAAAAAATTGAACAAGGAATGGCCCTGTCTGGCTGGAAACAGGTCTATATTCTCGAGTATCCATCCTCCACATTTCTTATCACTTTAGGTCCCATTCTTGAGGCCCAGGGATGAGAACATATTAAACTGGTCTCAGTGGAGCAACCAGAGGTGCTGAGGACATCTTGAGTTAACTGGTGCTAGTTCTAAGAGAGAGACCAATCATCCCTTAGGACACGAATTAGCCTGAGTGATTTACCTTTGGTTTTCTCATGCCTCACGTCGCCTTCTCAAAAGGCACCCCTATATCTTATGCCCAAAACCCTGCAAAATGCTGCAGATCGTGCTCATGTCTCCCCTTCTGGCCATACCCCACAACTATTCTGCTCCATGCAAAGACTCCTCTGGGCAAGAGGTATGTTGTTTTCTCACTTTTATAAGAAAATAGATATGTATTCATCACCTACTCTATGTCAAGCAACTGTTCTAAGCCTAGGGGATATAGCAGCAAATAGGTCAGTCCCTGTCGTCATAGTTTTCCATCCAGTAGAAAGACAGACAAAAATAAATATGTAAATAAAATATCAGGTAGTGCCATGAATAAAAAGTAAATAAGCAGCGGAAGGGGGCAGAGAATGACAAGGAGGGATCTACTATACATAAGATAGACAGGGAAAGCCCTGTCTAAAGGGCTGACCATCTAAAGAGGTGACAGTGAGCAGATGCCACAAGGGGTGGGGCCCAGGCCCTGAGGTGGATATGAGTGGGTGTGGCTGAAGAACAAGAAGGCCACCACGACTAGAGCAAGCTCAATGGGCCTGGGGAATGAAGTGACCAAGGGGCAGACAGAGACTTCTAAGGAAGGGACAGAGGAGGAATTATTCTGCAGCTCCCAGAGCATGGTCCACACCCACGCAGCATAGCCACACAATGCCCATGGTCATAACCCACCCATCCCGCCCTTGGAAAGAGCTTGCCTGCCATTTTCCCCTCACTCCCTCAACAAGACTCATTAAACTTTTCCAAAGCTACTATGCTTTGCAATTGGAAGAGAAAAGGGCAAACCTCCAGGGTTTGTTTTTTTCCCCAAGTTTTAATTTAAATTCCAGCTAGTTAACATACAGTGCATTATTGCTTTCAGGAGTAGCATTCAGAGATCCATCACTTACGTACAACATCCAGTGCTCATCACAAGTGCCCTCCCTAATGCCCATCCCCCACTTAACCCATCCCCCTGCCCACCTCCCCTCTGGTAACTATCAGTTTGTTCTCTACAGTTAAGAGTCTGTTTCTTGGTTTGCCTCTCTTTTTTTCCTCTCCTTTGTTCATTTGGTTTTTTTCTTAAATTCCCCATATGAGTGAAGCCATATGGTGTTTGTCTTTTCTGACTGACTTATTTTACCCCAAGTTTTTAAAAGTGGTTTCTGCGCTCAGTGTGGGGCTTTAACTCACGACCCTGAGATCAAGAGTCACGTGCTCCACCAACTGAGCCAGCCAGGTGCCCCTACACTTCCAATTTTACTTATTTGTTTATTTATTTATTTATTTATTTATTTATTTACTTACTTACTTACTTGTTACACTTCCCAGTTTAAAATTAGAGCAATCAACAGCAGAGGGACTTGAAGTGGCTGGGGCCTTGTTACCACAGTGTTGTAATGAGTCTCTGGAGAAGCCCCACAACCTCTCTCCAGAGAGGGGGAAAACTTCCCTCGGTGGATCAGTACTTGGGATTCCAAGTTTCAAAATTCCATAGAAACCAGGAAACAATCCAAATACACCAGGCCTGTACTAGATGCGCACTGAGTCACCAAGTCTCCCCAGAAAGGCTCATACCAAGACCTTGGGACACCTAGGGATGTTACTCTGGAATATAGATGAAAGTTAATCCAACAGACCCCCCAGACTGTGCTTGAGCTAAATTAATCTTATCAGCCACAGTTACACCTTTAGCTCAAGAGGAAAAGAACAGGAGGAGAGACTCTAAGTTCATTTCCATAGAATGATTCCCTTGCCCCATCACCCGCTGAACCCAACAGCAAGGGTCAGAGTCCTCTCACCTGAGAATTTGGTGTTCTGATGAGGCTAGAGAGGCAAGAAGCTCCTGAGAGTCTGGAAACCTCTCCAGTTGGGTGACCAGGAAAATCTAAGAGTAGCTGCTTCTCAGCCCTGCGGGAACTTGGGGTCTGTTTAAGGTAGCCGAGTTGTTGGGAAATGAGGAGTGTCAGGCTTGTCAAAGAGGACCCAACACGGCCATGCTGAATAATAACAGTTGACACTGACTGAGCCCTGACTATGTGACATCCCAAGCACTTTATAGATGTTCTCTCTAATCCTAGGAAGTAGGTGCTGTTATTAGGATACCTAGTCCACCCAGGGATCTGAGGCATAGTGGCTAATAAGGCACTTGCTTCCAAAGTTCCACAGCAAGTTATAGGAGAGTCAGGATTTAAATCCAGGTCAGAATCCAGAACCTGTACTCCTGGGTGTTCTGTGCATGGCACCCTGGAAACCATTCCGTAGCCTGAGTGTAATCGGTATGGCTCTGAATATAGCCGGCACCAACTAATGTTTTGCATGAACGACTTTTTACTGTCAGGGCACTTTGCCTGACCAATGTCATGCAGATTGTTTCCCTTGGAAAGTCCCATGCTTCTGTGAGTGCCCGTTTGGTATGTACTCTTCATACCTCCAACTCCAGGGCGCCTCCCTGCCTCGTGCTCAGCATTCTCCTGGAACTGTTCTGGGTGAGATGCAAGGCAGAGGCTGATCCAGAGAGGGAACCTGTGGGCCTCGGCAGGTCCACTGAGGCAGAACCTAATCTGCATCGTTGCCTGGTGCTTGCCCACTCTTTTCAGGGCAGCTAGGCACCATCCTGCTTACTCCATTCAGTCACATGAGTTGCAGCTACCTCCAGGTCTGTTTGAGGAAACATTCTGTGGCCTCCTCTCTCCAATCAAAAGAAGAGCTATCTCGCCCCCATACACGGCCTCCACCATGCTAGACAGAGAGCATCTATGAGCTCTTAAAGACAATCAAGGCGGAGCAGCTACTTGGTCTCCTACAGGACATCCCTTGTTGCGTCTAACCTAAATATTTCCCGACACACTCCTGAACATTTTTGCTCTCCATGAAGAAAAACAACAGAAGGTAACGACTGTCTGCTTGTAATTCCAACAGCCATGTCTTTTGTAATTATGCAAATAGAGCTGATTTTTTTCCAACTTTTTCTTATGAAAATGTTCAAATGTAGAGAAAAGCATAAAGAATAGTACAGTGAGCACCAAAAACCCACCCCGATTCAATTTTTTAATCTCTTAGTAAGCATCTGTGCTTCTATGGATAGATGAAATGTTTAAGGATAGGAAGGCATTTCAAATATTCAAGAAACTGAACTAATGGTCATACTCAAAAGTGAAATATTAAACTATTTCTAACTTTGAAATCAGAAAAATATAAGCTCCATATTCATTACTTTGATCTTGGTTAGAAATTGTAACTGAAGGGGCGCCTGGGTGGCCCAGTCGGTTAAGCGTCTGACTTCGACTAGGGTCATGATCTCACAGTCTGTGATTTCGAGCCCCGCGTTGGGCTCTGTGCTGACAGCTTGGAGCCTGGAGCCCGCTTCAGGTTCTGTGTCTCCCTCTCTCTCTGCCCCTCCCCTGCTCATGCTCTGTCTCTCTGTCTCAAAAATAAATAAAAACATTAAAGAAGAAAAGAAAAGAAAAGAAAAGAAAAGAAAAGAAAAGAAAAGAAAAGAAAAAAAGAAATTGTAACTGAAGACAAAAGCCTTAATTAACAATTTAATGCCTTAAAAGGTGCTTTAAAAGAAAGGGAGACCATAGACATAGATGCTTAAAGAAAACAAAGCCCTAAACCAACCACTTCACCTTATTAGATACATAAGAAAATAGGCACCAGTTACTCAAAAATTTAGTTAAATCAGTATCTTTTCTGTATCTTGTACTTACAGAACTGGGCATGTGTCTAAATCAGCCAACTAAAAAGACCAAAGCACTTTCCTACATTACTGAAAAAAAATTTTTAAGTAGTTCCAAAGATAATTGTCTTCTAACATGGAAACTAAATATACTTGTTATAGGGAATCACGTGTTTAAAATATTTGTTTTTGGAAGACTGCGTGTTCACTTAGAGTTGTAAATTCTATTTTCATGAAAGGCTGATTTATTCACCACTGTTGTTATCACACATATAGAAAATATAGTTAAATGAATGCCCAGGGAAAATCTCATTGCCTAAGATGCTTATATTAATAAACAAGAAATGATAAAATAAATTAGTTAGGATGCAAATCAATACATTAGGAAGAAAAATAAGATAAGCCTAAGGAAACTAAGAGGAAGCAATTAATAAAGAGAAAACAGAAAGTAATGCGTTTTTATAACTAGAAAGAGCAAATACAAGAATGGTTTTTGAAAAACAACTAAATAGATTAGCAAGTCTAGTTTATTTATTTATTTTTTAAGTTTTATTTATTTAAGTAATCTCTACACCCAACGTGGGGCTCAAACTCATGACCCTAAGATCAAGAGTCACATCCTCTTCCAACTGAGCCAGCCAGGTGCCCCAAGTCTAGTTGTTGTTGTTGTTTTTAAAGAAGAAAACACAAACACACTGAATAAGAAAAGAAGTAACCAGATATAGCAGAAATTATTTATATATGCATGTGTATTGTTGTTGTTTTGCTCACATCTATCCAAACATATTTGAAAACTTGTATAAAATGGATCAAAACTGACCCTAGAAAGATGGAAAACTTGAATCTACCAAGTAGCACAGAAGTAGCATAGGAGTGAGAAAGTTGTCAAAGTGTGTACCCTCTATCTAACCCTCCCCAGATCACCAGACCCAGATAATTTCACTGAACTGAGAATAAGCATAATAATAATAATTTTCTAATTCTTTTCATAAAGCAAGCATTATATCAATAAGTAATATTTTGCAAAATAGCAAAAATAGCACAATACTTATTCATGAATATCAATGCAAACATCATAAAATATTAACAATGAGAATTTGGCAAAGCATTAAAAAAATAATATACTATGACCAAGTGGGGTTTTTCATGAGATTTAAGATGATTTAATTTTAGAAAATCTGTTTTTTAAAAAAGAAACTCTGTTAATATAATTTATCATATAAACAGATTTTTAAAATATGGTCATTCCCATGGATGCTTATTTTTTTTAATGTTCATTTATTTTTGACAAAGCACTGTGCATGCACGCAGGGGAGAGGCGGGGGAGGACAGAAGATCTGAAGTGGCTCTGCACTGCCCAGTGTGGGGGCTCGAATTCATGAACAGTAAGATCACGGCCTGAGCTGAAGTCAGAGGCTCAATTGACTGAGCCACCCAGATGCCCATCCCATGGATGTTTAAATAAACTTTTTGACAACATCCAACTTCCATTCTTTTCTTTTTTTAAGAAAGCTATTAATAAAATGACAAAGGATGAATACCTTCTTAACATTACATATCTCTAATCTCCAAAGCTAGAATTATCCTCAATGGGGAAAGACTAGCTTTCCCATTAAAGTTAGAAAAACACAAAAATGCTATCACCTGCACTATGAGATGCAAATATTCAGAGAAATGACAAAAACATTAGCAAAGAAGACATGAAAATTATACATATTACTAGAAGCTTTCCAAAATTATCTGAAAAACTGTAACAGCCAATAAATAAATTGAGTATGATGGCTGAGTACAAAAGTAATACACAAAATTCAATCATCTTATTAGTGAGAAATGGGTTGGAGATAATGGAAATTACTCAAACTGGTTTAAGGAGAAGGTGTTTTTTTGTATGTGTGGTTCACAAAGTCAGTGGAAGGGCTGGAAGCATGGGGTCTAAGCAAACCTTGCAGGAAGGCTTAGTCAGGGTACCCCTGCTGTGAAAGGATACAATACCATTTCTGCTGCAGGAAGCTGCTGAATCAGGAAGAGGCTGACCCCAGAATCACACCGTCTGCCATGAACCGCGTTGGAACATGCCCTACATGCTATCTCATGCCCTCCTGCTCTCCCCACATAACAGAGTTTCAGATAGTTTCCTGCATGTACAAAATCTAAATTGCATCCAGAATATTAGTTAACATGCAGTCTTGGAAATGAAGTTGTTAGCCGTAGAAAGTCAGCTCTAATGAAAAGACACCGTAAAAGTAATCTCCTCAGACCTAAAACACTTTTAAATTCAGATGCCGTGTTACACAATGTCTTGTTCTGTGCTGATAAGAAATTTAATTTTATAAGCTTTCAAATTAAACACAGCTGATTAATCAACCAGGGTAAAAGACTCAAGTGAGAATATATTTAACTGTGTTCTCAAACAAAAGTGATGGATTTCTGTTTTCTTGCTATTCAATGTAAAAATAAATAAATAAGTACGTGTGATTTTTCTCACTGTTAAATTATTTCATCATTCATTTAAAATGAACCCCTTAAAGTTTGTCAAAAATCATGAACTGGATTTAGTTAAATATCAGAAGTCATGAAGCACCACTAAGTGAAGGAGATGATTATAGTTCATGAACGATATTTCTGAATCACTGTCACTAAATACAACCTTCCAATGAACTCCCCAAAGATTTCTGCTTGGAGTTCAGATGTGGTTCCTCATAACTTATAAAAAGTTCAAGTGGTGTTTAATTGGTGAGCTGGGTATCAGAATTCATTGACTCCTCTCTGCAAACATTGAAAACAATCTTGTTGGGATAACCAAAGACTTGAATATTTTCCTTATAGAAGTCTTCCAGCTACTAAATAAAGAAGGTATGAAAGAATGGAATGCAGACATTATGAAATATTCTTGGCAAGAAAACCAAACCTGAATGTGATAAAGCCTCTACAGTTTTCAGGGAATACAGGGCACAGAGGAACACATTGCACAACACCATGAGGATGCACACCATCAGCAGAGACCGTGGGCATGCTAAAGTGTCTGGGTTCACTCAACAAATAAATTGTAAGGAAAAGAGAGAGAGAAAGAGAGGGACAGAATAAGGATCTAGATTTTATTTTATTTTTTTTTCAACGTTTATTTATTTTTGGGACAGAGAGAGACAGAGCATGAACGGGGGAGGGGCAGAGAGAGAGGGAGACACAGAATCGGAAACAGGCTCCAGGCTCTGAGCCATCAGCCCAGAGCCTGATGCGGGGCTCGAACTCACAGACCGCGAGATCGTGACCTGGCTGAAGTTGGACGCTTAACCGACTGCGCCACCCAGGCGCCCCGGATCTAGATTTTAAAAGTCATAGGAGGGCATCAACAAGTTATGAAGCATGGTTAATGTTTGGATCTTCAGCCAAACAAACTGTTAAAAAAATTCTTCCAGATAACCAGGGAAATATGGATATGAAATATGAAAGGCTATTTAATACATTAAGCTTATGTTCTGTTAGATTATATGTATTATTGTCATATATTATTATTAATATAAACATTAAGAAATTATTGTTAAACTTCAGATGTCATAATGGTGTTATGACTGTGATTTTTGAAAAATATTTCTTAGCTTTGAGACATACACACTGAATATTTGTAGATGGAATTATATGATGTCTGGTATATGCATCAAAATAATCCAGTGAGGGAGAACATCGAGATGAAACAAGTTTAGTCAAAAATTAATCATTTGGGGGTACCTGGGTGGCTCAGTCGGTTAAGCGTCGGACTTCGGCTCAGGTCATGAGCTCACGATCTGGTCCGTGAGTTGGAGCCCTGCATGGTGCTCTGTGCTGACAGCTCAGAGCCTGGAGCCTGTTTCAGATTCCGTGTCTTCCTCTCTCTCTCTGACCCTCCCCCGTTCACGTTCTGTCTCTCTCTGTCTCAAAAATAAATAAACGTTAAAAAAAAATTTTTTTTTAAAGCAAAATGTTTAAAAAAATTAAAAAAATTAATCATTTGGGGGCACATGGCCATTTATCACAGTCTTTTTTTTTTAATGTTTTACTTATTTTTGAGAGAGAGATTGAGACAGAGCGTGAGCAGGGGAGGGAGAGAGAGAGGGAGACACAGAATCGGAAGCAGGCTCCAGGCTCTGAGCTGTCAGCACAGAGCCCGATGCGGGGCTTGAACCACAAACAATGAGAACATGACCTGAGCTGAAGTCGAACACCCAACTGACTGAGCCACCCAGGTGCCCCTGTTTTTTTTGTTTTTTGTTTTGTTTTGTTTTGTTTTTAATTAAGTTCCAGTTAGTTAACATACAGCATACTATTAGTTTCAAGTGTACAAAATTGTGATTCAACACCTCCATACAATACCCAGTGCTTATCACAAGTGCATTTCTTAAACCCCACCACCTATTTTAAACCATCTCCTGCCCATCTTCCCTCTGGTAACTATCAGTTTGTTCTCTATAGTTAAGAGTCTGTTTCTTGGTTTGCCTCTCTCTCTTTTTCTTCCCCTTTGCTCGTTTGTTTATCATTCATCAGTCAATGGACATTAAGGTTGTTTCCATAATTTGACTATTGTTTTTCTAATAAAGAGGTTTGATTTTTTTTATGTTTATTTATTTTGAGAGAGAGAGCAGGAGGGGGCAGAGAGAGGAGAGAGAGAATCCCAAGCAATGTCTGTGCTGTCAGCGCAGAGCCCGATGCGGGGCTCAAACTCATGAAACATGTGATCATGACCTGAGCCAAAACCAAGAGTCCTATGCTTAACTGACTGAGCCACCCAGGCGCCCCATAATTTGGCTATTGTTGATAATGCTGCTATAAGCATTGGAGTGCATGTGCCCCTTTCAATTAGTATTTGTGTATTCTTGGGGTAAATAGCTGGTAGTGCAATAGCTGGGTCGTAGGGTAGTTCTATTTTCAACTTTTTAGTATATGTGCTGCCGAAGCGAGCACTATTTTCAACTTTTTGAGGAAACTCCATACTGTTTTCCAGAGTGGCTGCACCAGTTTGCATTCCCACCAGCAGTGCAAGAGCATTCCCCTTTCTCCACATCTTTGCCAACACCTGTTGTTCCTTGTGTTGTTGATTTAAGCCATTTGGACAAGGATCAGGTAATATCGCATGGTAGCTTTGATTCTTATTTCCCTAATGTTCAGTAATGTTGAGCATCTTTTCATACTATTTTCTCTACTTTTGTGTATGATGAAATTTTTCCATTATAAAAGTTTTAACAAGAAAAACAAGCTTAAGTTAAATATGAAAGCACTACTAATAGTTTCTATTTACTTATTGACTTTAGAGAGAGAAAGGGAGAGCACACACGTGGGGGAGGGGGCAGAGGGAGAGAGACAGAGAGACAGAATCTTTTTTTTTTAATTTCTTCATGGTTTTTCTTTTATTGTTTTTTAATTTTATTTTTTATTTTTTTAAAATTTACATCCAAAGTAGCATATAGTGCAACAATGATTTCAGGAGTAGATTCCTTAGTGCCCCTTATGCATTTAGCCCATCCCCCCCACAACCCCTCCAGTAACCCTCAGTTTGTTCTCCATATTTGAGTCTCTTCTGTTTTGTCCCCCTCCCTGTTTTTTTATTATTTTTGCTTCCCTTCCCTTATGTTCATGTTTTGTCTCTCAAAGTCCTCATATGAGCGAAGTCATATGATTTTTGCCTTTCTCTAATTTCTCTTAGCATAATACCCTCCAGTTCCATCCACGTAGTTGCAAATGGCAAGATTTCATTCTTTTTGATTGCCGAGTAATACTCCATTGTATATATATACCACATCTTCTTTAGCCATTCCTCCATCGATGGGCATTTGGGCTCTTTCCATACTTTGGCTATTGTCGATAGTGCTGCTATAAACATGGGGGTACATGTGTCCCTTCAAAACAGCACACCTGTATCCCATGGATAAATGCCTAGTAGTGCAATTGCTGGGTCTAGGGTAGTTCTATTTTTAGTTTTTTAAGGAACCTCCATACTGTTTTCCAGAGTGGCTGCACCGGCTTGCATACCCACAGAGAGACAGAATCTTAAGCAGGCTCCAAGTTCAGCTCACAGGGCTTGATCTCATGACCCTGGGATCACAACCTCAGCCAAAAGCAAGAGTTGAATGCTCAACTGACTGAGCCACCCAGGTGACCCTAATAGCGTCTAAACACAAACACAACAATTTTATTCATACTTCAAGGATATACATGTTTGAAAGTTGCTTGAAATCAGAATTACTATAAAGCAACAGTATTCAAGGCAGTTTGCCATTGGCAGAAAGATAGACATATAATTGCTTCCCATTGCTCTTGACATATAATCCAAAGGAACAGGATAGAGTCTAGAAATACATTCACATTTATATGGCCCATTGATTTTCCACAAATACGCAAAGGTAATTCAATGTGGGAAGAATAGTTTCACAGTGTTGGAACACTTGCATATCAGTATTTTTGAAATGATCCCCAATCATTACCATATACCAAACAAAAGTATTAACTTAAAATAGGTTATGGACCTAAACTTAAAAGCTTAAACTGTTATGCCCAGAATTCGTGATCCCCAAAGACGACCAGGGAACTGAGTCCAATGCAAAAGCAAAGAGCCTTTATTCAAGCTAGCTCAAGCTCAATCTCCTACCTGCACCAACGCAGGGGTTGAGATGGGGGGGGGGGGGGGGGGCGAGTTTCAAAAGCACAAAGGTTTTATAGGGATGAGGCCATTGGCTGGGGAAGGATAGAACAATGGCTGCCAAGGTGTGGTCCCAGATCAGCAATTATCAGCGTCACCTGGAACTTGTTAAAAATGCATCTGTTGGGCCTGGTGGTCACAGACCTACTGAATCAGAAACTCTGGGGGTGGGGCTCAGCAATCTGTGTTTGAACAAGTCTTCCAGGAGATTCTGATGCACCTGAAGTTTAAGAACCACTGTGTCTGAGGATCTCTAACATGTTTGGCCTCAGTGTATACAGAACATTTCTCACTGGTCACCTGTTAACCATTGGCTGTCAGCCTTGCTGTGCTATACAAATACCTAGCACCAAACACCATCCCCAGAGACCCTGATTAATTGGTTTGGGGAGGGGTAAAATGCTCCCGGGTCATTCTAAGCCGGGACAGGGTTGAGGGCTCCTGCCTCTGGCCCCTACCTGGGAGAAGCCCTCCCTCTTCTACTCACATTTTCCACACCTCTCACACTTCCCTTCCTCCCACCTCAGACTTCGGAAGAATGCATCACTCGGTAAGTTACTTAAGGGGAGGAGGCGTGTTCTGAGGTTTGAGCAGGAACTTGTTTCTACAGCCATGTCGGGGAAATAGTCACTAGTCAGCCGGCCTAGGTCTGCTCTTTCAAAACCGTAACACTTCTAAAAGAAAATGTAGAAGAAAACCTTTGTGATCTTAGCTTAGGCAAAGATTTCTTGGATAGAACCTGGAAAGCATGAACCATAAAAGAAAAAAATTATGAATCAGACTTCATCAAAATTCAAAGCTTGTGCTTTTTCAGAATATATATAGAGCTCTTACAGCTCAATAATAAAAAGACAACTCAATATGCAAAATGGACAGAGAATTTGGACAGATATTTCACATACAAAAGGTTACGGATGGAAAATAAGTCAATAAGGAAATCCAGATTAAAACCACAGTGAGATACCACCACAACTCGCTAGAACAGCTCAAATGAAAAAGACATATAATGGCAAGTGTTGATGAAGATATGGAAAACTGGGAATATCATACATTCCTGGTCTACATCCAGTACAACCACTTGGGAACACACCCTGTCAGTTTCTTATAAAGTTAAACGTACATTTACCATACAATCCAGCTATTCCAATCCTAGGTATTACCCACGAGAATCAAAACAATGGTCTACCAACAAACTTGTACATGAATGTTCATAGACATTTTATTCATAGTAGCCCAAAAGTAGGAACAACCTAAATTTCCATCATTAGGTAAGTAGGTGCACATATTGTAGTGTCTACGTGCAGTGGAATACTATTCAACAATAAAAAGGAATGAACTGCTGATACACACGACACGGATGCAATCTCAAAAGCATTACTGTAAGCAAAAGAAGTAGACAGAGGAGAGTACATGTTCTATGATTCTATTTGTATGATAGTCCAGAATAGGCTAAAGTAATTCATAGGGATAAAAAGCAGATCACTTGTTGCCTAGGCCCGGGGACGGACAGGTGTGGGGTGGGGGTGGGGAAAGGGAAAGGAAGAAGATGTGAGGTTGATGCAAATCAGATGCAAGTCTGATTCCACAACTTTCTAGAGTAATGGAAATATCTTATATAGTGATTATGATGGTGGCTACACAGGTGTATACATTTGTCAAAGCTTATCAAATGGTGTGCTTAAAACAGCTGGACTTTATTGAGTGTAAATCATACCTCAATAAAGTTTACTAAATAAAAAAAGAATATGCATGTTTATATGGGCATTGAATATCTCTAGAGTACACACAAAACATTGCTAACTGAGGAAAGCCTATAGAGAGTAGAATTGGGTGTCCAGGGAAAAACACGGTAGGAAGATTTATTTTTCATGCTAATCGCTTTGGGAGGGAAAAAATGGGACTAGGCCATGTGAAGAAAAAGGAAAACAAAGTACCAGTTAATATGTGAAAATACGCTCAAACTTACTAGTAATCCAGGAACTATATATTAAAATAGCAGATATATACTTCCCAATGAGAATGGCAAAATTTTAAAGTCTACTCCACCAACAGAGTGTATCCAGTGCTCTCAAGAATTGGATGAAATGGTTACTTTCATACTGTGTTAGGGAGTACGATTCAGTACAATACAGTTTAAGAACGAGCTATGGTATCAACTGATGAATGGATAAAGAAGTATATATATGGGGCGCCTGGGTGGCTCAGTCGGTTAAGCGTCCATCTTTGGCTTCAGCCAGGTCATGATCTCGCGGTCCGTGAGTTCGAGCCCCGCGTCGGGCTCTGGGCTGATGGCTCAGAGCCTGGAGCCTGTTTCCGATTCTGTGTCTCCCTCTCTCTCTGCCCCTCCCCCGTTCATGCTCTGTCTCTCTCTGTCCCAAAAATAAATAAAAAACGTTGAAAAAAAATAAAAAAATAAAAATAAAAATAAACGTTAAAAAAAGTATATATATATGTATATAAAGTTTAAAAATTTTAAAAAATAATAAAATAAAATAAAATCTTTAAAAACAGATTTTAAAGACGAGAACAGGCTACAGTAGTAGCATCTATCCAAATCCAAAATAGAATTGGATACCTTGTTTTGTTGGTTCTTTTTTAATGGTTATTTATTTGAGAGAAAGAGAGAGAGCAACAGGGGAAGGGGCAAAGAGAGAGGGGGAGAGAGAGAGACAGCACAGAGCCCAATGCAGGGCTCAAACTCACAAACCGTGAGATCATGACCTGAGCCGAAACCAAGAGCCGGCCGCTTAACCGACTGAGCCACCCAGGTGCCCCTACCTTGTTTTTATTTTTTAATGCTCATTTATTTATTTATTTTGAGAGGGGGACAGGGGCAGAGAGAATCCCAAGCAGGCTCCTCACCTCAGCGCAGAACCTGAGGGGGATGGTGCTCAATCTCACCATGAGATCATGACTTGAGCTGAGACCAAGAGTCAGATGCCTAACAGACTGGCCCACCTAGGTGCCCCTAGAATTGGATACCTTTTAATCAACAATTTAATTTCTAGGAATTTATATGACAGATTATCTTCTACATATTTACATGTTCACGTAAAAGGGTACTGTGGCACATTATTGGTTATAATAAAGGACTAGAAAAAGCAATAACATCAATAAGGAACTGGTTAAATAAATTATGCTTGGATATTTACCATACATATGTACTACCTTTAAAAATGAATAAGAATAGGTGCCCTTGGGTGGCTAGTCGGTTAAGTGTCCGACTTTGACTCTGGTCATGATCTCTTGAGGTTCAGGGCTCTGTGCTGACAGCTCAGAGCCTGGAGCCTGCTTCAGATTCTGTGTCTCCCTCTCTCTCTGTCCCTCCCCCACTCGCACTCTGTCTCTTTCTCTCTCAAAAACTAACATTAAAAAATTATGAAAAAATGAATTAAGAATAAAATGTGTATAACTTTGATCCCATAGTTCCACTTCTAGCAACCTTTCTTACAGAAATACCTTCACATGTACTCAAAGGTAGATGTACTCTGATGTGTGTTACAACATTACAGTTAATGTTTAAAAAAAAACACAACAGTTCTTTGAATGGAACTGAATAAACTGTTACATCATCCTATGATACACTATTCAACCATTAAAATAAGGAATTAGATAAATATATATTTACATCGAAAGTCTTTTAGAATCTGGGAATGGAGGTCGTAGTCAAGCAAAACTTTAGCTTTATCAAAAGACAAGGATTTTGGGGCGCCTGGGTGGCGCAGTCGTTTAAGTGTCCGACTTCAGCTCAGGTCACGATCTCGCGGTCCGTGAGTTCGAGCCCCGCGTCAGGCTCTGGGCTGATGGCTCGGAGCCTGGAGGCTGTTGCCGATTCTGTGTCTCCCTCTCTCTCTGCCCCCCCTCCCCCCCCCCCCTTCATGCTCTGTCTCTCTCTGTCCCAAAAAAAATAAAAAACGTTGAAAAAAAAATTAAAAAAAAAAAAAAAAGACAAGGATTTTATCAGCCAGAAGAAATTCATATATCATTCCATGTAGTAACTGTTTAATTAAAAGTAAGTATACATTTGGGGCGCCTGGGTGGCTCAGTCGGTTAAGTGGCCAACTTCAGCTCAGGTCATGATCTCACAGTTCATCAGTTTGAGCCCCATGTCAGGCTCTGTGCTGACAGCTCAGAGCCTGGAGCCTGCTTCAGACTCTGTGTCTCCCTCTCTCTCTGCCTCTCCCCAAGTCACACTCTGTCTCTCTCTCTCTCAAGAAAAATAAACATTAAAAAAAAATTTTAAATAAGTATACATTTATGAGGTTAAGAAAGTATGTATATGTAAATATAAGATGCTGATTGGAAATATCAGTTGCCAAATACGTGGGTATCATGATCCCGTTTATGTTTAAAGAAACTGTATTTTGGAATTAAAAACATGAAAGTCACCTATGTTAAGAGAAATATGTCAAGGGGCGCCTGGGTGGCGCAGTCGGTTAAGGGTCCGACTTCAACCAGGTCACGATCTCACGGTCCGTGAGTTCGAGCCCCGCGTCAGGCTCTGGGCTGATGGCTCGGAGCCTGGAGCCTGTTTCTGATTCTGTGTCTCCCTCTCTCTCTGCCCCTCCCCTGTTCATGCTCTGTCTCTCTCTGTCCCAAAAATAAATAAACGTTGAAAAAAAAAATTAAAAAAAAAAAAAGAGAAATATGTCAAGACAGAAAAAGATGAAGTAAATGCAGTTACAATTTTAACATACAGGGAATCTGAGTGAAAGATACATGGGAACGCCTTGTCCTGTCCTTACAACTTGTCTGTAAACTGGAAGTTCTATCAGAATGAAAAGCTACAAGAAAATAAAATTAGGTCTTATTCTTCCCACCCCCACCCCTCCTGCAGTTTCAACTAAAAAAAATTAACTAATACAGAAGGAAACTGGCTTAGAGCCACAAATTCCTTGTGTTCACAGAGGAAGTGTGCATATTCCAGGTGGATAGCCAACAATGCCATCACCACTTATTAAAAGGCTCCTCGATTTCCCATTTGATTGCAATACAACTTTTCACATACATTAAACTTTCATACATAATAGGATCTATTTTGGATCCTCCATTTTATTCCACCAGTCTAACTGCTATTTTTTAAAAATTTTTTAATGTTTATTTATTTTTGAGAGAGACAGATAGAACATGGGGCGGGGGGGAAGGGGGGGCGGGGCAGAGAGAGAGGGAGACACAGAGTACGAAGAAGGCTCCAGGCTCTGAGCTGTCAACACAGAACCTGATGCAGGGTTCAAACTCATGAACCTCAAGATCATGACCTGAGCCAAAGTCGGACCCTTAACTGACTGAGCCACCCAGGCACCCCTCTACTTGGTATTTTTATGTGACTATCATCCTGATTTACTGTGTAGCTTCAAAGTACATTCTGATATGTGGGAAGGCAACCAGATCATTACTAGTTTTTACTGTTTCAACAAAAGAAATATTCCTTGCCTATACTGAGACACTTATTCCTTCATTTAAACCATCAGTTTGTTTTGTACACACACACACACACACACACACACACACACACACAATTAGTATTCTAATTATAATTTACTTTCGAAAGAATTAACTTCTTTAATATTAAGACTCCCCAGGAGCACAGTATGTTGTTCCATTTGTTCAGGTTTTGCATAAAATAATTTTCTTCATAAAGATGTCTCTTGTTTGAAACAGCATTTAATGGTTCTTGTTGTGAATACATTATTTTCCCATTTGCTTATTCCTTATTAACTCTAGTGATATTTTACTAAATCTCTTGGGCTTTATACAATCATATTACCAGCTTGAAGAAATGTGTTTATCTCCTCTTTTCCAATGTCTCGGCCAGCTATTTCATTTTATGAGATTGTATTTGCTAGAAAGCTTACAAGATAATATCAAATAATGTCCATAGCAAGCATCCTTATCTGGTTCCTAATTTTAATTGAAAGCATATATCAATTAGCTTTACTGGTGTGTGTGGTAATTGGTTTTTGTTATACTTAAGAAGTCTGCTTCTATCCCTATTTTTACAGAGTTTTTAAAGTAAGAATGGCTGCTGAATTTTATCAAGTGACTTTTTAGCATCTATTGATATAATCATATTATTTTTCATTTCATTTGTTATTGTCATAGATTATGTTGCTAGATTTCCTGATATTGAACACACTTGTACTCCTGGAATAAACTTTTCCAGGTCATGAGTTATTATCCTTTTGATAAATACCAGATTTTATTTACTAGTACTTAATTTAGGAATTTTCCTCCTATATTCTAAAGCACACTTGTTCTATCTCCCTTTCTTCTATTTTTAGGTTTTATGTCAAAGTTATATTGGCTTCACAAAAGGAATCACAAAGAGATTTTTGCCTTTTTCTATGACCTAGAATAGTTTAAATAACATTGAAATTGTCTGGTCTTAAAATATCAGACAAAATATAGCTGTGTATCTATCTGGCTCTGCTTCCTTTTTATTATTAAATCTTTAGTCACTTTTCTAGTCTCTAATAATTATTTGGTCTGTTGAGGCTGCCACATCTTGGTGCCCATTATTCATCGTTAATATTCTGGAAAAAAATATTTCTAAGTCATGAATTTATGATTTTGCCACAACATTCCTAAGAGAAAGCTCTTCGTATTCTCTTGAATTATCTTATATCTATAGTTATGCCTCGTTTCTGATCCCTAGTCTTATGTGAAGAGTTCTTACAAGTTAAAGCAAAGTATTTTTCAACCAGGTGCAGAGCCTAATGCGGGGTTCGATCTCACAAACGCTGAGATCATGACCTGAGCTGAAATCAAGAGTCAGTTGTTCAACTGACTGAGCCACCCGGGCACCCCAGGAACTAAATTTTTAAAAAAAATTTATGCAGTACTCAAAGTAATTAAGTAGATGTGGTACCCATAAAAGCATACAGTCTGTGAGGGAAAAGAAGCAGTCAGAAAACAAAAATGTCCTTGGACATTAAAAATATAAATATCAAGAGGCGCCTAGATGGCCCCTGCTTGGGATTCTCTCTCTCCCTCCCGCCCCTCCCCTGCTCTCTCCCTCTCTCTCTCTCTAAATTAATAAACTTAAAAAAAATAATTTTTTTCTTGAAGATTTTATTTTTAAGTAATCTCTATACCCAATGTGGGGCTCAAACTTACAACACTGAGATCGAGTTACATGCTCTACTGAGCCAGCCAGGTGCCCCCAATTAATTTTTTAATAATATTTTTACTCGGTAAAAGAATGAAACTACATTAAAAAGTGTTCAGAGCACCCCTCCCACCCTTCTCCATTCACCCCATTCCCCACTCACTAACCTTCAAAGGTAATAACTATTTCTATTACTTTCTTGTTTATCCTCAAAGTTGAGAAAATGGGTTTGAAACTTAGATTTCTGAACAATCTAAACCATGCCAAACAGTAGATGGAGTTTGGCGAAAAGAAATGCATGTGAGACACACAAGCACTTACTTAGAGTAGAGAGTACTCTGGAGCTTTTGTGAAATAAAATGCTAGGGAAGGATTTCAGCAAAATGAAAAAGGAACCAAGAAGCAGGACACACAGGGTACCAGATACATAGTAGCAGTTGAGTGTAACATATAAGAAGTGAAAGAAGCCAAAGAAGTTTCAGGGGATTTGTTAGACCCAGAGGCAGACTTACTATGAAACTAATGAAAATAAGCTCAGAGCCCCTCACTCATTTCAGACCTTCCAAGTCCAAGAGATGAGCCCTAAGAGTGTCTATTTGTAATTCTGTACTTTTTCTCTTGAAGATGGCCCCCCAAATTATATAAGATTAAAGACCTACAAATCTTGGATCCATCTTTGATTAGACCTTAGTAGCTGGAAGATTTTTTTCTTTTCCTTTTTTTAAATTTTTTTTTAATTTTTTTTTTTCAACGTTTATTTATTTTTGGGACCGAGAGAGACAGAGCATGAACGGGGGAGGGGCAGAGAGAGAGGGAGACAGAATCGGAAACAGGCTCCAGGCTCTGAGCCATCAGCCCAGAGCCCGACGCGGGGCTCGAACTCACGGACCGCGAGATCGTGACCTGGCTGAAGTCGGACGCTTAACCGACTGCGCCACCCAGGCGCCCCCCCCTTTTTTTAATTTTTTTAATGTTTATTTATTTTTGAGAGATAAAAACACAGAGTGTAAGTGGGGGGAGGGGCAGAGAGAGCGGGAGACATAGACTTCAAATCAGGCTCCAGGCTCTGAGCTGTCAGCAAAGACCCCGACGACGTGGGGCTTGAACCCACAAACTGTGAGATCATGACCTGAGCTGAAGTCGATGGTTTAAGTGAGCCATCCAGCCACCCCTAGTAGATTTTTCTTTAACCAACAAACTATTAATGACATGAATTACATTTCCTTCCTTGGGTGGAATAAAATTATAGTAATATTTATCCAACAAATTGATAAGTGACATTTATTGATTTTCCATTTCTGAAATTAACCTATAGACAAGACACAAAGAATTAATTGGAGTTAGAGAACAGAATAGGAATGTTATAAATATTGGCAATATAAAATTACAATATAGCTAAAAATATTAGGACAATAAGAACAGAGATTCAATTACATTTTTTTTTTCTTAATTACATGAATAAAATGTAACCAACCACTGTCTGGAACCAAGGGATCAGGGAAAGTACTGTAGAAGCAACAAGTTCTTCATCTTCCAGAATATAGCCATGGACTGTCAAAAGATGATAAACCAAGAAAAAAAGGCAGAAATTTCTTTATTGCTAAAGACAGAAATATTAATTAAATATATAATTAATTAAAGAATATTAATTAAAGATAAAATAATCATGGGTATAATTCCAGTCACAAAGTATTTTTAGATGCTGTGAACTGAACTAGGAGAAGAGAAAAGAACATGTTTTACTTTTTATATTATAACCTTCTATAATATTTGAATTTTTTTATTTGTGCACTGCTTGTATAATTTTTTAAGCAATTATTTTTAAATGTGTCTACAAAGAGGGGCGCCTGGGTGGCGCAGTCGGTTAAACGTCCGACTTCAGCTCAGGTCACGATCTCGAGGTCCGCGAGTTCGAGCCCCGCGTGGGCTCTGTGCTGACAGCTCAGAGCCTGGAGCCTGTTTCGGATTCTGTGTCTCCCTCTCTCTCTGCCCCTCCCCTATTCATGCTCTGTCTCTCTCTGTCTCAAAAATAAATAAACGTTAAAAAAAATTATATAAAATAATTTAAATCAATTTTATATATATTTACTGACATGGAAAGATCCCTACACTATATTGAGGGTTTTTTTTATTTAAAAAAATCCAGATGGTAAATAACGTGTACATCATGATCCATTTTTTAAAAATGTTGGGGTGCCTGGGTGGCTCAGTCGGTTAAGCGTCCGACTTCAGCTCAGGTCACGATCTCGCGGTCCGCGAGTTCGAGCCCCGTGTCGGGCTCTGGGCTGATGGCTCAGAGCCTGGAGCCTGTTTCCGATTCTGTGTCTCCCTCTCTCTCTGCCCCTCCCCCGTTCATGCTCTGTCTATCTCTGTCTCAAAAATAAATAAAAACGTTAAAAAAAAAAGTTTAAAAAAAAATAAAAATGTTGTGATGTATATGAATGTGTGTATGAACAAGATACTTTTTCTAAAATGTGAATAATTATTGCTTCCAAGTGATAAGAATGCAGGTGATTTTTATTTTTCTCTTTTAACCTGGATGTCCTAAAATTTCCTATGAGGAATATAAATTATTTTGTAATAGAAAAAAACCCAAACATGTTATTTTAATACATTTTTCTTTAATCCATTCCACATTTCTCCCAATTGAAACAAGGTCACAAGATTCTTTTTTGTAATTCTTTGCCCAACTGAATATTTATTTGAGTGAAAATCTATTTGACATCACCACCAAATCAAAGTGTTCAGGTACAAAGATGTCCTTCAACCCACAGTGATAAGAACACAATTTCATAGCTAAAGGCAGATAAAAATAATATCGTTTGCCCAGTACCCAGTGCAGCCGTGGCATCAATTTCTGAGCCAAGGAGAGAAGAATCTAAATCATCACAATTGACAGCAAAGCACAAGCTGAGTTTGTCAGAGATAGGTTCATCGTCTGGGATGCTCATTTCAAATCACTTTGGGAAGGCAAAATTATTGCTGCTAAATTTCATAACATCTCAAAATCTGTGACTTTTCCAATCATAAAGAACAGACCTGCAAGCCTTGATAAGGAAGTTTACATCAACTTCATTACAACAGATTTAACGCTAAGAAAACAAAGGCAAAAGCAATAAGTGCTTATGCTCTAGTGCAAGTTCAATGCCAAAGCATTTTCATTATCTCGAAGCAAGCAAGAAGGCCACACAGCATTTTTCCCTGATTTGGGACATTTTACTTCTCAGTAAAGCCTGCTGTATACTTCCTAATTTTTTTTATACTATAATATTTTATTTATTTTATTTATTTATTTATTTATTTATTTATTTATTTATTT
>NW_024412396.1:2377215-2390024 GCF_014898765.1 Herpailurus yagouaroundi
TGAACATCTTTTCATGTGCCTGTTGGCCATCCGGATGTCTTCTTTAGAGAAGTGTCTATTCATGTTTTCTGCCCATTTCTTCACTGGGTTATTTGTTTTTCGGGTGTGGAGTTTGGTGAGCTCTTTATAGATTTTGGATACTAGCCCTTTGTCCGATATGTCATTTGCAAATATCTTTTCCCATTCCGTTGGTTGCCTTTTAGTTTTGTTGGTTGTTTCCTTTGCTGTGCAGAAGCTTTTTATCTTCATAAGGTCCCAGGAATTCACTTTTGCTTTTAATTCCCTTGCCTTTGGGGATGTGTCGAGTAAGAGATTGCTACGGCTGAGTACTTCCTAATTTTTAAAGTGACAAGAAGACATTTCAAAGGTAACCACAATACATTTCCATCCAATATCACATGTAGTTTTTGGCCTTGACCTGTCTAATCTTAATCAGATTTATCTGAGAGCCACAGAAATTCAGAAAATCAAAACAGTGTTTGCCCTAAACTGAAAAATTCTCCAAAGGGCAGTGTTGGAGATAATAATAATGGTCACATTTATTGAGCTTTTCTAGTGTGCCAGGCGCTATATTAAGTACTGATTAAGTATTGATGAAATAGTTAATCAGTACTGAAGCTCTTAATTAAGTTAAGCAATTAAATCAGTACTTAAGTACTAATTAGGTACTATATTATATACTCTTTTCAGTCAGTACTCACAAAACCCAATAAAATAGGCAATTATTATTATCTACATGTGGCAGATTATATTTTCCAAATGTAGCCATGACCCTTTCTTTCATCCCAAATGCTCTTCTACAATGTAATCTTGCCGATCTTCCCATCAACAGTTCGGGCCCTATGTACCCTCCCTTTGAAACAAGGCAGACTTTGATCAATTGAGTATGGCAGAGTTATGTCCTACATCTTCCAAGGCCCAGGTCAGAAAAGGCTTTGCAACTTCCACCAGGCTCTTTGGGGATGTTTGTTCTGGGGGAAACCAGCCATAACTTAAGTCCTACTTCAGTTAAGCCATCATGATATGCTTATGAGGCCATGTATAGGTAGTTTCTAATCAATGGTGTCAGCTGAGCTCCCAGTCAATAGCCAGCCTTCACTGCAAGCCATGTGAGTGTGCCATCTTGGATGTCCAGCCCAGTCAAGCCTTCAGATGACTGCAGTTCCAGTTGATATCTGACTTCAACTGCATGAGAGACCCTCAATGTGAGAACTGCCAAGCCACACCCTTTCTGACATCCTGACCCATGTTTTACACCACTAAGCTTAGGGTGGCTTGCTATAACAGAAGCTGCAACAAGAACATTCCATTTTGCAAATGAAGAAATTTAGGCATAAAGAGTGATTTGACTCCAGGTCTTTTTTTTTATTATTAAAAAATTTATTTATTTATTTTTAACGTTTATTCATTTTTGAGAGAGAGAGAGAGAGAGCGTGGGCAGGGAGGGACAGAGAGAGAGGGAGACACAGAATCCAAGGCAGGCTCTAGGCTCTGAGCTGTCAGCACAGAGCCTGACGCAGGGTTCGAAGCCACGAACTGCGAGATCATGACCTGAGCGCAGTCAGACGCTCAACCCGTGTGCCTCCAACTCCACATCTTAACCATCGTTTTATCCTGCTACCAAATGTTGGAATAATAAAGTCTGTACCATGCAGAAGATATCCTTCTCAAGTCATGTTTATTTCAACATATCCATCAGCAGAACACTCTGTGGAAGGAAAATTGTGACTTCATTGAAGTAGAAGCAATCTCTGTTGCTACATTTTGTCATCGTGCAGTTTTCTCTGTTCCAACTACTGATCTGTTAATTAAAATATTGAAAACTTCTTACAAATTATTATATTACAGCAAGATAGAATGCCCCAACCTACTGTAGGCAAATGTCCTAACAAGAGATATTCCCAGGAGATAACTTAACATTTCTCTCTCTAAAATTATTCCTAGTAGGCTGTTGGCATTTCAGAGGTCAACTCTTTCAGAATGTTCTCAAAGCACGAAGTATATGATTAATATCTTGGAGAATTTTAGAGGTAAACACAAAATAAATTTTATAGAAGTTGGTCTGAAAAACAGGATTTATGCAAAACATAACTGAGCAATGAGTGAAATCCTAAGTTTTTGTGGAGTTTAAAAAATTTTGTGTTGGGGAGACTGGGTGGCTCAGTCAGTTAAGCAACTAACTTAAGGTCAGGTCTTGATCTCGCGGTTCATGGGTTGGAGCCCCACATCGGGCTCTGTGCGGACAGCTCGGAGCCTGGAGCCTGCTTCAGATTCTGTGTCTCCCTCTCTCAGCCCCTCTCCCATTTGTGCTCTGTCTCTCCCTCTCTCTCTCTCAAAAATAAATAAAATGTAAAAAAAAATTTTTTTTTTAATCTTGTGTTAACAGTGCCTGGATGGCTCAGTCAGTTAAGTGTCTGACTCCTGATTTTGGCTCAAGTCATGATCTCACGGTTTCTGAGTTCAAGCCCAATGTTGGGCCCTGTGCTGACAATGAGAAGTCTGCTTGGGATTCTCTCTCTCTCTCTCTCTCTCTCGCAAAATAAATAAATAAACTTAAAAAAAAATCTGTGAAAGACCTAATAGCAAAGTACTTTATAGTGAAGTAAATCTGGTAAAAGCTGAATCCTTGAAGGTGTTTATTATGATGCAGTTCAGTTTTGTTTACCTTAAAAGATATCACTGTGGTCTATCATCACAACAACAGAGACTAGACCTGTTTGCTAATTCACATCTATCCCCTGTTCTCTGGGAAGCTGTGATCATGTTTTTATTTTATTCCTCTTGACCTCCTTCCCCCAGTTAATCTAGCCAGGCTAGACAACAGATTCTCTCTCCTGAGAACTTGAAATTAGGATTCTTTGACTGTACTTATTCTGCGCAGTTCACTTTATTACATGTATTGAAAACCCAGAGAATAAGGCCGTCATTGCGGGCAGCTATGTTTGCTGAGATGCAGCCAAGGCAGTGAAAGCCAGGTCACATATAGGAAAGAAGAAAGCAGATGCAGAGACAATGGACCACAAAATCAAAGGGAGAGAGGGAGAGAGAGAGATGTGGAGACAGAAAAAGGCAGAAAGAAAGGCAGGCAGGATTTTTATGCCCCTAGTGTTCCGTTTTTCAGGACTTTAAGTGTACCTCTTACCCTTGAGGTACTGAAGATACTCTGGTACCTTGTGGTAGCCAGTCTCCAGATGGCCCCCAGCGATTCTTGCCTCTGGTGTTCATGCGCTTGTGCAGTCTCCAACCAATTGAATAGGGCTGGCCCATGTAAGCAATAGAATGTTGCACAAATGATGATGCGTAACTTTGTTTAAAAACCAAGTCTCAACAAATACCACTAAAGCTTATCATAAAGAGGATCTTGAAGAGGTGGGAAAAAGGTAGGATGAAGATTTCCTCCTCTCCCTGGAAAGCCTAGAAATGCTGTCCAGAGACGATGAATCCAAAAATAGAGATTCTTGGGGCGCCTGGGTGGCGCAGTCGGTTAAGCGTCCGACTTCAGCCAGGTCACGATCTCGCGGTCCGTGAGTTCGAGCCCCGCGTCGGGCTCTGGGCTGATGGCTCAGAGCCTGGAGCCTGTTTCCAGTTCTGTGTCCCCCTCTCTCTCTGCCCCTCCCCCGTTCATGCTCTGTCTCTCTCTGTCCCAAAAATAAATAAATGTTGAAAAAAAAATAAATAAAAAAAAATAAAAAATAGAGATTCTTATCACTTAAAGATATAAAAGTAATAGAAGAACTAAAACTAAGAATAAAACTGTGAGGAGACATTTGAGAAGAGAGGGGGTTACTGTAAGTGAGCAAAACTCACCTTTCACAGAAGGAATTAAATGGATGTTGCCTAAAGTGGATACACACAAAAAAGCAGCATAAACATACTATTCCAAGAGTTGTAAGGGCGCCTGGGTGGCTCAGTCAGTAAAGCATCCCACTCTTGATTTCAGCTTTGGTCATGATGTCTTGGTTCCTGAGATGGAGCCCCACATCAGGCTCTGAGCTAACAGCACAAAACCTGCTTGGGATTCTCTCTCTCCCTCTCTCTCTGCCCCTCCCTAACTTGCTCATGTGTAGGCATTTCTCTCTCTTTCTCTCTGTCTCTCTCAAAATAAATAAACTTCAGAAAAATATAGTAAAAGCATTTGTTCTTTAAAGAAAGAGTTGTAGATATAACAAACAGACAAATTTAAAACAAAGAGGGTCAATTTATTTAATGATAACTATTAAATTATTTAAGTAATACAGTAAATAATAGTATTTATTAAATTTTGTTAATGTTTATTTTTGTGAGAGAGAGAGAGAGAGCGAGCAGGGGAGGGGCAGAAGGAGAGGGAGACACAGAATCCGAAGCAGGCTCCAGGCTCTGACCTGTCAGCACAGAGCCCGATGTGGGGCTCCAACCCATGAACCGCGAGATCATGACCTGAGCCGAAGTCAGACACTCAACCGACTGAGCCACCAAGGGGCCCCAATAGTATTTATTATTAATAATAATGGTAATGATGGATCCACAAGTTAGACCATCAGAGACATTGTGGGACAAATCAGAAGAGAAAGGAAGGAAAGGAATGTGTATTGAGTACCTATTACCTATGAAGAAAATGAGGCTCAGAAAATAAGGGTCAGGAGCTAGCAGACTAAAGAACTGGTACACACCCGCAGGTTTATCTGACTCTACAGTCAAAGACCTGTCACTCTACCACATAGGTAAGGGACCAAGAGTCTCTAGCCCTGAGAGCAGTGGGACTCTGCCACATTTTTACTGAGAAAGAATTAATCATCTAAATTACTTTATATTGCAATGTTTACTTAGAGCCATTTGATACATGTAGTTCTACTCCTTTGTCCATTTTACATGCATATATAATTAACTGATTTTTCAACACTATCTGATGCCAGGTAAAGCAAATAGTGATCTCAGTTTGCAAACTCATGTGTACACCAAATTTAATTTTTAAAACTCAGTTTAATTTCCCTAGATGCCCCATTAACCTGATAGTGGAAATTAAATCTTAGTCAATTCTGGGTTCTCCCACAGGTGTCCTTCAGTGTTGTGTCTAAGTTTTGAGGAGGATAGGAGGAGACAAGGAGGCATCCAGCCCTATGGCCATCTGTCCTCTGGACCCTCCCATCCTGCCCCGCCCCCCCCCCCTTCACCAGTCCACAGGTGGCTGGCACATCACTCCCCATTCCTGTCTGCGAGGCCCCTGAGGGTTGAGCAGCTCTCCTTGTTCCTCTGTACCTCTCTCGGGCACACTAGGCTTTATTACTCTATTTCTGCATGTCTCTGAAGGTGAGAAAGTTGTTGATGCCCTAGAAGGTCCCACCTGCCTAGAAATCCCATGCAGCCTCTTCTCTGTGGTATTACCACTCCCCAAACTCTTCCCAGAAGGCAAGTTGCAAGTGCTCTCTGTTCTCACACCCACAGCCCTTTATGGGGTTCTTCCATCCCCCCCTCCCAGACTCAGCCTGGGTTTGGGACAGCAGAGTACAATGTCCCTTCCCAGAGACTAGCCAGCTTTGAGCTAACCTTTCTCCATGGGATGTATCCTCTTTACCCTACCAGTCAGAATCTCAGGAAATAAATCGTGAACTGACTCACCAGGGTTTTTTTTCTAGGCCCTGAGTCCTAAACTTGAAAAGGCTTTACTCTGCCTTCTGCAATAATGTTTATTTCCCAATCTCCTTACCCAAATGGGAGGTGCAAGAGATCTAGGAGGGATAAGAAATACACACAAAAAAACAAGAGATAGGATTTGAAAAATGTGATACTTCTACATGGGTACTATGCCAGATGCTGGATATACAAGGAAAAATACAATTCAATTCCTGATATCAGGATTTGTCCAGGGTCGCAAAGCTAGTAGGGGGATACAGAGGAAAAACCCAACAGTGATGATACTGCATTTTGTGCAATATCAGAATTTATATTTATAGATGAGAGGAATATAGTTGGGCAAGGGGAAGGGGGAGCTACTCAGAAAAGTTTTCCCATGGAAAACTGGATCTGATTCTTGTCAAGATTGGGAAGGCACTTCAAGTAGGAGGAGCATCATATACATAGGCACAGAGGCCAGAGAGAACAGGATCCTTTCAAAAATGGCAGCAGTTTGGTTGGAGATTAAGTTAAATAAGAAGAATGGGAGAAGAAAATAAAGCAATAGGTAGACCCTAGATCAAAAGGATGCTGTACTGGGAAGCTTATGCTGAAGCTGGGAAGTTTTACTCTGAAGGTTATTTGGAGACATCGAATGACTTTAGGCTGGAAAATATTGTAATCCCTTTTGTGTTTTTAAAAGATCATTCTAACACAACATGGAGAACTAAAGTGAGAAGGATATTCAAATCCATATAAAAGATAAAAGAGCCCAAGCTAAGGCAATGGCAGTGGGAATGTAGAAAGAGAGGAAATCCATTCACAAGATATCTTGAGGGCAAAATTACAAAAGTTGGGGTAAGAAGGTGAAGGAGAAGAACGAGTCTAGGATAACTCCCCACATTCTGGCTTGGGCGACCAAGGAAATGATGATACCATTTCAGATCAATAGGAATACACGAGAAGGGAACCTATGGGCAGAAGTAGATTGAGGGAAAGGGGGAGATGATACATTCATAGTTTTTCATTCATTAATCATTTTACTTTTAAAAATTCACTTGGTTCAATTTTTTTAAATATCTAAAAAGATATATGGTTAGGAATCATGCTGTCAACCCTAACACTATCCACCCCAAACAACCACCTACAACAAGTATCACTTTTTTTTTTTTAAACAAGTGTCACTTTTGTTGGCCTCTGGTATATTCCTCCAGTTGCTTTTAACACATTGGCCTCAAGGCATCCAGGTAGAGATCTTCATTTAATAGCTGGATAGATGGTGCTGGAGTTCAAGAGAGATACCTGGGCTCATGAAAAACAAACTTAACAGCAAGAAATCAGCTAAGCCCATTAAAAAAATGGTCAAAGATCCTGAATAGACATCTTTTCCAAGGAAGGTATGCAAATAGGCAACAGATGTATGAAAAGAATTTTCAATATCACTAATCATCAGGAAAATGCCAATCAAAATCATAATGAGATATCACTTCACACCTGTTAGAATGGCTATAGAAAAGACAAGAAATAACAAGTGTTGGTGAGGATGTTAAGAAAAGAAACCCTGTACACTGTTGGTAGGAATGTAAACTGGTAAAGCCATTATGGAAAATAGTATGGAGTTTTCTTTGAAAATTAAAAATAGAACTACCATATGATCCAGCGCCCCCACTTTGGGGTATATTTCAAAGGAAATTAAATCAGTGTCTCAAAGACATATCTGCACTCCCATATTCATTGTAGCATTACTCACAATAGCTGAGATATGGAAACAACCTAAGTGACTATCAATGAACGAATGTAGAGGTGCCTGGGTGGCTCAGTTGGTTAAGCCTCGGACTTCAGCTCAGGTCACAATCTTGAAGTTCATGGGTTTGGGCCCTGCATCCGGCTCTGTGCTGACAGTTCAGAGCCTGGAGCCTGCTTCAGATTCTGTGTCTCCCTCTCTCTCTGCCTCTCCCCCACTCATGCTCTGTCTCTCTCTCTCTCTCTCTCTCTCAAAAATCAATAAACATTAAAAAATTTTGAGGTGCAATACACACACACACACACGGAATATAATTCAACTATAAAAGAAAGAAGGAAATCCTGCCATTTGTGACAACACTATACAACTGGAGGGCATAATGCTAAATGAAATAAGCCGGACAAAAACAAATACTATATGGTATCACTTATACGCAGAATCTAAACAAACAAACAAACAAATAAAAGATCTAAATTCATAGAAGCAGAGAGTAGAATGGTGGTTGCCAGAGGCTGAGGAGTGGAGGAAATGGGGAGATGTTGGGTGAAAGGGTACAAACTTCTAGCCATAAGATGAATAAGTTTTGGGGGCCTAATGTACAGCATGGTGTCCATAGTTAATCATACTGTATTGCACACTTGAAATTTGCTAAGAGAATAAATCTTGATCCCCAAAACTGAAAGTTTTGATTTTTTTTATTTAAATATAATTGACATATAACACTGTACAAGTTTAAGATGTACATGTGCAAGTTTAACATGCTGATTTGATACACTTGTTTTATTGCAATGTGGTAAAATCTTAAGTGTTATCAACACACACACACACACACACACAATGGTAACTCTGTGAAGTGATGGACATGTTAATTAACCTCATTGTAGGAATCATTTAATACTATATGGCATATCAGATCATCACAGTAAACTTTAAACAGATAACATTTTGTCAATTATACCTCAATAAAGTTGGAGAAAAAATTAATCCTAACTTTTTCATTTCCTTCCTTATTGTTCCTTCCCTCCTCCTCCTCACCCCAGGACCCCATTTTCACCATCTCCCAAGCCCAATCATGTAAGAGTCAGGATAGGATTAACCAAGTTTCTATATTACTTTTGTTGGTTCTTTGCATCCCTGTAACAATAGGACTGCCTAATATTAGACAGGAACCCCCAATTTCAGAGGCATAATTAGATATATTACTTTAACTAAAAGTAACTGCTATTGTAGATCTGAACAAACAACAGAAACTTTTGTTTGTACAGTTGTGGTAAGTAACAGCCAAGAGAGTTGGGAAGAGGCTGAGCAAGGCTCATTATACTAATTATCTGGGGATCCCAAGACCCATCAAACTTTGGAGAAGAGTAGATCCCTTAGGAAAATAAAGATGCAATCCAAATCTTTCAACTCTGATGTCAGCTCCACAAAGAGGTGTGTTTGTTCCAGGAATAACTCACCCACTCTCCCCTAGAGCCGCATTGTCCCCAGAGGAAATATCGTCTCATAGAGACTGGGCCAATGCGAGGATGTAATAAGAGTCATTAACCTGTCAAAATCGTCACCTTTAGTCCAACAAGACGATGAAGGAGGAATCCACCAAATGACAACTGTATTTTTCCAAAGCTTCCCCCAGGATGAGCTTGCTGAAAATGGAAGATTTCAACATTCTGTTCTCAACAGATCCTGTTACCTGACAGATGACAAAGTTCAAGGAAACTATTCTCCTACCCAGGAAATGACAGCTGACCATTCAAGTTGATCATTCAATGCTTTGGAAAAAGATAGGTGTTCTTAGAGAACAAATTCATGGGAGATGAAGATCTCAGACTAAAAGCACAAGATCTGTATTTAGACCCATAGACAATATTGCAACCTGAAGAAATACCTATGCGAACTAGGCACTTTCTGCAATCCTGTGAGTAGTGTAATTGGCATGGCCTGATTGGGACTTCCCCAGAGGGCTAGCAGATACCTAACCTGAACCTGCAGGGTAATCTCCACCTTATTGCTGCAGAGGATGGCAGAACAGCAGTGGCTTCCTCAAACCCTCTTGTTCCGGGTACTTTTTTACCTTCCTTTATAATATTGGCACATCAAATACACACATGGTGTAATTTGAGCCCCACCATCCAAGTCAAAGGTAGGCAAACCAATGTTTATTCATATAGTTGCTCACTCACATTGAGGAACTTTGTCTGCCCCACCTGTACTGTTTGTGACTGGCCCTTGGAAAATCCAAAGCTCTGGACAGTATTGATTCTGGGTGAAACTTCTAATGGTTTTCCTTAGAAGGAGATCTCACCCTCCTTCTAAGTGTACCAGAACTGTCCCAAAGACCATGCAATTCCAGGATAACAGGACAAACCTCCAGCGCATCCACAGACTTTCCCCCTGGACACTGTATAACTACCCTTAAAACAGTGAATGGTCAGGGCACTTGGCTGGCTCAGTCTATAGAGCATAGGACTCTTAATCTCAGAGTTGTGAGTTTGAGCCCCATGTTGAGTATAGAGATTACTTAAAAATAAAATATTTTTTAAAAAGAGCAAACAGCGAATGGTCTAGGTAGATGGTAGCATGTCCAGGCTCTCAGGCTGCCATCAAGCATGTAGGATAAAAGGGGAAATGGCCGGGATTCAGGAAGTGGCTCACTTCTCATTACATATGGACTCCCCCCAACCCCCCTCCAGATGTTGACCTCTGGTTTGAAGTGGAAAAAGAAACAAAAGATTAACAGCAGCACTGTTTATGTGCTATATCCTTGGGCTGGTCACAAGGTGTTTTCATGGTTTGTGTCAAGTTTATGATTCAGTATGAAGCTGGAGCTTTGTCCTCAGCTTCCACTCACATCCAACTCTTTCTCATCTTAGTCTCTGTTCTCCTCTTTCTTCCAATGTGTCCCACTGGGACTTCACCTAGAAAGCACTCATTCTATTGTCCCTGTTGCTGTTTCTGGGTATCACATTCATGTTGCATCCTGCTTCTGCTCCAGAAAGAGATGGGTAAGTTTCTTGGTTACCTGGGCTTACCTTTGAATCTCAGAGACTTCGTTTTCAAATGACTGAGAAGCTAAACAATGTTACGCCTAGGAATAACCCTGGTGAATATCCTCAGAGGCTGAACAACTATTTTGTGTTAATAACTGTCAACAAATGTTACCCAGAATGGTAGTTTATAGCATGACTGAATAGTGTAGCCTGTGCTGAAAAGAAGACAAAATCTGCGGTGTCTGAGTGGCTCAGTTAGTTAAGTGTTTGACTCTTGATATCAGCTCAGGTCTTGATCTCAGGGTCATGAGTTCAAGGCCCACATTGGGCTCCACTCTGGGCATGGAGCCTACTTGAAAAAGTCATAAAAAAAGAAAAAAAAAATATATATATATATATATATACAGTTTACCATTTCATCCTCTCTACTAGTATTCCCTAGCATTTCCTTCATTACAAGTACCTAACATGGATCCCAATCTTATTTTCCAGTGACTACCAAATAATTCTTGCTATAGTTCTGCCTGATAATTAAGGTAGTAGTTGATAATGTTTAAGGAAGGAAATGTCCAAGCATGCTTACTTTTTTTTCATGTTTATTTATTTGTTTATTGCGAGAGAGAGAGAGAGAAAGAGAGAGAGAGAGAATTTCAAGCAGGCTCCTTGTAGAGCCTGATGTGGGGCTGAAACTTACGAACTGCAAGATCACTACCTGAACTAAAATCAAGAGTGGGATGCTTAACCAACTGAGCCACTCAGGTGCCCCTTAAGATTTTTATTTTTAAGTAATCTCTACACCCAACATGGGGCTGGAACTCACATAACCAAGATCAAGACTCATATGCTCTACTGACTGGGCCAGCCAAGCACCCCTTGGGGATGCTGACTTTTAGAAAGAGACCTTTTTAAGGGTTTGGGGGTTTGGGGGTTTTGCTGCTGGAAGCACTGGGGCAGACCCAACCAGAACTCTATTTACTAGCTCAAAATCCAGATCATCTCAAAGATGGATAGTGTCCCTTTAGAGGATGTTTGTGGGGACATACATACACCCTCTCATGAGGAAAAGCAAATTCTCTTCACATGGGCCAGTTTAAGACTACTTGACATATGACTCTGCAAAGTATCTGTCCCTTAGGAAGTATGACATAAATGAGCCCTTAACCTCTTCTTTGTCAAACACCACCACATCCATCTCTCAGGCAATTGAGATGTTACTCACTCATTCAGTAAATGTTTATTGAAGCTGATTATTTCAAGAAACTCATTCTAAGTGCTGTATAAAAACAAATTTAAAAAGAAAATTTTTAAAGTTTATTTTATATTTATTTTGAGAGAGAGAGAGAGAAAGAAAGAGAGCATGAGCAGGGGTGGGACAGAGAGAGGGAGAAAGAGAATCCCAAGCAGGCTCCCCCACAGGGCTCAAACTCACAAACTGTGAGATCATGAATTGAGCCAAAATCAAGAGTTGAATGCTTAACCAACTGAGCCACCCAGGCGCCCCAAGAAATTTTTTGACTCAGTAAACAACAAATGAAAAACAAATATAAAATTCAATACAAATCAAATGAGATATAATAAAATTATTAGGGATACAGAGGAAAGATTCATTCATTCATAAAAATGATAGCAATTTTTGAGGAGAGACTTAAAGGAAAAATAATATTTGAAAGGCTGATAATTCCAAGCTGAAAGAATGTCATGTGCAGACACACAGGTGCATAAAACAGTATTAAGAAATCTCAAAGAGTCTATTGTATCTAGAGTCCACAAGGTGATGTAAGAGAAGAACCTGGATACATCATTAAATCTTGAATACCAAACTTCCTCTTAAGAATTTTTATTTATGCATATATTACTTGAATTATTCTTTTTTGATTTGTAAGAGTTGTGCTTTTCTCTCATAAATTTCCTCTTTTTTTTAGTAATCCAAATACTCATGAAAAGTATCAAATTTCAGGTAATCTTGAAAAACAGTAGAGCATCTATGCATGCTAAATCAGTTTACCGAGGATATGGATTGTTGCAGTGAATGGCTAAGTTAAGCAAAAAGAGGTTACTGCCCTCAAATATGAACTATTTATGGAAAAAGACCTATGGTTGGAATAAATATAAAAGTAAAAAGTATTGGAAATAGATTATAATGTTGGGGGCAATAGGATTCGTTCTGTGTTGAGAAGAAAAGTTTGGTTCAAAAAGTAAACAAGGATAATTTTTGCTTTGGGGCTTTACTTAGGTCACCCTTAAAATCAACACTTTCTCCTCCAACACACAGATGTGCCAGGGATCAAACATGAGATGGGAAACCCAGGGACCTTACAAAACAAGCTTGAGTAGTGAGCGATGGAAAGATACGTCCTTCAAAGAAATAAAGGAATCTGTCGCACAAAAATGGAACACTCATCCCCTTTCCTTTCAGTTACAAAGTTCGTCAGGTCCCCAGAACATCCCTCCTCCTGATGCTGCACACCTCTGATTGGCCACCCTCAGCA
>NW_024412396.1:2390034-2422170 GCF_014898765.1 Herpailurus yagouaroundi
ACAGTTTTGGTTAGGTAGATAACGGTCCCAGACTTGTTGGTGAATGATGGAGCTCAGGTGCAACCACCATCTCTAACTTCAATGCCTTCTGTAACAAGCTATAGGGTAAGTATTCCACCAATGCTTTCTATCAAGGTCTGTGATACATCGGGTACAGGATTTACAGTGGCATACATTTTAATACACTTGAGAGACCCCCTGTAGCGGTGGGATGAATATGAGAAAAGAATGAAAGGAGTTTAATACGGAGTTTCCTAATAGAAACAGAGAAATGGGAAAACTTTTCCCAAGGACTCCCCCAAAATTGATTTACGTTAGGTCAAAGTATGTGTGACTTGATGCTAACTCCATGAGATCTGGACAACCAGCCTGAGGAGGGAGACAAAGGGACTCAGAGATCAAAGAATTAAAGGACTCCTTCAGCTCTGAATCCCTCTTTCCTTTCAGTTCCAAGTGTCCTTGGGTCGCCAGAGCATCCCTCCTCTTGATGCTGCACACCTCTGATTGGCCACCCTCAGCAGAGGTCAGAGCAGCCATGCGGAACCACACCTCTGTCACCGAGTTTGTCCTGCTGGGACTCTCAGATGCCTGTGAGTTGCAGATGCTCATCTTCCTGGGGCTGCTCCTGACCTACCTCCTCACTCTGCTGGGGAATCTCCTCATCGTGGGCATCACCCTCGTGGACAGGCGCCTCCACACCCCCATGTACTACTTCCTCCGCAACTTTGCTGTCCTGGAGATCTGGTTCACCTCGGTCATCTTCCCCAAGATGCTGACCAACATCCTGACTGGATACAAGACCATCTCTCTCCCAGGATGCTTTCTCCAGTTTTTCCTCTATTTCTTCCTGGGCACCACAGAGTTCTTCCTTCTGGCAGTGATGTCCTTTGACAGGTATGTGGCCATATGTAACCCCTTGCGTTATGCAACCATCATGAGCAGAAGGGTCTGTATACAGCTGGTTCTTTGTTCATGGATGGCAGGATTCCTTCTCATTGTCTTTCCAAGTTCCATCATACTTCAGCAGCCATTTTGTGGCCCCAACGTCATTAACCATTTCTTTTGTGACAACTTTCCACTCCTGGAACTCATATGTGCAGACACAAGTCTGATAGAGCTTCTGAGTTTTATTGCGGCCAACCTCAGTTTGCTGGGCACTCTGTCCGTGACGGCCACCTGCTACGGTCACATCCTCCACACCATCCTGCGCATCCCCTCGGCCAAGGAGAGGCAGAAAGCCTTCTCAACCTGCTCCTCCCACATCATTGTTGTGTCTCTCTTCTATGGCAGCTGCATCTTCATGTACATCCGGTCAGGCAAGGGAAATGAGGGGGAGGACAGGAACAAGGTGGTGGCCTTGCTCAATACTGTGGTGACCCCGATGCTCAATCCCTTCATCTACACCCTCAGGAATAAACAAGTGAAGCAGGTGTTTAGCAAGCAATTAAGCAAGCTCCTCTCATAAAGATAAGCTGGGCCTGAATGGGGAAAATTTGTTCCTTGCCTGAACCTCTAACAAATGCAGTTCTGTCATGATCTCCATGAACTGTCTCATTCCTGACAATTTTTAACATGTGCTTTAATCTACAGTGGTTTCTTACATATATTATTGAGTCATGCAATCTTCTCAGAGGGTATTGAAAACTCAGTATACCACTACTATGCTGGTAGGTGTTCATGCTTCTGATGCCATGCTGTATCCGAGTTTGTTAATCTTGCCTCATTTTTACGTTATAACGAAGGATAGAATACCTTCTTCACTAGAATTTTCACAATTGATAAAGATCCTCAACAAGAATATATTAATAATAAACTTCAGAAGTAAGACATATATGGAAATATTAATGAGGTGGAATATCCAATTAATATTAAGCTAAAGGAAGTATCAGGTATTAAAACAGTAAGTCAAGAACTGAGAAATAGAACTATGGAGCTGGATAGATAATCTGGAAAGATAATGCAGTATACATAAGGATCTAGTAGATGATTAAGTACATTTTCTAGTCAGTAGAGCAAAGAAGTTCAAATCAATAAATGATGCCAAGACTATTGGCTATCCAGGTAGAAAAGTTCCTTTCAGAGAGATTAGGACTAGGACTAACTTGGTGGTTTATCTGGGGGCAAGGGAGAAGTTAAAGCAGAAGAACAATTTAAAAATGATATACACCTGTGGTGCCTGGGTGGCTCAGTTAAGTGGTTAAGTATCTGACTTTGGTTCAGGTCATGATCTTACAGTTCTGTGAGTTTGAGCCCCAGATAGGGTTCTCTTCTGTTAACGTGGAGCCTGCTTCCAATTGTCTGTCTCCTCTCTCTGTCCTTCCTCCGCTCACATGTGGGCTCTCTCTCTCAAAAATAAATAAATATTTTAAAAAATTTTCAAGGTGATACACATTTTAAGCACTTAGTTGAAATTAAAACTATAAACAAATATGTATTCACTAATCTATAAATATCCTTTTTTATGAGAATGAGTGTGGTGATTGTTGTAATCTCTTTTGTTTAAACCACGTTCATTGGGTATCCTCTAATTTTCAGGATTTGTTTCAGTAATACAAAAATTTCATAGGTGCTTGGGAAACTGAGAGCAGAATTGTAGAGTTTTTGCTTTTTGTTTGTTTGCCAACCTTCACAGTTCTTGCCCACACCTCAGTCAACCAAATTTTTTCATTATCTGGCTTTATGGAATCTGTTGAAAGGAATCAACTTGGTTTTCATAGATAACTTTGTTGTTATGCTCATGTTTCATTGTTTTATCTTTATTTAGCTAAAATATGTAATTATAATAACAAGTCCAATTATCAAATTGAGATTTGTGAACAAACAGCTGATTCTTAGTACAAGCCAACTGGTGGGAACAAAAATAGGCATGGGTACTATGGAAGTCTACTAGCTGCAAAGCCAGTAACTACAAGGCATGCTGTGGACATCAATCATTTTGAGAGGCAGTATAGCAAAGAGATTGGAAGCCTACCAAAAGATACCGGAAGTCAACCACCTAGGTTCAGATGTCAGATATCTATTAGCCATTGAAGTTTCAGTAAGCAATACTTCTTTGTATCTCAGTAATATATAGAGATAATAATAATAGTATCTACCTCATAGAACCCTTATAAACACTAATGCATTAAAATATGTTAGAATGCTTAGCACAGGGCTTAGTATGGAAAAAGCACCATGTTAAGTACCAGGTATTATGTTTTACTGAAGGAATGTGTTGAATAAATGAAGGTATAAGAGATCATCTAGTATCTTGAAGAAAAAGTTAAGTTAAATCCTCACCTTATATCTTAAACTGCAACAAATTCAAAATGAATTAAACCTTGAAACCTTCTGGGTGGCTCAGTCAGTTAAGCATCCAACTCTTGATCTCAGCTCAGGTCTTGATCTCATGGTTGTGAGTTCAAGCCCTATACTGGTCTCCACTCTGGGCATGAAGCTTACTTAAAAAAAAAAAAAAAAAAGATATTTAGGGAGTTTTTTTCCTGAAAGAAACATAAAGATAAATTTATGAATTTGGTTATATAAAATTTTAGACTTCTTCAGAATAAAAAACCATAAATTATGACATGGTCATATGTACTTTCTACCTGCCTGGCATCCATTCCTCATTTTTTTTTTTTTCAACGTTTATTTATTTTGGGGACAGAGAGAGACAGAGCATGAACGGGGGAGGGGCAGAGAGAGAGGGAGACACAGAATCGGAAACAGGCTCCAGGCTCTGAGCCATCAGCCCAGAGCCTGACGCGGGGCTCGAACTCACAGACCGCGAGATCGTGACCTGGCTGAAGTCGGACGCTTAACCGACTGCGCCACCCAGGCGCCCCCATTCCTCATTCTTAAAGTTAAAGGACCCTGACTTTTTTCAGGAAAGGCCCTTCCCATTCTCAGCCCATGTAGCCAAGATGATGCTGACTTCATCCCCAACCAATCAGAGCATGGCCATGGTTATCAGCTCAGGGATGGCTACATTACTAAAATCAGGCCAGTGAGACCAAATGAGTCTCAATTCAGAGATATTTAGGGGAACTGGTGGAAAAGAAACTATGTTGGACTTGAAGCAAGGAGAATATAGGAAAAAAGAGAAGACACAAATTATCAATAAGAAAATAACAAGAGAGTAGACCCCTCTATGGATTCTACAGGCATTAAATGGTAATAAAGGAACATTATGAAAAACTCTATGCCAACTTATACGACAACTTAAATAAAATGACACAAAATGGCACAAACTACCAAAGCTCAAACAATATAAAATAGATAACTTAATAGTCCTATATCTTTTAAAGAAATTGCATTTGAAATTTAAACCTGCCCCCCCCCCCAAAAAAAAACAAAGGAAAGTTCAGGCCCAGAGGGCTTCACTGGTTAAGTCTACTAATTATAATACCAATGCTACACAAACTTTTGCAGAGAACAGAAGAGGAATAAACACTACCCAAATTAACTTATGAAGTCAGCTTTACCTTCATTTGGCATCAAACTGATTTTGGGGGGCGCCTGGGTGGCTCAGACAGTTGAGCATCTGACTCTTGATTTTGGCTCAGATCATGATCCCAGAGTCATGGGTTCCAGCCCTGTGTCTGGCTCTGGGCTGAGCATGGAGCCTGCTTAGGATTTTCTCTCTCTCTTACTCTGTCCCTCTCCTCCGCTAATGCTCTCTTTCTCTGTGTAAAATAACAAAACAACAACAACAAAAAACAATTTGGTTTGATACCAAAATCAGACAAAGATGTTTAAGAAAAGAAAATTACAAATATCCCTCAGGAATATAAATGAAAAAACCTTTAACAAAACTTTGGCAGATTATTTCCAATAATATATCAAAAAGACAATACATCTTTATCCAAATGAAGGTTATCCTGCAAATATAAGATTGGCTCAACATCCAAAAATCAGTCGTATAATTTACAATATTAACACAATAAAAGGGGAAAAAACCACATAATCATCTCATTATATACAGAAAAAACATTTGACAAAATTCAACACTCAGGCATGATTTTTTGTAAGACTCCTAACAAACTAGAAGAGAATTTCCTCAATCTGATAAAGGGTATTTATGAAAAACCTACAGTAAACATCATACTAAATGGTGAAAGACTAAATACTTTCTTCCTAAGATTAAGAACAAGGCTTTTACAACTTTTATTCAACACTATACTGGAGGATCCTAGCCAATGCAATTAGTTAAGAAGAAGAAATAAAAGGCATGCATATTTTTTTATCATTTAAGGATGCTGAATTTTGTCAAATGCTTTTTTTTCCTCCATCTATTGAGATGATCAAACAATTTTTATACTATAGTTGGTTAATGTGGTATATCACATTTACGGATTTGCAGATGTTGAACCATTTTGGACCCCTGGAATAAATCCCATTTGAGCACAGTGTCTGATCCTTTTAATGTACTGCTAAATTTGGTTTGCTAACTTTTTAAGCTTACTTATCTATTTTTTGAGAGAGAGAGAGAGTGAGACAGGGGCAGAGAGAGAGAGGGAGACAGAGAATCCCAAGCAAGCTCCACACCATCAGCACAGAGTCTGATGCAGGGCTCAAACCCACGAACCGTGAGATCATGACCTGAGCTGAAGTTGGACCCTTAAGCAGATGAGCCACCCAGGCACCCCGGTTTGCTAACTTTTTTTGAGGATTTTTGCAAATATGTTCATCAGACATAGTGGCCTGTAATTTTTTTTTCTTGTAGTGTCCTTGTAGTGGCTTTGATATCAGGATCATACTGGCTTTGTAAAATAAGTTTGGTAGTGTTTCCTTTTTCACTTTTTTGGAAGAGTCTGAAAAGGACTTAATTCCTCTTTAAAAGTTTGATAGAATTCACCAGAATTCATCTGGTACTAGATTTTTTTGGCTGGGAGGTTTTTGATTGCTGATTTAATCTCCTTCCTGGTAATTGGTCTGTTCAGCTGGGTATAGAAAAAATGTACCTCCACATAATGAAGGTCATTTATGACAAGGTCACAGCTAACATCATAGCCAATAGTGAAAATCTGAAACTTTTTCCTCTAAGATCAGAAACAGGACAATAATGCCCACTCTCACCTTTTTTATTCAACATAGTTGAAAACTCTACTCACAGCAATCAGACAAGAAAAAGAAACAAAAGACATCCGAATTGGTAAAGAAGAAATAAAACTGTCACTATTTGCAGATAACATGATATTAAATACAGAAAGCCCTAAAGACTCCAACAAAAAAACTATTAGAACTAATAAATGAATTCAGTAAAGTTGCATGACACAAAATCAACATATAGAAATCTGTTTTATTTTTATACACTAATAATGAAATCGCAGAAAGAGAAATTAAGAAAACAATCCCACTTACAGTTGCATCAAAAAAAAGTAAGGTACCAGGGTGCCTGGGTGGCTCAGTTGGTTAAGCATCCAACTCTTGATTTTGGCGCAGGTCATGATCTCAGTTTGTGGATTGAGCCCCATGTCAGGTTCCTCACTGACAGTATGGAGCCTGCTCGGGATTCTCTCTCTCCCTCTCTCTCTGCCCCTCCCCTCCTCTCTTTCTCTAAAAATAAATAAATAAACATTAAAAAAAAAATGAAGTACCTAGGGGTGAATGTAACCAAGGAAGAGAAAGACTTATACTCTGAAAACTATAAGACATTGATAAAAGAAATTGAAGGTGACACAAATAAAGAGAAAGATATATTATGTTCATGGATTGGAAGATTTTATATTGTTAAAATGTCTGTTTTACCCAAAGTAATCTATAGATTCATTGCAATCCCTATAGAAATATTGATGGCATTTTTCACAGAACTAGAACAAATAATCCTAAAATTTGTACGGAACCTCAAAAGACCCTGAATAGCCCAAGATATCTTAAGAAAGAACAACAAAGCTAGAGGTATCACAATTGCAGATTTTAACTATAGTGATCAAAACAATATGGTACTGGCACAAAAATAGACACATAGATCAATAAAACATAATAGCCTAGAAATAAACCCATGCTTACATAGTCAATCTAGGACAAAGGAGGCAAGAATATACAATGGGGAAAAGATAGTATCTTCAATAAATGGTGCTGGGAAAACTGGAAGCTACATGCAAAAGAATGAAATTGGACCACTTTCTTTTACCATACATACAAATAAACTTAAAATGGATTAAAGACCTAAAAGTAAGAACTGAAACCATAAAACTCCCAAAAGAAAATACAGTCAGTATATACTATATTTAGACATACTGCATGTGGTGGAGATAAATCTCTATGCCTCCAACACAAAATTATCTCCCTCCCTTGTCATGAATTGAAGAACTCCTGGAGTTCACAAGTTTTGGAGTTTTGGGGTTTTTTTGGAAACCCAAATAACCAAGAATGGGCTTTTAACACCCCTAAAAAAATTGCCCCAATCACAGAATATACCAACGAAAGTATTAAAAGATGTTTTCCAGGCTTTGCTTTAAGAACAGCCAAGGTAGGGGCAGCTGGGTGGCTCAGTCGGTTGAGCATCATGCCTTGATCCCAGGTTTGTGAGATCAAGCCAGTGTCCAGCTCTGTGTCAGACTCCAAACTGAGTGTGGAGCCTGCTTGGGATTCTCTCTCTCCCTCTCTCTGTCTCTCTGTCTCTCCCTCTGCCCCCTCCCCTGCTCATGCATGTATACTCTCTCTCTATATATAATAAATTAATTAAAGTTAATTTAATTAATTAATTTTTTAAAAATAAAATAAAGGGGCGCCTGGGTGGCGCAGTCGGTTAAGCGTCCGACTTCAGCCAGGTCACGATCTCGCGGTCCGTGAGTTCGAGCCCCGCGTCGGGCTCTGGGCTGATGGCTCAGAGCCTGGAGCCTGTTTCCGATTCTGTGTCTCCCTCTCTCTCTGCCCCTCCCCCGTTCATGCTCTGTCTCTCTCTGTCCCAAAAATAAATAAATAAATGTTGAAAAAAAATTTATAAAAAAAAATAAAAATAAAAAACAGCCAGGGCAAAGCCCTCTCATTCTTTGGAAGCTGACTCTCATGGTTGCACAGGTCATTTAATTTTTAGAGTCAGTACGGGTGCCTGGGTGGCTCAGTCAGTTGGGCGTCCGACTTCAGCTCAGGTCTTGATCTCACAGCTCATGAGTTCCAGCCCCGCATCCGGGCTCTGTGCCGACAGCTCGGAGCCTGGAGCCTGCTTCCAAGACTGTGTCTCCCTCTCTTTCTGCCTCTCTCCTGCTCATTCTCTCTCTCTCTCTCTCTCTCTCTCAAAAATAAACAAACACTAAAAAAAAAATAATTTTTAGGGTCAGTGGACAGAGGGTGGGTCCCAGGCCTCCAAAGGAGGCCTAAGGAAATCAACTCTGTCCATAAACATTTGTCCAAATTCATAGGTGCCAGTCCCAATTCTTAGGACTTACTTCAGCTACCAACTGACTTTGACTTCAGATTTACCTGCAAGTAAAGCTTGCTGAGAAAGCTTGCTGGCCACTGGCTGAGTATCATTTGTTGGGCTGCCTCTGAACCTGGCCTGAACTCATCCTGACTCCACTTTTCCTATTGCAGGAACAAGATGATATTGACATCTTGCTTCACCCAGTGCCCAACCTGTACATGGCTAATTTTTATATAGACTGGGGCAGGTCACTTCCCTGTCTAAAACTCATCAGTAGTTCCCTTTTGATCTCAAAACAAACAAACAAACAAACAAAACCCAAATGCCTTACCTTAACCTTCAATGTCTGTCCTTTGGTGATGCCAAGATCATGTGACTTCCCTTTTCTTTTTTTCCTTTAAAGAGTTTATTTTTGGGGTGCCTGGGTGGCTGAGTTTGGACAGCCTGTGACTCTTGACCTTGGGGTCATGAGTTCAAGCCCCACATTGAGTATAGAGATTACTTAAACAAAAACTTGAAACAAATTTTTAAAAAAGTTTATTTTTTTAATTTTTTAATGTTTATTTTTTAGACAGAGAGACAGAGCACAAGTGGGGAAGGAGCAGAGAGAGAGGGAGACACAGAATCTTAAGCAGCCTCCAGGCTCCACAAGCTGTCAGCACAGAGCCCAACATAGGGCTCGAACTCACAAACTGTGAGATCATGACCTGAGCCAAAGTCGAACACCCAACCAACTGAGCCACCTAGGCAACCGAAAGATTTTATTTTTAAGTAATCTCTACACCCAACGTGGGGCTCGAACTCACAACCCCAAGATCAAGAGTCCCACATTCCACCAACTGAGCCAGCCAGGTGCCCCTAGATTATAAGATTTTCTTATAATTGATTCCAGGTGCCTGTCTGGCCCAGGTCTGGCTCTTGAGCAGCAGCCCCCACTCTCTCCCCCCCACTCACCACACTCCAACCACACTAGCCTCCTTTCTGGTTCTGGGACATGCCAGCTTTCCCCCTACTTGGGGCCTCTGCACATGCTCTTTCCTCTGGAGAGTTACTTTTCCCCCAGCCCTGCTTATAATAAGCTCATTCTTCAAGTCTCAATTTAAATGCTACTCCCAGGTAAGACTTCTGCCCCATAAATCTTCTTGCCCCATAATTTTCTACCTCAATACCTATTTGTTTCACTGACAGCACTTCAAATTTAAGACGAATCCATATTTGGGGGTCCTGAATGGCTCAATTGGTTAAGCATCAGACTTTGATTTTGGCTCAGGTTGTGATATCATGGTTCTTGAGTTGGGCTTCATGCTGACATCTTAGAGATTGCTTGGGATTCTCTCTCTCCCTCTCTCTCTCTGTCCCTTTCCCCCTCACGCACTTGTGCTCTCTCGCTCTCTCTCTCTCTCTCTCAAAATAAATAAAATAAAATTTAAATTAAAAAAAAAAAAACAAGAACAAACCCTTCTTCTTCCATTTCACTGCAAGCTTCCTGAAGACAAGGACTTGTTTTGAGTCTTGCATATAGTTGGTGCTCAGTAAATGTTTAATGCATGCTGGAGCATCATGCTACACATCCATTTGTTCATTCAGTTGCTGTCATTTTATCATCCCTCTTGCAGCCTACAGACAGGACAACAAGGTCCCCATGTTTATCCCTAGGGTTCTATTCTGTCCAATCATATTGTAAAGTTTTAACAACTGAGTGGAATCATTCTTTGCTTGTTCCCCAGAGAACAGACTTGACTTATAATTGTAATTCTGCCTTAGTCACTTGAATAGTCTTGCATGAAGGCTCTGCCAGACCCTCAGTCTGGAAAGCTCTTTCCCTGCCAGGGGACAGTCTTCAGGAAGCTGGAGGCAGGAGCCCAAGGAGCACAGAGTGGCTCTTTCCTCCCTCTGATGCTCACTGTTGTCTGACTTGGAGAAAGCCCAGAGAGGAGGGGAAAGGGAATTGGCCATTGAGAAAGCACACTAAGCTGCTGATTCAGGTTCTTTCCCAAAATACATTCTTGAATCTTGACTTGTGAGTGACATCCAGGTGGAATCCTCCCTTTGGGTGAAGTGTCCCTGCCTCCAAAAGGCCATGTGAGAACTTGAGTTCAAAATACCCTGCCAAAGGCACCTACCTGGCTGGCTCAGTCAGGAGAGCATACAATGCTTGATCTCAGGGTCATGAGTTTGAGCCCCACGTTGGGTGTAGAAATAACTAGAAAAAATAAACAAACTTAAAAAAAAAAAAGTCCTGCCTTCCTTAGAAATAGGCACTGTGTTCAGTGGTTTTAACCAACTGCACGTTAACAAAACCTTGCCCATCAGTCAGCATTTGTCCATGTGTCATGCAACCATTATGGAATATAACTCCTGACCTGTGGAGCAGAATACAATTCGTAAAAGATTATGAACTAGTTTAAAATATTTCCCTTCTAATCCTCCTCATCCTCCCTCCTTTTAGGTCGTTTACCTCTTTGCTGTCCACATCACTGAAAATCACTAAAGGGGAGAGGAAAAAAGAAAGGAATCCATGCTGGAGGAAGATGCACTGGCCTCTGCAAACAGTGCTGAAAAGCACTAAAATAGTGATATTGTAGATGAGGTTATACAGCATTTCCAATAATAGCCCTATAATCAATCAACAGTTATTTACACAGTACCTGCTGATGTGAAAATGTTGGGAAATTCTTGAGGTGTCTTCAGTGCAAAAAGGGTGGTTTATTAAAGCACGGGGACAGGACCATTGGCAGAAAGAGCTACACCAGGGTTGTCACAGGTGACTGATACTTTTAGGTTGGGAAGGGGTTAGGGACAACCTAAATCTCTAAGGAATTTGGAAGCAAGGTTTCCAGGACCTTGAGGGGCTAGCTAGTGTTAGAAAAAGGCCATTTACTACTGTCTAGTAAAACCTTAGTCATGAGACCCTTCAGATGTATATGCCATATGCTTGGAGGATGACTGCTAACATATATCTTGAAGGAGTAGAGATAAAAGAAGTTTCTGAAGGAATTTTTGTATGTTAAAGGAGACTTACAGGATCCCAGAGGTTGGGCTAATGTTAAGCTAAAGTATTAACATGGAGGCAGTTGAGTTCCTAAAGGAAGGTGACTCTGCTGTCCCAAGGACTTGTCAATGGGCTGTAAGTTATAAGGAAATTTGTTTTTTCTTTTGCTTTTGTTCTCCACATCACCTGCCATATGCCTAAGAGTCATTCACTCATTGGTTCAACAAAATTATGTGTTCCCAGCACTTGCGTTAAGGGCTGGAGAAAAATATGAGTAAGATGTGGTCTTTACTCTCAAAGAGCTAATTTCTGCAAAGAAGACAAGATCAACAATAGATACAACCAAAGAATAATGAGTAAAATGAATGTGTACTAGAAATGAATCTTCATAGACAGTAGAGCTCAGAATGGGCTGAAGCGGTAAAAAACAAAAAACAGAAAACAAAAAACAAAAAAAACAAAAACCCTTCTTAAAGGAGGAAGTGCCTGAAATGAAAGAGAAATAAGTAACAGATAAGCTAAAGAAAGGAGGGGAAGTCACCCCAGCCTGTGGGAACAGCTTTGGCAGAGGCCTGAGGCTGAAATAAGCTTGAAATGCTTTGGGAACAGCTAGGAAATGGGAAGGACAAAGTAGGCTCTTCATTAGATCCACGAACCAGTTTAAATCTCTTTTCGAAAGGAATGGTGAAATTTTGATAAGATATTGTGTGTGGGTTATGAGTCTTTTAACTGTGGTGGCTTATAATTAAGCCTTTGTCTCTAGTCATTGTTAGATCGCTCCTGAGAAAAGCCAGTTACCCCATGCTGATGTATAACCTCTTTGTTTTATGCAAAAGAGCCAGCTCCAGTCTAAAAAAGAGCTTCGTGCCTCTATTCAAGTGGAAATGAATACCTCCCCCTGGTTGGATAATAAAAACCCAGGGCTTTAGCGATCACAGAGCCTTTCCTGGACACACACAGTCAGAGCATCATGTAACTTTCTCTCTTTCCCTCTACAGTGTGGAAAAAGGAAGTAAAAGCCTTGCATGCAGGGAGGCCTAAGAATAACCCAAGGCCTTGCTGTCCCTGCATAAGGAGCCAATGCAGGCAGATGCTACCACCGATGGAAAGGCAGAGAATGTATGGGAATGCCTGAGAGATACACAGCTAAGGAAGGGAAGGATAGGGAGAGCTTCCAACAAAAGTCAGACTGAAAGGAAAGATAAATCACCAGGAAATGCTTTTGTCTGCAAACCAAAATTCAGAGAGAACAGATAAAGAAAAACAAGAATGAGTAGGAATGTCCCAGAAATGTATTCTTCTCTTTAAAAATAAAAATCAGGGTGTCTAGGAAGCTCAGCTGGTTAAGCACCTGACTCTTGATTTAGGCTCAGGTCATGATCTCACCATCTGTGGGATCACGCCCTGCATCAGGCTATGTGCTGAGGGCGCTGAGGGCACAAGGCCTGCTTGGGATTCTGTCCCTCTCTCTCTGCCCCTCCCTTGTGCATTCTCTCTCTCTCTCTCTCTCTCTCTCTCTCTCTCTCTCTCTCTCCCTCAAAATAAATAAATAAATATTTTTTTTAAAAAATCAGATGAAGAGGGGTGCCTGGGTGGCTCCAGCGGTTAAGCATCCGACTTCAGCTCAGGTCATGGTCTTGCGGTCCATGAGTTTGAGCCCCATGTCAGCTCTGTGCTGACAGCTCAGAGCCTGGAGCCTGCTTCAGATTCTGTGTCTCCCTCTCTCTCTGCCTCTCCCCACTCATGCTCCCCACTCTGTCTCTGTCTCAAAAATAAATAAACATTAAATAAATAAATAAATAAATAAATAAACATTAAAAATTTAAAAACAAAATCAGATGAAGATAAAATCTTTGACACTAGTGATTAGTTAGTTGGCCAATGTTGTTAATTAGGGTCATCTTTTTTTTTCTTTAAATTTTTATTTAAATTTTAGTTAGTTAACATATAGTGTAATGTTGGTTTCAGGAGTAGAATTTAGTGATTTATCACTTATGTACAATACCCAGAGCTCATCACAACAAGTGCCCTCCTTAATGTCCATCACCCATCTAGTCCATCTCCCCCACCTACCTCCCTCCATCAACTCTGTTCTCTATCGTTAAGAGTCTCTTACGGTTTGCTCCTAATAAAGAAGGTGAAGTGAAATGAGAGGAATGATGTGTATTAGCCAGAGACAAAGAGGACTGGGATTCAATATTCTCTATCTCTCAACAGGAGCGTTTCCTAACTGTGGAGTCTGCTATGCTAACCACTAAAATGAGTAACTGAACCAGATTATGAAACCTGGAGCTTTCACAGTAAAAAGGATCTTCTCTTTGTTAATGACCCATTGCGGTGTGGAAAGTGAGGTGTATGTGTGTGACAGACCCTGTGAAGAGTCTACAGACAACGGGAACACTGGTGCATTGCTACAGAAATGCAAAATGACACAACCACTTTGGAAGTTTGCCGGTGCCTTATGAAGGTAAGCATACATTTACTATGCAACCCAGCAATCCCACTTTCAGGTATCTACCCAAAGGAAATGAAAACATGCGTCTACTCAGAGACTTGTGTGCAAATGTTCATAGCTGCTTTACTGAAAATAGCCCCGACCTGGAAACAACCCAAATGTCCATCGGCTGGTGAGTAGATAAACAACGTGGAGTATCCATTCTACGGAAAGCTACTCAGCAATAAACTGATGATACACGCAGCAAGATGGCTGAATTTCGAAATAAGTGAGACACTGGAGGCTGTTTACTTACTAAAGGCATGATTCCATTGATGTGACAGTGGAAAAGGCAAAAGGGACAGAGGTCAGATGAATGGTTACCAGAGGCTAGGCAGAGGGAAAAGAAACAAATTTCAGAGAAGAGGAAAAATTGGGCGCTTATGGAACTCTATCTTAATTGTGGTTGTGGTAACACAACTGTATACATTGGCCAAAATGTATCCAACTATATTTTAAGAGTGCATTTTAGGGGCACCTGGGTGGCTCAGTTGATTAAGCATCTGACTTCAGCTCAGGTCATGATCTCACATTTCATGGGTTCCAGCTTCACATCAGACTCTGTGCTGCCAGCTCAGAGCCTGTAGCCTGCTTCAGATTCTGTCTCCCTCTCTCTCTCTGCCCCTCCACCACTCATATTCTGTCTCTCTTTCTCTCAAAAATAAACATGAACAAAAATTTTAGAGAGTGCATTTTAGTATATCTAAAGTATACCTCGGGGCACCTGGGTGGTTCAGTCAGTTGAGTGTCTGACTTTGGCTCAGGTTGTGATCTCGCAGCTCGTGGGTTCGAGCCCCGTGTCAGGCTCTGTGCTGACAGCTTGGAGCCTGGAGCCTGCTTCAGATTCTGTGCCTCCCTCTCTCTCTGCACCAACCCATTTGAATTCTGTCTCTGTCTCTCTCAAAAATAAATAAACATCAAAAAAATTTTTTAAAAAAATAATAAAGTATACCTCAATATGAAATCTAATTCTTCTTTCACAGTCTCTTTTTAGCTCTGTTCTCTTCTTCACTTTGGAAGCCCTGAAGGGGCAATGATTCTAATTCCAGGCCCCTTCCTCACTGGAATGAGGTCACAATAACTCAAAAGTGCTGAAAAGAATTTCTCACCAAGAAAAAGAAGACCATGTGCTATGGCCTGAATATTTGTGTCTCCTCCAAAACTTGTATGTTGAAATCTTGTTCCCCAAAGGTGATAGCATTAGTAAGTGGGGCCTTTGGAAAGTGATTAGGTCTTGAGGGTAGAACCTTCATGAATGGGATCAGTACTCCACAGAGCTTTCTAGCCCCTTCCACCATGAAAAGACACATGAGAATTCTGCAACCCTATAGAAGGCCATTACCAGACTGTGCTGGCACTCTGATCTTGGACTTCCAGCATCCAAGACTATAAGACATAAATACTTGTTGTTTATAAGACACCCAACAGTGGCATGTTGTTTCAGCACCTCAGACTTCAACAGGGTCTTCCAACGATTCCAGAAAATCACTGGGAAAACTTGTCCTGCAAAAAGAAACACCCCTGCCCAACCCACAACATATAGAGAACCAGAGGATGAGATCAAAGACAAAGATGTTTGCTCTCCACATCTAAAAGGAACAGAGGGGGGCACCTGGGTGGCTCCGCCATTTGAGTGTCTGACTTCAGCTCAGGTCATGAATTTACCATTCATGAGTTCAAGGCCCGTGTCGGGCTCTGTGCTGACGGCTCAGAGCCTGGAGCTTGCTTCGGATTCTGTGTCTTCCTGTCTCTCTACCCGTCCCCTGCTCATGCTCTTTCTCTCTCTCTCTCTCTGTGTCTCAAAAATAAACAAACATTGAAAAACAAATAATAAATAAATAAATAAATAAATGGAACAAAGGAAGGACTGTCAGTGTGGTTTAGATAATGGACCCACAGAGTCGGCTGTGGTCTGCAAGTGTAGGAGAGAGGCCATCCTCACTGGCCCCGCTGCTAGTGTTCCAGCTACTCAGGGAAACCCCAAAGTACAAGCACAGGCATGATGTCTCTCACCCTACCAAGGTCCTAGGGGTGTCCTTAGCCTACCAAAGTCAAATGGTGTTTCCATAGCATGTGTTGGAGACAGGAGCAGATGTCCTTTCTTTCTGCTCATGGTGCCTCCGTGAGCTGGCTCCAGGGCTCTGGCCACAGGTGATGCCAGGCTCCCACTCAGGCCAGGTTCCAAGAATCAGTTTAGGAGGTCTCTGGTCCAGTCCAGCCATGGGGCCCCGAAATCATGAAATTCACTGGAGGACTGTCTTCAATGGGCTTGTCTCAGGATCTCCAGAGTGGGAAAATCACTGCCAGACACCAAGATCACACCCCAAGTTGTCAGTCCTACTGATGCCAATCTTGGGAGCAAAGTAGTGGTAGCATATGGAGTTCTACCCTGTTCTACCCTGCCAAGGTTTTAAAAAAAATCTTTCAAATGATTTGTGATGCAAAGCAAAAAAGAGAATATGTTCAAACTGTCACTTAAAAATGGTTTGAGAATTCATATCCTGCTACCCAAGTACAGTCTTTTATGTGTTCTGCCCCTCATACACACACACACACACACACACACACACACACACACACACACACACACACAGAGTCTCCCAAACATTTTCACTTGTACTCACACATACATTCATCTTCAATAATAACAGCAGTTAAATAATACTTGCCATTTGCTAGGTATTGCTCTAAATACTTTACATTAATTAACAACATTGAGTGTGAGGTATAGTATTATCCCCATTTTACACATGAGACAACTGAGGCTCAGAATGATTTAACTTGCCTAAAGTTACTCAGTGAGTGACGAGGTGGGGTGAGTGACCACATAGTGTGGTTCTGAACACCAGGTTCTGCCACATTTGTCCACACTTCTTTTCCCAGACCCTGTCACAATTCTGGGCCCACAGTAAACACCCACCCAACCTCCCCCAAGAGCAGGCAGGTGAAGGGAGCTCTTTGCTGGGTGCAACCTCACTTGTTCTAGAAGAGAAGACTCCAGCTTTAAGGCTGAGAGGAACTTAGAGCTCGTTTAGCCCACTGGTTTTGAACTTTTTCTGGTTTTCTCCCATGATACATGGTGAACATTTTTACTCTTCCCAAGAAAAATGCTTTACACGTTTACAGATGCCTGGAGGCTTATCCATGAGGCCCAACCTAAGGTCCTTGATGTATTCTAGTCCCTTCATTTCACAGTGCCTGGTTCAATAATTAATATTCAGTACATTGTTATAGTCACAGTTGTTAGGGGAGAAAACAAAACACAAAAGGAAGCCTGAGACTTTGAAAATTGGTGGGCCCAAGGCCACGAAGATAGTGAGTGGCTGAGTTGGAACCAAGACTCTCAGTCCAGTGCTCTTTCTAATCCATCACGCGTTTCAGAATTTCATTTCAGCCCAACAAAGGTGCCCAACAAAGAAGAGCCTGCCAGTTGGACAAAGATGTAAAACAAGGGGTTGTTCAGTGAGTTCAGAAACTCTCATGTTCCAGCTCTCTCCAGGCCCTTCCTCTTCCTCTATTCCCTACCTTTCACATAGTCCCCCTCCTACCCACCTACCCCCTCACTCACACACCTTTTGCATTCCCCAGAACTAACTAAAAACACAAAAGGAAAGAGACTGCTAATGAAAGATCCAGATGACACTAATAGCATGAAAGTGGCTTCACTAAGACCACATCAAGCTATACCATGATTCTCTCATAGACACACAAACAAGCCATTTTTTTCTCCCCCACCTTTAAAGCAATTGTCATATTGGGGAAGTATTGGGATAGGAAACAGTGCGGGGATCTTTGGTTTGAGACTTCCAAAAAACATAACATGCCTTATCCCAGTGTCTCACTTGCAAACTGTATTTCCCTCTGTGTCTGAACACTCCAGGCTCGCTGAGACCCTCTGGTTCTCAAGCTCAGGTCATCAACTCTTTGAAGATCAGAGGTCCTTCTAGCCCTTTCTTCTCCTGTTTAAATAATTCAATACCCAGTATCTTGTATTCCTAGGTCCTCTTGTCTAATTCTTTGATCATTTTTACGAGCTATCTATGGACTATTTCAAATTTCCTGTTTTAGTTACATAGCCTCAAACTGAACCCAATGCATGAAGAAATCTCTGGCCAGAGCTAAGTAAAAAGAATTACTCTCTCACTCCTACCAGTCCCATCTATTAATGGAATCCACAATTGTGTAGGAGTTATTAACAATATAGTACAGGGGACCTGACACCTATTTTATTTGGGGGAGGAAATATGGCCCTCTAGTGATTGCATCCCTGGGAGAGAAGAAACTAGGAATACATGAGATTGATGCGATGTCCTGGGTGTGTTTAGCCTCCATCATCCACTCTGCATCATCCATAGCCTCCTCCAGCCTCTGATCCTGTTTTTAAAAACAAGACTAACGTCTATTTCAACATCTAAAAATGGCACACACAAAAATTAGAATACCCTATGTTGTAGAATATTCAGAGAAATGCATGCTTTCCAATAGCTAGTGTGACCCCTCGGGAGCATAGTCTGGGAATGTGGGGAAAAAAAACCTTAAAATATGCAGACCTACAGATCCAGTAATTCCACTTTTAGGCAGTTATCCTAAGAATGTAATTGAAAATATGTGCACAGACCTAACTACAAAGACATTCATCTCAACCTTGTTTATAAAAGTGAAAAAGCTAGAGTCAACTGAATGCTAGCAATAAATGATGGGTTAAATAAATTTTGGTATAAAATACGAAGACAACAGGATATTATGCAGCCATTAAGACTCATGCATGGAAGAATATTTAATGACATGAAAATATGTTTACAATGCCCTAAGCAAAAAAATCAAGCTAAAATATGCAATATGATCCCATTTTTTATTGAGAAATTTTAAAAATATGCATAGAAAAGCTCTGAGAGGCTAGTATAAAAATGTTAACAATGATGGCCTTAAGAGTGATTTTTATTCTTTTCCTTTGTGTATCCATACGTTCTGATTTTCCACAATAAACACATTGCTTTTTTTCCCCTTAAAATGTTTGTTTATTTATTTATTATTGAGAGAGAGAGAGAGGTGGGGAAAGACAGAGAGAGAGGGAGAGAGAGAATCCCAAGCAGGCTCTATGCTGTCAGCACAGAGCCAAAGCAGGGCTCGATCCTACAACCCTGGGATCACCACCTGAGCCGAAATCAGGAATCAGACACTTGACCGACTGAGCCACCCAGGTGCTCAACCATTGCTTTTTCAAGCAAATAAATTTATTTTTATTATTTATAATAGATACTTTGCTCACAGGGTTGCCGTGAGTATAAAATAGGATAATGCACTTGAAAAACACTTTTAGTATTGTCAAACAACATGTAAATACTATGATCTCCCCTACCTAAGCCTGGGGTGTCCTTCCCCATCATTCACACATAGCACCTGCCTGTCCTCTCCTTTGGTGTGTTCTTCTATAGGTCATCTTCACACTGCTTGACCACCAAAATAGTTCGTTCTTCACACCCACTCTGTGTACCAGACCCATTTCCCCACCCATCCCATCTTTGATCTCTTTCTTTAAAAAATGCTGATATAGTCAACAAACCATGGTGCTTGTCTTTTCCATACATAATAGACTATTGGAAACCCAGTGATAGGGGTGCCTGGGTGGCTCAGTTGGTTAGGTGTCTGACTTCAGCTCAGGTCATGATGTCACCGTTGGTGGGTTCAAGCCCCACATAGGGTTCTTTGCTGTCTTCAGGGAGCCGGCTTCAGATCCTCTGTGTCACCCCCCGCCCCTTCTCCCTCCCCTGGTCATGCACATTCTCTCTCTGTCTCTCTCTGTCTCTGTCTCTCTCTCTCTCTCAAAAGTAAACATTAAAAAAAAAAAAAAAGAAACCAATGCTATTACTCCACTGAAGGGCCATGTTTCCATATATCCCTCTCAATCGTTACTCTGTTTTGTCGTTTTCACGTTTTGTCCCTGTCCAATATCATGGCCACCCCATCCCATTTATAGATCTGCCTAAGCCTGTAACCAATCCACTCTTTTTCTTCATTCGTTCCTCCATCTTTTCACCAAAAACAATGTTGATTGATGGATGTGCAGTAGTTGCTGACTCGTTGCTGGGACATAGACAGGACTACAAAAAAAGGTGGAAGGGAGGACAAATAAGGTGACTGATAGGAGCAAACAGGTAAGTAAAGGCTCAGAGGTGAAAATGAACATAGCATTACAGAAGACCTGGTTTTATTAGAGAGTAAACACTGAGTAGGAACACAGCTCCCAAATGGTCAAGAACCTGCTGGAAGCTGCTATTCATGCAGACCTCCGCAGCCTCTGCCATTGAAAAGGCTCACGACCGGGATGCTCACACATCTGCTTACCTACACTGCCAGAAGAGGAAGGGAAACAATGCCTTCTGCTTCTTTTCTGCTTTCCAAGTCTAGCCAAATGCTCCTCATTGGCAGAACACAAGAACCCTGAAAGCCAAGGAGTGTGAGAAAGGCCATTCCCAGGTTTCCAGACTTTGTGATACAAAGGAGAGTGGGCGGAAAGGAACGCTGATTGCCCAGAGCACCCTTTCCTCTGCCTTTTCTTATAATTTCAGTCTTTCCTTCAGCATACTATGGGATATTGGATTCTGCATTATACATTCAACTTCCTTAGTAGAGCTGCTTTGTTTCTCTGACCAGGTTGCGAGTTCTCTGAGAGGAAAATCCACTCGTTTGAATCCTTTCGTGGAATCCTCTCAGTGCTCAGGAGGCCTATTGCTCTATGTTTAGAAGATACCCAATAGATACTTGCAGATAAATGCAGTGTTGAAACCGCAATTCTGGCCTTCTGACTCACAATTCAGAGCTCCACCCATCATCACTCAGACTTTCTTCATTGATAGGAGGAATTTTTTTGTGGGAGTTAAGTATGAGTTTGAAACTGCTCAGTTCGGTTTTGCTTGGCAGGGAAACCCCACTGCAATAAAAAGAATTGAAAAGACCACAGTAAATACGTTCTCAGCAGACACTGGGTCAGATGAGTGGAACACTGGTATCTGTGGAGAGCTGTTTCAAATTCCCGGTGAGGTGGCGGTGAAAAACATCAGTGGGCCTGAAGAGAACCACAGCTGGGCCCAACCACCTAGTTTTCCAGAAAGGACCAACCAGCCAATCTCATCTATTTCAAAGGAACAGGGATGCAAAAGAAGGTGCTCTCTGTCCATTTTTATTAGTAAATAATCATCAACTCATAATGTTTATCAGAAAACCGAGACAAGGAGGATGATTAGATTCGTTATGGAATTTTTTACTAAGAATGAATCTACAGTTTAAAGTGGTGTAATAGGGGTGCCTGGCTGGCTCAATCAGTTGAGCGTCCAATTTCGGTTCAGGTCATTATCTCTGGCTCAGGTCATGATCTCTTGGTTTGTGGGTTCCAGCCCTGCACTGGGCTCTCTGTGCCTGGGTGGCTCAGTCAGCTAAGCATCCAACTCTTGATTTCAGCTCAGGTCATGATCTCACAGTTCTCATTGGGCTCAACGCTGATAGCATGGAGCCTGCTTAAGATTCTCTCTCCCTCTTTCTCTGCCCCTCCCCCATTCATGCTCTCTTTCTCTCAAAATAAATAAACAAACTTAAAAAAAAATAAAGTGGTAATAATAACCACAACTACAAACTGATATTTATTGGGTGCTTCTCATGTGCTAACTACCACTCTAAAAGTTTTATGTTATCTTTCTTAAACCTCACAATAGCCCCATACAGGACTTTTACAGATGAGGAACTAAAGCACAGAAAAGGTAACTGACATGCCTAAAGACACACATCCAGTAAGTAGTGTCATCAGGATACAAACCTAGGCTGTCTGAGATGATCCTCCCTCTTGGCCACTGGGCAATCATTAAACAGTTAGAAATTCAAACATGCAGGTCTTACAGACTGTCTGTAATGACTATATGAAACAAATCATTGTACTTAACATTACTCCAATTCATGAATTTGCTAATTGCCAAATAGATATGAACCAAAGTGTCATATATACGTACATATACATATATGTATATATGTATATGGCAATTTGTGTATATGACACACATATATGATTTCATAGCTTTAGGCAAATATCACTTAACTTTTCTTTCTTTTTAAATTTTTTTTTAATTTTTTTTTCAACGTTTATTTATTATTTTTGGGACAGAGAGAGACATAGCATGAACGGGGGAGGGGCAGAGAGAGAGGGAGACACAGAATCGGAAACAGGCTCCAGGCTCTGAGCCATCAGCCCAGAGCCCGACGCGGGGCTCGAACTCACGGACCGCGAGATCGTGACCTGGCTGAAGTCGGACGCTTAACCGACTGCGCCACCCAGGCGCCCCTCTTTCTTTTTAAATTTTTTTTAATGTTTATTTATTTTTGAGAGAGACAGAGACAGAATGCAAGTGGGTTGGGGCAGAGAGAGAGGGAGGCACAGAATCCGAAGCAGGTTCCAGGCTCCAAGCTGTCAGCACAGACAGAGGCTCAACTGACTGAGCCACCCAGGTGCCCCACTTAACTTTTCTCAGTTTGATTCCAGACCACCAAACTCTTACTCTTTCTAATTTTTTAGGCAAAATGTAGAGGACAGATGGTCTGCCAAGAAGTTCTAGAAGTTTATTAGCAAATCAACAGGTCAATGAAAGTGGTCAGATTAGATTAGAGCTGATGAAGGATGATACAGTGCTCCTCTGCCCTCCAGAGGCCATTTTGACTCCAGTCTGGGGTCAGGGACCTGGTTAGTTTGAAGATGCCTGAGAGGTCTAACCTAACTTACAGGCCATCTGGGAAGGCCAAGTTGATTCCAAAACCATTCTAAAATATACATTCACTCCAGGATGGAACTTCTGTCCCCACTCCCACCCAGTGAAGTCTTTCTGTGGCAAGTTCATGCTGTGGGCAGGAGCACTGACACGAATCATTTTCACCATAAAACAGACTGGAGTTGAGCCCAACTGGAATGTTGACTGTTTATCCTTCCCCACATTTTTTTCCAGGTGTGTTCCTCCTGCTCCTCTTTCTCCCATTCTCATTAAACAATGCTAATCCTGCAAATATTAGTCATTTTAAGTATATGAAATAACCCAGCACACTGGTATATCTTGAAAGGTCCAACTCTCAGTGCATGTAAATTCCTAACGAGTGTTAGATTCTCACAAAGGAACCAGATGAATGAGACACTAGACTAAGAGTCAAGATATCAGGACAGCTCTTCTTCCCTCTTCCTTGCCCTTCTTTGCCCATTCTTTGAAGGTGGCAGTATGGCCACCAAAGAAGCAACCACAAAGAGGCAGCAAACCAAGGGCAATGCCAGCCAAGGACATCATGGCATCAGGCCTGGATCAAGAAGTCCTCAGCACCAAGAAACCCAGCCAAGGAGCAGTCTCTGTTATTAGGGGATTGGTTATTTATAGGAAGATTGAAAAGTAAGTAAGTATATTGAGGCTGAAAGCCAAGTTTACCAGGGCCTGAGCAGGGATTCACACATATGGAATAGAGGAAGACAGGAAGACTAGAAAAAAAAAAAAAACTTGAAGTATTAGATTGGAATTGGAGATATTTATGTGAACTTATACTTGATAGAGGAAAATAGATAGACGATAGACAGCAAAGAATGCATTGACGCGTAGTTACAAAAAGCATACTAAACACCCAGTTTTCTTTCTTTTTTTTTAATTTTTTTTTAACATTTATTTATTTTTGAGACACAGAGAGACAGAGAATGAACAGGGGAGGGGCAGAGAGAGAGGGAGACACAGAATCTGAAATAGGCTCCAGGCTCTGAGCTGTCAGCACAGAGCCCGACGCAGGGCTCGAACTCACGGACCGTGAGATCATGACCTGAGCCGAAGTCGGATGCTCAACCAACCAAGCCACCCAGGCGCCCCAACACCCAGTTTTCTAAATAGCATGTTCCACTAAAAGGAATGGGGGCTCCTTAGAAAAACGACTGAGTCCAGGACTAGTGCATAAGACAAGCTTGGAACATCCTATTGTAGCAGCAAATAAGGAAGTACGCAAGGAGTGTGGGGATATGTGCAAAGGACATGAGACTCAGTTCAAGAGGGTTCACACTGGCCAATATAGGGACAACCTGATCATCATGATAATGATGGTAACAGATGCTAATCTATTGACTAACACAGGAATCCATAAGTCCACTGGTATGAATAAGTGAATGAAAGAATGACTGAATAAGGAAGAAGGGAAAGCTTTTCTTACAGCAGAATGTCATTTAATAATATAAAAGGAATGATAGACTTAAAATCACCATGTGGCAGGGTGCCTGGGTGGCTAAGTCAGTTAAGCATCCAGCTTTGGTTCAGGTCATGATCTCATGGTTTGGTTCGTGAGTTCCAGCCCCACATCGGGTTCTCTGCTGTCAGCACAGAGCCCGCCTCAAATCCCTGTCCCCTTCCCTCTCTGCCCCTCCCCCATTCATGCACATGCACATTCTCTCTCAAAAAGAAACATTAAAACAAACAAATAAGTAAATAAAAATAAAACCATCATGTGGCAACCATCATATTGGTGGCTGGTTCAGGTAGGAGTCATCAACAGACTTAAGATTGGTAAGTACGGTTTGATGAGGAACAGGATATTGGAATAGTCTTGGACCAAATACATTACATATATAAAAATAATGACTCCACAGTGAAGAAACTTGGCAGATATCAGCTTATCCAGATGATCATGGTTAATTAACCGCAACAGCAGTGGGACTGATTGATATCAGATGTCTCCCGAAATAATGCATTGAGAAGATGCATTTTGGGGGCCACACCTGCCAAGAAAACATGGCCTGAGTCTGGACACCAGGGAGCATCAGACAAACTCCAATCAAGAATATTTACAGAAACGGGGCACCTGGGTGGCTCAGTTGGTTGAGCGTCTGACTTCGGCTCAGGTCATGATCTCAAGGTTCATGTGTTCGAGGCCTGTGTCAGGCTCCATGCTGACAGCTCAGAGCCTGGAGCCTGCTTCGGATTCTGTGTCTCCCTCTTTCTCTGCCCTTCCCCTGCTCACACTGTGTGTGTGTGTGTGTGTGTGTGTGTGTGTGTGTGTGTCTCAAAAATGAATAAACTTAAAAAAATTTTTTAATTAAAAAAAGAATACTTAGGGGCGCCTGGGTGGCGCAGTCGGTTAAGCGTCCGACTTCAGCCAGGTCATGATCTCGCGGTCCGTGAGTTCGAGCCCCGCGTCAGGCTCTGGACTGATGGCTCAGAGCCTGGAGCCTGTTTCCGATTCTGTGTCTCCCTCTCTCTCTGCCCCTCCCCCGTTCATGCTCTGTCTCTCTCTGTCCCAAAAATAAATAAAAACGTTGAAAAAAAAATTAAAAAAAAAAAAAAGAATACTTATAGAATGAAAGGTGTACACTTTTTAACACTGTCAAGGTCATGAAAGGCAGGGAAATGTTAAGGAACTAGTGTAGATTGCAGAAGATTCAAGAGATGTGATAGCTCAATATAACATGGTAGTAGATTAGATTCTAGGCCAGAAAAAGAAGAGAGAGAATGGGACAGTAGGCAAAATTTTAACAGGGTCTGTGGATTGAATAATAAGGAGTGTTGTACGAATGTTGATTATATGATTTTGGGTGGTTATATTATTTTTTTTATTTTTTAATGTTTATTTATTTTTGAGAGAGAGTGTGCACACAGGGAAGGAGCAGAGAGAGACAGAGGATCCAAAGTGGGCTCCACACTGACAGCAAAGAACCCAAAGTAGGGCTCAACCTCATGAGCCGGCAAGATCATGACCTGAGCTGAAGTCAGACAACCAACTGAGCCACCTAGGCACCCCCGGTTATATTGTTATTATACAAGAAAGTGCTCTTGTTTGGGGGAAATACACTGTGGTATTTAAGGCATGGGTCATCATGCTTGCAACGTGTTCTCCAACTTGTTCTCAGAAAAAGAACTAGATATACGTTAGAGGAAGAGAGAAATAAGGTAAAATGTTAACAATCAGGGAATCTAAGAGAATATGCAAGTTTTGTGTACTGTAAGTTTTCTCTAAGTTTGAAATTATTTCAAAATAAAATGTTTTTATTTTTTTATACGTGTTTAAAATGAGATACTACAGTGACTCAAAGGTAAAAGATTAATAATGTCTAGTGTCATCAAGGACATAGAATAGCGGGGAGCCTGGGTGGTTCAGTCAGTTAAGCGTCCAACTTCAGCTCAGGTCATGATCTCATGGTTCATGAGTTTGAGCCCCGCAAAGGGCTCTGTGCTGACAGATGGGAGCCTGGAGCCTGCTTCGGATTCTGTGTCTCCCTCTCTCTCTGCCCCTCCCCCACTTGTACTCAGTCTCTCTCTCTCTCTCTCTCTCTCTCTCTCTCTCTCTCTCTCAAATAAATAAACATTAAAAATATTTTTAAGGATATAAAATAGCATAAACTCTCATACATTGTTGGTGGAGGTATAAACTGATACAACCTCTTTGGAAAACTGTAAGGCAGTATCTATGAAAGCTAACACAAATATACTCTATGACCCAGTAATTCTACTCCTAGGTATACACCCCAAAACAAATGTCCACATGTGCACCCTACACATACAAGAAGATTTGGGCAGCACTATTTGTAATGGTAAAAAAAGTAGGGGAAAAAATCTGTATTAGTTATCAATTACCGCAAAAAAAGAAAAGAAAATTACTCCTAAAGTTACCAGCTGATAGCACAAACACCTATATCTCACTGATCCTGTGAGTCAGGAATCTAGTATGGCTTATCTTCGTAATTCTTGCTCAAGGTCTGTCATGATGTTGCAGTCCACTGTTGACCAAAGCTCAGTCATCTCAGGGTTTGACTACAGCTGGAAAATCTGCTCCCAAATTCACTCTTGTTGGTTGGAAGGCCTCAGTCTCTCACCACTTGGACCTCTCCAGAGGACTGCCTCATGATATGGCACTGATTTCCCCCAGGTAAGCAATCAAAAACACAGGACCCACAGTTGAGACCACAGTCGTTTTGTAACCCAATCTCAGAAGTGAAATTCCGTCACTTTTGTCAAATTCTATCCATTAGAAGTTACTCACTAGGTCCAGCTAACACTCAAGTAGAGAGGATGACACCATGTCATGGATAACAAAGAGCAAGGATCATTGGGGACCATCTTAAAGACTGCCTACCTCACAACCTAAACGTCCCACAATGGTAGAATAGGCAAATAAATTATGGTCTATTTAAGTACACACGGCAATACTGGGGTGCCTGGGTGGCTCAATCCGACTCTTGATTTCGGCTCAAGCCATGATTTCACAGTTTGTGAATTCGAGCCCCAAGTTGGGCTCTGCGCTGATGTTTCAGAGCCTTTTTAGGATTCGCTCTCTCTCCCTCTCTCTGCCCCTCCTCTGCTTCTTCCCTAAATGAATAAATAAACAAACAAACAAACTCTTAAATACACGGCAATATTAAAGAACAAGAAAATAAATTTTAAAAACTTTTTTAATGTTTATTGATTTTTGAGAGAGACAGAGACAGAATGCAAGTGGGTTAGGGGCAGAGAGAGAGGGAGACACAGAATCCGAAGCAGGCTCCAGTCTCTGAGCTGTCGGTACGGAGCCCGATGTGGGGCTCCAACTCACAGAGCTGTGAGATCATGACCTGAGCCAAAGTCAGACGCTCAACTGACTGAGCCACCCTGGCCCCCTGAAGAACAAGAAAGTAAATTAACTACAGCTATTCGGATCAACAAGAAATGACTCTCACAAACAGTGTTGAAAAACAAAATACGCACACAGAAAAAGAAGCGTATGGTATGATCCTATTTATGTAGCATTCAAAAACAGGCAAAACTAAAAGTGATAATAGAAGTCAGATAAAGGTTATGTTTATGAGGAAAGGATGGAGTGATGACTGGGAATGTCGCTTCCAGAATATTGGTACTGTTTTGGATCCTGACCTATATCCAATCACATGAAGGGTTCATCTCATAAAAATATACCAAGCTTTACATCTTTGGTGTGTGCACTCTTCTATATGCATACCATACTTCAATAAAAGATTTTACTTAAAATTCACCCCAGAAAATTCAGAATTGGCTTTATTTGGTAACTTTTTATTGTCTCAAATTTCAAATTTATAGAAAAGTTGAAGGAATCATACAAAGCACTCCTGTATACTCTTTCCCCAGATTCACCAAGCACTGACATTTATCTCACTTGCTCTATCATTCTGTATGTGTATGTGTGCACATTTTTTTTCTGGACTGTTTGAAATTAAGTTGCAAATATCAAATCCATTTCCCCTAAATACTTCCATGTGTATTTCCTACGAACAAGGACATTCTCTTACATAATCACAGTAAAGTTATCCAAATCAGGAAATTTAACATCAAACTACCATTGTCTCCTCTACAGTCCATAGTACAATTTCATCAATATTTTTTAAGTATAGTCTCCAATTCTAAAATTACATGTTACATTTAGTTGTCATGCGTTTTTAGTCTCCTTTAATCTAGAGCAGTTCTTCCATTTTTCATGACCTTGACTTTTTTGAAGGCTACAGGCTAGTTATTTAAACAATCCTTCAGTTTGGATTTGTCTGATGTGTCCCTGTGATTAGGTTGAGCTTACACATTTTCGGCAGAAACGCTGCAAAAATTTTATGCCTTTGTCAATGCATCATATCAGAGGTATCTACTTGGTGCCATTATTGGTAATATTAACTTTGATTATTTGATTAAGTCAGTGACTATCACATTGTACCATTGTAAAGTTACTATTTTTCCCTTTGCAGTCACTAGCTAAACTTAGGGGAAATAATTTGATATTATGTGAGTATCACGTTCCTCAGCAAATTTCCCCCACTAATTTTAGCCTCCATAGATGATTCTTGCTGGAAGCAATTATTAATGTGGTAGCTGCCAAATGGTGATTTTCTAATTCTATATCGGTCCTTTCTCATTTGTCATATTTATTAGTTGGCATTCTGCTGGGAGATTTTCCCTTCTCTACATTTTACATATTTATTCATTCATTTGTGTACATCAGTATTGATTCATGGATTCTTATTTCAGCTAGTGGATTATTACATTTCTATCACCATTAATTTGGAGGCTCCAATTGTCCCCGATTTGGCTAGCAGGAGATCCAAGATGAAATCTTGTCCTGACTTACTTATTACTAGACAAGTGATATCATACCCCGAAATTCCCTTATACTGAAGTAAAAATAGACTGTGCATTTGAACTGCACAAGGTACCGAGGTACAACAAATGTATAGGGGTGAGGCAGTACAACATAAGAAGAGAAAGAGGGAAATACAGAAAGTCAATGAACATAAGTAGAGCAATTCCCCTAGTTTGTATCTTTAAGTTTCGTCTATAAATGGTTAACTCAAAGTAAATGACAACAACAGGAATGAGTTTTAAGACTCTACTAAAATCTTCCATATTTGAAATCAGGAATACAAAAGAGTTGAAATTCACAGAGAAATAACTTCAGGCTTCTTTTTTCTTTGCTGTGGAGGCTTCTTTTTCCATCAACTCATAAAGCTCAGCTTTCTTTCCATTTGGCTTAAGGCTCTGTGATAAATATCAACTAACAGCAATAGCAAGTAGAAGTTCACTTTATAACTTAGCACAATATGAAAAGAAATTGTTTATAAGACCAAGTTATTTTTTTGTTATTCTTATCCAGTCTCAGTAGGATGATGGTTTTCAACTACACGTTTCTTATTTATAGAGAGACAAGTTTTTATTTATTTATTTATTTATTTATTTATTTAGAGTCAGAAAGAGAGAGAGAGAATGTGAGCTGGAGCGGGGCAGAGAGAGAATCCCAAGCCAGCTCTGCTCTGTCAGCGTAGAGCCCAACATGGGACATGACCTCACGAACTGTGAGATCGTGATCTGAGTTGAAATCAAGAGTCAGATGCTTAACCCACTGAGCCACCCAGGTGCCCCTGAAGAGACAATTCTTCTCACACAACAATGAACACTATTTTCTGCGTCTTGAATAACAAACGTAAAGAAGCATTTTACTTTTCAAAATCTAGATCATGTTAAATAACTCCCACCTTTAACAAGAAAGAAAAGCCTATGAAACAAAGTGGGGTTTTTCTTCTTTAAAGCACTGTGAGTTACAGTTAGGGTTGACAGTAAACACCTGCAGAACTCTAAAAATTTGACAAATAAAATCAACACATACCATTAGGAAAGAAGAAGTAAAAGTCAGAATTGAGAGCTTGACCACAGCCCAAACAATGCAATTCCTATATCTAAGGGATTAGAAACTGAAAGGTTGAAACTTAGGGAAATAAAGAAAATTGTAAAGGCGGGATCAGCCAGAGTTTAGCTAGCTAGCTAACACTGTGCAGGGAAGAGATTACATAGAAAGCATTAGTCTCTCATAAGATTGCTTTCTTTAAATAGCCTCGGACACAATCAAACAGCTAGACTTCCAAGCTAAGCAAGCTTTTAACATCATTGGACAATATTCTACAGAGCCTGTCTGAGCGGCAATCAGCTTTTGGCGACCCCCACTGTTTCTTCGTGCCCTCTTCAAACTGTAATAGACATGTTGGAAATTAAACTCAGTGTGTTTAGTCATCCCAACTGTTTTTGAAAAGGTTAGAGCAAAAAGATGAGAAGAAAATCATATGTTGTACCATGAAAGTCAGAAGAGGAGAGTTTTAGAAAGAAGGGTAATCAACAGTGTCAAACACCATATAGAAGTCTAAGAGAATGTGGGCTGAGAAGAATCCACAGTGCCTGGTGATTAGGAAGACAGGATTGCCTTTCAGCGAACAGTTAGAATGACAGGGACAGGGGCCACGGGAACAGCAGAGTCAAGAGAGCAGAACTGGGAGTGACTGAGCATTGGGAAATTGGAGTTCCACCCTTGAACATGAGACAATAGACGGATGAGAAAAATGGGCTAAGAGGTGCATCAAGGTCAAGTGAAGGTTTTCAGGGTTTGGGTGTTATTTTTTGTTTTTGTTTTCTCAGCATAGGGAAGAAAGATTATGTCTACAGGTGGAGGAGAGAAAAAGAAATTATAGGTGTTAAGCTAGATAAAATGGAGATAATTAAGGAAGAGAATCTTTGAGTCTAGATGTTCTAGCACCTACAAGGGAGAACGAGGGGAAACAGAGAATTGAGAGCACAAGAATAATTTTAACTTGAAAAAAGGAAATTTAGTTCATTTGAGACAGGTAAAAGAAAGAAACAGACACGGAGTTCTTGGGAATGGATTAAAAGGCTGATCTCACATGGTCTTTATTTTGTCAGGAAAGTAGGAAGTAAGAGCCCCTTTCAAAGAAGAAGGCACAGGTGCTGAGGGACACCCAGATGAACCAGAGGAGAAAAATGGCTTGGAATAACCGTGGACCCTAAACTAACACAGAACAGACATCTGACACGAAGTAGGCACTCATTGGATGTTTTAACAGATTGGTAAGACATGAAAAAAAGTAACTGTCAAATCACAGGAAGCGCCACAGTTCATTAGATAATAAACATTTCTCATAATTTTTGTAACCTTCTACAGAACCAAAAGAGAGAGGGCAGGATAAGTCACTGCCTTTAGTGTGACCTGGGGGCTTTCCCCAAAGGTCCTAGAGGAAAAGTAAGAGCTCCAGGGTACCAAGGCCTGTATTTATAAGAATAGCCCCAGTATTGGGATAGACTTGGAAACACAGGCTGGGTAAGAAGTAAACAGTACCCTTCCCCCCCCCAAAATATCTTGGTATGGCTTCATTTATTTATTTCATGCTTTAGCATGAAATCATCATTAGATCTTCAAGCTGTGATTTTTTTTTTAATTGTGTTGCTTTTTCTTTGTGCGTGAGTATATACTATCCACCATCTACTCTTGGCTCCCCACACCACTCAACCAGAGAATTCAAGAGGTCTTACAGTTTCCATTATCACATCAGTGCTGACGATGATAACATATTTTCAGCTCCCATCTCTCCTAGGAACTCCAGTGCCATATTTCCATTACCTCAACTTGGCAGCCGGCTGTCCCTGCAAATTCAGTATATCCCAAACCAAACCTGACACCTCGGGGCGCCTGGGTGGCTCAGTCGGTTAAGCGTCTGACTTCAGCTCAGGTCATGATCTCACTGCTCGTGAGTTCGGGCCCCGTGTCGGGCTCTGTGCTGACAGCTCAGAGCCTGGAGCCTGCTTCAGATTCTGTGTCTCCCTCTCTGCTCCTCCCCCGTTCATGCTGTCTCTCTCTCTCTCAAAAATAAATAAATATTCAAAAAAAAAAAAAAAAACCTGACACCTCGCCAAAAGCCCAACTCCACCTCCGTAAGAAGTCAGGATCCGGTCAAGAGTCAGAAACCACATCAGTTATCTGGAG
>NW_024412396.1:2422180-2445611 GCF_014898765.1 Herpailurus yagouaroundi
TGGTTAAGTAGGTCTAAAATTATTAACTACAAGGGGCACCTGGGTGGTTCAGTCGGTTAAGCAGCCGATTTCGCATCAGAGCATGATCTCATAGTTCATGGGTTCGAGCCCCATGTTGGGTTCTTTGCTGACAGCTCAGAGCCTGCAGCCTGCTTCGGATTCTATGCCCCCCCACCCCGTTCCTCCCCAACTCACGCTTGCTCTGTCCCTGTCTGCCCTGTCTGTCTCTCAAAAATAAATATTTAAAAAAAAAAAATAATAAAGTTGTTAACTATGTAACCCAAAGGGTAAAAAGAGAACGCTAAAGAATCACAGAAGTAGCAACTGCAGAAGCAGATGCCGCTCCACACTGAGGGAACAAAGGGAACAAGAACTTGGAAGGGTGGAGAAGGCCCCCTCAGAACTGAAATGTAGATGTCTGAGGAGGGAGCATCAGACAACTGGTACTGGTGGGGGAAGGTGGGTCAGGGGAGCAGGATGGAGGGAGGGGGGGGCAGATAAGATTGGTTCTGCAAGTGTTGGGAAAAATTGAAAGCTGGATTCTGCTTCTGCCAGAATTTCTGAGCCGAAGAAGCACTACTGGGACCCTGATCACAGGAAATGCAATTAGAGAGGAAGCCCACATGGAACAAACTAGAAGGAGCAAGTCATTTTTCCCTCTTCCAGCCTTCCAGTCTCCCCCTGGTGCCCTTTATTGGCAGCATTGAACAGGGAGCCAGCTGGTGAAGCAGAAATGCAGTTTGTAGATTGCCTGTCCCAGAATCGCAAAGCAGCCAGGTTTGGAGCTAAGAGACAATTACTTAATAAGTGACACAGCTTCTGAGCTCTATTAGTTAGGGTCCAGCGGGGAAACAGAAACCACTGGAAGTGTGTCAGAGGAATTTTACCGCAAGGAATTGATTGGTACATGGGTAATAGAAGGGCTATGAAATCAAACAGGGAACAATAGCAAAGCAATCCAGAAATTGACAACAGCAGGCAGCTGCTATCCTGCCCTAGGCTGGAAGGACAATGAGAGTTGATAGTGTTGCTGCAGCCCAGAATCTAAGGGCATCCAGAGGGCACTAGAATCATGGCAAGGTCTTCATGGAGGGAGCCAGGATTATGGAGAGAAAGGCTGTCTGGCCAAGAAGGAGATGCAGCTTTGAGAAATAATGCAGGAAGCAGAGAAAGGATGGGGAAATACCCTACATTCTCTCTCCTTTCTTTCTACACTCTTTTCAGCCATGACTTCCATTGCAGGCCTATCCAGAAGCCAGAGGGCAAAGACATGCAGTTCTGTGTACCACAAGACAAAGAGGTTAAGAACAGAGAAGGATCAGGGGCGCCTGGGTGGCTCAGTCGATTAAGCATTCGACTTCAGGTCATAATCTCATGGTTCCATGAGTTGGAGACCTGCGTCAGGCTCTGTGCTGACAGCTCGAAGCCAGCTTCAGATTCTGTTTCCTGTGCTCTCTGCCCTCCTCTGCTTGCTCTCTGTGTCTCTGTCTCTCTCTCTCTCAAAAATAAATAAACATTAAAAAAAAAAAGAAAGAACAGAGAAGGATCTGAAAGCAACCAGGCAAATGACCAGCACTCTAATTTATCCAATTATGTCAGTGGCACCACCGTTTTCCTGACTTTTCTTCTCAGAATTCCCAGTATTTAAGTCCCACATCCAGTTGGTGTTTGACCCAACCTGATACACAGTGTTTTTCCCTTGAAATGTCTCCAATATCTATCCCTTTCCATCACATTGGCCTAATTTAATTCAAGCCTTCCTCACCGCAGATATGGATTATTGCAATAATCTTCTTCTAAGCGGTCTTGAACCTCCTGTTTCTTTCCAGTATTGTCTATGTCTATTCCAGGGGTCAACAAACATTGGTCAATGGGCCATATTTTGTTGTTGTTCTTTTTTTTTTAAGTTTATTTATTTTTGAGAAAGAGAGAGAGACAGTGTGAGTTGGGGAGGGGCAGAGAGAGAGGGAGAGGGAGAGAATCCCAAGCAGGCTCCAAACTGGCAGCATGGAGCCTGAGGCAGGGCTCGAACTTGAAAACGGTGAGATCATGACCTGGACAAAATCTAGAGTCAGACACTTAACCAAGGGAGCCACCCAGGAGCCCCGGGCTGTGTCTATTTTTGTACATAGTTTTATTGGAATAAATCTCATTTGTTTACTGCTTTCACACAACAAGGACAGACTTCAGTACTTGTGACAGAGACCATATGGCCCACAAACACTAAAATATTTACTCTCCAGCCTTTTATAGATTGTTTGTTGACCCTTGGAATGGAATAGAGTCTGCTCCATTCTGTTACTAATCTTCCTAAACTGCTCTTCTCTGTGTCATTTTCCCACCTTCAAATTATTTTTCATGTCTACACAATAAAACCCAAAGCCCACAGCTTGTCGTGATTCAACATTCTCCCAAAACTGGTACCGTATTAAACTGGTGCCATTTAAATCAATGACTTGGTGAGATAGGGTATATAATGTAGCACTATGCCTACTACATAACAATTATCTGGCTGTCATTGTTTTATTTAACCTACTCTTCCACAGTTATCTACCATATATCTTTCTACTCATACTTGCCCCATTTTTTGTTTCTGATCCCACCAATAATATAATAACTATTTTTTAAATAATACTAGAAGCTGAATTGTGTCTCCCCCCCCCCAAAAAAAATTTGTATGGTGAAATTCTAACCCCCCAGTGCCTCAGACTGTAACTATATTTGAAGATAAGGTCTTTAAAGAGGTGATTAAGTTAAAATAAGGTATTTAGGGGGTGCCTGAGTTGCTCAGTTAGTTGAGCAACTGACTCTTGATTTTGGCTCAGGTCATGATCCCAAGGTCATGGGATGGAGCCTGTGTCAAGCTCTGCACTAAGCATGCAGCCTGCTTAAGACTCCCTCTCTTTCTCTCTCTCTCTCTCTCTCTCTCTCTCTCTCTCTCTCTGCTTCTCTATCCCACTCATGCTTTCTCTCTACAAGGAAAAAAAAAAGAAATTTATTAAAAAGAAATTAAAATAAGGTATTTAAGGTGGGCCCTAATTTCATATGACCAGTGTCCGTATAAGAATTATGGGCTGTTGTTTTTTAAGTTTATTTATTTATTTTGAGAGAAAGAACCAGTGAGGGAGAGGAAGAGAGGGGGGGACAGAAGACCTAAAGCAGGCTCTGTGCTGACAGCAGAGAGCCTAAAGTGGGCTCCAGGGCTCGAACTCACAAGCAGTGGGATCGTGACCCGAGCCAAAGTCAGATGCTTAACTGACTGAGTCACCCAGGCACCCCACTAGTGCCAATTTTTAAGTTAATGAATTCCTAGAGATTTCTCTTTTGAAAGATTTTCTGATTAAGCATAGCAGCATTCTTCATAGGGAGAAATCATCCATGCATTATTAAAGGTGACAGAAAATTTACATACAGGTGTGTTTGATATAAAGCCCTGATATAGCAAACAGTGAAATGCAGACTTGAAGTCTCTCCAAACAGTGTATTTTTGCAAAAGACAAGATGTCTTGCCGTTATGGTCCATTCTGCCTGGAATGTCATATCATTTTCTTCATTTTTCTTTCTCTGTTTCTATTAACTAAAGCCAAGATTAAAAATGGTTTCCTCCATGAAGCCATTCCTGGTGCCCTCTTAGTTAGAAATAATCTCTCTCGGGGCGCCTGGGTGGCTCAGTCAGTTAAGTGTCTGACTTCGGCCCGGGTCATGATCTCATGGTTTGTGGGTTCAAGCCCCGCATTGGGCTCTGTGCTGACAGCTCAGAGCCTGGAGCCTGCTTTAGATCCTGTGTCTCCCTCTCTCTCTGCCCCTCCCTTCCTCATGCTTTGTTTCTCTCTGTCTCTCAAAATTAAATCAACATTAAAAAAAAATTAAAAAAATAAAAGAAAGAAAGAATCTCTCTTTCCTCAGAACTGCCAAAGCAACTTGTGAATCTCTCAAAAACACCAAATATCTCAAAGACACCAAAGAATGAGCATCCATGCTGGGTGAAAAAGTAAAATAATTATCCAGGGAATTAAGTTTTTTATATTTTTACTTGAAATTTATGGATAACTGAGGCAAATATATTATTTTGACAGAACAATGACTTTTTCTATAATTTTTTTCACTTATTAATCAAATGTATTGATGTATAACATGTAAAATGTGCCCATTTAAGTGAATTGTTTGTTTTTTTAAGATTTAAAAAAAATTTTTAATGTTTATTTATTTTTGAGAGAGAGAGACACACACACAGCATGAGCAGGGGAGGGGCAGAGAGAAAGAGGAAGACACAGAATCCAAAGCAGGCTCCAGGATCTGAGCTGTCAGCACCGAGCCCAACGCAGGGCTCAAACTTGTGAACCGCGAGATCATGACCAGAGCTGAAGTCAGATGCTTAACGACTGAGGCACCCAGGTGCCCCAAGATTTTTATTTTTAAAGATCTCTACATCCAATGTGTGGCTCAAACTTACAACCTTGATTTCAAGAGTACACACTCTACCGTCTGAGCCAGCCACATGCCCCCTAAGTGAATCATTTGTTGAGGGTTGTTGTTGTTGTTGTTGTTGTTGTTATTTATTTTTTGAGAGAGAGAGCACGAGAGCAAGCAGGGAGGGGCAGAGAGAGAGGGAGAGAGAGAATCCCAAGCAAGTTCCACATTGCTAGCACAGACCTCATTGTGGGGCTCAAACCCATGATATGAGACCATGACGTTAGCCGAAATCAAGAGTCTGACACTTAACCAACTGAGCCATCCAGGCGCCCCATTTGTTGAGTTTTTAATAAATGTTATTCACCTATATAACCACCAACATAATAAAGATGTGCAGTATTTCTATCATCACAAAATTTTCCCTCTTGCCTCTCTGCAGTCAATTCCACCCTCACCCACCCAGAGTTCCAGGCAAACACTGATCTGCTCTCTGTCACATTAGATTCATTTTACAGTTCTGGAACTTCAGATAATGAAACTGAATTATGTATTCTTTTGTGTCTGGCTTCTTTCAGTCAGCATGGTGTCTTTGAAGTTCACCCATGTTGTTGCGTGTATCAGTAGTCCATTCCTTTTTATTGTTGAGTAGCATTCCATTGTATGAATATAATGGAATTTATCTATTCACACACTGATGAAGATTTGACTTGCTTCCAGTTTGGTGTTATTGTGAATAAAACCGCTGTGAATACTCACGTACAAGTCTTTTTTGTGAACATATATTCTCATTTCTCTTGAAGAAATAACTAGGAGTGGAATTGCTTGGTCATATAGTAAATGTACATTTAATTTTATAGGAGTCTGCCAAGTGATTGTACTATTCTGCATTCCTACCAGCAATTTATGGAAGTTTTACTTGGTTCATATATCCAATCAACACCTGGTATTGTCCATCAATTAATTTCAGCGATTCTAGTAGGTATGTAGTGGTATGTCATTGTGGTTTTATTTTGCATTTTCTTGATGACTAATGATTTTGAGTGTCTCTTTGTGTGATTTTTGGCTATTCTTTCTGGTATCTTCTTTTGTGAAATGTCTGTTCAAAACATTTGCCTGTTTTCATTGGGTTGTTTTGATTTTAATTAAGTCATAAAAAGAGTCGTTTACATATCCTAGATACAAATCTTTTGTCAGATATATATTGTGATTATTTTTCAAGTCTATGTTTGCCTTTTAATTTTTCTAATAGTGCCTTCCAAAGGGCAAGCATTTTAAACATTGATGAAGTCCTATTTATCAAATTTTTCTTTTATGACTAGTGTTTTTGTGTCCTGTCTAGGAAATCTCTGGCTACTCCAAGGTTTTCTTTTGTGCTTTCTTCTAGAAAAATTATAGTTTTAGCTTTGAAGCCTAGGACTCTGACCCATTTAATTTTTATATACAGTAGAAGCTAAGAGTAGAGGATCAAATTTTTTCTATAGGAATACCCAGGTATTCCATTTGTTGAAAAGAATTTCCTTTTCCTTTTGAATTCCCTTGGAAGTTTTATTGAAATAAATTGATCATGTATGTGTGAACTTATTTCTGGAAATTATTCTGTTCTTTTAATCAAAAGGTCTATTTTTATGCCAGTACCACACTGTCTTGATTACTGTTGCTTTATAGTAAGGCTTGAAATCTTGTACTGTAAGTCCTCCAACTTTGTTCTTCTTTTTCAAAAAGTATTTTGTCTATTCCAGGTCTTTTACATTTTTCGTATAAATGTATTATTTGTCAATTTCTACAAAATTCTAGGATTTTGACTGAGATTGCTGTAAATCACTTTAAGAAGAATCAACATCTAAACAATATTGAGTCTTACAATCCATCAACATGGTATATCTCTCCATTTGATTAGGCCCTTTAAATTTTCTCTCAGTAATGTTCTGTAGCTGTCACTATATAAGTCACACACATATTTTGTTAAATGTACTCATAAATGTTTCTTGGTTTTGATGGTCTTATAAATGGTATTTTTTATTTCTAGTTGTTCATTATTAATGTATAAAAATGCAATTGATTTTTGTACATTGACCTTGTATGCAGCAACCTTGCCTAATTCACCTATCATTTCCAGTAAAATTTTTTTATATATTCCTTATAACCTTCTTTTTTCCCAGCTTTATTGACATATAATTGACATATAATATTGTGTAAGTTTACAATGTCATAATTTAATATACGTTTACATTGCAAAACAATTACCATAATAAGTTTAGTTAACATCCATCATCTCATACAAAAAAAAAAGAAAGAAAATGGTTTTTATCTTGTGAGAACTCCTAAGATCTACTCTTTTAACAACTTCCAAATACACCATACATCAGTGTTAACTACAGTCATCATGTTGTATATTACAACCCCAGTACTTATTTATCTTGTAACTGGAAGTTGTACCTTTTGACCATCTTCATTCAATTCCCCTACCTCCCCACCCCTGCCTCTGGTGACCACAAATCTGATCTCTTTTTCTATAAGTTTGTTTTTGGGGGGGGGTTGATGTGTTTTTTTAATTCCACATAAAAATGAGATCATACAGTATTTGTCTTTCTCTGTCTGACTTATTTCACTTAGCGTAATGCCCTCAAGATCCACCCATGTTGTCACACATGGCAGGATTTCCTTCTTTTTTGTGGTGAATAAGTTTCCATTGTACATTTATACCATAATTTTTTTTTTAATTTTTTAATGTTTATTATTAAGAGAGAGACAGAGCATGAGCAGGGAGGAGCAGAGAAAGAGAGGGAGACACAGAATCTGAAACAGGCTCCAGGCTTCCAGCTGTCCACACAGAGCCTGACATGGGGACCAAACCCACGGACCCCAAGATCATGACCTGAGCCAAAGTTGGACGCTCAACCGACTGAGCCACCCAGGTGCCCCTATACCACTATTTCTTTATCCATGTATCCTTCCACAGATATCTGGGTTGTTTCCATATCTTGGCTATTATACCTAATGCTACTATGAACACGAAGGTGCAGATAGGTCTTTGATGTAGTGTTTCTGTTTCCTTCAGATATATTCCCAAACATGGAAATGCTGGATTCTATGGTAGTTCCTAATTTTTTGAGGAACTTCCATACTATTTTCCATAGTGGTTGTACAAGACTATACAAGGATGCAAATACTGTGACAGATGGTTCATTTGGGGCCACCAAAGTATCGGTTTGGGTTTTTATTTCCCCAAGTGTCCTGTAGTTGTATATTTGTCATCACCTCTAACTGTATTTTTTAAAGTAACCTTTAAAATCTTATTTACAATAGTACCCAACATATATGATTGATAGGGCATAACCCCTACTTATTACTAAATCTGGATTGTATTTTTTTCTTTTTGCCTATTTTTACCATTTCTGTATGGTGCATTCATAATCATCCCCAAATAATAGTGACTGAAATAATATCTGGCTACTGTATCTTTCCAAACTATGTTATTCAAAAAGCACTCTGTAATTTGAAAGAAGTTGTAAGCATTCAACTGTAACCAACTTCTATCTTTCTGAGCAGAACTTTTTTTCCTTAGGGAGAGAATTTCACCTCATATAACTTTAGGAATGCTTTCAGCTTTAAGAAGCAAACACCCAAGCAACAGAGATTTAGAGTCTGGACAATAAAGACCTTTAATTATCTTATACAGCAGTCTAGATACAGGTGGTACCAAGCTTGGTACCTGAATGACATCACCAAGCATTCAGGGTTTTTCTCTCTTTCCATACCATCATCTTCAACACGTTAGTTTCTCATCTTTAGATTTGTCCCCTCATGGTCATCAGATGATCCACACGCAACCCCACTTAAGGAAGGGAAAGGTGAAAGGTAGAGTCCCCTCTTGAAGCTTTGTCTTTTTATCTGGGAGGAAAATATTTCCTTCCTATAAGTTGCCTTCCCTCCATTTTTGTCAGACGCCAGACTATCCTCACATTTCACTTAATCTGCAATTACAATATTATCTAGCAATAAAAGTCGAACATCACTGGGCAGGAAAAATCTACGCCAAGCACAGCCAAGACGGTCTCGAAGCTATTTTTTAACTCTACAAATCAGAGGTGAATCGCGGATTTACGAGACGGAGGAAAAGAGCCCAAGCCCCAAGATTTGCAGTCACTACCAGACCGCCTCTCCCGGGGCTCTTAATTTAAATCTTTCAAAGTCCTGAAAACACTGCACGATCTTGTTAAAAAGACCCTTAGCGTCTTCGTACCCACTTCAAATATGGCCGCCAGGTTTCAGTCCCGTTTACCACCTGATCGTGGCAATAGCTCTGGCTTCAAGCCCATTTCCAAAAGGGCCTCTTCCCGCGAGGCTAAAGTTCTGAGTGCGCAGGCGCGAGCGCAAGGCTTCTTCCCGGCAAAATGGCGATGGGATTGATGTGCGGACGCCGGGAGCTTCTTCGCCTGTTACGGCCACAGCGTCAGGTAAGGATGCCCCAGGGCTGAGCGCCCGAATGCTACCCTGTCCCTGTGGCCCGAGCCCGAGACAGCTTGTGCCAGGGACAGCATGACCTGCCCACCAGGACCTGTCTCTCTTGACCTCGGCTCGCCTGAGGACGCGGGAGGGTTACGGCCCCGGCCGTGCGGCCTCAGCGGCCGCGTATAGTTAACTATTCACGGGTCCCGTTGTCACCCCTGCCACGGAAACCTTAGCCTCGACCTCTGTGCTCCCGGGTGGGTCTGTAGTAACTGAGAACCAGGACTCAACAAGTTGCATGCCTTCGGGCCAGCCATCTGCGCGCGGAGAGTAGCAGTGCCCTCACCTGTGGTGGCGGGCTGCCTGCTTCGTTGGCAAATGAGCATGATGAACGACGTCTGCTCCGATAAGAGGGCCCCATCCTCCTTTTACCCTCTCAGTTCCACAGCGTCGCAGGGCCCTCACATTGGCCCCGAAAACCGCTGACCGCGGGGCACCTCTTCCCAGCCGGCCGGTGCTGCGAGCGCCCGCACTATGTCCTCCTCGCGGCCCCTGGCCCACGGGGCCTTAGTACCTCTGTGATCTTGTTCTCAGAAGCCCAGGTAAGAGGCGATTAGTCCCTGCGACGTTAGGAGTGGGGTTTGTTGGTTGATTTGTTTCTATTTTGTTTTAACTACATGGAGAGGGAATGTGGCAAAGAGTTCTTGGCCACACTCCACACAGCTCCCCAAAATGGTAGTATCTCTTCCTGGGATAGATTTTCAAGTCAGTGGGGAAATGACTGACAGTACAGCAGGAGAGATTTAAGTGCTATACAAGGCATTGTTTGCCATAATGGTGGCAAGCCACTGATGATTTAGATGTGATTCCAGGTGTGCGTGTGTATTAGAAAAGTTATAACTTGCAAATCAAGGACTTCATGGCTATTAATATTTCTGATGGTGAGACCAAGTAAATATTTTGGTCTTAAAAACTAAATTGTTTTAAGTAAAAATTTTGATAGTTTCAGTATCTGCAAAATCATGCCAGTGATGCTCAAATGACTGAAGTTTGGAAAACACTGATAGAAGAAATAACTTCCTAATAGGAAGAGAAGTCATGAAATCTTACTCTAAGTAACTTATCTTCCTGCCTAGAGGAGAAAGTAAAATGTCCTTTTTAAGCTTTGAATTCCATGTACACTGTAGACTAACCTGGGAGAATGAGAAATAGAAAGTCAATAGAACAACCTGATTTGATATTAGTTATTATTTTAGGGGACCTGTGATTTCTTATGTCCCCCCTACTGAGTATTACACATGGCTTCCTTTTGCACAGGTTCAGGCCCCTCCTGTCATTCCTGCAACTCCCCCACCCACAGCCATAACGGAGGTGGCTTCTGGAGAGACTGCAGATGTAATCCAAACTGCTGCAGAACAGAGCTTCGCTGAACTGGGGCTGGGGTCATACACCCCAGTGGGACTAATTCAGAACTTACTGGAATTTATGCACGTTAACCTGGGCCTACCTTGGTGGGGGGCCATTGCTGCATGTAAGGGGAATACATCCTGGTCAAGGGTAGAGGAAATGGGAACTTAGAAGTAGAACTTTAAAGATAGCAGTTCTATACGTGGATGGGAGGGATTACAGCTGACCCTTGAATAACCTGGGGGTTAGGGGTGCCAGCCCCACTCAACAGTTGAAAATCCATGTATAACTTTTCACTTCTCAAAACTTAGCTGCTAAAAGCCAACTGTTAGAAGCCTTACTGATAACATAAACAACTAATACATATTTTGTGTGTTATATGTATTCTATATTATATTCTTACAATAAAGTAAGGTAGAGAAAATACATTTACAGTGCTATTAAAAAAAAAAAAATCCCTGTATGAGGGGGCCCATGCGGTTCAAACCCCTGTTGTTCAAAGGTCAACTGTAGTTGCAGAAGTTTAGGGGTCAGAAAAGGAGAGGACTCAGGTGAGAGATTCTTGATACATAGATACACTCTCCTTATCTTTCCCTAACAGGTATTATCAAATCACTAGATCATCTGAGATTCAAGAAATGTAGATATTTGAATGTGAGCATGGGGTTAGATTAAGGAGACCTTGTTAACAGTGATGAAGCTGCCCTGGCTTAGGTGAATAGAAGGTCAGGCCAGGCACTTAAAACCCCCCAAAGTGGAAGATGCCCACATTGTTCCTCCTGTAGGTGAAGACTATAAATTCTGTTTCTTCCTACACCGTGCGCCAGAGATCATCCTGTCTCTTGTGTCTTTTTACTGCCCTATTCTGAAAATATAAACATGTTCAAACATACCATGTATTTCTTGAGGAAAAAGTCCCTTCATCCTTTGTTCTTTCTCCTTTCATAGCTGTTATTTTAAAAGACTATCCTGCATGCAGTGGACTTCTTTCCACTCTTTGACACTCAACAATCTGACTTATTAATAACACCTCATTTTAACTGTGACATCAGCTAAGCCCATATTTCTTTTCATATTCAGCCTTTCTGTGTTAGACTTTCTCCCCCAGTTTATTCTATTGGAGTGTAGTTGGTACACAATATCATGTTAGTTTCAGGTGTACAACATAGTGATTCAACATTTATACCTTATGAAGTGACCACAATGTCACCATATAAAGTTGTTAACAGTGTTATTAACTATATTCCCTGTGCTGTACATTGCATACCTATGTCTTCTTTATTTATAACTGGAAGTTTGTACCTTTGTTTTTTATTTATTTAAGCAATACTTGGCTCAGTCGGTATAGCATGCAGCTCTTGATCTCAGGGCTCAAACTCAACAACCCCGAGATCAAGAGTCGCATGCTCTACCAGCTGAGCCAACCTAGCACCCCTGGAAGTTTGTACCATTTAATTAATTAATTTACTTATTTTGAGAGCAAGTGGGGGGCGGGAGGGGGGAACACAAGCAAGCTCCTCGCTGTCAGCACAGAGCCTATTGTGGGGCTCAAACTCAGAAGCCATGAGATCATGACCTGAGGCAAATGCAAGATGCTTAGGGGCACCTGGGTGTCTCAGTCGGTTAAGTATCTGACTTCGGTTCAGGTCATAATCTGCTGGTTCATGGGTTTGAACCCTGCATCAGGCTTTCTGCTATCGGTGAGGAGCCCGCTTTGGATCCTCTGTCCCCCTCTCTTTTGCTTGTCCCCAACTTGTGCTCTGTCTCTCTCAAAATAAATAAACTTAAAAAAAAAAAAAAAAAAGAGTTGGACACTTAACCGACTGAGCCACCCAGGTGCCCCAAGTTTGTGCCTTTTCATCTCCTATTCTACCCATCTCTGCCAACCCCCTTTTGACATCCAGATTGTTCTCTATATCTACGGGTCTGTTTGTTTTCTAGATTCCACATATAAGTGAAATTATACTGTGTTTGTCTTTCTCCTTCTGCCTCTACATAGCATAATACCCTGTAGGTCCATCCATGTCACAAATGGCAAGATCTCATTCTTTTTTATGGCTGCATAATATTCTGCTGTGTGTGTATACACTACACCTTTTTTAGCCATTCACCTATGAATGGACAGTTGCTTCCATATCTTGGCTGTTGTAAATAATGCTGCAATGAACTTAGGGGTGTATATATATTTTTGAAGTACTGTTTTCATTTTCTTTGGGTAAATCCCCAGCAGTGGGATGATTAGATCATATGGTATTTCTATTATTAGTTTTTTAAGGAACTGCCATGCTGTTTTCCACAGTGGCTGTACTATTTTACATTCTCACCAGCAGTGCACGATGAGTTTCTTTTCTCCACATCCTTATCAACACTTACTTCTTTTTTATTCTAGCCATTCTGACAGATGTTGAGGTGATAACTCATTTTGGCTCTGATTTGCATTTCCCTGATGATTAGTGATGTTTAGCATGTTTTCTTTTTTTTTTTTATGTTTGTATATTTTATTTTTGAGAGGGGGGAGGGGCAGAGAGAGACTCCCAAGCAGGCTCTGCACTGTCAGCATAGAGCCCAATACAGGGCTCAAACTTATAAACCCATGAGATCATGACCTGAGCTGAAACCAAGTCAGCCACTTAATCAACTGAGCTACCTAGGCACCCCTCTGTCTCTTTTTTGTTGTTGTTTTTTTAATACTTATTTATTTTTGAGAGGGAGAGAGAAAAAGAGCAAGCAGGGGAAGGGCAGAGAGAGAGAAAGGGAGACAGAATCCCAAGCGGGCTCTGCGCTGTCAGGGTAGAGCCCAACAAGGGGCTCAAACTCACGAATCTTGATTTCATGACCTGAGCCGAAATCAAGAGTCAGATGCCTAACCCACTGAGCCACTCAGACGCCCCTAGCACGTTTTCATTTGTCTGTTGGCCATCTGCATGTGTTTGTAGAAATGCCTGTTCAGGGCCTCTACCCATTTTTTAATTGTACTGTTTTTTGGATATTGAGTTGTAGAAGTTCTTTATTTTGGATATTAACCCCTTATTGACTATATCATTTGCGAATATCTTCTCCCATTCAGTAGTTTACCTTTTTGGTTTGTTGATGGTTTTATTCACTGTGCAAAAACTTTTTGTTTTGGTGTAGTTTCAATAGTTTATTTTGCTTTTATTTCTCTTGCCTGGGAAGACATAGCCAGAAAAATACTGCTAAAGCTGATGTCCAAAAATTTACTGCCTATATTTTCTTCTAGGAATTTTATGGCTTCTGGTCTCACATTGAAGTCTTTAATCTAGTTTCGTTTATTTTTGTATATGGTGTCGGAAAGTGATTCCAGTTTCATTCTTTTGCATGTGGCTGTCCAATTTTAACAACACCGTTTATTAAAGAGGCTGTCTCTTCTCCATTGCCACCTTTGTCAAAGATTAATTGACCATGTAAATGTAGGTTTATTTCTGGATTCTATTGTGTGCCCATTAGTTTATGTGTCTGTTTTTGTGCCAGTACCTACTGTTTTATAACTTTGTAATAGATCTTGAAATCTGGGATTGTGATACTTTCATTTTTGTTCTTATGATTGTTTTGGCTATTTAAGGTCTTATGTGGTTCCATACAAATTTTAGAATTCTTCTAGTGTGAAAAATGTAATTGGTATTTTATTTGATAGGGATTGCATTGAATCTGTAGATTGCTTTGGGTGTATGGACATTTTAGCAGTTTTCTTCCAATCCATGAGCATGGTGTATCTTTTTAGTTATTTGTGTTGTCTTCAGTTTCTTTCATCAGTCTTCTACAGTTTTCAGACAGGTCTTTCACTTGCTTAGTTAAATTTATCCCTAGATATTTTATTCTTTTTGGTGCAGTTGTAAATGGAGTTGTTTCTTAATTTCTCTTTCTGCTACTTCATAATTAGTCTGTAGAAATGCAAGACATTTTTGTATGTTAATTTTGTATCTTGCAGCTTTATTTTCATTTATTAATTTTCATATATTACTTGTAATCATTTTTTTTAGTGGAGTTCTAAGGTTTTTCTATGTATGTCATTTGAAAATAGTGACAGTTTTACTTCTTCCTTACTGATTTAGATGCCTTTTATTTCTTTTTTTTATCTGATTGCTGTGGCTAGAATGTCCAGTGCTGTGTTGAATACAAGTGGCAAGAGGGGACATACTTGGCATGTTCCTGATCTTAAAGCAAAAGTTCTTGGGGTGCCTGGGTGGCTCAGTTGGGGAAATATCTGACTCTTGATTTCGGCTCAGGTCACAATCTCACATTTTGTGAGTTTGAGCCCTGCGTTGACAGCACAGAGCCTGCTTGGGATGCTCTGTCTCCCTCTCCTGCCCCTCCCCTACTCACTGGCTGTCTTTCATAAATGAGTAAATAAACTTTTTTTTTTTTTTAATGTATTCTTGAATGCGATTCGGTAATATTTTGGTGAGGTTTTTTTGCATCTGTGTTCATCAGATAGCGGCCAGGTAGTTTTTTTTTTGTAGCGTCTTTGGTTTTGGTATCAGGGTAATACTGGCCTTATAGAATGAGTTTGGAACGCTTCCCTTCGTCTTCAGTTTTTTGAATAGTTTAAGAAGGATAGGTTAAGAAGGATAAGATTAGCTCTTCTTTAAATGTTTGGTAAAATTCACCTATGAAGTTCTCTGGTCTTGGACTTTTGTTTTTTGGGAGCTTGATTGCCAATTTCATTACTAGTAATCAGTCTGTTCAGATTTTCTATTTCTTCCTGATTCAGTATTGGAAGATTGTATGTTTCTAGGAATTTATTTCTTCCAGGTTGTCCCATATAATGTTGGCATGTAATTATTTATAGTAATGTCTTACAATCCTTTGTGTTTCTGTGCTATTATTCTCTTTTTTTTTTTAATTTTTTTTAATTTACATCCAAATTAGTATATAGTGCAACAATGATTTCAGGAGTAGATTCCTTAATGCCCCTTACCCATTTAGCCCATTCCCCTCCCTCAACCCCTTCAGTAGCCCCCTGTTTGTTCTTCATATTAAAGAGTCTCTTATGTTTTGTCCCCCTCCCTGTTTTTATATATTATTTTTGCTTCCCTTCCCTTATGTTCATCTGTTTTGTCTCTTAAAGTCCTCATATGAATGGAGTCATATATTTGTCTTTCTCTAATTTCACTCAGCATGATACCCTCTAGTTCCATCCACGTAGTTGCAAATGGCAAGATTTCATTCTTTTTCATTGCCAAGTAATACTGTGTGTGTGTGTGTGTGTGTGTGTGTGTGTGTGTGTGTGTGTAGTATTATTCTCTTTCATTTCTGATTTTATTTATTTAGATCCTCTTTGTGATGAGTCCGGCTAAAGGTTTATTAATTTGGTTTATCTTTTCAAGGAACCAATTCTTGATTTCACTGATCTTTTTTTTTTTTAATTTTTTTTTTAATGTTTTATTTATATTTGAGAAAGAAACAGAGCATGAGTGGGGAAGGGGCAGAGAGAGACGGAGACAGAATCTGAAGCAGGCTTCAGGCTCTGAGCTGTCAGCACAGAGCCCAGTGTGGGGCTTGAACTCATGAACCACGAGATCATGACCTGAGCCGAAGTCAGACGCTTAATCGACTGAGCCACCCAGGCGCCCCTCACTGATCTTTTCTATCATTTTTATTCAGTCTCCATTTCATTTATTTCTGCTCTGATCTTTATTATTTCCTTCCTTCTACTAATTTTGGTCTCTTTTTTTCTGGTTCACTTAGGTGTAAGGTTAGATCATATGAAATTTTTCTTTTTTCTTGTATCGCTGTAAGTTTCCCTCTTAGAACTACTTTTGCTTCTAAAGATATTTGTTCCAAAGATTTTGAACCATTATGTTTTCATTTTCACTAATCTCAAGGTATTTTTCATATCGTCTTTGATTTCATTTGTTGTTCAGTAGCATGTTTTAGCCCCCACGTGTTTGTGGGGGTTTTGGGGTTTAGTTTCATACTCTTGTGGTCAGAAAAGATGATCTCAATCTTCTTAAAGTTCTTCACACAGAGGGTGTCCCAGCAGGACAGCTGAAGCTAAAGTGGATTTAGGCTGGGGGAGGGAAGTTCTTGGGGAGTTCCACATAGGGAGCACCCTGGCAGGATGGGTGGAGGCAAAGCAAGCATGTGCTAGGAGGTCCCAGAGCACTCTGCACCAGGGATGCCCTAGGAAGTCCTCTGAAGCTGAAGTGTTGCAGGTCTGGGATGTTTCAGGCTACTTTGTGTCTATGGCACCTTGGCCAGACAACTGGAAGTATAGTAAGCACTAACTACCATGTGCCACACAAGGGCTGCTTTGGTGGGATGGCTTGGACTGTTATGGGCTAAGATCCTGGGGCTCACTGAAGAGGTAGGCTGGCTAGGGTACTCAGACTTGGCTCCTCTCCATGCGATCATGGTGGAAAGGGAACATAAATTGTGGCACTCGCAAGCCCCACTGACCTGAAGAGAGTTCCAGCAGCTGCCCTGTCATTTGGCGGAGTTCTACAACTGGAACCTTTTTAAACCACAGCTTTTATTTTTTCTGTAACCTAGATTATCCAGGGTTGGTATGGGTTAGTGTCCTGGGGCTCGTGCGGCAGCAGGCCAGCTATGGCACCTAGACCTTGCCTCCCATCAGTGCTATCAAGGTGGAAGGACAATGTAAACTCTGACATTCTCCAGCCCCTCAGTGCTAGAGAGAGTTCCAGCATCTCTCCACTGTTTGGCAGGGTTCTAAAGCCAGTTGCTTTGTAATTTAGTTGCTGATTGATTAATCGATTGTAATTTACCCCCAGTGTAGGGCTCAAACTCACCACCCTGAGATCAAGAGTCTCATGCTCTACTGACTGAGCCAGCCAGTTGCTCTTTCATACTGCTGCTTTTTTTGTGTGCCCAGGGTAGAAGAAACTGCTTGTGATCCCTCAATGCAGTCCCTCCCCACTGCGGTTCACAGTGCTGGGGCGTGGAGGTTCCCTTCGTTAGTGTGTGTCCATCTCTCTTGCCTTTCTCTATGTGATCTATCTTCCATTGTGCAGAAGCTGTTCAGTCAGCCCTCAGTTCTTCAGGAGGAATTGCTTTGTAAATAGGTGTAGATTTGGTGTGTCCATGTAGGAGGTGAGTTCAGTGTCTTCCTACATTGCCACCTTAGACAGGAAGCCCAGTAGTATGGACATTTTAACAGTATTAATTCAGTCCATAAACACAGTATATCTTTCCATTATTTGTATTGCCTTCAGTTTCTATATCAGTGTCTTATAGTTTTCAGAGTACAAGTGTTTCACCTCCTTGGTTAAATTTGTTCCTCAGTATCAATTTTGTATCCTGCAGATTTACTGAATTCATTTATTCCGATCATTTTTGGATAAAGTCTTTAGGGTTTTCTGTATATAGTAATGTGTCATCTGCAAATACTAATGGTTTTGCTTCTTTTCCAGTTTGGATGGCTTTTATTTCTTTTTCTCATCTATTGCTGTGGTAGGACTTCCAGTACAGGTATAACTTACTTTATTGCACTTGTGGATAATGCATTTTTTACATATTGAAGGTGTGTGGCAACCCTGCATCTTGCAAGTCTTATCAGTGCCATTTTTACAACAGCATTTGCTCATTTCCTGTCTCTGTGTCACATTTTGGTAATTCTCACAATACTTAAAACTTTTTTATTATATTTGTTACAGTGTTTTGTGATGTTACTATTGTAATTGTTTTTTTTTTTTAATTTTTTTTTCAACGTTTATTTATTTTTGGGACAGAGAGAGACAGAGCATGAATGGGGGAGGGGCAGAGAGAGAGGGAGACACAGAATCGGAAACAGGCTCCAGGCTCTGAGCCATCAGCCCAGAGCCCGACGCGGGGCTCGAACTCACGGACCGCGAGATCGTGACCTGGCTGAAGTCGGACGCTTAACCGACTGCGCCACCCAGGTGCCTCTAATTTTTTTTTTTAACGTTTATTTATTTTTGAGACAGACAGAGACAGAGCATGAACGGGGGAGGGGCAGAGAGAGAGGCAGACACAGAATCGGAAGCAGGCTCCAGGCTCTGAGCCATCAGCCCAGAGCCTGACACAGGGCTCAAACTCACAGGCCGCAAGATCGTGACCTGAGCTGAAGTCGGACGCTTAACCGACTGAGCCACCCAGGCACCCCACCATTGTAATTGTTTTGGAGTGTCACAAACTGTACCCATATATGACAGAGAATGTAATCAATAAATGTGTGTATTCTGACTATTCTACCAACCAGCCATTCCCCCATCTCTCTCCCTTTCTTCAGGCCTTCCCAGGGCACAACAATATTGAAATTAGGCCTGAAATTAGGGTTAATAACCCTACCGTGACCTCTCATTGTTCAAGTGAAAGGGATAGTCACATGTCTCACCATAAAAGCTAGAAATGATTAAATTTAGTGAGGAAGGCAAAAGTCATCACACTAACCAACAGATTCTCAACATGGATGAGAAGCCTTATATTGGAAGAAGATGTCATCTAGGACTTTCACAGCTAGAGGGAAGTCAATGTCTATCCTCAAAGGACAGGCAGACTCTTGTTAGGAACTAATACAACTGATGGCTTTAAGTTGAGCTGTCCTTGTTAGTATAGTGGTGAGTATCCCCACCTGTCATGTAGGAGACCTGGTTCGATTTCCCAACTGGGAGGCAAGACACCCTTTGGTGGCTGGGTGGCTCAGTCAGTTAGGCTTCCGACTTGGGCTCAGGTGATGATCTCATGGTTTGAGCCCTGCATCAGCTCTGTGCTGACAGCTTGGAGGCTGGAGCCTGCTTCAGATTCTGTGTCCTCCCTCTCTCTCTGCCCCTCCCCCACTCACACTCTTTTCTCTTTTTTTTTTTCATTATGTATATTTTTAAATCTTTTATTTATTTTTGAGAGAGAGAGAGTCCAAGCTGGGGAGGAGCAGAGACAGAGACACAGAATCCGAAGCATTCAGAGCTCCAAGCTCTGAGCTGTCGGCACAGAGCCTGACGCATGGCTGGAACTCACAGACCATGAGATCATGACCTGAGCCCAAGTCGGATGCTAAACCGACTGAGCCACCCAGGCGCCCCTCTCTCTTTTTCAAAAATAAACATTTAAAAAATTGTTTTAATCCTTTTAAGTTGAAGCCAGTGCTCATTTCCCATTTTGAAAATTGCAAGGCCCTGAAGAATTATGCTAAATCTACCCTGCCTGTGCTCTATAAATAGAACAACAAAGCCTGGGTGACAGCACATCAGTTTACAACATGGACTGAATATTTTAAGCCTACCATTGAGACCTAGTCCTTAGGAAAAAAAGATGCGTTTCAAAATATTGCTCATTGACAATGGACTTGGTCACCTAAGAGCTCCGATGGAGGTATACAAGACTGATGTTATCATGCCTGCTAATGCAACGTCCATTCTGCAGCCCATGGATTAAGGAGTAATTTTAAGTCATAATTTTTAAGAAATACATTTTGTAAAGCTAAAGCTGCCATAGATTGTGGTTCCTCTGATAGATCTGGGCAAAGTAAATTGATAACCTTTTGGAAAGGATTCACCATCCTAGATGCCATAAAAAACATTCACGATTCATGAGAAAAGGTCAAAATACCAACATTAATAAGAGTATGATATAAGTTCCAATTCCAGTCCTCATGGATGACTTTGAGGGGGTCAAGACTTCAATGGAGGAAGTAACTGCAGATAAGATAGAAATAGCAAGAAAACTAAAAGGGAGCCTCAAGATGTGACTGAATTGCTGCAGTCGCATGATAAAACTTGAATAGATAAGGAGTTGCTTCTTATGAAGAGCAAAGAAAGTGGTTTCTTGAGATGGATTTATTCCTGGTGCAGATACTATGAAGACTGTTAAATGATAAAGGATTTGGAATATTACACAGACTTAGGTGATAAAGCAGTAGCAGGGATTGACTCCAATTTTGAAAGTTCTAATGTGGATAAAATGCTATCAAACAGCATTACATTCTACAGAGAAATTCATAAAAGGAAGAGTCAATTGGTGCAGCAGACCTCACTGCCGTCTTTTTTAAGAAATTGCCACGGCCACCTCCAGCTTTCAGCAACCACCTGGTCAGCAGCCATCCATCAGTATCAAGGCAAGACCCTCCAGGAGCCAAAAGATAACTTGCTGAAAGCTCAGATGATAGCATTTTTTAGCAATAAAGTACCTTTTTTTTTTTTAATGTTTATGTATTTTTAAGAGCAAGAGAGTGCAAGTGGGAGAGGGGCAGAGAGAAGTGGGGGAAAGAGGATCCAAAGTGGGCTCTGCACTGACAGCAGTGAGCCCGACATGGGGCTCAAACTCACAAACCATGAGCTCATGACCTGAACTGAAGTTGGATGCTTAACCAACTAAGCCACTCAGGTGCCCCAATAAAGTACTTTTAAGGTATGTATATTATTTTTTTAGACATAACACTATTGCACTTAATAAACTACAGCATAGTATAAACATAACTTTTATATGCACTGAGAAACGAGTAAATGCATTTGACTCTCTTTATTGTGATAACCACTTTACTGGTAGTCTAGAACCAAAACTGCAACATCTCCAAGGTGCACCTCATATTGTTAAAAGCAAAGAGAATGGGCATCCTTGTCTTGTTCCTGATCTTAGAGGAAAAGCTTTCAGTTTTTCACTATTCAGTATGTTAGCTGAGGATTTGTCATAGATGACCTTTATCATGTTGAGGTATATTCCCTCTATACCTACTTTTTTGAGACTTTTTTAAAACATTTAAAAAAAATTTTTTTTAATGTTTATTTGTTTTTGAGACAGCATGAGTGAAAGAGGCGTGGAGAGAGAGAGAGGGAGACAGAATCTGAAGCAGGCTCCAGGCTCTGAGCTGTTAGCACAGAGCCTGACATGAGGCTCAAACTCATAAGCCATGAGATCATGACCTGAGCCAAACAAAGTCGGATGCTTAACCAACTGAGCAACCCAGGTGCCCCAAGAGTTTTTAATCATAAATGGATTTTGAAATTATCATCAAATGCCTATTCTGTATCTTTTGAGATGATTTTTATTCTTTTTGTTAATGTGTGTCAACATCGATGGGTTTGCATATATTTAACCATCCTTGCATTCCTGGAATAAATCTCACTTGATCATAGTGTGTGATCCTTTTAATGTATTGTTGCATTTGGTTTGCTAATATTTTGTTGAGGATTTTTACATATATGTTCATCGGGTATATTGACCTGCAGTTTTCTTTTTTTGTGTGTGTGATGTCTTTGGTATCAGGGTAATACTGGCCTTATAGAATGAGTTTGAAAGCTTTTTTCTTCCTCTTCAGTTTTTTGGAATAGTTTGAGAAAGATCGGTATAAACTCTTCTTTAATGTTTGGTAGAATATACCTGTGAAGCTGTCTGATCTGGGGACTTTTGTTTGTTGGTAATTTGATTCACAATTCAATTTCATTACTAGTAATCAGTCTGTCCAGAGTTTCTATTTCTTCTTGATTTAGTCTCAGAAGATTGTATGTTTCTTCTGGGTTGTCCCATTTGTTGGCATATATTTTTTATAATAGTGTCTTATAATCCTTTGTGTTTCTGTGGTATGGGTTGTTCTGTTTCATTTCTGATTTTATTTGGGCCCTCTCTTTTTTTTTCCTTGATGAGTCTGGCTAAAGTTTATCAATTTTGTTTTATCTTTTTTTTTCTTTTTTTAATGTGTATTTATTTTTTTTTTTTTAATTTTTTTTTCAACGTTTTTATTTATTTTTGGGACAGAGAGAGACAGAGCATGAACGGGGGAGGGGCAGAGAGAGAGGGAGACACAGAATCGGAAACAGGCTCCAGGCTCTAAGCCATCAGCCCAGAGCCCGACGCGGGGCTCAAACTCACGGACCGCGAGATCGTGACCTGGCTGAAGTCGGACGCCCAACCGACTGCGCCACCCAGGCGCCCCAATGTGTATTTATTTTTAAGAGAGAGAGCGAGAGTGAGTGCAAGCAAGGGAGGGGCAGAGGGGGAGACACAGAATCTGAATCAGGCTCCAGGCTCAGCTGTCAGCACAGAGACTGGAGTGGGGCTTGAACTCACAAATCACGAGATCATGACCTGAGCCAAAGTTGGGCGTTTAACCAACTGAGCCACCCAGACGCCCCAATTTTGTTTCTCTTTTTAAAAGACCACCTCTTGGGGCACCTGGTTGGCTCAATCGGTTGAGCATCTGATGTCAGCTCAGGTCATGATGCGCGGTTTGTGAGTTCTAGCCCTGCATCGGGCTCTGCATCGGGCTCTGTGCTGACAGCTCGGAGCCTGGAGCCTGCTTTGGATCCTGTGTCCCCCTCTCTCTCTGCCCTCCCCCGCTCATGCTTTGTCTCTCAAAAATAAAAATAAAATATTAAAAAAAAAAAAAAAAGACCATCCCTTAGATTTGTTGATCTTCTGTATTGCTTTTTTAATCTATTTCATTTGTTTCTGCTGTAATCTTTATTATTTCCTTCCCTCTACTAATTCTGGGCTTTGTTCTTTTTTTTTTTTTTTTTAATGTTTATTTATTTTTGAGAGATAAAGACACAGAGCATGAGCAGGAGAGGGACAGAGAGAGATGGGAAACACAGAATCCAAAACAGGCTCCAGGCTCTGAGCTGTCAACACAGAGCCCGACACGGGGCTTGAACTCACAAACCGCAAGACCATGACCTGAGCTGAAGTCAGACACTTAACCAATTGAGCTATGCAGGCGCCCATGGGCTTTGTTCTTTTTCTAGTTCATTTAGCTGTAAGGTTAGATTGTTTTAGATTTTTCTTGTTTCCTAAGGTAAGTCTTTACTATCTAAGCTGCCCTTTTTCAACTGCTTTTGCTGCATCTTATAGATTTTGGACTATTGTGTTTCCATCTTCATTTATCTCAAGGTCCTCCTTGACCCACTGGTTGTTTAGTACCATGTAGTTTAGCCTCCACATGTTTGGCTTTTCCATTTTTCCTCTTGTAATTGATTTTTAGTGTCATACAATTGTTGTTAGAAAAGATGCTTGATATGATTTTAGTTTTCAGTTCATTAAGACTTGGTTTGTGGCTTAACATATATCCTGGAGGATGTCCCATGTGCAATTGAAAAGAATGTGTGTTCTGCTGTCTGGGGACTGTTGTGTTGTTGTTTTAATATTTTTTTAAGCTTTATTATTTATTTTTAGTAATCTCTACACCCAACATGAGGTTCAACCTCAAGATCAAGAGTTAATGCTCTTTTTTTTT
>NW_024412396.1:2445711-2464276 GCF_014898765.1 Herpailurus yagouaroundi
CCCCCATTTTTATATTATTTTTGCTTCCTTTCCCTTATGTTCATCTGTTTTGTATCTTAAAGTCCTCATGAGTGAAGTCATATATTTGTCTTTCTCTAATTTCGCTTAGCATAATACCCTCTCGTTCCATCCACATAGTTGCAAATGGCAAGATCTCATTCTTTTTGATTGCCAAATAATACTCCATTGTGTGTGTATGTGTGTGTGTGTGTGTGTGTGTGCGCGCGCGCGCATGCACGCACACACACACACAACCACATCTTCTTTATCCATTCCTCCATCAATGGACATTTGCGCCCTTTCCATACCTTGGCTATTGTTGATAGTGCTGCTATAAACATTGGGATGCATGTGCCCCTTCGAAACAACACACCTGTATCCCTTGGATAAATACCTAGTAGTGCAATTGCTGGGTCGTAGGGTAGTTCTATTTTTAATTTTTTGTGGAACCTCCATACTGTTTTCCAGAGTGGCTGCACCAGCTTGCATTCCCAAGGAGTCACATGCTTTTCTGATTGAGCCAGCCAGGTACCCCTGTATTCTGCTATTTGGGAATGGAATGCTTTGTATATATCTATTAAGTCTCTGGTCTTATGTGTTGTTTAAAGCAACTGTTTCCTTATGGATTTTCTGTCTGGACAGTCTATCCATTGATGTAAAAGGGATGTTAAAGTCCCCTACCTTTATTGTATAAGTGTCAATTTCTTCCTTTTTGTCTGTTAACATTTCCGTTACATATTTAGCTGCCCCTGTGTTGGGTGCATAAATATTTCCAAGTGTTATATTCTCTTTGGATTGATCCTTTTATCATTATGTAATGCCCTTTTTTGTCACTCGGTTTTGTCTGATACAAGTATTGCTACCCCAATTTTCTTTTCATTTCCATGGAATATCTTTTTCCGTCACTTTCAGTCTGTCTTCTTAGGAATCACATGTGAGTCTCTTACAGGCAGCATATAGACGAGTCTTGTTTATTTAATCCATTCAGCCACCTGTGTCTTGATTGGAACATGTAGTTCATTTACCCTCAAGGTAATTACTGAAAGATATACTTTTTATCATTTTTTTAAGTAATCTCTACACCCAATGTGGGGCTCAAATTCACAGCCCCCTAAAAATCAGGAGTCACGTGCTCTACCAACTGAGCCTGCCAGGTGCCCTTCTTACCATTTTTTTGATTTCTGCTTGTTTTTGTAGTTCTTCTCTGTTCCTATCTTTCTCTTCCCTTGTAATTTGGTGACTTTCCTTAGTGTCACGTTTGTATACCTTTCTCTTTATTTTTGTGTGTATATTATAGGTATTTGCTGTGTGGTTATCATGAGGTTCATATGTAACATTGTATGTATATAACAGTCTATTTTAAGTTGATGGTTGCTTTAAGTTCAAGTGCATTCTAAAAGCACTACATTTTTAGTCCCCCTTCTCACATTTTGTAGGTTTTGGTTTTTGTGTTTGGGTTTTTTGGAGTTTATTTTGATGTCTGTTTTGTTTTGTTTTGAAGCTTTAAAAGCTTTTATTCAGAAAGCCTATGAAATAATTATATGATACTTTGGGTAGGTGGTATAAAAAATGACTTGAAAATTCCTACATTGTTTTTGACATTTCTTAGAATTTAATATTTTGTGTATCTCTTGACTAATTATTGTAGGTCTAGGTGATTTTATTACTTTTGTCTTTTAACCTTCATACTAAAGTCTGTAGTCAGTTATCTGCTCCCTTTATTATATGTTTACCTTTGCCAGTGAGATTTTTTTTCATAATTTTCTTATTTCTAATTATAGCCTTTTCTGTTTTGAGAATTCTGTTTAGTATTTCTTATAAGGCTAGTTGGTGTTGATGAATTCTTTAGCTTTTGCTTCTCTGGGAAACTCCGTATCTCTCCCTCAATCTGAATGATAACTTTGCTGGGTAGGCTATTCTCAGTTGTAAGTTTTTCCTTTTGGCACTTTGAATATATTGTGCTCCTTCTGGCTTGTAAAGTTTTTGCTGAAAAGTCAACTAATAGTCTTATGGGGGCTCTTTTGTATGTAGTTGTTTTCCTCTTGCTGCTTTTAAGATTCTTTAACTGTTGGAATTTTTATTAATTAGTCTTAGTGTGCATCTTTTTGGGTTCATCTTTTTTTGGGATTGTCTCTGCTTTCTGGAGTTGGATGTCTGTTTAGGGAATTTAACAGGTTAGGGAATTTTTCACCCATTATCTCTTCAAATAGGTTTTCTGTTCCTTTCCCTCTTTCTTCTGAGATCCCTATGATGCCAATGTTAGTACAGTTGATATCCCTGAGGTTCCTTAAATCATCCTCAGTATTTTTCTTTTTTCTTTTTGCTGTTCCCATTGGGTGATTTCCACTATCTTCTAGATATCCGATTCATTCTTCTGCATCACCTAATCTGCTATTGATTCCCTCTAATGTACTTTTTATTTTAGTTATTGTATTCAGCTCTCATTGGCCCCTATTTTACACTTTCTGTTGAAATTCTGTTCATCCATTCTTCTTTGGAGTTCAGTGAGTATGTTTATGACTTAGACCCTTATATCTGGTAGATTGCTTATCTCTTCTTTGTTTAGTTCTTTTTCTGAGGTTTTGTCTTGTTCTTTTGTTTAGAACATACTTTTCTGGCTCTTCGTTTTGCCTAAACTCTCTGTGTTTATATTAGTTAGATCACTTCTGTCTCCTGGTTGTGAAGGAATGAGTTTTTGCAGAAGGTGTCCTGTGAGGTCCAGTAGTGCAAACTCCCCGGTCACCTGAGCCAGGTGCCCTAGAGGTTCCTTGTGTGAGTGGTGTGTACCCTTCTCCTGTGGCTGGGTCTCTGTTGGTGCAGACTCAATGGTTTGCAGAGCTGTCCCCTGACACAGCTGTCTACAAGGCTCAGCGACAGCTTCTTCAGGTGTGCTGGTAAGTAGAGCTGCCCCCCATCCTGTCTGAGAGGCCCAGCTACTACTACTGTTGGGTGGGCTGGTGTGAGGGTTTGGCCCCAGCATAGCTGGCTACCAAGCCCAGCTGTTGCAGGTGCTCTAGCAGGCAGGGCAGGGACCTTTTGGTGGGGGTGGCTCTGGTGCAGACTGAGGCCACCTGCTGGTTGGGAGGGGGAGGGCAGGGAGCCACTTAAGAGGGGCTCCTGGCCAGTGCATGAGTTGCGCTGAGCAAGCTGGTGCTAGCACAGTAGATGGAGAATGTCAGAAATGGTGCCCACCAGCAGAGAATGTTCCAACAGATCCCTGCCCTGCCAGCACATGCCCTAAAATTAGTATGTGGATCTCTTCCATGTGTAGCCCATTTTTCTAACTGCTGCCTCTGCACTGAACCTTCAGCAAGTGAGATTGTGCTGTACCCTTTAAAAGCAGAGTCTGGGGACGCCCGGGTGGCTGAGTCAGTTAAGCAACCGACTTCAGCTCAGGTCATGATCTCACAGTCCGTGGGTTCGAGCCCTGCGTCAGGCTCTGTGCTGACAGCTCAGAGCCTGGAGCCTGCTTCGGATTCTGTGTCTCCCTCTCTCTCTGCCCCTCCCCTGCTTACGCTCGTCTCTGTCTCAAAAATAAATAAACATTAAGGAAAAAAATTTTTGTTAAATAAAAAATAAAAGCAGAGTCTGTTTCCTATTGCACTCCAGCTCTCCCAGACATAAGCCTTGCTGGTTATCAAAACCAGATGTTGTACGGGGCTTGTCTTCCCAGTGCAGGTCCCCCAGTCCTGGGAACCTAATATGGGGCTTGGACCCCTCATTTCACAGGGAGAGCCTTTATGGTTATGAAGTCCCTCCCACTCGTGGTTCCGGACTAGACCATGTCTCTGCCTCCTATCCAGCTTAGAATGGCTTTTTCTTTATATCCTTAGTTGTATAAGATCTGTTCTGCTCTCTGAAGTTCTTTCTCAGAGACAGTTATATATGTAGTTACAGATTTTGGTATATCCTTGAGAGAATGTAAGCTCACGATCTTTCCTCCTCCTCCATTTTGACCTCTTGGGACCAAGGTCCTGTATTAGACACTTTAGACCTTGAAATCTATCCCATGGCTTTTGTGATCATCTTTCCTGATTTTCTTCCAGTCTTTCTGACCACATTTTTCCATTTCCATTGCCCTTGCCCAGTTCTCGGTCTCCTCCTTCAGGGCTAGTATTCTCGGTTTCATCCTTAGCTTCCCTTCTCTTCCACTCCACATCAGCCATCATAACGTTGATAAAGCCTAAACCCATATCCCCCCCAACTACCACTACCACCACCCTCTTTTTTCAGCCCAGACCCTCGTGCTTGTCTACAGATAAAGTATTTGTTGGAATTATCAAGAAATAGGAAATATAAGAAAAGAAATAGGAGCTAAAGCAGTAGGCCACCAAATTACTTCCTACCTTAGGGATTTCTAAGATAGTGGTTTTCAAACTTTATTCCTGGGAGCCCCAGAGTTCTATAATGGTGCCTCTGAGGAAAGAAAAAGCCAGAGCTTGAACAGTTCTGTAGCCAGACTACCCCCTCATCCAGAGCAGCTCAATTTTATCTGTTACGTGTATTGGGGCTACACCTAAGAGTTGGGGGTGGGGGGTTCCATTGATAATAGAAGAGTTTGGAAACCACTGATCTAGAGAAGTATCTTCTGTCACCTTCCTTTTGTTCAAGGAAATAAACAGTATTCCTGGCCATTTGCTTACAGAAGTTAATGCTAGACATTGTGATATCAAAGCAGAAGACTAAGCCTTGAAGGAACTAAGTCATCCCTGCCCTTTGTTTTGGGCTCCTCCAGCAAGAGTCGCAGTGTTGAAAAGACTGTTATAAGAAAGAGTCTTTCAGTGAGGACCTAAAGACCTTCAGCCTTCTAGCTGCAGAACTGCTTTAATTTCACTTCAGTCCTAGTGTATGTTTTCCAGGTACAGTCCTTGCCCGATGCCTGGTGTTTCCTCTCATCGTGAAGGGCCAACGAGAAGCAGCCAAGATCCACAACCACTTGCCAGAGATCCAGAAGTTTTCCACTCGAATCAGAGAGGCCAAGTTGGCAGGAGACCATGCTGAGTGTGAGTCAACTGCAGAATGCACGTAGGAACAGACCACATTTGCACTTTGCTGACATTCTGCTGAGGGAAGGGAATGACCAAAATCGGGAGTTACTAGAGGTGGGCAAGTTGTAAAGATGTACCTGCTCCTTGGGCCTAATGTTTGCAGTGACTAGCAAGGGTCAGGTAGAAATTTCATGGGCCAGATAGTAAGGATAGTGACCTCCACTGATGTAACTGTTAGCCCAACCATTAATTTCCCCTTGTTCACAGTTTACAAGGCCTCCTCGGAAATGACATTTTACCAGAAAAAGCATGATATTAAACTCTTTAGACCTCTTATTCTACCTCTGACTCAGGTAAGCAAAAACATTTTCCTTCTGATTTTATCCCATACCAGTCAGATAGCCTCCTCTGTGTTTCCCATGCCTTAGACCCCAAAAAAGCAGTGGTGGTGATACAGTTGTCAGTAATGGAGTAATAGAATGTCTCCTTTGCTAAAGGGTCCTGACACTGTTTATCCTTTGTACTAGGCCCCAATCTTCATCTCCTTCTTCATTGCCTTGAGAGAAATGGCCAACCTTCCTGTGCCCAGCCTGCAGACAGGTGGCCTCCTATGGTTCCAGGATCTCACACTGTCTGACCCCACCTACATATTACCACTGGTAGTAACTGCTACAATGTGGGGTGTCCTTGAGGTAAGCCCAGGCTGGCCAAGTGCCAGGTCTGCAAAGTGGGGAGTAGGGGTAAAGTAGTTATGCAGAATGGTCATTCTTTGCCCCTTGGAGAAGTAGAATTGATGGGTTGAAATCTGTGCCAGATTCTTTAAAATTGATGTGCATTTGCTCCTTTTTTATTTTTTTGGCAGTTAGGCGCTGAGACTGGTGTACAAAGTTCTGATCTTCAGTGGATGAGAAATATAATCAGAGTGATGCCCCTAGCAGTCTTGCCCATAACTATCCATTTCCCCACGGTAGGTAATGGCTTAGGAACTGGCTCCAAGCCCTTCCACCTAGCCTTGCCATCTCCCATCGAGCTAGTAACAGATGACAGTTTCTGAGTATCGTCTCTTTCTTTTCATCCAGGCTGTGTTCATGTATTGGCTCTCCTCCAATGTGTTTTCCCTGGGCCAGGTGTCTTGCCTCCAGATTCCAGCTGTACGGACTATACTTAAAATCCCCCAGCGTGTGGTGCATGACTCTGACAAATTACTTCCACAGGAAGGCTTCTTAAAAAGCTTCAAAAAAGGTAAGGGTGTGCCCTCAGTATAACAGGATTGGGGGAAAGTAGTCAAAAAATGGGTCGAGGCCCAACTGCCTTCCTCTTTACACAGGGTGGAAGAACGCTGAACTGGCTCATCAGCTACAAGAGCGCGAACGACGCATGCAGAATCACTTAGAGCTAGCAGCCAGGGGTAAATAGCCCTTTCAGGCTAAATTCTGTGATTTGTTTCTTCCTTTCCTCTGTTCATTGAGATTTGTTTTCTTTTGCCCTAGGTCCCTTACGACAGACCTTCACCCACAACCCTCTGCTACAGCCTGGAAAGAATCAGCCTCCCAGCACCCCGAGTAGCAGCAGTGCCAACCCAAAGTCAAAGCAGCCCTGGCGTGACACACTCAGCTGAATTCCATCTCTGCTCACACTGGTAGGAACTCTCTCTTCAAAGGCTCAGCCTCAGAACAAGATTTGACGCGGAGTCATTGTCCCAGGCCTTAGAAACTCTGAGGTGTTGTACAGATCTTCATTGTAAAAGTGGATTCCACTACAGACTCTTACCCCTAAGTGTAAAAGAGCCGAGTGATCTTGCCATCCACAGAATTAGTAAACCTCTGTACTCCATGCTGCTTTCTGACACTTATTAAACAGGGAAATGAACTGAAGGATAGATTGATTGGTAATTGCTCCTGCCCATGCTCTTAGGAAGTGCCTCAGTGTTGTCAACTGGCATTATGATCTTAAACTCCTACCTCATACATGGATTTTTCCATCCATTTATTTATCTTGGATCCTATAAAATATTCAAGTAGATGTGATCAGTACAAAGGACAGGAGTTGATATCTAACAACCTAAAATTTTGCTAGAGCAACTTAGGTGTGCTCTCTCGCATAGAGACTGGTTTCATCAGCCTCCAACAGCTGACTTGAGAGACAAGCAGAAGACTGGGACAGTTTTCATTAGGCTAGGAGGAACACTAAAAGCAGACACCTATCTAAAATGAAGCCACTCAAAGTTTAGAACATAACGTTTATTGTCTAGCACCTGTGACAGTTTCATGTCTCTCTCTCTAAAGGAGACAGGAAGTTTGGAGCATTATTGGCCCTTTTAAAGGAAAGGAGTGGGTAGGCACAGCCAGAAGTGAGTGAACATCTTGACACACGGGAATATGCTACTAGTACAACCAAGCCCACACCTGACATGCTCCCCACCACAGTCTGCTATATTCTCTTTTTTTAAAAAAATCTGGAACAGTGTGTAGCAAAACAAATAAATTACTTTTCATCTCTCAAAAAGCAAGTTCAAAAATTGGAGGCACCTGTCCAGAAGCTTGGTCTGAGCAGCTTCAACAAAGAAGTGTACTTTCCTTTTCTCTTCCTTGGCTCCAGCCAGCAAGAGACAAGAGGCCCCCGCTTTCCGCATCTTAGAATTCTAGATGGTGTTTAGTTAGACTTGGGATCTCGTTGCTTGGGTATCTCTCTTCCATCTTCCAAATCCATCTCTGCAGCAACTGACATACATAGGACCTGGAGGTACCATGTAGTGGATGCTACAAAGAGAAGTGCGAGTCAAAAGTGAGAAGAGGTCAACTGAGCTCAATTCAAGTGGCACTGAACAGGGCTGGCCTGGAGGACAATTCATTTAAGCCTTAGTGTTAACAGCAAGAGCCAACGGCAAAGGTGACTTAGGGGGACGAGATTTGTGGAAAGGCCGTACACAATAGCTAAGCCAACTCGAAGATCCAGAGGCTTGGGGTGGTGGGGAGGGGTGGCTGGATGGCCCAGTTGGTTAAGCATCCAATTTCATGATTTAGGCTCCGGTCTTGATTTCAGAGTTGGGAGTTCAAGCCCCCACGTTGGACTCCACACTGGGTGTGGAGCCTACTTTAAAAAAAGACCCAAAGGCTTACCCACAATCCTTCGGAGGCAGTGAGGTCGCTTGTGTTCTGGCACTCTGATGATGAGGAAGTAAAAGGGCAAGCCCGAGAGAGCAATGCCAATGCCGATGAGGGAGTTGATGGTATCACTGTAAAGCGGTACAGCCACCAGGAAGATGGTGCAGAGGCAGAAGACAATGGGAAAGAAAAGACTGAGCTGAAGGGCACAAGACAAAACAATGGACGTTAGACAGCTACAGTAGCAGTTTCTCCTGTGAAGATTACAGCACTGAGCCCTTTCATCTCCACCCACTACCACCACCAAATCCTAGGCAGAGGGTTCTGTCTTGAAAGAATCCCCTGGAGAAAAGGTAAGATGGAGGTGAATTACCTTGAGGGGACGAGGCCGATTAGGCTCCTTCCAGCGCAGATAAAGCTGACCGACAATAGAGAGCCCCACGAAGAACCAGTAGCTGAAGCTGTAGTAGTTAATGAGCTGAAAGATGTCCTCCACACACAAGTAGATCAGTGCCATGATACCCTGCAGGCACAAGCAGAAGTCAGCTCCTCCTCACAGCATTTGTCACTCAAGGGGTTTTTTTAATGCCCTTTTTTTTAATCCCTACACCCATTGTGGGACTTGAACTCACAACCCCGAGATCAAGAGTTGCATGCTTCACTACCTGTGCCAGCCACATGCCCCCCCACCCCCGCCTATACAGTTTCTCTTAACCTAAAGTCCATCTCCACCTTTTGCTACCTAACATAAAAATCCACTTCAGATGCACTTTGTCCAAGAAGTCTTTCCTCATGCACCTTCTGCCCCCATGGAAGATCATTTCTTCCTTTAAACACTACAGCACTTACTAATCTTGGCAGTCATTTCATCTCAATATATTCAGCATGCTTTATGCCTTATCCTAGACCAGAGGAGGTTACCATTTTTTATGGAAGGCAGTTTTTCTGTTAGACTCTAGAGCTTTGAGGAAGCCAGAACAGTTGTGTGTACTGTTACCATTTCCCCCATAGTCTGGCTTTCAGCCCCATTTGAGGTCACTTACATTGAAGAGCAGAGCAGGTACCGGTGTGAACCGCTCAACATGAATCATGCAGATGGCATCCGGGAGATGGCCTTCTCTTGAGCCCACAAAGAAAAGCCTATTTGGGGTAAGATGAAAGAGGCTGAGAAACTTGTGGGACACTGGGTATGGCTGGTTCGCATACCACATAGCCCTTCTTCTGCCATCCCCTCCTTCAAAAGAGTTTGAATAATATGGAATGGAGTTCAGTTATAGAGATTAGTGAGAACTGGAGGCTGCTGATGGAAACAAGAACCAAGGGGTTAATATCATTATCACTTGGGGAGCAGTGACTACACTCCGGGTCCTATAAGTCCTACTCTTCCCTGCCATAGCTCTTCACGATACCCCCCCCCCCACACACACCCTGTAAAAGACACCACTCTTACCTAGAAGCAGCCACAATGGAGGCATTGAGGCCACCAAAGCAGGATAATGCAACCGCCAATGGAATTGTCCAATTGAAAATTCCAAAAATCTGGTCTGCAAAAGTCTAAGGGAAAGGAACAGAAAAGTGTCATTAGCAGGACCTAAACAGGATGAAAGGCATGGACAAGCGTGCCCCAGATAGCCCCTACCTTGTTTAACTCTTCATTCACAACCAGGGTGACAGGACTTTGTAAGCCCAGTATGGTAAGCATACTTTTTTTTTTTTTTTTTTTTTAAGATTTAATTTTAAGTAGGTAGGGGCGCCTGGGTGGCTCAGTCGGTTAAACATCCGACTTCGGCACATGTCATGATCTCACGGTTTGTGAGTTTGAGCCCTGCATTGGGCTCTTTGCTGACAGCTCGGAGCCTGCTTCAGATTCTGTGTCTCCCTCTCTCTGGCCCTCCTCCACTCGTACTCTATCTCAAAAAAAAAAAAAAAAATTTAATTTTAAGTAATCCCTATACCTCCTATGGGGCCCATAACCCATAACCCTGAGATCATTAGTCACACACTCCGTCAACTGAGCCAGGCGCCCCTAAGCATATTCCTTTCAAGGACCACCCACTTTCCCACAAGTACACCCTCAGCCTTCTGCTAGTGAAAATCCTTTACCACAGCAACAGCATCACTGGCCAGGATGTCCCTCATGTCTAGCACAGTGTAATAAGCCACGTTGGTCAAGATGTAGATGATGGTGACAATGGGCATGGAAATGCCAATGGAGAGAGGTAGGTTCCTATGACCAAATAGAATAATGCATGCATTAGTCCCACGGTCACATCCCCATCTCCTTTATTCCTTACACTCCCACACCAATCCAGGGGTGGTGCCTCCTGTGCATTGCCCCACTGCTTTTGCCTTTGAAGTTACCTACAATCGTGACTTCATTCTTCAGAGTTCAGAGCTTAAAGGGCATCAAGGGAAAAGAATATCACATTTAGAGAAAAGGCTGAGCAGAAAAAGGATTAACAGAACTATGTCACAGAATAATAGCACAGGAAACAGGGGCTTTTTGGTTTTCACATCCAAAGCCTCTTGACGTCAGGATTCCCTCTCAAGATTGTCAACGTTGGGAAATTGGTATTAAAGTGGAGAAATCTAAGAGGAAATTATGGAGGCAAATTGTGAAATCTAACATCTCCAGAGAATAAGACTCTTGTTGGGAAGAACACTATGTATCTACATAAGCAAGCTGGGAACTATGTCCATGCCCTTACTCAACTTGAGAAGCTTATGTGCCATCCTAACCAGTGGCCAAGAGAAAGACACAAGGACAAGGTCCTCTGGACCAATAAAGCAATGACCTTTATAAGCATTCTTCACAGTGAGGGGGAGGGGGGATATTCTCAAGTCATTCAGCTTCTGTCCAGTAGGTGGAAGCACCACCCAGGCTCAGTCCTGCTTCTGTTATCCGCTCCCGGAATTGCAACACTGGATGTGTGCCAAGAAAAGTTTATTATTTTGATTTAAAAATTTACAGAAACTCCATTCCCTCATACTCTTAGTTCCAAGAATAATTGAATTTTTGATCCAGGAAGGGCTCTGGAGATCATATAATTCAACCCCCTCAATTTATACATAAGGAAGCAGGCAGAGTTGGCAGGGGACTCCCTCAAGGTCATCAACAAATCAGTGGAAAGACAGGCTCCAGGCTCTTTGACTCCCTGTCCAGTGCTCTTGTCACTGCATGACTACAGACTACTTGAGAATAAAAATGAAGCAATAGCATTCAATGCTGACATGATACCACTATGTCAGTATAAATTTGAGAAAGCAAAGGATCAAAAAAGAAATAGGACCATTTGGGGGCATTTGGGACCTAAAGTTATCTATGTGAGGATAAAGGTGGAGGAGTATCAAGAAAAAGCCATATGAAAGCACGGATGAACACACGGTAGAACCTGCTTTAATTAATGTAGGAATGAATGAGCAGATGTGAAAAGGCCTGCTGTTACGGACTAGGTATTTGGGCTTTAGACCTCCCATCTATTAAAGTGGAACCAATAAAATCAGTCTCAGTGGTTGTGGTATGCTGTCGGGCACAACTCAATAAATGATAGCATATCCTTACTGCTGTGGAAAATTGATGGTGAGATACCTACCTCTCGGGATTCTTGATCTCTTCAGTAACATAGTTGAGGGTGTCCCAGCCTGAGTAGGAGAACAGAGCCGAATACAATGCCAGGGCAATGTCCCCCACTGCAAATGATGAACCCTCAAAAGAATTCTCCAAGTGAGTGGAGGCTCCTGGAATCCAGAGAACATGGAAAGACAAAAGGATTAGTGGTTCGCCCTCAACTTTAAGGTGATCCAATAAAGGAATAAAAGAATAGGACAGTAATAGCTAGTGAGTGGCTTAGAACACGGTTGGCAGCAAGGGCAGTGGTAAAAGAACAGGGACAGAAGAGAGACCTCTACAATGATGGGCTGGAATGCAGGGAACAAACAGCATGGGGATCTTGACAGGAAGGACCATGGTGGTTTTCCAGGGTAAGAAACCATGACAGAACTGAAGGGCTATAGAACATAAGTAATGTGGTTCTGTCCTATCCTGTAAGCTACCCGATCCCACCCCTTTTCTAACCCCACAGACAGCTGGTACAGAATGGAGGAAGGATAGGGCTTAGAAGGCCCAGGTCAATAGAGTAGTAGACTATGTGTTCCTACCTGGAAACTGGAGAGGAGTGGGTACAAGTGTTTCATTTCTGCCCTTACCCACTTCCACGGGCAGAACAATCACAGCCACAGCATTGGACTTAACAGTCTGCAACAGCTGGCAAGACCAGCTTTGGGATCATCTCAGTACAAATCTCCACTAACTTACTAGCTAGGGACTCAGGCAAGATACTTAATTCTGCAGCCTCAGTTTCCCCCATCTATAAAATGGAACTAGTAGGGGCGCCTGGGTAGCTCAGTCGGTTGAGCGTCCGACTTCAGCTCAGGTCATGATCTCACACTCCATGAGCTCGAGCCCCGCGTCAGGCTCTGTGCTGACAGCTTAGAGCCTGGAGCCTGCTTCAGATTCTGTGTCTCCCTCTCTTTCTCTGCCTCTGCTCATGCTCTGTCTCTCTCTGTCTCAAAAATAAATAAAAACATTAAAAATAAAATAAATAAAAAATAAATAAAATGGAACTAGTAGTACCTAGCAAATGAGAATGCACAAAAGGCAATTAAAGAAGTGTGGCTCAAAGAACTGCACAAAACTTAGTCACTATTATGTCTTACCCTGGCCGAGTCTAACGATGCCTGCAATGATGACGGCGATCAATGCCAAGACTTTAGCATAGGTGAAGATATCTTGTACCAGTGTTCCCCACTTGACATAGGCACAGTTAATGAAGGTTAAGAGACCTGAAAAAATAATAACAATATTGATTGGGGACTGTCCCTACCACCCAGAGAGCCTTAGACTTTCAAGCAATATTTCCAGTAGCAGTCATCAAAACAGAGCCTTTGGCCAAAGAAGTGTTTGGGTTCTGACCTGCTGTGTATTCGACACCTCTGCCCAGAATGTCCTCACCATTAGCATTCAAAGGCACCTGCTGAGCATCTGTGTAGGCAGCACCACACACACCCTTAGCACTTACACTAAGAGAGGAAAAACAAAGTAACTGGATTTGCTTAAAAGTGCTCACAGCAGTGGGAGGCAACTGGTAGCTGTACAGGATTAGTGTTTTTCCGCTACTGGCTCTGAAAAGTCATGGTCTGTCCCAGCTTTCCACCCCTTTACCTCCTGATACGGGCTCCAGGACTCAGCGCTCTGGTATTGTTAACCTTGGTAGATCCTGTTGTGACTTATCCAATGCCTGGCCCAGCAGGTCAGAACATGTGGCCAGGGATTAGAATGGGGGCCAGACTTCCTGCTGCTGCCTGCCAGCTCAGCCACTTGTTTTTGTACTTGGAAAGATTCTTGGAGCTGAGGTTCCTATAGAGTGGGGACAGCATTTTTCCTGACTGGACATTGCAAAAGAGTGAGCCACACAGGTCATGATCTCACAGTTCATGGGATCAAACCCCACATCGGGCTCTACTCTGACACCACAGAAACCTGCTTGGGATTCTCTCTCTCTCTCTCTCTCTCAAAAATAAACAGGGGCACCTGGGTGGATCTGTTGGGTGAGCATCTGACTCTTGATTTCAGCTTAGGTTATCTGATCCCAAGGTCATGGGATCAAGCCCCATTTCAGACTCTACTGTGCATGGAGCCTGCTACTTAAGATTCCCTGTCTCTTTCTCCCTCTGCCCCTCTCCCTCACTTGCACTCTCAAAATGTAAATAAACATTCAAAAAAAAAAAAAAACCCCACAAACATTCCTCAAGTCCTTCTACCTCGGGGGTAGAGGCAAACCCTTTACCTGGATGAGCTTTGGAAAAGTCCATGGATCACCCCTAGAGAGTTCTTAACCTACAGCTTCCACAATGCTTGAAATTCCTTGTAAATGGTTATGTATGTACACCAAAAATATATGCATTTTTCTAAGAAAAGCGTCCTTAGCTTTATGTCAGAATTTCCGAGAAATCTGTTACCCCCAAAAAAGTTTCAGTTTACTACTTCAGAAGATGACATTCAAGAAGGGAAGCCCACACATGCTGTGAAGTTGACCGATAGCCCCAGGATGTGACAGGGAAGAAAGTCAAAAGAAATGATTCTGAAACTCAGCTGAATGTTCTCAATCCCCCACCAGCCTCTTAAGCAGGCAGGCAGGCACTTGCAGCACGCCTTCCCCACCCTGGCAGAGAATCACCTTGCTGCTTCTGCCTTCCCAGCTCAGCAACTGGAGCACCAGGAGGGGCTTAACAGTTCCTTCCAAGAGATCCCAGGGTAAGATCAGAATCAGCCTGCCTTAAACTGCAGAAAGTGAGGTCCAGTGCTGGGCTTGCCTGCTTCAGGCTACCGACACGGAAGAAATACTCCCTGTCTCAGCTCTGGTGGTGGCATGTCCCTCAATGTCCCTAATCCCCCTGTTTTCTTGTGTCCTGGCCTCACCACACTGCCCCAGAAGCATCTTCATCCTGAGAAGCAGGAAAGACCAACCTCAAAGAACAGCTCATCTTCTGTCTCTCCCCCATCCCCCCCTCCTTTATACCCCTATTCTCGCTGCCCAAGTTCTTTTCTGCTCTTCAGTAGAAGGGGCATTCTAGTCCTATACAAACACTTGCCTTTCTGCCTAATAAACAAGACAATAAACAACCAAAGCTTATCACAGGGTTGGGCAAAAATACACCGGTAACTCCTCAGTGCTCAGTTAATAATTAGACATGCATACTGGCTCCCAAGCACCCTACAAAATGACCAAAGTGCCTTTATCTCACCCTCCACAAATCTCTGAGCTCTGTTGATCCTCCCCAGTCAATTACCCATCCTTCACTCCCCACTGGGCTTCAGTTTCCAGCCATTCAACAGCCCTCACGCCCCTTCTGTTCACCCTGTGACCCCTACACCTTACCCTCAGGCTCTGCTGCTGCTTCACAAATAACAGAGCAGCCAGATTTCTGAGTAGAAACGCCCGGCCCCGAGACCAAAAAAGGGCAGAAGTGGGGGAAGGGGAGCACCTGGCCGGCTACCAGTTGGTAGAGCATATGACTCTAGATCTTGGGGTCATGAGTTCGAGTCCCAAGGTGGGTGCAGAGTTTACTTAAAAAAGTAAAAATAAGGGGCGCCTGGGTGGCTCAGTCGGTTAAGTGTCCGACTTCGGCTCAGGTCATGATCTCACGGTCCGTGAGTTCGAGCCCCACGTCGGGCACTGTGCTGACAGCTCAGAGCCTGGAGCCTGCTTCAGATTCTGTGTCTCCCTCTCTCTCTGACCCTCTCCCACTCACACTCTGTCTCTGTCTGTCTCAAAAATAAATAAACATTAAAAAAAAGTTTTTAATTTAAAAAAAAAGTAAAAATTAAATAAAATAAAATATAAAAAGAAAGGCCAGGGACAACAGATGCTACAATATTCACAAGGGAATGGGATCACAGAAACTGATAGTTAGCCCTCAGGGTAACCACAGTCACACCACCAACCCGGCCTAGCTTCAGGGATTAATTCAGGTTCAGAGTCTGTCTGCAGCCTTGTACCACAGCATCTGTTCTCAGCTCTGTCCAGGCATGTGGGCAGGGAAAAGACAACTCATCATCCTTTACCACAACAAATTCTGAAATGAAAATACATGGATTGTTTGCATTTTAATCCCTACTGCTTCTCTACTTGAATTCCATATCCATCCATTTGCATCCCTCCTTTTACCCACCAGTTTTTCTCCCTCCCCCCACACCTGAGCCTTCTTTCTCAGCCACCGACCCACCATCTTGCCCTGATCTACTGCATCCTGAGCACTGGGACGCGGTTTGAATGAAGAAGGGAATCCTATGGAAGGAAACGGAGCAGGGAACTGCCTGAGGAGAGCTGGCCCTCACCTTCCCCAGAGCCCAGCTTCCTCCAGGGCCTCTTGGCCATGGGAGCAGGAAATGGGTATGGCAGGCAGCACTGCTGACTGGGCTGTTTGTCCTCGCCCACAGCGGATACAGCTGACCGGAGACCCCAAAGCCCAGCCTAGTGCACTGTTCTTAAAGTGGAGCCCAACCTCCTGCTTCAGAGGCAGGAAAAGGAGGGGACCACAGGCTTATAGTAATATGGAGGCAACTGCAAGCCAACCTCAAGGACAGAAATGCCCTACCCTCCTACCTCTAGGTGTAATTCCATCTCCACCCAACACTGGGCCAAGTCCACAAGAAGATGGCTGGAAATCACCTTGGACCCATGACTCAGGTGCAGCTCCTTTCCTGCTTTGACCTGCTCTGGAGGAAGGAGAAGCCACTCCTATCATCATCTAAAGAGATGCGCCTGAACGGTCGGTCGGTCATCAAACCCAACTGCATGGACTCTCCTGGAGCAGAAGGCTAGTTCTAGCACTAAGGCCCAGCGTCAGCTGTAGAACTAAAAGCCAGGAAAGCACCCACATAGATTGATACAGAACAACAAAGCTTGTAGGCCCAACTCAGATCAGATGCCCAGATTTACTTTAGATGCCCACACTAAACAGTCCCTGAAAAAAGAACATTAAACCCACAATTCTCCCAGCACCGTTAGTTTTAAACACATAGAATGTAACACATGCAACTCTGGCCACTATTCAGTGTATTTTCTGCTTCAAATTCCCAGAGACTATAAAACCTCAATACTTTATTTATTAGACAACTCATTCCATTTTTAAAGAGATCAATAGCTCTTCCCTCCACTAAGCCAAAAACTTCTTCCTCATAACTTCTACCCAGTAGTCCTAGACCTCTCCTCTGGAACTACACAGAATCCAGATAAATGGCCTCATTTACATAATGGCCCTTCTTATCAAACATTAACACCCTGTCCCTTTTGATACTTCCCCCCATTGAAGCTAAAAACCCAGTTTCTTCAACCTCTTGTGTGACAAATGTCACTTCCAGATCACTCACTCACCATCGAGTTCCCTCCTCTCCATTTACTTCACTTTGTCAGTATGTCCCTGGAAACATGAGACCACACAGAACACTCCAGACATTTTTGCAGACTATGGGGTTTCAGTTTGAATTCACTGTCAACTACAACTCCACCTCAGACTAATGAGCTTTTCCCTATCCCCCTTTCAGGGCCTAAAGGATTTTTTTTTTTTTTTTTTTTTAATCCTAAATAGGAGACCTTAACAATTATTCCCAGGAACTTTCCTCTGTAAATTTTTAGGTATCATTCCCATCTACTAGAAATGCATTTTCCCTCCTAATTTTACTAAGTAGTTCAAATGCCTTCAATTTGTGAAATCTGTAAATTTGATTAGCATACCTTCTGGGTCCTCCCTGAAGTCTTGATGAAAATGTTGACTAGACAGGCAGAGCCCTGTAGTCAGTCTATCATTAGAGACCTTCCTGTATGCTGTCATTATTCTACAACATCAACCAAGAATCCACCAAAGTATTCTTTTATCTAGTCCACCTTTTTCTACCTTGTCAACAAGAATATTGTGAGAATTTGCCAAGAACTTCTCTGAAATCTGTATAAACGTGTCTCTGCCCTTGCAATCTAATGACACAATCAAATGATTCAATGAAATTAGCACGCATTTATAGAATTTTCATAGCTATACCACGTAATAGTCAAAAATTAGAAATAACCTGGGGCTCCTGGCTGGCTCAGTCAGTAGAGTATGCAACTCTTTTTTTTCTTTCTTTCTTTTTTTTTTTTTTTTTTTTGGTAAGATTGTTTTTAATGTTTTTTATTTATTTTGAGAGAGAGCACACATGTGCATTCAAGCAAGTGAGGGAGGGGCAGAGAGAGGGAGAGAGAGAATCCCAAGCAGGATCCATGCTGTCAGCCCAGAGCCTGATGTGGGGCTCAACCTCACAAACTGTGAGATCATGACCTGAGCCAAAATCAAGAGTTGGATGCTTAACCCACTGAGCCACCCAGGTCCTCTTTGCCTTTTTTTTTTTTTTAAATATAATTTCTGCACCCAATGTGGGGCTCAAACTCACAACCCCAAGATCAAGACTCACATGCTCAGGGGTGCCTGGGTGGCTCAGTCAGTTAAGCATCCAACTCTTGATTTCAGTTCAAGTCATGATCTCACGGTCATGGAATCAACCCCCGAATAGGGCTCTCCATGGATTATGCAGCCTGCTTGGGATTCTCTCTCTCTCTCTCTCTGCCCCTCCCTTGCTCACGCTGTTTCTCTCTCTCTCTCTCTCTCTCTCTCTCTCGCTCTCGCTCTCTCTCCCTGTCTCAACATAAACAAGCATTAAAAAAAATAAAGGAGACAGTCGCATGCCCTACCAGCTTAGCCAGCCAGGTGCCCCTGAGCATGTGACTCTTGATCTCAAGGTTGTGAGTTCAAGCCCCATGTTGGGCATAAGGTTTACTTAAAAACAATAATAATAATAATTGTAAAAAATAATAATTATAAACAATCCAAATGCCAATCAACAGTAGAGTGACTAAGTAAATACTTAGAATACGTAGAATA
>NW_024412396.1:2464286-2485949 GCF_014898765.1 Herpailurus yagouaroundi
CAATCAACAGTAGAGTGACTAAGTAAATACTTAGAATACGTAGAATATTAAATAATATGATCCATCTACAACTATAAAAATATAAACTTCACAAACATATTAAGTGAACAAAGACACAAAAAGAATACATATCCTGGGGTGCCTGGGTGGCTCAGTTGGTTAAGCGTCCATCCAACTTGACTTCGGCTCTGGTCGTGATCTCACAGTTCGTGAGTTTGAGCGCCCTCATCAGGCTCTGTGCTGACGGCATGGAGCCTGCTTCAGATTCTCTGTATCACTCTCTCTCTGCTTCTCCACCTCCCCACCCCTCTCTTTCAAAAATAAACACTAAAAAAAAAAAAAAAAGAGTGCATATCCTTTATATCCACTTATATTAAATGGCCAAAATGAATCTATGCTACTAAGAATAATAGTAATTTCCCTTCATGTGTGCATGGGGGACAAGGGGAGTGACTGAGAAGAACACAAGTGGAGTTCAGAGGGCTGGTTTTTTGATGTGGATGGTGGTTACAAATGTGAAAATGTGTGAAAAGTCATCAAGCTGTACACTTATGACATGTGCACTGTTCCTTTTATATTACACTTGAATAAAAAAATTAGGGGCGCCTGGGTGGCGCAGTCGGTTAAGCGTCCGACTTCAGCCAGGTCACGATCTCGCGGTCGTGAGTTCGAGCCCCGCGTCGGGCTCTGGGCTGATGGCTCAGAGCCTGGAGCCTGTTTCCGATTCTGTGTCTCCCTCTCTCTCTGCCCCTCCCCCGTTCATGCTCTGTCTCAAAAATAAATAAAACGTTAAAAAAAAATTAAAAAATTAAAGTTGAACTGGGGCACCTGGGGGGCTCAATCAGCAGCCGACTCTTGGTTTTGGCTCAGGTCATGATCTCACAATTCATGAGTTCAAGCCCTGCATCGAGCCGTGTGCTGACAGCGTGGAGCCTGCTTGGGATTCTCTCTCTCCCTCTCTCTCTCTGCCCTTCTCCCCCACCCCCATCAAAAATAAATGAACTTTAGGGGCGCCTGGGTGGCGCAGTCGGTTAAGCGTCCGACTTCAGCCAGGTCACGATCTCGCGCTCCGTGAGTTCAAGCCCCGCGTCGGGCTCTGGGCTGATGGCTCAGAGCCTGGAGCCTGCTTCCCATTCTGTGTCTCCCTCTCTCTCTGCCCCTCCCCCGTTCATGCTCTGTCTCTCTCTGTCCCAAAAATAAATAAACATTGAAAAAAAAATTTTTTTTTAAATAAATGAACTTTAAAAACATAAAAATAAAATTAAAATAAAGCAACAGTATGCTTTATTACTATCTCCTCAATTCTCTTGGTCTTGCTTTTTTGTTAGCCTAGATCTGTTTTTTACTGAACCTTTTCTAGGTTAGCAATCGTTCTGCTACATACAGTTACAAGGAAAACAGGACTGGGCCTTCTCCTTTCTCTCTACCATCTGTTATTGCAGAACTAACTGCCCTTGCTGTTTTCACTCTATATGTTGCTTCTAGAGCTTTTTATCATCCGCAGTCTCTTCTTCAGATCTTAGTTGATGCTGGGCACCAACCTTCGGATGCTTTTCTTACAGCTCTGGGCCACTCCTGCATTTAATCTTTGTTATGCCACCTCTCCCCATCTCTTATGTATCTTGTTTCTAAAAATCTCAGCTTATCAAAAAGCAGTATGTTTAATCACATTGGTTTGTTCACATGATTCTCCTCTTCCTAAATAAGATAATTTTTTTAATTTTATTTTAGAAAGAGAGAGAGCTCAAGCAGGGAGGAGAGGCAGAAAGAGAGAGGGAGAGGGAGAATCTGAAGCAGGCTCCAAACTCAGCATGGAGCCTAATGCAGGGCTCGATCCCACCATGCTGGGATCATGAGTTGGATACTCAACTGACTGAACCACCCAGGCGTGCCCTAAATAAGATAATTCTGATAAAATAGGTGAAAATTTCATTTTGGAGAAGCTTCTGGTCTTTTTTTTTTTTTCAATCCCTATCTATTAGAGTATAAATTCTTTTCCCTGAACTTTTCCATCATTTCTTTGCCAAACTTTAGAGTGTATTTCTGAGGAAATGCACCATTTCTTTTTCTGAGAGGTACAAACTCTGAGTAGGTATAGTCACTTTCACACTAGGACTCCACATTTGCCCTGGTTATGTTAAATTAATAATAATGATAAAACAACAACAACAACATCCTTATGGAGATTTACAATGACACCTTTACAAGTTAAACGGTATGATGTCTTCGATTGGCTTGAAATAATCTAGTGGGGTGAAGAGGGTGGTTGGAGTGTAGATAAAACAATGGTGATTAATCATTCATGCTGCTGCTTGAACCCTGGGAGTTCATCATATTATTTGCTCTAGTTTTGGATGTTTGACGTGTTTTATGATAAACCTTTAAAAAAAAAAATGTATAGAGGTACGGCTTCTAATGGAATAAAACGGATTTTAGCGAAAAGCAAATGTTTATTAGCCTTATTTAACATTTATGAGTCCAAAAGCATCATTCCCAACCTTCTATCCTATTTCTCCAAATGCACTACTCAGCAACTTTCCACTTTTATCCTTCTACATGATTCCTCACAGCCTCTAAAATACCCAGATTTAGGGGTACCTGGGCAGCTCAGTAGGTTAAGTGTCCAACTCTTGATTTTGGCTCAGGTCATGACCTCATGGTTCATGAGATTGAACCCCGAGTTGGGCTCCACACTGAGCGTGGAGCCTACTTGGGATTCTCTCTTCCTCTCTCTCTCTGCCCCGCCCCCACCAACTTGCACACATGCACTCTCGCTCTCAAAATAAAGAAACATTTTTTTAAATACCCAGATTTGTACCTTCATCTGTGCATTTTTCTCCTTTCCTTTACAATTTCAGGTTAAAGCCACACTAAACACATCTCTCCCAATCTCTATGAAATCTGCTCTATCCCTTACCAGAGTTTATCCTCCTGGCATCTTAGCATTTACATCTTACAGGTACTCTGCTCTAGGTTCTCTTTGCTCTTGCACATGCACAGCCTTCAATTAACAGAGATGAAAATGCCACCTGCCACTCAGTTCACTATCTTGACGTTCAGAGTCACCAGTGACACACCTCAGGTATCCTCTGACTGGTAACATCATTCATCCCACGGGATGGCAAAAGGATAGCCATCTGTGGGTTCAAGTGATTCAAGCAAGCTCTTTGTGGTAGGTTGCTCCAGAAAAACCGCTTGTCTCTACATTAGGCTGGTCTACCTGCAGCCAGAGTCACACCCCCTGGGGAGCAGCCGAGACTCTAAACTGGTTTGCTCAGGCCCGCTAATACCCAGATGTTTCCAGAATACTCTACCACTGCCCTTTCCTCACAAGGACCAGATGTAAGGTTTCTGAAAAAACCTCAGTTGTGTTACCTAAACCCAGAAAGTTCAAGTCTCTCCTCTTTTTACCTGCTGTATTTCTGTGTGTTGTCAGGGATACTCTCTATACCTTAAATATCATGTTTTCAGGGCACCTGGGTGTCTCAGTGTGTTAAGCGTCCAACTCTTGATTTTGGCTCAAGTCATGATCTCACGGTTCATGAGATCAAGCCCCGAGTCTGCTTGGGATTCTCCCTCCCCACCTCTCTCTCTGCCTCTCAATATGCACACTCTCTCTCTTTCTCTGTCCAAACAAATAAGCTTAAAGATAAATAAATAAATTTTCTTCCTGGCTTCCTTGACGTATTGTTTCTTCCACCCTCCCTAGGTGCTGTAATAGGTCTCAGACAGCAGATGGTCCTCAGGTTCTTTTACCTTTCAGGCTACAGGACCATTTGATTACTCAGACATCATGGGTAAGAACAGCAGGAAAGACAACACACGGAGGATAAACCCTACAGATCACTGGATCAGAGTCTTCCTACTATGCCCCCTGGAACTCAGGCAGCATTTTGGTCACCGCGGCTCTGCACCACTCTGAGGGAGCAAGCAGGTGGTCTGTACCAGGAGGCCCTCATATTAAACCACACTATCTGCTCTCTTCTCAAAGCCAGCTAGTCCTTATCGGTCCGATCCTTACTGGTTTGTTCAGCTAGGTACAGTTTGGGTCCTCAGAAACGGGACCCCAAGCTTGAGCGAGCATCAGAATCACCTGAGGCATGTTACCTAGGGCTTGAGGGCTCCAACCCAGAAGTTCTGGATGCAGGAAGTCTAAGACGGGGTTTCCCAGAGGAGTCATGATCTGCCTGCTTTGGGTGTGCTGCCTTAGGTAATCACTAGACGAAATAATCACCTACAGAACAGCCTTGATCAGAACAAGCCCAAACCCTTCCCTTAACTCGGTGCTCCTTTATCCTGGCTGCACATTGGCATCGCTTTACAAGCTTTAACAAAGTCAGCGCTCGGGCCCCGCCTAGGCCAATGAAGTCAGAAACGCTGGGGTGGAGCCCAGGCACCAGCGTGTTTTTGAGGCTTCCCAGGCAATTCTAAGGGACAGTGACAACTGAGAACCTTTCCGCCCAAGGCCTCCATCAGTTCTCCTCAGCAGCAACTTTTCTACTTCCCCAGTTCTCGTTCTCCAAGCCAATTCCCATTCTTCTAACCAGTGGCTCAGATTTATTTGGTTGGGGAAACAAAGTGGGAGAGGAAGGGGCCATTAGCATTTTTCTAAAGCCCTAGGTGATTCCAATGTGCAGCCAGGGTGGGGGCCCACTCTCCCCAGCTCCTTCCCAAGCCTACTTCAGCCTGTCCCCTCAGCCTCTCCTGAGTCAGAGAGAAAGAACAAAAGAAAGAGAAGACCAAGGGTGAACCCCTGAAGAGCCTTGAGGATCCAACCAATACAGAGCTCTACCCTCTGCCTGCGGAGGAAGGTTGTGCCGAAGTTCATGTCGGCCCCACCCCGGAAAGAACCCAAGGCTCTGACTCCAGCCTATGCAGTGTGTGAATGTGGGACGTGAAGTGGAAGCTTCCTCACCTCCAACCTAAAGTGGCTCTTGAGAAAACTCCTCTGAGAAAGTACCTAGGTGCCAAGTAGAAAGTGTGAAGGGCAGAAATCAGTTGCGGGCACAGCATCTGCCTATTCCGCTTCATTAGCCACAAGTACATGAAGTCAGTGGTCGAGTATCAGAAGAAGCTGCCCAAGGACACACGGCCCAAGCTCTCAGATAAACACGCAGAGATCCAAAGTCCCCTACAGCCCACAAGCGGCTCCAGGAGACCCGGGGTGAGCTCTCTGCCCTCCCTCGTGCCTAGCCCACAGTGGGCCCAGCCCTCACCCAACCCTGAGAGCCAAAGGCACACAATGCCCTTCTCCACCAAGCCAAATCTAGAGCCACATCTCCCGTTCGTGCATCCAGCTGCCATTTATTGAAGCACCTACTACATGCAAGTCACTAGGGTCAAGCATCGGGGACACACCTGATCCCGGAAGACCAGCTGTCTGTTCCCAGAGGGGCCTGAGTATGTGCTGCTGGCTGACTGGCACAGTGTGGGCAGACCTCCTGTGAAGACACAGGAAGTAAGAGCTCCTGTTCATGAAAGGCAAAAACAAAACAAAAACAAAAACAAAAAAAACTAGACCAAAGATCCTAGATCACAGGGCAGGCAAGCACAGACAGGACAAGGCAGGAGCAGAAGCGTCCGACACGGCTAACAGTGGCCGAGGCAGGCTGGCTTTCAAGAAAGAACGGTCAGGTGGGGCTGCACTTGGGGACACCTCGCTCTGACTCTGCCAAGGGAAAAGTTCCCTTCTCTGGCAAAGAGGAAGAAGGGTCTCAGCTCTCCTTTCTTTAAAAATAAACTTTTTTAATGTTTATTTTATTTTTGAGAGAGACAGAACGTGAGTGGGGGAAGGGCAGAGAGTGAGGGAGACACAGAATCGGAAGCAGGCTCCAGGCTCCGAGCTGTCAGCACAGAGCCCGATGCAGGGCTCAAACTCATGAACCGCGAGATCATGACCTGAGCCAAAGTCAGATGCTCAACCAACTGAGCCACCCAGGCGCCCCTCAGCTCTCCTTTCTGATCCCTGGAACACTAAAACTGCTTTTAAGTCATCCAAAGGTGGAATGGAAAGTAAAGTTTTTAGAAATTAATAAGATGCATATGACTGAATAGAATTTGCAGTAGGACACACCATTTTTGGCTAACAATTAAGTGTTAGGTCCCTTGCATTCTCATAGATATCATCTAACTTAATGTGACAGAGTAGGTGTATTATCTTTATCTTTTTTTAAGTTTTATTTATTTAAGGAATCTCTACACCGCAGATGGGAGTCGAACCCACGACCCCAAGATCAAGAGTCACATGCTCTTCTGACTGAACCAGCCAGGCACCCCAGTCTTTATCTCATAATTGAGAAAACTGAGGCCACTCAGACAGTGTCCAGCTCCAAAACTTGTATACACCGCAGCATGCCATGCTGTCCCTACTGTATGCAAGGATGTGGGACTGTGAGCAGGATGATCTCCCCCTGGGGTGATGGGGCTTCTGGCTGCAGAAAACTGGGGCAGTCCTCTAAGAACTCTGAGAAGCCAGGATAATCAGCTCTAGGAGGGGCCATCTGCATGCTTCTCTGGTTAGGAAAAGTAACCATTTATAGTACCCTGGCAGGACAGCAAGGTTTTTTCAGAACTCCTAATTCATTTATTCCTTTATTCATTCATTCATTCATTCATTCATTCAGCCAGCCAGAGAACAAGTATGTACTGAGCACTGACTGTGCTCCAGGCCTTGTACAGACCCAGTCCTCAGCCTTTACAGAAAAGTGAACATGGACAATTATAAGAACTGGGTGATGGGGTGCCTGGGTGGCTCAGTAGGTTAAGTGTCCGACTCGATTTCGGCTCAGGTCATGATCTCACAGTTCATGGGATTGAGCCCCTCATCGGGCTCCACACTGAGCATGGAGCCAGCTTGGGAATCTGTCTCTCCCTCTCTCTTCTCTGCCCCACCCCTTGCTCACACACTTTTGTGTGAGTTCTCTCTCCCTAAAAGTAAATAAACTTAAAAAACAGAAAAACCCTGAGCCTGGGTGGCTCAGTTGGTTAAACGACTGACTTCAGCTCAGGTCATCTCACCGTCTGTGAGTTCAAGCCCCGCGTCGGGCTCTGTGCTGACAGCTCACAGCCTGGAGCCTCCTTTGGATTCTGTGTCTCCTCTCTCTCTGCCCCTCCCCTGCTCTTTCTCTGTCTCTCAAAACTGAATGAACATTTTTAAAAAACCTTTTTTTTTAAAAGAAAAGACAGTTTAGGGGCGCCTGGGTGGCGCAGTCGGTTAAGCGTCCGACTTCAGCCAGGTCACGATCTCGCGGTCCATGAGTTCGAGCCCCGCATCGGGCTCTGGGCTGATGGCTCGGAGCCTGGAGCCTGTTTCCGATTCTGTGTCTCCCTCTCTCTCTGCCCCTCGCCCGTTCATGCTCTGTCTCTCTCTGTCCCAAAAATAAATAAACGTTGGAAAAAAAAAATTTTTTTTAATAAAAAAAATAAAAAAAAAAAAAAAAAAGAAAAGACAGTTTAAAAAAGAATAAAAACTGGGTGCTGTGAAAGTCACTGTGAGGCAACCCATCCAGTCTGGGGCAGCGAAGGGGGTGCAGGTGGGCACCAGGACCACCGTTACCTGGACTGAGCACAGGGAGGCTCATGCTGGGGTTGGGGGATGGGAGGACAAACTCCTGGCAGAGAGGAAAGCACGTGATTACCCAGGCAATGAAATCAGCAATGAGTGAAGTCACCCACGCATAGAAAAAACTTACTTAAGCAATAATCAGTAAATGATTTCAAGGTCTATTCGCAATAGTAGCCTATCTAGCATTGTAGTTCATCAGCAGTTCTAAAGGAAAACTATATCTGTAGAGGGACAGTAAGCCACCATGACGGGAGCAGAAATTATTTGCTCTCCTGAAATGGTCACTGTTTGAACAGAACAGGATTAAAGTATGGTAAAAATATAGATCAAGCCTCTAGAAGATAGAGACTCCATTATACAGATGAGGAACCTGAGACTAATAATTTGACCTGATTCCATGCTCTTAACCACCACACATTCCTGCCTCCCAAAGGGATGAGTTCAAGGGAGAGAGATGCTGACCCAAGCACTCTACCCAACCATGGAGAAGACGTGACTGTCAGGTATGGATTCTTCATCCAACTTTTCCAGAAATATACCCCCAAACCAGCCTAAGGAGGACTGAAGTCTTCCCCATAAACCCCTCCCTCAACCTCAGTCCCTCCCTCTAAGAACCACACTTCTTGTCTACAGAATCAGTCTTCTGGAAAGTATATCTACATTCCCTTCCTTTCCCTTGACTAATATCCACTCTGCCACTCCACTGAAGAGGGACAGTTTTCCTGACCTGTTATTTGTCAATTCCAAATGGCATTCCATTCCTTATCTTACTTAACAGTTCCTCAACAAAGGCTACTTTTGAGTGTAAACCCATCCCCCTTGGGTGTGCTGCCTCTGCTTTTCCCCACAGTAACCACACTGCAATAGAATAGTTTATTGATGTGTCTCTATCATCAAGTCGGAGCCAAATGAGGACAGACTGAGTAACAGTCACTTCTGGATCCCTAGGCCTCGCCCAGAAGTAGGCATATAGTAGATACTCAGGTTTCACTGGATGAATAAACAATCTCTCTGAAATCTGACTCTACCCTCACTGCCCTGAAATTTCCCTCTCCAGAGTCACGGTGACTTCCTGTTGATATATCCAAGCAACCGCCCTCCTTATCTAGCTTGGCCTCTTAGCAGATTGGACACCGTTGGCCACCAACTCCTTCTCAAATTGCTCTCTTTTACTCACCAACTCCCATTTCCCTCTTAACTCTCTGGACGCTTCTTCTCCTTGTTGTGGAGTATTTATCCTTCAGTGTTGGCATTCCTGAGATGCTACCCTCGCCCCTTTCCTCCTCTCTTGTTACATCCGGTCAAGATCATCTCATCTGCTACTGTGATTTCAATGACCACCTCTACACCGAGGATTCACGAAAGTATATCACCAGCCCAACCACCGTAATTTCATATGCATATGAATATACAACCACCTACTGGACGTCAGCAGACACAAATTCAACCTATCCAAAACTGATCAATTTCTCTTGACCTACTGCTCCTTCAGTCTGACTCCCTGTAAGTAACTGGCATCACCATCCACCCAGTTGCCTGAGACAGAAACGTGGTCATCTTATCATCCTCAACCTCCACCCATATCCATCTAATCAGTGTCTAAGTCTTAACCAGTCTCCTCATTTCTCATCCCATGACTCTAATCCAAGCCACTATCCTCCCTCACTGGGATCATGGCAACAGCTTCCTAAGTGGTCTCCCTGCTTTTAGTTCTGCAAACTGAAGTCAGAGTAATCTTTCTAAAAATCACAAATTCTACAACTTAATCACAAACAACACAAGTCACTCTCCGCTTTACTCTCAAAGAGGTTTTTTTTATTACCATAGGAGAAAGCCCACCAAACTCCTTAATATGGTTTGTACAACAGATTGTATTTTCCAAAGATGTCTCAACAACATTTCCCAACCCACATGCTTTTCATACAATGTGACTGTAACACTCTGCCCATCAAGAGATAGGGTCTTTGCCTCTTCTTTTAAGAAGAGATATTCTTCTGTGAATGTTTCTACCTACAGAGTTCAGCAGGAAAGACACCCTGTGACCTCAGAGGCTAGGTCATAAAAGGCACAGCTTCCACTCTGGTTGCTGACATACTCCGTTCTGGAAGCCTTCAGCTGCCAAGTAAACAGTTTGATTGCTCTGGGGCCGCCATTACATGAGGAGACTCAACATAGTCCATATGGAGGGACCACTTGGAAAGACACATCTAACACAACACGAAGAGAAAAAGATGCCCAGCTAGCCCCCATCTTATTCAGCATACCCTCGTTCTAGCTCCTGCCACCATCTGACTACCACCACACGAGACCCTGAGCCAGCACTGCCCCAGTTACCCCTTCCAAAATTCCTGAGCTACAGAAACCATAAAAGAAAACAGCTGTGGGGCACCTGGCTGGCTCAGTCAGAACATGCAACTCTTAATCTCGGGGTCATGAGTTCAAGCCCCACATTGGGTGTAGAGATTACTTTAAAATAAATAAATAGGGGCACCTGGGTGGTTCAGTCAGTTAAGCGTCTGACTCTTGGTTTCAGCTCAGGTCATGATCTCACAGTTTGTGGGTTTGAGCCCTGCATCGGGCTCCATGCTGACAGCACAGAGCCTGCTTGGGATTCTCTCTCCCTCTCTCTCTGACCTTCCCCAGCTGTTTCTCTCTCTCTCAAAATAAATAAATAAACCTAAATAAATAAACAAACATAAATAAACATAAATAAATAAATAAATAAATAAATAAATAAATAAAATGACTATTATTCTATGTCACTAGATGATTTATTATAGAACAATAATAACTACAACTAATAAAGCCCTGAACAAACTATCCTACCATTTCCACCCACCTCTGCAGGCCAGCTGTCAACATTTCCTGCCTTAACCTCAGTATTGCAGCCCACCCTGAGCTCCTTTACTGAAAGGAGTCTCAAAAACGACCTTCTTTCTTGTCTTAGGAGTTTTCATACCTCTTGTTCTTGCTGCCTGAGATGCAACTCCGCCTTCTTTTGGTTAATTCCTCATTCAGGTGTCAGCTTAAACTTCCTTACAGAGTTTCTACACTCCTAGGCTAGCCTAGGTCTGCTCCCATGGCTCCCTGTGCCTAAGAAATCACAACACTCATTATAATCCATTGTAACCTTGCGTTGGGTTGCCCACCCTGCCAGCCCCCAGCATGCTCGCGCACACTGAGAGCTCCAGGAACACAATGATCAGTGCTGGGAAAATAAACATTCAACAAGTATTTACGAAGCACTTGCCTATCTCCAGCCCCATCTCTTTACTGAGCTCCAAATGGGCACATCCACCTCCTATCCTACAAATTTCAAATTCAACATGATTCCATCCTCCCCATCCCTGTAAACAATGCCACCACCTACCAACTGCCCAAACCAGAAATCTCAGCTTTTCATTCAAGGAATAGTTATTAAGCTCCTCTCTTGGTTTCTTTGCCGGGGATACAGTGGATCCTAAGACAGGCTTAGCCCCTGGGATACAACATTTACAAGCTGGTGGGTGTTTTCCTCATCACCTACCTCTCTCTCTTACACCAGACATCCCAATAAGTATTACTGGTTATACTGATTATACCTTCTAAATTGCTCTCCTATCTATCCATCCTTTCCTGGAGACGTCATCTCCTAAGTAAGCCACAGCCCCGCTGCCACTGCCCTCATTTGGGCTTTTGTCATTTCCTGCCTGGATTGCCACAAGAGCTTCCTAACCTGTGGAATAAAATCTTAACTCCCTAGAACATGAGCGTCATGTTCTAGCCGCTTGCCTCCTTTTGTCCCCTCACATCCCACAATTGCCCCGCGCACCCCACACTCCATTCTTTTTCTCACCTTTGTGCTTTACATTGCCTTTCCCTGTGCCTAGAATGTCCTTGCCCTTCTCCATTCAACATATTTATTGCGTACCTAGCAGATGCCAGGCACTGTTCTAGGTGCTGGATATTCAGCCGTGAGCAAAACAAAGTGCTTACTTTCGTGGTGTTTACACTCTAGAGGGAAAGATAGACAACAGACAAGTAAACGATTATTGTCAGGTGGTGACAGGTGCTATCAAGAAAAACAAAACAGGATGGGAAACTGAGAGTGACCATGAGAGACAGGAGAAGTCTCTGGCGAAGTAACGTCTGTACAAAGACCCGAGTGGACTGAGGGGATGAGCTCTGAGGACATCTGAGGAAAGAGGCTTCTCAGCAGAAGGAACGATAAAGTACAAAACTCCCGAAGCAGGAACAGGCCAGGCAAACTGGAAGAAAAGCAAGAAAGCCGGTGTAGCTCCAGAGAGAGTAAGGGGGAGAGAGGTCTGAGAGAAGTCAGATGGCACCTTGTAGGCCACGGCCAGGGGGCACTTCAGCCACCCCTTGACGCCATTTCATCCTTCAGCGTTGAGTACAGACATCTCCTGAGTAGGGCCCACCCCACCCGCTCCCAGCACTTACCCATATGAAGTGTGTAATTGACTACTTCCTGTCTCCTCCACCACACCGTGAGTTTCCTGCTCTACCTTTCAGCTCCGTATTTTATAAAACCCATCACGTTCAGTAAATTTGTCTCCAGTAGTCAAAACTTTCTCCCTTGGCTCTGATTCCATGCCCTGAGAGCAATCCCTGATTCCTCGATGGGTTTCCTAGGGACTATGGCATTAGGAAGCCTTGACAGTGAACACACACCTTCTGGTCATTAGAAATTATGCTAATGATGTATGCTCATCATTGTACATTCCTAGGCTGCCATCATCATTTACACATCAGTCTCTGTTTTAAGTATGACTCAGTTGATGGAACAGTGACCGACTCTGGGTCATGATGACCCAAGGAGGGTGCTGCTCATGGAAAGGCCACATAAGCAGCCTAGCTCCAGATGCCCCTCTACTCATCCCTCAGCTCACCTTCCCTATTTCAGATGGAAGCCCCATCACTGCCCCCCTGTCCAAGCTTGAATTCTTAGCATCACCTCTGAGAACTGCCCCCCACCACCACACACACCCATCCAGAAGTCCTAGAAACCCTGCCTTATTACTACTTTTCTATCCACCCCCTCATCTCTGGTCCAAAGGCCTTGCTCACCAGCCTTCAAGCAGACTCAGGTGTCCACTCCCTAAACCGGTGTGCCTACCTTCTGATTCTCACACTTGCCAAAAACACTCCACCTGGCCACCAGTGTTCTTCTTCCAAGCAAATCTAATTTCACTTCCCCACTTACAATCAACAACTTCCCACTTTCCAGATAAAGTCTAACCTGTGTAGGCAATGTATAAACCAGTCTTGGAGCTGGCCTTGGGCTACGTTTCCAGTCTCTGCCTTCTCACCCTCTCCCACCCTGCATTCCAGCCACACCAACCACCTGGAATTCTCTGAACATTCCATGCCTGTCTGCACCTCCACACCTTGTCACACTGCAGTTCCCTCAGTGAGAAGTGTCCTAGGAGACAGTTCCGTATCTTTCCAAAATTCAGTTCAGACATCATGGTCTCTGTGACATCCTCCTATAAGCCCTCTTCCCCAAATGAAGAAAATTGTCCTGCTTTCTCCTACAGTGTCTCTATCACCACATTTCCTACATTGCATGACAATTATTGGTTAACCTATCTATCTCTCTCCTTGACTAGGAGTTCTTGGATGGCAAAGTCCAGACTTTATTCTTCTTTGCTTCCCAGCATTCATTGGAATACCTAGCGCAGAGAATGCTCTAAATGTTCCGTGAATGAATGAAAGTTCTGTATTAAATCCCTATTCTCGCTAAGGTCAAAGATTCAGCCTCAGTCCTCACTTTGCGCATACATTGTTGGCATATATTTGACAACTTTGGTGGAGTGACAAGGGCACCAGACCTGTGCCTGAGGGAGGGCTCAGTAGTGGTGGGACATTGGGCAAGTGCAGGGATGGTTTACTTCCAGGCCACTCTGCGAATGAAGTGAGGCTGTGAAAACCATAAATCATGACTCAAGTGTAACATATTAATGATTATTGTGTTTAAAATTTCTTTCTTGGCTGCTTCTAGGCCTTTTGCTCTACCTTTCTCCTGAATGGCTATGGCTAGATAAATAAGATATTAAGATAAACAAGGTATTACTGCATAGGTAGTGTATGGACAGAATGTTCATGTATTGGGTGCTCATTAGACAATGGTTGAAGGAAGAAACTCATGAATCATATGTCCCTAAATTCTTAATTACAATCTTGGTTGCCCTTTTGAACCTTCTTCCAGATCTCTAGGTCCCTCTGAAGTAATTAAAGACAGAACAAAGTCCTGGAAGCAGCCAAAAGAGAATAATTTCAAACATAATAATCACCAATACATTACACCTGAGTCATGATTTATGGTTTCCACCAAATCTCACTTCATCCACACAGTAGCCCAGAAGTAAAACAGTTACTGCACCCTGCCTAGGGTCACGCAGGCTCAAACACAGATCTGGTGTATCTGTCACTCCATCAGAATTATGTTATATATATGCCATAAATCCATGCACAAAACTGTATCTTTTGATTAACTGGGGAGCTCTGCGGACAAATCATAACTGTGGCTACTCTGCCCATATCCTTACAAGGGTGTACCTGCATGTGTATGTGCACCCAACTGTAGGGTCTGAGGACATCTCTGTCCCCAATTAGACACAGCAAATTAAAAAGGGGTGACTGACGCCTGGGCGGCTCAGTCAGTTGAGCGTCCGACTTCAGCTCGGGTCACGATCTCAAGGTTCATGGGTTCAGGCCCCACATCGGGTTCTGTGCTGACAGCTCAGAGCCTGCAGCCTGTTTCAGAATCTGTGTCTCCCTCTCTCTGCCCTTCCCTCACTCACGCTCTGTCTCTGTCTCAAAAATAAATAAACATTTTTTAAAAAGGGGTGGCTGATGGAGGTAGGCACAATGCCAGACTCAAGGAACAACAGCTGTCAGACATGACACAGATGGAACTCATAAAGAATAAAACTGCCGAACTAAAGTCAGGCCAGCACCCTGGAAGCTCCTGAAGAAGTCAACACTCGTCCCCGCCCCAGCGGCCTGAGGCCTCATAGTCATGTAAGAATTGAGATGGGTAATGGTGACTCTGAGTCACCAAAAGAAATGTCAAGTTATGAAGGCAGGCAGACATATCATTGGTTTTAAAGAGATTTCAACGGAGATGGTTAAAATTATTGGATTCTAGTACTTCAAGCGATGCAGCCATCTTGGAAATTTTGCTTGGAATAATCCCTACACCACACAAGATACATAGCAGTATGCCCACACTGGAGCGCGCCTCAAGACTGACAGATCCTAAAATTAGTTTCCCCAGTAAGTCAACTGTAAATGACGCAAGAGACATTACAGATCACATCTGAGACCTCAAGGGAAAGCCTCCTTCTTGTAACAAGAGACAGTGCCCTCCTCCCCTCCCTGATTGTTGCCATGCCTGACAAACATCCCCATACACGAAGAGGAGTCCAAGCCACAAGCACGGACGCACAAAGCACAAGGGGACCCCATGGAGACACCCAGGACTCCGCACAACAGTCAAAGGGGGGAGGCTGGAGAGGAAGCTGAGGAATAAGATGGGACAGTGGAGAAACCTCGAGAAAAGAGGACACAAAGCCGACTGGAGAGGATTGATTCAGGGAGCAACTACACCTGGTACAAAATGCCCACACTCCGCAGCCACCACTGCTAGGGAAGGTGCCCCTTAAAATGACAGAATTTCAAAGCTTCTCCACATTAGGGGTGTGGGAAGGGTCTCCAAGATTTCAGGTGAGGAGGGCATTTTTCCAGAACAGAGGCCCCTGGGGGATGGGGCTATAGACGATCAGCTTCTCGGGACCTCCAAAGTGGCTTTGCTGAATGTATAGGTTTAAATACATTATTTATGAGACAGAGCAAAAGTCAGGGTAGATTGAAATGACGGTTTTAAGAATCTGGCCCACAGGAAAACTCGTATAAACAATAAGATATTCATTGGCGCATTACCTGTGTGACTAACAAATTAGAACCCGCTTAAATGGCCACTAAGAGGACTGATTTGTTAAATAAACAATACATCCTTGACATTAACATGGAATAACATAAATAATTTTTTTTTTTAAATAGATCCCTAAGTAGAAAATGTCACTGGTAAATTCTGGGAATAAAGCACAAACTGGAATTATATGTGTACCATGATCCCATATTTTAAAAACAAAACAACTACCTCTCTCAAAATAAATAAACTTTACAAAAAATAAAAACAGAAGAAAACTACATTTTTTTTAACTACACTTCTTAAAGGAACAAGAAAAAGTCAGGAAGGGCATATGAACTGCTAGTGGGGCTACCGTGGGAAAGTGGGGAAGAGGTGAAGTGTTCTCTTTATTGTTGCTTGTTTTTACACGTTGCTACCATTTGAATTTTCACACGAAGCCCACACTAATTTAAAGACAACAAGGGGGGGCGCCTGGCTGGCTCAGTCGGCAGAGCATACAACTTTTTTTTTCCTAACGTTTACTCATTTTTGAGAGATGGAGAGAGACAGAGCACGAGCAGGGGAGGGGCAGAGAGAGAGGGAGACACAGAATCCGAAGCAGGCTCCAGCCTCCGAGGTGTCAGCACAGGGCCCGACGCGGGGCTCGAACCCCCAGGCCCCGAGATCCTGACCTGAGCCCAAGCACTTAACCGACTGAGCCACCCACTTGCCCCAGAGCATACAACTCTTGATCTAGGAGTTGTAAATTCAAGCCCCACGTTGGGTGTAGAGATTACTTAAAAATAGAATCTTTTTTTTTTTTTTTTTTTTTAAATAATAAAATGAAAACAAGAGTGTTTGTCGGAGGCATTCGCTTCCAGCTCCTTTCTCACTGGCTTACTGGACTCACATCCCAGCCTCTGCCCTGGCACTCCAGCCCACACCTCCTGCCCTGGCCCCACTTACAGATACAGGCAGCAGCCAGCAGGCGCCCAGCCGCATAGGGGGCAAAGCAGCTCGGGAAGATGGGCTGCACCATGTAGTTGGCAAAGGTGATGGCAATAATGGCCTGGCTGGTGGGCTCGATGATGAGGAGCGAGGTCCACAGTCGGATGAAGGCAAGGAATCCCCCGAAGGCCTCAAGGATGTAGGCATAGCTGGCTCCAGATTTCTTAATGGTGGTGCCCAATTCCGCATAACAAAGGGCCCCAAAGACGGAGAAGAGGCCCCCAACAGCCCAGATGACCAGGGAGAGGCCAAAAGAGGCACTGTACATGAGCACGCCCTTGGGGGAGACAAAGATGCCCGAGCCGATCATGTTCCCCACAATCAGGCACACGCCATTAAGCAGCGAGATCTCCTTCTTCAGCTTTACCTGCTCAGACCCTGAGCTGGCTTCATCGCCCAAAGGGGAGGCATCCCCCTCTTGCTGGGAGGCCACTTCATATTTAATGCCGTCAGCCATGGTGGAAGGAGAAGAAAGCCGTCACCAGCTTCTTGGCATCGCCCTCTAAGGAAGAAAGATGAAGATATAACTCAGGTGGCTGGCAATTACCTAAAACTCTTGCCTATGGTGGTCAACAGGGACAACATCCGGCCCACCATCTCAGAGAGCTCACTCTGGCCTCCCATCTCCCATTAACCTCTTCTTCTCCAGCTGGCTCCTTGAAACAACCCCAAGTGGAATTTCTAAGAGAAGGCACTCATTCTCTAGAGAGAAAGCAGCATTTCTCCTCATTAGGAGGGTGCTGCCCCCCAGATTTCCAAAATAGAAAATTAAATCCTGGTTCTATCGGACTATGCTGGGATACAAGGCAATTTGGCAGTCCCGAGGTATAACCATCCTGATTTGAGCCTGAGTTTTTTTCAGCCTTGCCCCAAAAAAGCCTGTCTCCCTTCCAATTCCAGTCTCACCTGTTACCTGTGCTGAGCTGCAACATTAGGAACCAACCTTGCAAGCAGCCTCTCTGTGGGTTCCCCTCACAAACTTCTCTCCTCCCCAAGGACACTGACTCTGGCAAACCTAAAGGCTTCATGGACCTCTTGCCGGAAACCTACAACCATCCCCTTGCTCAGGGAGCATCTCTTAACCACCCTGAGGTGAAGTCTGCAGTCCTAGCAGAGCCCAAGCAGCCCCACTCCTCTCTGAAAGAAGACAGATTATTGTCCTCTTTTCCTTCCCGGACATCTCTCTCTCGAAGCCCCTAGTGTTCCAGCCTCCTGCTGTCCAATCCCCCACGTCAGCATAGGTGCATCACCCAAAAAGGTATGAATGGGAAAAGGGTGATCCAACCTAGGGATGATGGGAGGCAGCTGATGATCGCTCCCCCGCCCAGGAATTGCAGCTGGAGAGCTGAGACCCAAAGACCCAAAGCTGAGGCAAGTAGCTAAAGCGCCAGCAGGTGCCCGAGAGCACTGCAGAGTGGGAGACAGCGGAGAGGAAGAGGAGAGGCTGGCGGACCAAGTGGAGAGGTGCTAGGGCCTGGGGCACTGGGGAGAGGAAGTGATTGGACAGCGCAAAGCAGCACAGGGGGTGGGCGAGGGGAGGGGGTTGCTGAGGGGAGGGCGGAAAGCACACTCACTCCCTGAACCTGGGTTCCAGCAGATTCCCGCTGTGGCAGTCCTGGGGAGCCAGAGCCTCCAGGCACTATGGCCTGACCACTCCTCCTTTTCAGCCGGCAGTCAGAGGAAAGGCCAGGCAAATGCTTATGGATTTAAATCAAATGGAGAGGTCAAGACGGGAGGAGGGAATGAGGGAGGGGGAGAGGAGTGTTAAGCAACTGTCTGGGTCTAAGGTTCACTGGCCTTTCACATCTGCAAAAGGGGCAGCCTGGAGCTCTTGGCTCAGCACTTTCTGTGATAAGAAGGCGCTCTCTCAGGAATCTCCTTTGTCAGCGCTGCTCCAGGACTGAGGGCCCAGAAGAAATGACAGTCCATTGGGTGCAGTTTCTTTAGCCCCAGGGAAGTTGGCCCTGAGGAAATTAGCTGAGGACGGGGCGGTGGCCTGAGAAGGAATGCACAAGCCTCTGTCCTCCAGGCCCCACCCTAGCCCCACTCCCCCCTCGCCCCAAACAAGAAAGGCTAGGCGGGGAGATTGCACAGGGTGCCACAAAGGCTTGTTGCCCGTGCTGACATTAGAGGAAGTGTAAGTGCAGTCCTCATGCCTCGTGATGGGCCTCGTAAGAGAAGAACTCTGCACACTTCCCCTCAGAGCAAAGGATGGCTGCCCCCAAATTTGAGCCACGACCTCAAAGCTGAGCCTCAATCTACTTCCAAGGCAACAAGGTCAAGAAATGAGGCTCTGGGGTGCATTCGGTTAAGCGTCTGACTCTTGATTTCAGCTCAGGTCATGATCTAATGTTCATGGGTTCGAGCCCTGCATCTGGCTCTATGCTGACAGCAGTGCAGAGCCTGCTTTGGATTCTCTCTTTCTGCCGCTCCCCTGCTTGCTCATTCTCTCTCTCTCTCTCTCTCTCTGCAAATAAGTAAACTTTAAAAAAATTAAAAAGAAAATGAGACTCAAACCTCTGGCTGCATCCCCTCCCCATTCATGTGCCCTCTCATCCTTAAAAAAATAATAATTCCTATAAACAACTTCCCCACATACAAGTTTAGTCCAATTTCCTAAAAATATGGGGAACTGAGATTTCATTGAGCTATCTTGCATAGACAGGCCAAGAGCAAAGACGTTGAGCATTGTTTTGGGAAATCACATATTCTAGCTTCATATCCATCTACTTCGGTCTGGTATTCTGGTTCTCTTCTACCAACAGAAATACATCCTATCTATCCTGAAATCTGCCGGTCCTTTCCCACACCCTTTCTAACCCTCTTTGGTTAACCTAAGAAGGAAGATCTAAAAATCCCCAGGGTGTGGGGGAGGGTGGCTTATCTCTACCCTACATCTTTGCATTCTGGTGAGCTCGCCCTTCCCAGAGATCAAGCTTCTCCTAAGCCATCCTCACAAATACCTAAAATCCCTCCAGAGGAGAGAGTCCTTTTCTTCCAGCAGCCCCCTCAACACTCATGTTAATGATAACTGTCATCTATGGAACACTTATCAGGTGCCAGACATACTGCTAAGCACTCCAATGCTTGATCTCATCCAAGCTTGCCTGCAGCCCCAAGAGGCACTAAGTCACATGTCGGGGTGCCAAACCGGTGAAGGAGGCAGGTGGGCTCACCAGCAGAGCCCATGCTCTGTGCTATCTCCCCTACCTCCCACCAGTTCCAACCGGCCTTCCCCTCAGACAGGAAAAGGCTTCCGATGGCTCCCTAATGAATTACCTGGGGGAGGGTGTGATTAGATTAAACGGAAAGCCTCTGCCATCCTTCAGCCTGATGCCTAGGCTACCTCCTTCCCAGCCTGCTCCTCCCCTTTCTCACCCCTTTGCAGGGATGAGGGGCGACTACAAGTCTTCTTGGCGGCGATGCTATTGCTAGGATGGCCACTGCCTGGCACATAAAAACACATCATGCCGCCTGCCCTTTTAAGACCAAATTTCCTGGCACCAAGGGGTGGGCATATGTCCTAATGGAACATAAAGGAAAGGGATGAAGGAGAGATGAGGAAGGTGGGACAAAGGAAGGGGAAACTGTGGCGGAAAGTAGCGAAGCAGTGTGCAGGGTTTAGTCCCAGGCTGGGGGTATGTGAAAAGCGAAGTCCTTTATCTTGGAATCTTGAGACAGATACCCAGAGGAGGGGGGTGAAACCCACACTCCAGCAGGACAGCACACCCTAGCGGTCTCACTAGGAAGTGCCGCCAGTGGAATCTTCCCTATCTTACTCCTTAGTCTGTGCAAACTGGACAGGGGAGAATGCCCTTCAGAGAAAAGATGCCCCCTCTTAACCACTGCTTAGCATCGCAGCCGTGGGCAGGAAGGCACCGTCTTTGGCAGCTCACATTCCTCCCTGAGAGCCTGGCTCTTGGGTAATGCTTCCACCGTTCAGGCAGCCTGGGACCAGCAGGACCTCTCCCAAAGGGCTCTCCCACGCCAGGCTTTACAGGAGAAACTTGTAGAGTCTGGCACCCCAGGAGATACCGGCCTTCCTGATACACAGCACCCTGTCTTCTTCCTGCCTGAGGAGCATTCATCCCTGAGTACTCAGTGGAGGTTACAGGACAACACTCATAGCCTATGGGTGAAGATTCAGATTCAGGGCTTCAGGGAAAGTGGGCACAGGGCCCACAGCATGCCATGCCTAGCACAGCAGCCAGTGGAGTCCTGGACCCGAACCCTACCTGTGAATGACAAAGCCAAAGCATACTTCTTCCAGGAACGAGAACACAGTTCAGGGTCTTGGCTGTTCTGTCAAGCTCAAGAGCTAAATGAAGAAGACACTTTCTCCCCTAGAGACCCCATGTCCTGCCTTCCTAGCTCCAACTGGTCTGTGCTTCCCCCTCTAACAACAGAAAGAGAAAACACATACACTGTGGTGCAGCCAGATTCCCCCATCACCCCAAGCTGGAAGCTCAGCTCCTCCCTCCCCAGTGCTCCAATTGTTTTTCTATATTCCAGTGAGGCTACGATAGTCCCTTTAAAAAAAAAAAAAAAAAAAGTGAAACAAGAAAGAAATTGTTTACTCCTGCGGCCAGGGCTCCCATTAGCGTAGGGCTGAAGTCTCTGGGCAGAAAGAGGGCTCTGCCTAGAGAGGGCCGAGGCCAGGGCCAGGGCCGGGAGACAACGGGCTCTTGGGTCTCCGGTTGGCCAATTTGCAGGACACTCACTCCATCCTCCTCCGGCACTTCCCCTCTGGCCTATAGTCCCTCCTCTCCCACCTCTTACCTGTCCCGTGACCTTTGGGCAGGTGCGAGGAGGAGGGGCTACCCGCAAGCAGGGGGTTGGGGCGGGGGAGGGGAAGGTGCTAGGAAGGGAAGCCAGCTAAGGCTGGAGCTGCAGCAGCTGCTGACTCCGAGGAGCTGAAAAGGCAGAGGGTGACGGGGACCGAAATGGAAAACAGGAAAACACATGTGTGACTCTGGCCGGCAGCGGGGAGGGGCCAGGGGACGGGCTGGAGCTGGGACTGCCCGGTCAGACCCAGAGGACTTCGACGCCTGCTGGCCTCTAGGCACCTTCTCTACTCAATCTCAGCTCCTCCTCTTCCCCACCTCAGCCCCTGAACTTCCTCGTTGCCCTATGTTTACTGAGCACTTAAGTTCTCCCAGTGACTGGCAGTCCCCTC
>NW_024412396.1:2486349-2514650 GCF_014898765.1 Herpailurus yagouaroundi
CTGTGATATCGGTCATCCCTTCGCTCACTCCATTCAGGTCTATGCTTAGACACCATACTACCAGAGGCCTTCCCTGAGGAGTCTGTGATGGAGCAACTTCCTCCCTCTGTCGGTCTTCACGCCTTCACCATGCTGGACTTTCTTCAAGGGCACGACCACCCCCAGAGTTCGTCTGTTTGTGGGCGCCTCCCTCACTAAAAGAAAGCACCACCGGGGCGTTCTTCACCCTGTATCCCCAGGGCAGAGCACATGTCGAGAATAATTGCTGGAAGAATACAGGAATGAATAAACAATGCTGTTCCTCCTAGACTGATTTCCCAGCAGCCTGGGCTCTGGGAACGTCCTTGAACTTGCCCTTCTGACCCACTTATATGCGTCTGTTGCTCTGGCTCCTAAACCAAGCAAGTCGTATCTGGAAGTATTTATTCCTTTTGACAGTAATGGGTTGAAGGAGTGGGAGGGTATCATTTTGTTTTACTGGGAGGCCTAGAATGGTTCGGATTGAACTTGTTTCATTAATGGGAAAACAAAAGGCCCCGCATCTAAACGCGCTTTCCCGGATCCGAAAAGCTCTCGGCCGCTTGGCCCCACGTCCAGGCTCAGGTGACCGGTCTGCGCACTGCGAGAGCAAGATGCGACGGCCGCTCAGCGACGACTAGGCAGAGGGAGGCGAGGCTCAGGTTCAGGAGAACGCAGGCGAGTTCAAGAGTGGAACCGCAAACCCCGTAGGGGACGCCCTCCCGCAGTTCTCCCCTCCCCCATGACCCTGGCCCCACACCCCGCCGCCCCCGTCCAGCCAGCAGGCCGACCTCACCTTTGCCCCTTTCTCCCACACTCCCCAGCCCCCAGCCCCGCCTCGCCTTCCCCTGCCGGCTCCCTTTAGTACCCTCTTTCCCTTGGCCCCTGGGTGTTCCGTATCCGCAGCCCCGAGACCTCGCCTTCCCAAACCCCGACCCAGCCGCCGCCCACCCTCAATGCTCCTCTTAAAAGCTTGGTCGCCCCCGACGTCCAGGTCTGGATACGGAGGCCAAACCGGGGTCTGCCTTGAGGGACCAGCAACCCACCCCACCCGGCGTCCCCTTCCCTTCCTTCCCCCTGGCCAAGCAGCCCCCGCCCCTCCCCGGGCTTCAGGAAGCGCTGGAGGAGGGGAGCGTGGTGGGTGAAGGGAAGGGCGCCAGTGTCCGAGAGCCGAGGTGGCCTGCAACCCGCTCCCCTGCCCTCTCTTTGCTCAGGCACAGCTGCACAACCCCTGGGACAGGGAAGGGTCTGCGGATACCCTTGGGCGCGTCCTCCGCCCCAGGGACGCTCAGCTTCCTCTTCCCACCCTCCCAATCCTGCTCGCGCTGGCTGCCCGACGGGGGTCGGGCCAGAGCCCCAAACCCTGGCAACCCCGCCTCCGGCCCCGAGATGCAAAGCTGAAACTCCGGAGGGACTCTGGACTGCAAAGTGCCGTGGGGGAGGAGGAAGGGAGCGGCGCCCGCCGGGAGCCAGGGGAGGGGTCTCTCGGATGGGCGTCTCAACTCCCCGCCCCCTCGGAGAAGCTGTTGCATCAGCTTCGAGATCCCCAGTTAAAGGAAGTGGTCTCCACCAGGAGGGGAAGGTGTCGGGCAGTAGAGCTGCCGCCAGGAGGCAGCACTTAACCAAAAATATCCCGTTCCCGGGTGTCGGAGAGGCTGGAGTGCCCAAAGCATCTTTCATCTGAAGTCTTAGTGGCAGTGTGGACCCAACAACAAAGGGTGTTGCTGAGCTGATTCAAGGAAAGGGATCTGGAAACGCTTCACCATGTGTTAAGGCTAAAAGATGACTTGTAAATAATACGATCGTTTGTACACCTTTTGGACAGTCCAACTGTGGCATTTTTAAAGCCAGCATTGCCACTCTGCAGAAATTCACCAAGAGCTACCCACCTTCAAGACCAGTCTGGTGTGGGGCGCCTGGGTGGTTCAATCAGTTAAGCGTCAGACTTTGGCTCCGGTCATGGCCTCACAGTTTGTGATTTCGAGCCCTGCATCAGGCTCTGTGACTTCTTTTTAAAAGACCACTCTGGTGAAATGACACACAGCTGAGAGATTTCCCAGCTGCAAGAAAAAAGTAGCCCAAGGTCATAATTTACCCATCTTGAAGCTGGATGATTGAACACAAAATTTAGCCCGAATTGATTTAGCAGCCATGGGGAAAGAAAAGGAATGTGTTACAATAAATTGTGTGTTAAGGAAATAATATGCAAAGCAACGTATTGTGTAGGGGTGGCCTTTAGTTGCCACATTTCTTGCATGGGTTGACAGTGATTGTTGTTGAGTGGTCCTAAAGAGGAAGATAATGAAGGAAGGTAAAATAGATACTTCCCAAATAGTTTGCTCTTCAAACTTCAGTTTGGTCATAAGCGTGTAAAAAGGAGAAAGAGTTACTAAATGAAATGGAATTGGTCACCCTGAGTCAGTTTCACTGATATTTTCTCCAACATCATCATTATTCATCTCGATGATAAAAAGCACCTAGCTTCCCAGGGGCACCTGGCTGGCTTAGTCAGTGACTCTTGATCTCGGGGTCCTGAGTTTGAGTCCCATGTTGGGCATAGAGATTACTTAATTCAAAAAAAAAATTGGGGGTACCTGGGTGTCTCAGTCAGTTAAATGTCCGACTTTGGCTCAGGTCATAATCTCGTGGGGTTCATGGGTTAGAGCCCCACATAGGACTCCGTGCTGACAACTCAGAGCCTGCTTGGGATTCTTTCTCTCCTTCTCTCTCTACCCTTCCCTTGCTCAAGCTCACAAACTCTCTCAAAATAAATAATCTAAAAAAAATTTTTTAGTTTAATAAAAATAAAAAATGGGGCGCCTGGGTGGCGCAGTCGGTTAAGCGTCCGGCTTCAGCCAGGTCACAATCTCGCGGTCCATGAGTTCGAGCCCCGCGTCAGGCTCTGGGCTGATGGCTCGGAGCCTGGAGCCTGTTTCCAATTCTGTGTCTCCCTCTCTCTCTCTGCCCCTCCCCCGTTCATGCTCTGTTTCTCTCTGTCCCAAAAATAAATAAAAACGTTGAAAAAAAAAATAAAAATAAAAAATAAATAAAAAATAAAAAGCATGTGGGGCACCTGGGTGGCTCAGTTGGTTAAGCATCGGACTTCTTCAGGTCATGATCTTGCAGTTCCTGGGTTCTAGCCTCACGACGGGCTCTGTGCTGACAGCTCAGAGCCTAGAGCCTGCTTCGGATTCTGCATCTCCTTCTCTCTCTGTCCCTCCCCCACTTGCACTGTGTGTGCATGTCTCTCTCTCTCTCTCAAAAGTAAATAAACATTAAAAAAATTTTTTTAATAAATAAAATTAAAAGCACCTAATTTCTTAGAATAGTGTATTTGTACAAAAGCTACTGTGTACGGAACACACAGAAGGATATTTGAATAAACATACTGGACCAAAACATGAGTGGGTGGCAAAATATTAAAAACAAAATACAGGCTGTATTCCCTGAGAAGCAAGGAGTTTAAGAGAGGAAAGACATGAAGCTCAGATTCCTGATGCTTCCCATTGCTCTGAATTCCAGCCTTTGCCAGATGAAGTCCAGAGGTTGAAGAACATCTAGTTTGGAATGACAAAGCCACTTTCCTGTGGTTCATGAGTCTAATGAAGTCATTAAGGAGAGCTGTCCAATTGCCAGACCCTTTTTTCTCCTGCCACAGTGTTCTATGAGGTCCCTGAGAAGGCTGCTGATGTTAGCTGTCAGCACTAATGTTCTTTCTCTCTCTCTCTCTCAAAATCCTAAACCATATTTCCTGCTATTTACAACCCACGGATTGTCCACAGCATACTAACCACGTCAAAAGCTGAACTCGTCTTCCTTCCAAAGACATTTCCCCTCCCACATTTCTCAGTTTTCCCAATTAAACTTCCCATCCTGTCCCCCAAAGTTCTCCAGCTCTGGCTCCTTGACTCCCATAGATATTCAAGTATTGCACGTGTTCATTTCTGCACACAGAATTTATATTGTTCACATTATTTGTTCACCTTCATGTGTGTGCCCTTTTTTATAATTTTGCAAATGCAGAGCACCTGGCTGGCTCAGTCAGTAGAGTGTGTGACTCTTAATGTCAGGGTTGTGAATTTGAGCCCCACGTTGGGGTAGAGATTACTTTAAAATAAAATCTTTAAGGGCGTCTGGGTGGCTCAGTCGGCTAAGCATCTGACTTCAGCTCAGGTCCTGATCTCGAGGGTTTTTTTCTGGAGGGGGGGGGGGTTGTTGTTTTGTTGGGGGTTTCTTTGTTTTTGTTTTATTTCTAGGTTCTTGACTTTAAGCCCCGCAATCAGCTGCTCACTGAGGTCAGTGCAGAGCCTGCTTTGGATCCTCTGTTCCCCTGTTTTCTCTGCCCACGCCCCACTCAATACGTGTTCTACCTCTTTCTCAAAAATAAATAAACATTTGTAAATAAATAAATAAAATCTTTAAAATAATAATAATAATAACAATAATAATAATAATTTTGCAAACCGATGGTGTCCCCCAAGTGTGTGAGCTACTGAAAGAGAGGAATATTGCTGGTTCAACTATTTTGTATAGTGATGGTGGTAGCCAGCTTGTCATCTTTCCTGTCAATCTTGACTGTTGACACGAAGGTTGTTTTTCCAGCCCCTGGCTTCTACTATTTGATTTGCCAACTGGGAACTATGTAATGGGATTCCAGTGCTGTCTACCTCAGCTGTCTATCTCAGAAACAGCCAAAGGTATACGGAGCCAGGCTTGGGAAAGTAGCATTCAGTCACTATTGCAACTGTCAAACTATAAATCCACAGCCACGTTTTGATTCCATTTCCTGATCTCTGAAAACTACAAGCAATCTGTATGATTGCTTCCTGGACTGTCTTATCTACTTTACAGATGTATTATGAAAATCATGTGAAATCATTTATATACAAGTGTTTTGATAGGTGAAAATGAAGTGTATGAATGCAAGATGGTAATAGTTCCTTACTGTCTTATTGCCCTTGCCTAGTATTTTGGGATCCATTTGTTGGCTTCTAGTCAAGGTTCTTTTGTTCCCATCCTTTTTTTGGTTCAGCCCTAGCTATACCACTCTTATTGTTATTGAAACAGCTGCTTTTACTTCTTAAACCAGGATCCACCCTTCCCCTCTTTCAAAGCACAGCTCAGAGCCACCTCCTGTGGAAAAACTTCCCAGTCTTGCAGAAGGAAATGATAAACTTCCAGATAGGCCATTGCACCACTCCCTCAGTTTCCCCCAGTCAGCACGCATTAAGTGTCTAGCCTAGCACACGGTAATGGGCACTTTTGTAGGAGCTTCATCGTTTATAAAGCATCCGTACTTACTTCAGTGTTTTAAGATGTGATATATTAAGGGTTTTTTTTTTTATTTTTTTAATGTTTATTTATTTTTGAGAGAGAGACAGAGAGAGAGAGAGAGACAGAGCAAGAGCAGGGGAGGGGCAGAGAGAGAGAGAGGGAGACACAGAATCCAAAGCAGGCTCCAGGCTCTGAGCTGTCAGCCCAGAGCCAACGTGGGGCTCGAACTCATGAACCATGAGATCATGACTTGAGTCAAGTTGGACACTTAAGTTGTTTTTTTTTTTAAGGTTATTTAATTTTGGGAGGGGGGGAGGGGGAGGGAGAGAGGGAATCCCAAGCAGGCTCTACACCATCAGCATGGAGTCCAACTCAGGGCTCATACTCAGGAACCATGAGATCATGAGCTGAGCCAAAACCAAGAGTCACACGCTCAACCAACTGAACCACCCAGGTGCCCCTAAGCTTTTTATGAAAAAATTAAGATAAATGAATTCCCCAAGACAAATAAATTATTCAAAAGAGGGAAGGAGCCACAGATCTGTGTTTTCTATGTACCAATACAGTAGTCCCACCTGATCCACAGGGGATACGTTCCAAGAACCCCAGTGGATACTTATAACCATGGTAGTACCAAACCCTGTATATATTATGGGTTTTTTTTCCCATATAGACATACGTATGATAAAGTTTAATTTAAAATCAGGCACAGTAAGAGATTAATAACAATAAAAATCATAACAATATATTGTAATAAAAGTTATGTGAATGTGATCTCTCTCAAAATGTCTTATTGTACCATATTCATCTTTCTTTTGTAGGTGAGAAGATAAAGTGAGGTGAAATATGGGCACTGTAACTTAGCGTTAGGCTACTATTGACCTCACAATTTGTCAGGAGTATCTGCTTCTATAGGGCAATTAAATGTGGATAACTGAAACTGCAGAAACTGAAACCATGGTTAAGGGGGTACTTCTGTACCTGCCTTGTTGCTGTAAGGATTATATTAGACAATATGTGGTGGTAGACCTTGTAAAACTGAAATCAGATCTTAGCTCCAAGACCTATTCCCCAAGAAAGCCTTCAGCTTTCTCCAGATCAACTTCCCATTATAGCTACAAATGGGTACTTGCCAACACTCATCTTGGAGGACTTCTGACTTCTGCTGCCTTCATTTTGACCTCAAACTTTTTTTTTTTAATTGTTTAATGTTTATTCGTTTTTGAGAGGGAGAGAGAGCAGAAGCAGGAAAGGAGCAGAGAAGGAAACACAAAATTCAAAGCAGGCTCCAGGCTCTGAGCTGTCAGCACAGAGCCCAATGTAGACCTCAAATCCACGAGCTGGGAGATCATGACCTAAACTGAAGTCGGATGCTTAACCGACTGAGCCACCCAGGCGCCCCTTTGGTTGGGTTCTTTCCAGCCAGTCTCTTGGCTCAGGTGGAAGACCCTGAGGGCATAGCAACCTCTGAGGAGAATGAAACAACCCAAGCAATAAGCACTGTCCCGAGACACAAAACACCACCCATGATTGACTCTAAGCAAAACGCTGATAGATTTGACCTTCACTGCCCCCCTGCAGGTACTCGCCCACCTTTGCCCCTCATTTTCCTTGTATAAACCTGGAAGTATTTTCAGCGCTTTTAGACACTTGATCTCTGTCTTCCTGGTGTTGGTCTCACTGAACTAAATCCCTTTCTGGTTTCACCACTGTCTGTCTGCCTTTGGATTTTTGTCAGTGGCAAGTGGCCAGAACCTGATCTGTTTGGGATCCCCGGAACCAGGTGCTCTTGCATCCCTGTGCACCTGCTAGAATCTCAACGGTACTGTTACAGTAATGTGGGTGATCATCATTGTCTTCTCTCGCTAGACTGGGGACGCTATCAGAATAGTGATGACGTCTGTTTTGCAGAATCCCCAGCACTTAGTACAATGCTTGCCACATAAGCTCTTCAGTTGTGTTGAATAAATAAGGACGGAGACCCAAATTTTCCGATTCATTCTGGATTTGACACCTAGGCTGAGGAAAAACATGTTACAGTGATGCAGAAGACAGAATAAGGGAACTCCTCTAAGATAATGGCATAAATTTCAAAGGACTAGACACCGCTGCGCAGAGATCGCTGGAGCAGCTCAGAACGATTCAGTCTAGGACACGACTTCCACTGAGGATGTAACCAGTACTGACGATTCATACGCAGACCAACCACTGTCGCCTAAATACTAGGGCCGCAGTTTTGTCCCTCTCTTCCGTACAATGGCCCAAGATGGCGGGGCCCGTGATTGAGAACCAGATTCAAGATGGCGGCTTCCGACTTCCCATGCGGCGTAGCGCGTGACACCGGGGCCACGCCCACTTCCGGCTCCGCGACTTCAGCATGGCTGCTTTAGGTACCCTGCTTTTGAGTAAGTGGGTGTGGAGTCGGTGGGCTCAAGGGCCCGCGGGGGCAGGGCTAGGACCCCTGAGTTGAGTGCACGGCCTCTCTCCCAACTCTGCCCTGTTCTCCCAGCAGGTGTCCGGAAGCTGCACAGTAGCGTGGCGGCTCGGGCGGGCAGTCAGTGGCGACTCCAGTGAGTTACTGGTTTAAGGGGGTCCTGGGGTGCCAGAAGGTGGGCTGAATCCTCACCGGAATGTTTTTCTCCACCCAGGCAGGGCCTGGCTGCTAACCCCTCTGGCTACGGGCCCCTTACGGAGCTCCCAGACTGGTCTTACGCGGGTGAGCGCTGATCTGACAGTTAACTGTCCCTAAGAGAGTTTCGCCGAGATGGAACGTCCCTGGACTGAGGGTGGGAGGGAGAAGGGGGTTAAGGCGGGGATGTGTGTGAGTGAACATAGTATTGAACTTTATATTTGGAGTTGGGGAGAAGCAGCCTGGTTACTTTGTATTTTAAATTATGCCTATAGAAAGTGCAGCTAGACAGGATCTTGTGGGGTGAGAAGATAATTCTAACTTGGGGCGCCCCGGGGGAGGGAGTGACAAGATCTTTACGTTTCTCAGGGGCGACGATTTTTAAAAAGGTAGAAAGACCCACCATTCTACCTGGTGAGTACATTGTTGAGAATTTGGTACCAGATGCAGGGAGAACTCTTTGAAAGGCTGCCTAAATGAACATCTCAGAAGAGAGGGGTAGAAGGGTGAGGACTGAGGATGGCGGGCTCCCTTCAGAAAAATCTCTTCCCTTGAAAAAAAAAGGAAGGAAGGAAGGAAAAGGAAAGGAAGAAGGAAAAAACAGATATTAGACCTAGAAGGGAGGGATGTTAGAAAAGTTGAAGCCATTCCCCATTCCCTATATGGGACTCCAGTTACAGGTGGGAAAACTGAGGCCTCAGAGTTCCCGTGATCAAACAGCTAGGTAATAGCAAAGCTAGGACTAGAACTGAGCGGGAGCCAGGCACCGTTCAACAGCACAGAGACCTGAATACTAATACCCTATTGGATTCTATAGAAGTGTGATCCTGAAGAGGATGGTGAAGGTTTTTCTGTTCGTTATTTACTGTAGGAAGCCTAGCACCTCCCAGAAGTAGTATGGAATATTGGAAAGACTCTGGAATTGAGTCTTAATTCAGGTTTCTTTACTTGCTAACTTGTAGTCTTGGATTACTTAATTGTATCTCTCAGTTTCCACAAAACTTTTGGGCAGACTTTTCACTGTTTGCTTCTTACTCTGTAGAAAGTAAGTGTCCTTTTTCTTCAGCTCCATTATTAACTACTTCAGGTCAGATATTGCATCTTTTCACCAAGTCAGCAGATATTTATAGAATTTTGATTATGTGGTTGTGTGCCTACCCTGCACTACAGTGAAATCTAGGGATGCAATCCATGAAAGTCTGGCTGGGAAAACGGCATGAGATCTTTAAAAATTAATAATAGTTCAGGGGCGCCTGGGTGGCGCAGTCGGTTAAGCGTCCGACTTCAGCTCAGGTCACGATCTCGCGGTCCGGGAGTTCGAGCCCCGCGTCGGGCTCTGGGCTGATGGCTCAGAGCCTGGAGCCTGTTTCCGATTCTGTGTCTCCCTCTCTCTCTGCCCCTCGCCCGTTCATGCTCTGTCTCTCTCTGTCCCAAAAATAAATAAAAAACGTTGGAAAAAAAAATTAAAAAAAAAAATTAATAATAGTTCAGTGCTCTACCCCTTTCCAAGAGGATCTGAAGTGCCACATAAGGCCAAAACAAAACACAACAACAACAAACAAACAAAAAAAGCAATAGTACAATAAATGTCCCAAGGCAAATAGATGAATAATAAATAACCAATATGCACTTCTTTCAGAAAGAGATTTGACAGAGTTGAAAAGGTTAGAGAATGGTTTCTGGGACAGATAGGGCTTGGGCGGGGGGGGGGGGAGCTAAAGATGAGAACTGGGCTGAAAGGAAAGGAAAAGAAGGTATTTCATTATGGAGTGAGATGGGATTCAGCAAAGATTCATGGAGAGTGGAACGGTGATCAGATTGCTTGAGTGGGGGGTTTCTAAAGCTAAAATGAGATTCAGCACTTCAAAGGACCTTGAATTCCAGGACAATGAGGGGTAAGTGAAATCGAGTAGGAGTGTGCCTCAGAGCTTATTCTTGGCATATCTTACCCTTGACACTGAGGGATGGGTTTTGGAGAACTAAGCCATCACAGGTGTGAAAGTGGAAGAAAGGAACTAGAGACTGGTTCTTCCCTTGTCCCTGTCACAGTGCCTTCACAAGTGCTGTCAGCCATCTCTAATACTTGTCTTTTTTTCTGCAGATGGCCGCCCTGCACCTCCAATGAAAGGCCAGCTTCGAAGAAAAGCCCAAAGGGAGAAGTTTGCAGTGAGTGGCTAGAGCCCAAGCCAGGGCAACCTGTGTGTACTTGGAGGGAAAAAACTTTACATTTTAATTTGTCTTGAACTGTACTGACACATAAGCTAACTCGTACCCCCATACCGAGGTTTTAACAGCTCAAGGTTTTTACAGTGCTTTGAGGAGGGGGGAATGGAGTGAGCACTCCGAGGGTGGAAACCAGTGGTAGACCTTCTGCTACACATTCTCCTTCCTCCTACTTCCCAACCCAGGACCTGGTCCCCCTCCCCACTCAACAGTGTCATTTTCCAGCTGAAACTTTTGCCTTTGATCTGTGAGTGAAAGGATATATGTGCAGAGCCCAAGCCCCAGATGTTATCCACCCTGTTTTCCTGTCTGTTTCAGAGACGAGTTGTACTGCTGTCACAGGAAATGGATGCTGGCTTACAGGCATGGCAGCTCAGGCAGCAGAAGTTGCAGGAAGAAGGGAAACAGAAAAACGCTCTTAAACCCAAAGGGGCTCTATTGCAGAACCCACTACCAAGTCAATAAAAAGCAATACCTGTCTCCCTTTCCCAGCCTCTCTCTGGCTTTCTTCTCTATCACCTGTATGCCTCATCCTGGTCAGAAGAGAGCCTTCACGTTCCCCATCTGTCTTCCCGGCACAAGAGTTTGGACACCAGAAAGAACAGCCTGTAAGATCACTGCCTGGAAGAGTTGGCTTAGTGCCCTCATCACTGGCTCCGTTCCAATTCAGTGGAACCTCGCTCTGGGATGCTTCCCTCCTTCACGAGCCATAGGACTGGCCCAACTATGAACAGTAGCTGCTCTGCGAACTGCTACGAAAAAGGGGCAGCAGTTTTCCTGGTGTTAGCTAGGCACTCAAGCCTTTAACAGCCCATACACAGCTCAGGCTGTGTGCAGTTATTCATTTAATAAATGTTTTGATAAAAAAGGCTTTCCGGCTGAGGTCCATTTCTTGGCAAGCAACTGGTGTCAGTTTTCCTAAGCTTCAGATACATGGCCCAAGAGGATACCCCCACTGGGAACACTGATATGGGAAGAACCAGACTTGGGCGTCGCATGTTCTGCTAAAGAGTTGGATTCTGAGGTTTCTTTGGTTCTGGCAAAATTCCAGAGGTTGGTTAGAAAGAGGCCTGTACCTCCCAACTGCACTTTGTGTAGGGGGAGCCCTGGAGGTAGGTGCTCAGCCCCCAAACAGTCAACCATGGCATAGGTATCTAATACCCATCATATATCTCCCACAAACCTGTTAGCTGTCCGGGACCCAGGGAAAGCTTTCATTTAATGGATCACGGATTCTGGGGGAAAAGGACCTTTGCTCCAGTTACAATACAGAGCACTGGGCTTTTCTTCTGTTATCCTGCCACAAACTTGTGATAGTTCCTGGATCTCTAGAATTTCTGGAGCTTCCTACCTGACCTAATTTCTGTCCAGCCTCCTTTATTCCTTGCTTTCTTTCCCTCCCTTCTTCCCCCCACAACCTCCTTCCTCTCTCGCTGACCAATGCAATTCTGGGATCTTAGATTTCGCTGATGATCGAGTTTTCTGTCTCCCACACTTTTCCTGCTTCTGTTGTGCTGCTTTTCCAGATCTAACTCAACCTCTTATCTGTCTCTCTCCCCCACTATCCACTTCAGCGTGCCCTTCCCTTCTCCTGCATCCCTCCACATTTTGTTATCAGTTTAGTCAGTCCCTGAAGACTTTAGTCTTCAGGGAACTGCCTTTTTCCAGTGTAGAGGGGGAGCTAAACCCCCAAAGTCCTAATTCCCAATCTCTCTGGTCTAACAGTTTCCCTAAATTTGATTTGCCTTTCCCCACATTCCATGGCCTTGTACCTCTTTCCTCCCCAGCCTGCTCTAATTTAAGGAGCAGCCAGATTGCAAATGATGATAATTAAGGGAGTGCATTTGTCTTTCCATAAGAACCCCCAGACCCAATGTGGTTGTGCAATTTGTTGGTGGGTGGGTGGATTGTATTACCGTTGCATGTTTGCAGCAGGAGAGGGATGGAGGTGGTTGTCAAGATCCAGGGGCAAAAGTTTCAATTTGGTTGAGCCACAGGTCTCAGCGGACAAACCCCCAACCCAGGTGTCCTGGACATGGAAGACCTTCACCACCGTCATCCTAGACTCTGAACTCGTTTGCGCCAACCACTGGGCTTCCCAGTACTTCCCACTCTGAGGTGAGACAAATGCTGAATACCAGAGGACTCAAGCCACCCAAAATATGCTTAGGGGGAGAAAGTCTCCCACATCCCGTCCGCTGGGTCCCCCCCCCCCCCCCAGACCCCCGTCCTTAGCTGTGGCCTCAACCCCTGCAGATGGCAGCCTCCACCACAGAAAGGCAACTTAGGGTTTTTTTTTTTTTTTTTTTTTTTTTTTTTTTTTACCCGGCTCTTGGCTGTAATTGGATTCAGGCTGAAACAACCACGTCCGCACCGGGAAAGGAGGGCATTGGGGCGGGGGCGGAGAGGCTGTGGGAGAAGGGAGGGACCAGAGGAGAGAGTGAGAGAGGGCTCGCGGATCCAGTTCGCAGACTAAGCAGAAGAAAGATCAAAAAACAGAAAAGAGGGGACGAGCCAACAGGCGCTTTCAAGAGCAATCCCCTCATCTCCAAGCGGACAACGGTCTAGGAATCCAAACTCAGCGCCCACCGAAGACAAAGGCGCCCCAAGGGAGTGGCGGCACGACCCCAGAGCTTGGGCCCCACCGCGGAGCCCGCACGGCTGGCGGCCGGGACAGTCGCGGACCATGTCTCCTGCCCCACGGCCCGCCGGCGGTCTGCTACTCCCCCTGCTCACGCTCGCCACCGCGCTCGCCTCCCTCAGCTCGGCCCAAAGCAGCTTCAGCCCCGAAGTAAGTGAGCTCCTCCAGTCCTGCCGGGAGTCGCGCCCGCCGGGGAGGCGAGCCGGGGGTCTCCCAGGTCTCCCCCGCTTGGAGAGCAGGGCGCCGGAGGTCTCTGGCCCTCCGGCCCGCAGGAACCCCCTCCCTTCCTTTCCCTGCTCATCTCCAAACTTCCAAGTCGATCCAACTTCTGCTTCCCCCCAACCAACCCCCGACCCGCCGCCAACTTTCTTCCCCAGTCCTTTCCTGGGAAGAGCTTTACAGCGGGGCCCACCCCAACCCTCCCGGTTCTGCCGGGCTGTGAGTTCAGCTCCGGAACCAGGAGGGAGCCTGGTAAATACTTGAACTCGGCTCAGACCCAGCGCTGCCCTGGTTCCTTGTCATGTGCGCGAGATCGTTGTTTCTTCAACTTTCCAACCCTCCAGCGCTCTCCCGCCCGCGCCCGCCGGCGCTGGGGCTGCCAGGGAGGCTCGGGTGGACGGCGCCGCGGCTCCGGGCCCCCCACGCTGAGCGCCTCCCGGGCGGTCCCGGCCCTCCGTGGATGCAGGCGCCGCCAGGTGGGGTCGGGGCTGGACGGCCTGGCGGCCCCGGCCCCCGACCCACCCCGCCTCCCCGAGCGGACCCCTCTGTGTCCCCGGCCCGGAGCCCTGGCGTCGAGGGTCGCGGAGCTGGCGCCCTGGCCGCGTTTCCGTACACACAAAGCTCTCCTTGTGAGCCAGGGGCTCGGCCGGCAGAGCAGCCGCCTCCTGCCTCTACCCCCACTCACACCACCCGCCTCCAGCGACGCCTTTGGGCTCTTTTTGTTGCTTTTGTTAATTGCTTTTCTGTGTTAATTGCAGGGAGACTGAGGGCAACGCACCGGGGAGTAGGGTGAGAGGGCCAGGCCCAGGGCACCCCGCAGGGTCTCTACCGCCTCCGGCGACCCCCCCCCCCAACTCTTTCCCAGACGCTGGCCCACCGGCCCGGGAGGAAGCCGCGTGGGAGTTGTCTGGGGAGGTTTTTCCTCTTTCTTTCTCTCTCTCTCTCTCTCTCTCTTATTTTGGGGTGAAGGTGGGAGACGAATTTGATCAGCTTCTTATTTTGGGCCATCCCAACCCACTCAGCCCGGCAGGGCCTGGGTGCGGTCGGGAGGGGCCGGGAAGGGCCCCAGAAGGGGGAGGGGATCTGGACTTGGCTTCCTCCCTCCTGGTCCTGGCCCTGGACCCACCCCCGGAGGAAACATCTCCAGAAAGAACACACTCTCTCTGTCCCGAAGGGATCCGAGGCTAAAAAGAAAAGCGTGGCCCTGGGGAGGGGGTGGCCAAGGAGAGTGCGAATCTGCTGTGGGGCCCAGCCTGACACGGTCCTGCTGGAGGAGGCATCCTCTCTCCAGGCCTGGAGTCTTCATCGGAGGTCTGCAAGGAGAGCCCCTAACAAAAGGAGTCTGGACATCTAGGGGCTGTCCCCTGCCAACTTTGCCTGCCCTGCCTTCCCTCCCCTGCCCCACTAGGCCCCCCTAGGGGAGGGGCGGCAGCCCTGGCTCTGTTTTAAGTGGGTCATGGGCAGTCCCAGTGCCAGAACCACCATTTGCTTCTGGGCCACAGAGGGAGGAACAGGCCCAGAGGCTCTGATCCAGGGCCTGCTGGAGAGCCAGAGTTCCCCTCACCCACCCACCCACCTACCCACCTTCTGCAGGACTCCTAGGCCAGAGGTGGGAGGGGTTCTGTTGAGTTTTCCCCTAGGGGAATACTCAGACCACTCAGTTTTCAAGACAAAGCCAGCCAACTGAGTTTTTTGACCTAACATAGTTGCTCCCTCTCCAGGCCAATCTAGAGGGTGAGCTCGGGTGGCCAGGCCTCAGCCAGCCGGGTCCCTCCCACCAGGCCTCCAGAGTCCTGCACCAGCTCCAGGACAGCCCTCTCCTCCTCGTGGCCTGTCTGGCACTTGGCCCTCCCCCCACCCAGCCGCAGACACAAGAGTCCTCTCTTCTGTGGTTCCAGCCTCACCTCCTAGTCTTCTCTGTGGTTCTTGCTTTGCTCAGAGCCTAGGCCTGGGAGGAGAGGGATGGGGGCACTTCCTTTCCAGGCTTTGTGGCTCTCTTTGACTCCAGGGAAGTCCCTTTCTTGCCTAAATCTCCATTTTTCTCTCTTGCGCATGGTGGGGGTCGGGGGGGGGGGGTACTTTGTGGGTGTGAATATTTAGACCTGCTTACTTTCTTGAAAGACTCACGGGGGAGAGGGATTGATCCCACCGCTCCTAGATGTGGATTCTCTCCACCTCTCTGCCACCCTCTATTCTGTCATTGTGCCCTAGCAGAAATCCCCTCAGCTTTGCTCCCTGAGGGTTGAGGGGGCCTGACTTCAGTCCTCCTGACTGCCAGCTCCAGGAGTAGGCCACTCCCATGCTTCTCCAAAGCTGAAGTAGTGGCTCCCCCACCCGGGGTCATAAGCCTGGGGTGTGTGTACCCTACAGGTGAGGCCAAGGGCAAAGGGAGTTTCCTGCATACTTGGGCACAGGCCATTGCAACCTCCCACGGGCACTAGCTGTGGCATCAGCCAGCGCAGGTCAGGGCAAGCAAGCCTACAGCTTGTGGGGAGAGTAGCCGGGTTCTGGAGCACCCTGCTCTGCTCTCCTGTGGTAGAGCAGAGGTTAAACTTTGCTCCCTCCTCTACCCCTGAGGAGGGGCTCTCAGAGCCGGGTGGTGCTAAGGTTATTCAGGCCAGGCCTGTTGGCTGGGGAAAGGCTGGGTTGTTTACATCTTGGGCCCTAACTCCCATCAGCCTTGGGGGATCACTTCCCAGAACCCTGTTGCAATTCTTGCCCCTGCGGGCACATGTCTCCAGTCAGCTGCTCCTGAATCACCCCCAGCCCCAATGCAGGAGCACTGCTCCACTTCCCGGGCCGGGCCCAGAGGTGAAGGGCCACATGAAGATCCATCCTGACAACCTGGGATAAGAGAGGTGGTGCCCAACAGCATCCTCCACCCCTCTGCACTCCCAGATTCCATCCCAGGCAACGTGCAGGCCCCCTCTGGACTCCTTAAGAAGGCAAAGCTGGAACAGGGACCAGGGTAGTATCTCCCCTAGAGAATCCCAGCATTTTCATATTCCATATACACCTTGGCTCATTTTACTTTTCAGGCTTTAGAAAAATACTCCATTGTTCTTACAGTAAAGGCTGACTCCCCCCCCCAGTCAGCAGGGCTTTGTAGTTTGCATACCTTTCAGTCAAACACCAAAAACCTAACTTTATTTTAAGGCAGCATGCCAGCTTTTATATTATGAACAATTCACAACATACCTTAAGTAAAATACAGTCACCGAGTCTCTACCACCTCCCCCATCTCCCACTGCCCGTACTGAGAACCTTAAATAAGGGCCTTTAGGTCCCATGCCCTAGGTCAGATGCTCGGATGGGAACAGTGGCAGGATCCTGGCTCAGTGGCTGGATCACACCCCCGACACCTCCAAACGTCCCGGCTTCCCCCTCTCAGCAGCCAGCCTCAGCCCTAGCTCCTTTTCTGCTCACCTTTCCAAAAAGATCTCAGCTGTGAGGGTCCTGGAAGCATGGCATCCCTGTCCCAAGAGGGTCTCATGCCAGGACCAAAATAGAGCCCCCTCAGCCTCCCCACCTCCACCCATCAGGGGCACAACCCATTCTCAGGTAGGACATGCTATATTTACAAGAACACTGACACAGAGGAGGAAAGTGCTGGAGGAATCTCAGCTCTGAGAAGACGAGCCATCTGGGTTCCCATTCTCAAGAGAGTTCACAGCCAAAGTCCAGAGCTGTGGCTCCGTACCCTGTTTGAGCCCACAGCCCCAAGAAGGCAAGTCCCACTGGGGCCTGGGCCAGAGTTCAGGTCCAGCCTGGGAATTCCTCCAGCCCCACTGCCAGAGCCAGGCTGGGAGCTCGTCGCCCTTTCCTCCTAAGCCAAGGGTGCGTGCCAGACACCGTGAGGGGGTAGAGTTTCCCCTTGGGCCAAGTGGGGATGCTCTAAGCCACGTTTCTTTCCCTACAGGCCTGGCTGCAGCAGTATGGCTACCTGCCCCCGGGGGATCTGCGAACGCACACGCAGCGCTCACCCCAGTCCCTCTCAGCTGCTATCGCTGCCATGCAGAGGTTCTACGGTCTGCGAGTGACGGGCAAGGCTGATGCCGACACCATGAAGTAAGTGCTAGGCCCTGGCAGGAATTCTGCCCAGCACCCACAGAGCACAGAGAGGTTGCTACCTGACTCCTGCCCCCTACCTCAACCCCGCACGCTGACTCTGAGTTACGTATGCCTACATGTGCTCCTTCTCTCCCCTGGTCTCTGGCCCGTGCATCCCTTCTCCTCCCCCATGCCCTACAGTCTCCCCCCACATCCCCACCTGACCCTGCCTCCGCCCACCCTACACTCCCACTTTTTTTTTTTTTTTAGACTCTCTCTTATCCACCCTGACCTCATAACCTTGGCCCTTTCCCACACTGACCCTGAGGCCAGGCACTCCCCCACTCTGAAGACCTTTCTCTTTCATACACTATCCTGACTGCAATCTCACACCCCAGGGCCATGAGGCGCCCCCGCTGTGGTGTCCCCGATAAGTTTGGAGCTGAGATCAAGGCCAATGTTCGAAGGAAACGCTATGCCATCCAGGGCCTCAAATGGCAGCATAATGAGATCACTTTTTGGTGAGTCCAACAGGCAAGTTGCCTTTCTCCCATCAGGGTTGCCCTTCCTGTCAACTGTACTTACAGACTGAGGACTCCTGTCCTACTCACCTCTGTTCCTGTGAAGCGTCCTCGGGAGTGGGGAGGAAAGGGGCTTTAATCCTGGAGAAAGGTGCAGCCTGGGGGGCGGGGGGTACTTCCCAGGGCCAGAAAACCAAAGCCTGTGGGTCCCTTGAGCCCTCAGTTCTTGGGGCTGAGGCATCGTGAGGCAGCAGGAAGAGCCAGGTCAGCAGAGGTGGCTGGGCGGTTCACGCAAACCTGGGAAAGTGCAAGGAGGGAGAATTTTATACGTTGTTATCCTAACACACTCCCATCCTCTCCCCGTGCGGCTGGACCTCAGCATCCAGAATTACACCCCCAAGGTGGGAGAGCATGCCACATTCGAGGCCATTCGCAAGGCATTCCGCGTGTGGGAGAGTGCCACACCACTTCGTTTTCGAGAGGTACCCTATGCCTATATCCGAGAGGGCCATGAGAAGCAGGCCGACATCATGATCTTCTTCGCTGAGGGCTTCCATGGTGACAGCACACCTTTCGATGGCGAGGGTGGCTTCCTGGCACATGCCTATTTCCCAGGCCCCAACATTGGAGGGGACACCCACTTTGACTCTGCCGAGCCCTGGACTGTCAGGAATGAGGATCTGAATGGTGAGCGAGGTAGCCCTGGGACTCATTTATTCTGGGGAGAGTCAGTGATCGTTTTCATGGGGGGTCTCCCGCCTCCTCCCAAAACCTCAAACCCCACAGTCTCTGGGCTACAAACATCTCCTAGTCTGACTTCCAGTGAAAGCAGGGATCTTATTTTGAGCTATTTACATCTGGTCCCTTCTCTCACCCAATCATTGACTTCCCAGTCAAAGACTTCCCACTTTTCTAGGCAAATGGCACCTCCAACTCCTGGGAGAAACTGGGGCCCAGATAGGACCTCAGCTCCCCTTAATACACATCTTCCTGGTATTGGTGTCTGGCCCCAGAGCACTCTCTCACCTCCAACCAGAACAGATCGCTGACTGGCTTGGTGGCTTTTTGGGTGGGAAACATAACAGGCCCAGCCTCGGGTATGAAAATGAAGCCTCTGGTGGGAAAGCAGAGAGTCTGAGGGAAGGGGCCCAGGCTGCCCTCATAATCATCCCCATCCCTCCAGGGAATGACATCTTTCTGGTGGCTGTGCACGAACTGGGCCACGCCCTGGGCCTTGAACATTCCAACGATCCCTCGGCCATCATGGCACCCTTTTACCAGTGGATGGACACAGAGAACTTCGTGCTGCCCGATGACGACCGCCGGGGCATCCAGCAACTGTATGGTGAGTAATGTATGCCTACATGTGCTCCTTCTCCCTCCTGGTCTCTCTGGCCCGTGCACCCTTTCTCCTTCCCATGTCCTACAGTCTTCTCCCGTCCCCGCCAGGCCCTGCCTCCACCCACCCTACACTCCCACTTGTTTTTACGTTATTTTTTCTGTATATTTTTTAAATTGTTTTCAGTGTCTATTTAGTTTTGAGAAAGAGAGACAGAGCATGAGCGGGGGAGGGACAGAGAGAGAGAGAGAGACACAGAATCTGAAGCAGGCTCCAGGCTCCAAGCTGTCAGCACAAAGCCTGACACGGGGCTCAAACTCACAAACCACGAGATCATGACCTGAGCGAAGTCAGCTGCTTAACCGACTGAGCCACCCAGGCACCCCTATTTCTTCTATATATTTTATTCCTCTCTCACCTTTGATCCCACCTTTTCTGTCCTGCCCCAGCTGATTGCTTCAGCCTCCTCTAAAGGTCCACCCACATCTTTGCAAGGGTATCGTCTGCCCATATATCTGTTCTTTCCTCTCCCCTGTCACAAAGTCTAAAGTGCCTTTCATGTTCTCTACACCAGGAAGTGAGTCAGGGTTTCCCACCAAGATGCCCCCTCAACCCAGGACTACCTCCAGGCCCTCTGTCCCTGACAAGCCCAAAAACCCCACCTATGGGCCCAACATCTGCGACGGGAACTTTGACACCGTGGCCGTGCTCCGAGGGGAGATGTTTGTCTTCAAGGTGAGAGGAAGAAGTGAGCTGGTTTGGGAGGCAAGGGGGCTCTATGCCCAGCAGGCTGGGTGGAAACAGCAGCAGGAAGACTAAGAACTAGAGCTGAGGCAGTGGGAAGCTTTGGGGACTGAGCCAGAGGACTAGCTGCAAGACATAACACCCTGTCCCCACCTTGATGCCTTCCAGGAGCGCTGGTTCTGGAGGGTGAGGAATAACCAGGTGATGGATGGATACCCCATGCCCATCGGCCAGTTCTGGCGGGGCCTGCCCGCATCCATTAACACTGCCTACGAGAGGAAGGATGGCAAGTTTGTCTTCTTCAAAGGTAACCAGGCATTCTACCTTAGTGCTCTGGGTGTGGGGAGAGTCTCCCTGAAAGAGTGGATTCCACTCGACTTCTCCAGAGCCGCAAGAGCCCAAGTGGAACCCTGATCGTGCCCTTCTCTCTCCTCCCCAGGAGACAAGCACTGGGTGTTTGACGAAGCTTCCCTGGAACCTGGCTACCCCAAGCACATCAAGGAGCTGGGCCGAGGACTGCCTACTGACAAAATTGATGCTGCTCTCTTCTGGATGCCCAATGGAAAGACCTACTTCTTCCGGGGAAACAAGTGAGACCCCATCCTCTTGACCCGAGGCCTCTCTCCTCAGATACCACCACCAGATTCTCTCAGTCCTACAGGAGGACCCACTTTACCCCCGGGATGTTTCCCTGGAGAAGTTGCTGGCTGAGCCTCTGCTATTGCCTAGCAACAGACAGCCTCCATTAGGTGCTGAGTGAGTGGGAAGTGACCGGGTCACCATTTCAGACCTGGTCATTTGGCGCCTCCTGCCCCCAGCGCCGTGCCTCCACCCCAGCTGCCAGGCACTATCATTAAAGGCTACTGGTGGCTCCTTGCAGCCTGGGACCTCCCATCCACCCCCACCTTCCGCCACTTTCGGCCACAGGCCCTCATTACTCAAAACCCCTGTCCTGCACCCTGTCCACAGCCACCCTTTGCTCGCTGGTGAATTCAGTCCTGGGCCCTGCTACCCTCCAAGGACATGCCCAGAGCCCGACCACTTCCCCTCCTCTCCTCTCCTCCAGGTACTACCGTTTCAACGAAGAGCTCAGGGCAGTGGACAGCGAGTACCCCAAAAACATCAAGGTCTGGGAAGGAATCCCTGAGTCTCCCAGAGGGTCATTCATGGGCAGCGATGAAGGTAAGCGGCAAGCGGGGGAGGGTCTCTGTGCGGGGGGGGGGGGGGATATGAGGACAGGGGGTTAAGGAAGAACAGGAGGAAAGATGGACAGTATCACGTAGAAAGCAGTGATGATGAGAACAGCAGAACCCTTGCTGTGTGCCAGGCTCTGAGCAAAGTGCTTTGTGCACATCGGATACCTAATCACCACCATGCTGCCAGCCACTAGAATTACCCCCTTTTACAGCTGAGGAACCCGATGTTCGGAAAGGGTTGGGGATTAGCTCAACCGGGTCACTCCACTCACAGATTTTCCTTCTGTTCTTCTCTCTGTGGGTCTTCTGGATGCTGCCCCCATCCCTTGTTCTCCTTGCCACCTTCTTGCTGACCCCTGCAGTCTTCACTTACTTCTACAAGGGGAACAAATACTGGAAATTCAACAACCAGAAGCTGAAGGTAGAGCCAGGCTACCCCAAGTCAGCCCTGCGGGACTGGATGGGCTGCCCCTCATCGGGGGGCCGGCCAGATGAGGGAACTGAGGAGGAGACAGAGGTGATCATCATCGAGGTGGACGAAGAGGGTGGCGGGGCAGTGAGCGCGGCCGCCGTGGTGCTGCCTGTGCTGCTGCTGCTCCTGGTGCTGGCCGTGGGCCTCGCCGTCTTCTTCTTCAGACGCCATGGGACCCCTAAACGACTGCTCTATTGCCAGCGTTCCCTGCTGGACAAGGTCTGACCCCCACTGCCGCCCGCCCACTCCTACCACGAGGACTTTGCCCCTGAAGGCCAGTGGCAGCAGGTGGTGGTGGGTGGGCTGCTCCCACCTGTCCCGAGCCCCCTCCCTATCCTGCTCCCCACTTCCCTTCTTTTCTGTCCCACGGCTGCCTCTCTCAACCTCAACCCTGGCATTGCTTCTTCCCTAGATGGGTCCCCTGGGGGCTGATCAGGGGCCGCCCCTTCCAGCCCCTGCCCCCCCCTCCCCCGGGGGGGGCCTCTGTTGCTTGGTGTGTGTCCAGCCCCATCTGAATGTCTTGGCTCTGCACTTGAAGGCAGAACCCTCGGACCTCGCTGGCAAAGGTCAAATGGGGTCATCTGCTCCTTTTCCATCCCCTGATGTACCTTCAACCTCTGAACTCTGACCTCATGAGGCTCTGGGCATTCCAGCCCCACGAGCCCCCAGGCGCACCCCGTTGGCAGCTTCCTACCACTCTTTCTGGCTAAAAGGAATATAATTTTGCTGTGGGGGGAGACCCTGAGAGAGTAGGAGTGGGTGGGGGCTGCACAGCTACCCTAAGACCTTGGGAGGAAAGCTCAGAGTCAGTCCTCTCTGCAAAGATCTGCCTCTGCTGCACCTGGCCCCAAGAACTTCCCCAGAAGGAGCCTGAGCCATTAAGGGGCTGTAGAAACCCTTGACGGCCCTACCTCCACAAATGTTAGCTTCAGCCGGGGATGTCAAGGTTAGAGGAGCTGAGACCAGGGGGTGCAGCTACCGGGGTGGTGTGGGGCCAAGGACAGAGACTGTCTGGAGCCCTGGGGGTCAACCTGAAGGCCACAGAGAAAGAATCTTGCTCAAATGCAGGCAGCTGGGGTAGGGACCAAGGAACAGAGCAGTCAGAGGGGACAAGACAGGACCAAAAGGCTAACAGGGAGGTGCAGTGGGAGTGGATGGCCAGGGGCCGGGCAGGCCAGGCCAGCAGGGACACGGCAAGGTGGACTGTGGTACCCAGGGAAGGGCATGTTTTGTTGGAGCTCTCAGGAAGGGCCCGAGAGAGGCACATCTACTCACACACCTCCTCCACTTTGGTGCCCTTCCTCCAACCAGAGTACACGTATGGGAAGGGTGGGGAGCCCAGAGAAAGCAGCAGAGACAACACATATCCAGGGACTGGCGACTTGGGACCTTAATGAGGGCGGCCACGGCCACCTAGTTAGGGAGGTGACTGACCAGGGGCTGGCAACGCTCAGCCAGCAGCCTCAGCTGGCCTCAGTGAGATGGCAGGGTGCCTGGGTGAGTCTCAGTCAGGTTAGCCCCTCACTTCCTGATGCCCCTGCCCCTCAGCCCATCCTGCCGGTGTCCTGCCTCCTCTCCCCCACCCAGTCCACCCATTTGAAGTCTCCTTTGGCCACCACAGGTGGTCATGGTACCGGGGACTTGGGAGAGTGAGACCCTGTGGGGGCAGTGAGAGGAGAGGGACGTCAGGGGTGGGAGGTTATGGGGGGGGGGGAGCGTGGGATGAACGGTGCTGGCAGTTCGGCTAAATTTGTCTTGTTTGGGTTTTTTGTTTTGTTTAATGTATATTTTTATTATAATTATTATATATGAATTCCCTTCAAATCGTTCCTTTTTGTTAACAAGGGGCATGGGAAGGGTGGGGGTGGGGGGGCAGAGGCATCCGACCCCAGGAACCTGCAGGGCGGGGCTGGGTCAGTGCCCTCTAAGGACATTTTTGACCTTGTTCAACCTTTCCACAAAGAATAAATGGTGTTTCACATTCTTTGTGTGGCTGCATTCTCTCAGAAAGAGAAATGAATGGAAAAGGCACTCGTAACCGGTGTTTTCTGTGATGTGGGGTTTTAATATTTTTCATAAAGGACTATGTTTATTCTTGGTGGACAACATGGACTCAGGGCCGTAGCTGGGAAGTAGGACATACTCCACCGGGGCAGAGAAGTGGTCCACAGAGCCCAGCTGCTCTCTCCCAACCTAGCCAAGAGGTTACTTTAGAGGCCCAGAGCTGCAAAGGGCAAGAGGAAGTGGTCAAGCTGAGGCCACTTGGAAAATCTTCCTAAATTGCATTACCCTGTCACGTGATCTGGCCGCAGACCCTCCATTTCCCCAGACCTGTCTTTTTGCTGCTGGGGACTCCCAGGATCGTTGACACTCGGCCCTTTACCCCAGCCCTCAGCATCTAAGCCTCTTCTAGGCCTGGGGCTCTGCCTCAGGAGCAGAAGGAACAGAGAGGCAACCCATGGCCTACTAGGAGCAGCCTATCTCTGGCAAAACAGGAGTTTCACCCCACTTGCCCAGGAGAGGCAGGATGGTCAGGTTGGAAGGGAAGAATAACAAGGCTTTGTTTCTTCGAAACTGCTGCCCCAGACTGGGTTCCCAGGCTGTCCACCCACCCTTCCCTTCCTCCGAAACCAGCCTGGAGGGAGGAATAGCTCAGTTGCTGAGTCAGCTCAGCTGAAGGGGAGCAGCCCTCTTTCTTCCTCCCCTTCCCTTCCTGCCTTAGCCCGGCCCTCCCCGGGCTCCAGCCCAGGCCCCCTCCACAGCCTTCCTCCAAGAGCACTGGCCCCACCTAGACCAGCAGTTCCATCCAGCTGCTCTTCAGGGCTGGTTGGTGTGATTGCTTTGGCAGAAGGGGTACCCCACCTCTCTGCCAGCCAGGAACCCTGACCCTATGACTGGCCTCCTACACCTCTCCTGCCAACAGCTGTTTGGCACGGCCTGTGTGTCTCAGCAGATTTGGACACCACCACCCTGCCACCCTCACAGGAGGGGATGGGGACCCTGAGAAGCTGGCACGAGAAAGGGGTTCTCTGGGGGGTGGGGGGCCTGTGCATGTCGCCAGGAGCCCAAAGATGAGCTCATGGCCCCTTTGTGTTTTTGTGGCCCGCATCTGGAGGCAATTACAGATGTTATCCAGTGGGAGTTCTGCAAAACACAGCTGGAGCCAGTAGAGGAGCCTGGGGAGGGGGGACTGCCAGAGGGAAGAGGAGGGGGAGCCTAGGGCTGCCACGGCTGGAGTGCGGTTTCCCCATCACGAGGAAATTGTTTGGCCCCGATTCTGGAATCACAAGATGCTCTCTGAAGCCAAGGGGGAGAGATGGGAACAGAGGACCAGAGACAAAGGGGGAAGAGGTGGAAGAGGCTTCATAAGCAGAGAGAATTGTGGGGTGGAGGCCGGCAAGGTCCCGTGCTTCTGACGTGCCCCGGGCCTGAGGGATCCAGCCCATGAGGCCACCCAGAGACCCCGGGAGGGGCCTTGCTGATCACACAGGGTCAGGCAGGGTGAAGGGAGAGCAGAGGGCCCTGTGGCTCCTGAGAGACCTGACAACACTGCTTTGCCTGGCCCTACCCCACTTTGTCCGTTGGGCCTGACCCAGTTTCTAAGGTTCCAAGTTCCTTTATTCGAAAGCAGCACATGTGAGCTAGAGCAGCCAGGCGAGAGCCAAGGGGAATCTGTGAGGAGGTTTGGGCAGAACCCAGGGAAGCGGCCTCAGAGGAGACTGGACCGGGGGCAAGCGCTGAGGAGAGACAGCGCTCTGCCCACCACTGCACCCCACACGTTTGAGGGGCGAGCCACAGACTCCCTTCTCCAGGGCTCCCCACCACCAGCTGGGCCCACACCTCCAAGGCTGCCAGCCAGGCGCTGGGTCACTGACGTGACAAGGGGAAGACCGGAGAGGAGCTGGGCCTTCGAGGGGAGAGAGGACTGAGCAGAGTGATGCCCCACACACAACCCTGAGTCAGCTCTGCTGGACCTTCACTGTCCCTCCCCTGGGGCCCCTTCTCCCCCTTCCGACAGACTTCCCCGTCCTCTTTCCCCTCTGGACTCCTACTTCCCTTTCCAGCTAAAAGGAGGTGGTAAAACACCAATATTGCTGAGGACCTCGTAACACCCAATGACACAGGCACTAATGTTGCCCCCATTGTATAGGTTTGGAAACTGAGGCCCGGAGAAGACTTCCTCGAGGTCACAGCTCATTAGTCCAAAGTTAAAACCGAGGTCTTTCTGATTCTTTTTTTTTTTTTTTTTTTGTCTGTACAGGTAGATTCTGACCATTCTCTGGGTGTCCGTTCCAGGGTGGACCCCATGTGGCTGGGTGTCTGTGTGGCAGTGTGCGTTCTGGAGATCTGACAGCATGTGTGTGCGTGCCTATTCTTCTGGATGGCAGCATTGGCATGGGGAATAGGGCTCTTCCTCAGGAATCCACTTTGCCTGTAACCACCTCCCTCTTGGGGGACAGGAACAGGTACTCTGAGGGAAGGAAGGAAGAAGCAGGAAGGACTCAGAAGCCAGAGGGACTGAGCGGGATGCATGGCAGCAGCGAGGGGAGGGATGGTGGCGGTGAGCGGCCGTGGCAAGGGCTCCGGGAGGACAGTTCCCATTCCCCGAGTCCCTGGGAAACCCCAGTCAAGGCTGCTCCATCGTCCTGCAGTCCTTGTACCCCTTTCTTACCCACCCCCCAAATCTGAATTCACCTCCTTTAGGAGACCAATTCCTGTACACCTAAACTGGGGGTTTCTGCTTCACTCCTTCAGACAGTTTTGGGAGACCGGAGAGACCCAGAGGCAGCCTTCAAGGGGGCTGGGCAATGGGGGCCTGGAAAGGAGGCAGGCCTGACTGGCCAGAAGCCACCTTCCAAATGAGCTCACACACATACTTTCCACCCTGGCCCACGGCCGAAGGCTGAGTGCCTTCCAGGCCAGCCTTCCCCAGCCAGACCCAGCCCCCTCTGTCCTCCTCTGTCCCTCACCAGTTGTGGACCCAGGGGCTCTACAGCAGGATCGGGCACCTGAGGGTAGAGCTGTCACCACATCCCAAGGGAGCAACTTCCACTGCCTCTAAGCCGAAGCAGCTCGCCCCTTCCCCCAGAGTGCCTTATTTCTCCAATGTGCCCTTTGTGGCTTAGAGGAGGAGGAGGCCAGCTTCCTGCCCCCCAAAGACCCACACCTGGATGGGGAGGGGCAGTAGAGGGTACAGAAGAGGTGTCTACACTGCAGTGAATTGGCGGAAGGACTTCCTCTGAGTGCCTGAAGTAGCTCATTGACTCAGGGACCAGACCAGGTCTGGGAGCTGCCTCACCATTGGGTCACATCCTGCTCACACACTTCACTTCCCGATAGGGACACTTCCCCGATTTAGGGCAGGATAGGCTCTGGGTGGGGCAAGGCCAGGATGACCACAAAGGAGGGGAAAAGACTGATGCCTCCAAAGGCCTAGCGGATTCACACACACGCGACAAGCTCCAGCTCATTTTGATCCAGCCTGTGGTCAAAGACGTCACCCTTTGCTCAGCTTCCAGAGACATGTAGCACCAGGCCAGGGAGCAAAACCAATTCCCAAAAATGCTCTCCTTGGCCACTCAGTGTCTGGCTCTGTGCTAGGAGCGTGGCCGCCCTGACCGTATATCCTGGATCCAATAATATCTTCCCGAAGTTCTGTGAGTTAGTATATTCAGACATGGCAGACAGTTCATCCCACTTTGGATTCCAAAAATATGGCCACTCCAAGTAGATCACACAGCCTGCCGTCGCCCTCCAAGACACTGATGGGATAGTTCAGTCAGGGAATGACTATGATTCATAATAATACCGACCCCATCACAGCCACCTGACAAACATGTTCGGTCCTCACTTCCTTACAAAGGAGTAGGAGGGTGCTAGGCACCCAGGACCCCCTAATAAAAGTTTGTTGGCTTAAATTGCCAACGAAAGTTGTGCCTATACACGAGTAAATGGCTCTAGCTGTGAATCTGTAAGCACTCTAGACACATCTATACAAGTATTATGTTACACAACTTACAAAGTCATTGAGCTGTAGGTTTGTTTGTTGGTTTGTTTGTTTGTTTTGTAGGTTTAAGTTTACTACATTTTTTTATGAACTTTACCATATATTTCTCCTCATTCTTTGGAAAGTTAAAAAAAAAAAAAAAGAAAGAAAAATACATCAAGGTAATGGATTCATAACTCCAAAACAATTACTTTGTCTCTACGGCTTCCTCATGAGTCCCTCACAGCCTGACTTCAATCTGGGGGTGGTCAGTATTGGGCTGGGTTAACCCAGCTCTTCTGGAAATACGATTCTTTTTTTTTTTCTTTTAATTTTATTTATTTAAGTAATCCCTACACCCAACATGAGGCTTGAATTCAAGACCCTAAGATCCAGAGTTGCATGCTTTTCCGACTGAGCCACCAGGAGCCCCTGGAAATACCAATTCCTGGGACTGTATCCTCAGTCCGGCCTGCATCGGGACCCTGACCTGAAGGGTCCACACAAAGTCTCTCTTCCCTACCGCTCTCTAAGCTCCATGCCAATTGTGCCCCAAAGTCTCTACCGGCCTGTGCTCCAGAGCTCACTACTACTTGCCTGCACAAAACTGCTTATAAATTCTGAGTGGAGGAAAGCTGGACAAGGGGCCCAGAAAAACACCCATCCCATTCTCCGGTTGGCCACACCCCCTCTACTGCAGAGACCTGCCAGGTAGGGTTTGTGGGGCGATAGCGCCCCCTTGTGCTGGGTGTTGGCACTGCAAACCACGCCTGAGACACGCGGGGGCCTAGCTACCATCCCCCAGCCCCACACCCCCGACAAGGGCCAAGGATACTGCCAGCTCGTTCCTTCCCCCTTTACACTTTCCATGTTTCCACCCAGGCCACCTGTACTTAAAGGGGTGGGACTATGGGTGCAACAGGATGACAGGCCTTAGTCTTGCAGCTGCAGAGACGAAGAAGTCAGAGTTTCCCTCAGCTGTCCCTGTG
>NW_024412396.1:2515050-2612055 GCF_014898765.1 Herpailurus yagouaroundi
GGGGGGGCGGGCAGCCCTCCAATAACTCCGGGAAGGAAGAGGGAGTGGAGTGAAAAGGGTGCAGGAGGAAGGGGGCACTTCGGTGCCCTCTAGGAGCTTCTCCGAGTTGGCACGCTGCCCTCCGTGGATGCCTCAAACACACCTATGCCTGTCTCCTAGGCTCAGACCTCAGAATGCTTTGACCCAACTCCTTTGGGCCAAGGCAAGCCGGCCTCCGTGACTCCTTTATCCAAGAGTGGGCATTTCTGTGTCACTTCTCTGGGCCCTTTGGTAATCATGCCCACACGCCTCTTGGGGTGCCTCTAACCTGCACCCATCCTCCTAACCTCATCCCAAGGTCAGGAGGAGCCTTTAATCCCAGTCTTACATTTATAAGGCTCTTCAATTTTGAACGTAAAAAATATGTCTTGGGGACACATGGGTGGTTCAGTGGGTTAAGCTTCCGACTCTTGATTTCTGCTGAGGTCATGATCCCAGGGTTGATGAGATGCCTCCCCCACCCCTGCCCCCCCAGATGGGCTCTGCACTGACAGAGCAGAGCCTGCTTGGGATTCTTGCTTTCTCTCTTTCTAAATAACCAAATCACATTTTTTAATGCCTTAAATAAAATAAAATAAAATATAAGTATATGAATGCCTGTAGGCATTTGGTGACTATCACTGTATTATTGCTTTGTTTGTGCTAAGAGTTTTCATTTGTTGGGGCACCTGGGTGGCTCAGTCGGTTAGGCGTCTGACATGACTCAGGTAGGCTCCATGCTGGCAGTACTGGGCCTGCTTGGGATTCTCTCTCTTTTCCTCTCTCTGTGCCCAGTTTGTGCTTTGTGTCTCTTACTCTCTCTCAAAGTAAATAAACTAAAAAAAAAAAAAAAAAAAAATTGTTAAATAGAAATATTTAAAATACATGGGGCGCCTGGGTGGCGCAGTCGGTTAAGTGTCCGACTTCAGCCAGGTCACGATCTCGCGGTCCGTGAGTTCGAGCCCCGCGTCGGGCTCTGGGCTGATGGCTCGGAGCCTGGAGCCTGTTTCCGATTCTGTGTCTCCCTCTCTCTCTGCTCTCCCCCGTTCATGCTTTGTCTCTCTCTGTCCCAAAAATAAATAAAAAACGTTGAAAAAAAATTAAAAATAAAATACATTAAATATTGGGGCAGCTGCCTAGCTCAGTCACTAGAGACTGGACTCTTGATCTGAGGGTTGTAAGTTCAAGCCTCATGTTGGGTGTAGAGATTACTTAAAAAATAAAATCTTAATAAATAAATAAAATATACTAAGTATTTTCAAAACCATCTGTCTTTCTTTTTTTAATTTTTTTTTTAACGTTTATTTATTTTTGAGACAGAGAGAGACAGAGCATGAACAGGGGAGGGTCAGAGAGAGAGAGACACAGAATCCGAAACAGGCTCCAGGCTCTGAGCTGTCAGCACAGAGCCCGATGCGGGGCTCGAACTCACCAACCGCAAGATCATGACCTGAGCCGAAGTCGGCCGCCCAACCGACTGAGCCACCCAGGTGCCCCACCATCTGTCTTTTTTTAACATTTATTTTTTTTTTATTTTTTTTTTCAACGTTTATTTATTTTTGCGACAGAGAGAGACAGAGCATGAACGGGGGAGGGGCAGAGAGAGGGAGACACAGAATCGGAAACAGGCTCCAGGCTCTGAGCCATCAGCCCAGAGCCCGACGCGGGGCTCGAACTCACGGACCGCGAGATCGTGACCTGGCTGAAGTCGGACGCTTAACCGACTGCGCCACCCAGGCGCCCAACATTTATTTTTAAGAGAGTGCAAGTGAGGGAGAGGCAGAGAGAGGGGGACAGGGGATCCAAAGCAGGCTCTGTGCTGACAGGTTGACAGCAGTGAGCCTGATGTGGGGCTCAAATTCACCCGCGAGATTATGATCTGAGCTGAAGTCAGATGCTCAACCGACTGAGCTACCCAGGTACTCCTAAAACCATCTATCTTTTTTTTTAAACCATTTATCTTAGTATTTAATTTTGTAATATACCAGACATCCCCAAAATGGACATGATTGAGGTTCCTCTCAAACCTCTGAGATATGTCTCCAAACTAGCATCTCATTCTTTCCAAAGCACAAGGAAACTTGCTCCTATAACCATATGGCAGGATCTTTAATCCCCACTCCCTTCAGACACAGAAGTTTCCACATCTTGAAAAGCTCTCTCCTGGATACTGCTGCAGTCTTAAATGATTTCCTTCATATCCCCCTTTTCTGTCAAGCCAAGGTTTTTCAACAGCTGTCTGCATTCCTTCACCAGTCATTTTTTTTTTTTTTTAGTTTTTTTTTTAAAGTTTATATATTTATTTTGAGAGAGTGAGCAATGGGGGAGGGGCAGAGAGAGAGAATCCCAAATCCCAAGCAGGCTCTGAAGTGTCAGTGTGGACTTGGGGCTCAAACTCATGAACCTTGAGATCATGACCTGAGCCTAAATAGAGAGTTGGACGCTTAACCGACTGAGCCACCTAGGTGCCCCTTTTTAAAGTTTTTTTTTTTTATGATTCATTTAAGTAATCTCTACCCAACATGGGGTTCGATCTCATGACCTCCAAGATCAAGAGTGGCATGTTCTTCTGACTGAGCCAGTCAGGCGCCTCACCTGTCATTTCTTTTTAACCCAACTGGGAAGGTGGCCCAACCCAGGCATTTAGTGCAACTTTTCCTTTAAAAAAAAAAAAAAAAAAAAAATTTGAAGTTTAGGGGCGCCTGGGTAGCTTAGTCCGTTAAGCATCTGACTTCAGCTCAGGTCATGATCTCATGGTTCAGTTCATGAATTTGAGCCCTGTGTGGACAGTGCAGAGCCTGCTTTGGATTCTCTCTCTCCCTCTCTCTGCCCCTCCCCTGCTTGCTCACACTCTCTCTCTTACTCTCAAAATAAAAAAAAACTTTAAAAAACAAAATGAGCATTAAAAAACATTGAAGTTTAATGAACATACATTGTTCTATTAGTTTTATGTGTACAATAAAAATACAGAATGCTGCATGAATCCGTGTGTCATCTTTACACAGGAGCCATGTAATATTCTCTGTATGGTTCCAGTTGTAGCATATGTGCTGCTAAACTGAGTGCTGAAACTTCTCCTTAAAGGGCCCTCCTGACCTCTTTCTTCACAGCCCAGGCCTTTTCTGTGTTTTCACTGTCTTGGCTTCATGTTAGCATCGAACATAATTTGTTTCTAGAAGCTTCTTTGGCCTCGTTTTCTGGGAAGTTATGCCATCCTGAAATTCATGAGTCACAGCATTGCCAAGGAACCCTGAAGTCCCAGGACATCTGTCCCTCAGCACCAACCCTACCTGTAGCATCAGCTTCTGTACCTCAAAAGCAGGGAATAGACTGACTTTATTTGCTCTGTTAATTCCTGCCTCTGCCCTTCCGACTGTTCTGAACAAACAAATTCTTGTTCCATGCTATAGCTCTTCACATATTTGGATCTAGTTCTCATATAGTCAAACCCTCACTCAAGTTAAGCTTTTCTTTAGGCAAAAAGCCTTTCTAGTTCCTTAAACAGCTTATCATAGGACATGGCTTAGAGACTCCTCATCATACCTAACACCCTCCTATAGATTGATTCATTATATCAATCTTTCTTTTTTTTTTTTTTTTAAGATTTTATTTTAAGGTAATGTCTACACTCAACGTGGGGCTTGAACTCACAACCTGGAGGTCAAGAGCTGCGTCCTCCACCTACTGAGCCAGCCAGCCACCCCCATTGTATTAGTCTTTTAAAACAGCTTCCAGCACATAGAGAGGCAGTAACAAGGGCTCTGGAGTTACACAACCCAAGTTTGAATCCAGTCTTCACAACTTACTAGTTGGGTGGCCCCAAGTTATGTAATGTTCTTGAGCTTCAATTTCCTCATCTTTAAAATGGGGCTAAAAAAGGGGCACCTGGGTGGCTCAGTGGGTTAAAAGCCAACTTCGGTTCAGGTCATAATCTCGCAGTTCAAGGGTTCGAGCCCCGCATCAAGCTGTGTGCTGACAGCTCATAGCCTGGACCCTGCTTCTGATTCGGTGCTTCCCTCTCTCTGCCCCCACTCCGTTTGTGCACACTCCCTCTCTCTCTCTCTCAAAAATAAATAAAAACATTAAAAAATTTTTTAATGTGGCTAAAAAATAAAAATAATAAAAATAAGGTAAAATGGGGCTAAAAACTGTAAGGGTAGTTGAGCGAATTAAAAGACATCAACTATGTGATGCCTATGACTGGCAATCATTGATTTATTCATTCAGTAAACATTTATTGAATACCTACTTTGTGCCAGATATTATTTTTGGCACTAGGGATACACCAGGAGACAAACAGATCCCTGCCCATGGCACTTACATTCTTGTGGGAGGAACAGGCAATAAACATGATAAATGAGTAAGATATATAGAATATTAGATCGTGATAAGAATTTTCCAAATTTTTGGTTCTGCATCCTTTTTGATTAACAATACCACCTTTAGGGGTGCCTGGGTGGCTCAGCTGATTAAGTGTCCGACTTCAGCTCAGATCATGATCTCACAATTCGTGGATTTGAGCCCAGCATCAGGCTCTGTGCTGACAGTTCAAAGCCTGGAGCCTGCTTCAGAGTCTGTCTCGCTCTCTCTCTGCCCCTCCCCCACTCATGCTTTGTGTCTCTCTGTCTCTCAAAAATAAATAAATGTTTAAAATTAAAAACAAAACAAAACAAACCAATTCCACCTTTAAATAATTTCTCTCTGCTTGCATTTTACTATAAGTATTCAAGGGAAACCAGGCTGCTTCCTCAACACTTTGCTAGAAATTTCTTCAGCCAGCTGGGTCACCTGGCTGGCTCAATCCGCAGAGCATGCGACTCTTGATCTTGGGGTTGTGAGCCTGAGCCCCACATTTGAGCCCCAAATATCCAATTTGAGCCCCAAATATCACTCTCAAGTTTTACTTTCCACCAACCACCAGGATACAAACACAATTCAGCCAAACTCTTTGTCACTTCATATCAAGGATCTCTTTTTTCCTCCAGTTTCCAATTAACATGTCCCTCATCTCTGTCTGGGACCTAATCAGGGTGACTTTTACCCTCCATATTTCTATTCATATTCTGCTCCTTACCATTTAGGTAATCTAAAGAGATTGAGATCTATACAGCTCTCTCCTGCTGAGCCTTCCCAAGAACCATCTTAACAGTCTGTTCACAACAATGTTGCTTTTTCTAGCATGCATCTAGGCCTCTGCCCCAGTTCTAAAGCCATTTCTACATTTTTAGGTATTTGTTCTAGCAGCACCCCAACTTCTCGGTATCAACTGTCTTAGCCCATCTGCTACAAGAAAATACCACCAATTGGGCAGATTTACTGCTCATAGTTCTAGCAGCTGAGAAGCCCAAGATCAAGGTACCAACATGGTCACCTTCTGGTGAGGGCCCTCTTTTTTGTTCACCACCACATTTTCTTACTGTGTCCTCTCATAGTAGACAGGGAGGGATCTCTCTGGGGCCTCTTTTATAAGGCACTAGTGCCATTGAGGGCGCCATCTCATGGGCTTAACATCGCTCAAAGGCCCACCTTTTAATATTATCATCTTTGGGGGTTATGAAATCAACATATGAATTTAGGGGACAGGGGACACAAACATTCATACCATAGCAACTTGGCTCCTGCATGTGCTAGCAGTTTCATCTTGAGCAAGTTATCTAACCTATGACCCAGTTTCCTCAATTATAAAAGGAGGACAAAAATAACACCTACTTCCTAGAGGTGTGGTGAGGATTAAATGAGATAATACATGTGAAATGCTTAGAGCAGTGCCTCCTAGAGGTGAGTACTCTATAAAAGTTGGATATTACCATTTTGAAAACCAAACATCTGCCTGTTCCGCACTACTTCCACTACCTTTCATAATTCCTCAAAGATTTCCAAGAACATCATAGGCCCATTCCTAAATGTACTTAATGCTCTAGGATGTGATTTAAATAAAATTTTTTTAATGTTTATTTATTTTTGAGAGATAGAGAGAGACAGAGCATGAGCAGGGAAGGGGCAGAGAGAGAGAGAGGGAGACAGAATTGGAAGCAGGCTCCAGGCTCCGAGCTGTCAGCACAGAGCCCAATGCGAGGCTGGAGCTCATGAACCACGAGATCATGACCTGAGCCAAAGTCAGATGCTCAACTGACTGAGCCACCCAGGTGCCCCTAGGATGTGACTTATATGGACCTGGACACTTAAATTCACTGGACTAATTGGAGTATAAACTCATTTTTAAAAATTTTTTTTTAAATTTACATCCAAGTTAGCATGTAGTGCAACAATTTCAGGAGTAGATTCCCTAATGCCCCTTACCAATCCACTAACCCTCTTTTTGTTCTCCACATTTAAGAGTCTCTTATGTTTTGCTTCCCTCCCTGTTTTTATATTATTTTTGCTTCCTTTCCCTTATATTCATCTGTTTTGTATCTTAAAGTGCTCATATGAGTGAAGTCATATGATATTTGTCTTTCTCTAATTTCACTTAGCATAATACCCTCTAATTCCATCCACGTCGTTGCAAATGGCAAGATTTCATTCTTTTTGATTGCCAAGTAATACTCCATTGTGTGTGTGTGTGTGTGTGTGTGTGTGTGTGTGTGTGTGTACATATACATGGATACTCCCTATGGCTGTCTGGATTCTTTCATTTGTGTATCTGACCTCTCTTTCCAAGTAGGCAGTATGCTCCTTGAAGTTCAAGGCATCTGCCAAGCATAGAAAACAAAGCCAGCAATGAACTAAAACCTCCAAGATCACTTTTAGAACTTAAATATTTTTAATTTTTCCCACCTCTTTGCCTTCCTTACCTTTGCTCAACATCCTTTTTTCACACTCAGGCTTCTATTTCACTCCTCATTAATCCCAAAGGCTGCACACAGAGGGAGTACAGCAGAGGGCACAGCAGAGAGACCAAGGGACCAAGGTCCAAGTGGAAGAAGGGCCTTTTTACGGCCAACCCTGCTGTGGTTCCAGTTTTGAAAATATCAAAACTGATGCCAACAACAAATGTCATGGACAGAAAACTGTTTTGTACCATTTGTAGAGAGCAGAGAGTAGTAAGGATCCAAATGTACACTCTCTCCAGAGCCAAATTGCCTAGGCTCAAGGCTTTGTTTCATCATTTACTAGATCCGTGATCTCGGGCAAAATACTTAACCTGTGCTTGAGTTTCCTTATCTGTAAAATGGGAGTAATCATAGTTTCTACTTCCCAAGATTGTGAGGATTAAAAGAGCATATATATGAAAAGTGCTTAGATCTGTGCCTGAAGTGTGAAAAAAGCTCAAAAAGTATTTGCTATTGTTGTTGTTTATTAATATTACCTATCAGTGTCACAGGAATAACAGCCCACATAAATAAGAAATATCTTCTGTGACTAATCATAATTGTTCTGAACTACAGAGCACTTCCTAGATGCTCATCGTGCATTAACGCCCTAAATGTTCATGACAACCTTAAAAGGGAGTTGCACTATTAACTCTGCTTCACAAATGAGAAGCAGAGAGGTTAAGTGATTTTCTTAAGGTCACAGAGCCAGCAAGTGGCGAAGGCACATTTATTCGTTTATTTACCATATATTGGGTTCTTACTGTGTCTTAGTAGGAGAGAAACCCCGTGGGTGCAAAGGTAAACATTCTAGGCCCCAACGTACAGGAAGTTTCAGTTTCTAGAGAAGGGGCGGGGCGGGGGCGGGAAAGACGAGTAAACAAATAGTTATAACACCGTGTGGTAATTGCTATAATACAGGCTCACAACAAAAAGTGCTGCCTGATCTCAGACACTGGGACAAGAAAAGTACTGAGAGTTTAAGGGTCCAAAGGAAAGACAAGACAGTTACGGAATAAGCAGTTGTCCTCTGGCCAACGAGTCCTGTTAACAAACGTGTCACGGAAGAGACCGAACAAAGCCGAGTTCAAAGTGGAGGCGGACAGCCTAGCCGAGGGTGGGTCTGACGGGTCCCGGCAGGGCCGGAAAGGGGTTAAGGAGAGAGGGTGGGCGGGGCGAGAGCGCTGATTGGCAGGGGTGGGGCCAGGCTCGTCACCCGCCCTCTCCCTCCGCCCGGCTCTTCCAACCCCTGGGCTGGCCGGGGTACCGCCCGGGCGAGGGCCGGGGAGCTGGGCCGAGCCTCCAATCCCCCTCCCCCGCTCCCCCGCCGCGTCCCGCCGCCTGGACGCGCAGGAGAAGTTGAGCCGCGCCCGGGTCGGCCCTGGGGGCTGACCGTCGGCAAAGTTTGGCTCGAAGAGGAAGTGGCTTCAAGCCCCGGCAGGTGGCGGCAGGGCCTGGACAGGGGCTCTCGCGGCCTGCGGACGGGCTCTGGGCGAGGGCGCGCTCCAGCGCCGGGCCTCGAACCGATTCCCGGGGCTTCGAAGCCGGCCTCGGGATAGAGCGCGGCAGAGAGCGCGGCGGCGGCGGCGGCGGCGGCGGGGGGGGGGAAAACAACTCCGAAGTTGGCGAGAGGCACCGCCCCTGCTCCCGGACGGCCGCCGCCTCCCCGCCCCCAGCCCTGGCATCCAGAGCACCCGTGGGGGAGCCCGGGCCATGCAGCCCCCTCGGGGAAGCGGCAGTGGGGAGCCTGGACGCTCGGAGCGGCGCCGCCTTCCCACTGGATAGACGACTGAAGCTCCGGGACTCTTCCTGCACCCCCGGACGACTCAGGATGCTGCCCACCACTCTCCTCCTCCTCCTCCTCCTAGGTGAGAAACCGAAACAAGACTACTAACCCGACACCCCGCCCCTGGGGCTGTCAGAGTCCGGGCGCTCTCTTTTGCCGTCCCCCACCTTCCCTGCCTGGCGGTGCCCCCCAGCGCCTGCCGCCGCATCCGAAGCTCCCTCCCCAACCTCCGGGAAGCTTCGAGCCACTCCCCTCAGCCCTCATCCTCCTTCAGGCTTCCCTAGATCGGCGTGCCTACCCCATCGGCCGTGCTGCTGTGGCTTCCTTCGAGGTCACACACCGCATCCTCCCCTGCTCCACTGCCCCTTTCCCATAAACTACCCGGAAATCCCAGATGGCTCCTTTCCTCCTTGAGTTACTCAGGTGAAGAAAACTAAGGGCGATTAACTCTCCTGTCCTTTCCTGCTCTTCCTCTAGGAGGCGCTGTGGCCTATCCAGACCGGATCATTTTCCCAAATCCTGGTGCGTAAAGGATGCCCCTGGGGCCCCAAGGGTTTGGTAGTGAGAGAAGACCCTTGAGAAGGATTCTCTCTTCCCTAAATTCCTCTGGCACCTACGGTAGTTTTAGAGTGGAGATCATCCACCCTTATTTTACAAACGGGGAAACATCCAGTGTGAGCTCTCACCTGGTAGTTACGTACTATTTTGTTTTTCCAAATATCCACGCTTGGTCTCCCTAGCTGCAATGTAGTCTCCCTGATAGTAGAGACAGTATTTCCTGCTCCTCCTGGTCCAGCGGCTGGCACAAAGCCAACCTCAGATTGTTTCTGGTGTTGATACTTAAGGTGAAGCTATAATGAGTGTGGGAAGGAAGGGGGCCAGCTGAAGACTGATTTTAAAGTGTGTGTATGTGTGGTTGGAGAAGGGCAGTTTCTCTGCTCCTTCTTGAAGAGCTCAGACCCTTAGAAGCCTCAAGCCTGGGGGCAGGGGCTGTGACAGTAATGGGCTCTCAACCAGTGTCCCTACCTTCCTCACTCTCCAGCCTGTGAGGACCCCCCGGCAGTGCTCTTGGAAGTGCAGGGTACCTTACAGAGGCCCCTGCGGGACAGCCGCAGCTCACCTGCCAACTGCACGTGGCTCATCCTGGGCAGCAAGGAGCAGACTGTGACAGTCAGGTGAGAAACGGGACAAGACCCTATTACCCTCCCTCCCCTAATCCCCTCCACCATGGGAAAGCCTTCAGGAATCACTTCTTCATGGAATTTCCATTCCTGTCAACAGGGGAAAGAGTAGGATTTGATTTGGCCTAGTCTTCCCTAAAAACCTGGCTTATTGTGGGCCACAGTAAATTGGAGGTGAGCTGGGGCAGACATCTAGCTTGGATTCTAGTCATCTCTGAAGGACAGCAGTCACTCTAGAAACAGTCCTTGGGCTCCAATAAGGCTGCCCTGAGGAGTCCTTCAGTCCATTGCACATCCTTGCCTGGGCTTCAAAAGCTATTCCTAATTAGCTTAGAACCTACCTCAGCCTCCCGAGATGTTTTAAACGGTACAGGTCTCTCCTCAATCTCCTCTGACCTTGAGCCAGAAGATTGGGACCCATGTTAAGTACCTGGCTACTTGCTTCACAGAGTTCACTCTCCATGAATTTATCCTGAAAGGAGTAGGTGAAGGGAGAGGGCAGTCTGGGGAGAGCCTGAGGGCTCAGAATGCCGCCGTGCTGCCACGGGCCTCTGTTAGGACTATTGCCATTGACTACAAAGGAATTTGGCTGAGTTCATTTGGCTGTTTGGATTATGGATGAGCAGGGGTTTGTGCTTCTTGGGGTACAAGGGGCGTGACGGCACTGGGAGAGGAAGAAACCAGTGGTGGTCATGAATATCTCACATCCTGCCTTCTTCCACCCATCTAGGTTCCAAAAACTGCGCCTGGCCTGTGGCTCAGAGCGCTTAATCCTGCGCTCCCCTCTCCAGCCACAGATCTCCCTGTGTGAGGCACCAGCCAGCCCTCTGCAGCTGCCTGGGGGCAATGTCACCATCACCTACAGCTATGCTGGGGCCAGAGCACCCGTGGGCCAGGGCTTCCTGCTCTCCTACAGCCAAGGTATGCTGTACGCTGTCCATGGGACTAGAAGAACAGATAATAGAAGCCCCAGGGAGGAGGGGAGGATCCTACCAACTCTGGTGCTTCATGGTGTCTTCTCCATGATGTCTCTGCAGATTGGCTGATGTGCCTGGAGGAGGAGTTCCAGTGCCTGAACCACCGCTGTGTGCCCTTGGCCCAGCGCTGCGACAGGATTGATGCCTGTGGCGATGGCTCTGATGAGGCAGGTTGCAGCTCAGACCCTTTCCCTGACCTGACCCCAGCCCCTGTCCCCACCCCACCCTGCAATCATACCTTGGAAGACTTTTACGGGGTCTTCTCTTCCCCTGGATACTCACACCTGGCCTCAGGCTCCCACCCCCAGTCCTGTCTCTGGCTGTTGGACCCCCATGATGGCCGGCGCCTGGCAGTGCGCTTCACGGCCCTGGACCTGGGCTATGGAGATGCAGTACATGTGTATGATGGCCCTGGGCCTCCCAAGACCCCTCGGCTACTGCGCAGCCTCACCCACTTCAGCAATGGCAAGTCTGTCACCGTGGAGACGCTGTCTGGCCAGGCCATCGTGGCCTACCACACAGTTGCTTGGAGCCATGGTCGGGGCTTCAACGCCACCTACCATGTGCGAGGCTACTGCTTGCCTTGGGATCGGCCCTGCGGCTTAGGCACTGGCCTGGGGGCTAGTGAGGGCCTCGGTGAGCGCTGCTACAGTGAGGCCCAGCGCTGCGATGGCTCATGGGACTGTGCCGACGGCACGGATGAGGAAAACTGCCCCGGCTGCCCACCTGGACACTTCCCCTGTGGGCCTGCTGGCACAACCAGCACCACAGCCTGCTACCTGCCCGCTGACCGCTGCAACTACCAGACTTTCTGTGCTGATGGAGCAGACGAGAGACGCTGCCGGCACTGCCAGCCTGGCAACTTCCGCTGCCGGGACGAGAAGTGCGTGTATGAGACATGGGTGTGTGACGGGCAGCCAGACTGTGCCGACGGCAGCGATGAGTGGGACTGTTCCTATGCCCTGCCCCGCAAGGTCATTACAGCTGCGGTCATTGGCAGCCTGGTGTGCGGCTTGCTACTGGTCATTGCCCTGGGCTGCACCTGCAAGCTCTATGCCATTCGCACCCAGGAGTACAGGTCAGTGAGGGTGCAGCCAGCTGCAGGGGCGGGGGGCTGAGGGGAAGACCCTGAGGGTGCCCACACTGGGGACAGGCTCTGGTGACCTGCTTCTGGGTTGGCTCCTGGAGTTGTCCAGCTTGGGGATGGGGGTGCTCCTCTGAGGAAAGGACAGGTCTAGATCCTGAAGGCAGTCTCCAAGAAGGAGGGGAACCTCGCATGGCTCTTGGGAAAGCCAGGGCATACATAGCTCAGTGGTCTTGGCCTGGGTGTGGAGGGAAAAGACGTGTCCAGGCTAGGACAGGCTGCTCTGGCTGGCACCACCTGTGACTGAGCTGCCCTCATTCCTTCCAGCATCTTCGCGCCCCTGTCCCGGATGGAGGCTGAGATTGTGCAGCAGCAGGCCCCACCCTCCTATGGGCAGCTCATTGCCCAGGGTGCCATCCCACCAGTAGAGGACTTCCCTACGGAGAACCCTAATGATGTAAGTGACCTCCCGGCCCAGTACTTCCTACTTCCCAGCCTCCGTGGCCCTGCGCCTGTACCATTCTTTGAGGCTCCTGGCCCTCCCCACCTCCCTGACTCTGATGTCTGCCTCCTCTCCTTGCAGAACTCAGTGCTGGGCAACCTGCGTTCTCTGCTACAGATCTTGCGCCAGGATATGACTCCAGGAGGTGCCTCAGGTGCCCGCCGCCGCCAGAGGGGCCGCTCTATGCGCCGCCTGGTGCGCCGTCTCCGCCGCTGGGGCCTGCTTCCTCGAACCAACCCCCCAGCCCGGAACCCAGAGACCAGATCCCAGGTCACACCCTCTGCTGCTCCCCTTGAGTCCCTAGATGGCAACACAGGTCCGGCCCGTGAGGGCGGGGCGGAAGGTGGGCAGGATGGGGAACAGGCACCCCCACTGCCCGTCAAGGCTCCCCTCCCATCTACCAGCACATCTCCAGCCCTCCCTACCATCTCTGAGGCCCCAGGGTCACCGCCCTCCATGTCCCCAGAGTCATCACTGCTGTCTGGAGTGGTGCAGGCCCTGCGAGGCCGCCTTCTGCCCAGCCTTCGGCCCCCAGGACCAACCCGGACCCCACCTGAACCCCACACAACAGTCCTGTCCCCAGAGGATGAGGACGATGTGCTTCTGGTGCCACTGGCTGAGCCAGGGGTCTGGGTAGTCGAAGCAGAGGATGAGCCACTGCTTGCCTAAGGTGACCTAGCTCCCTTGGGGGCTTTGGTCGCAGTGACAACCCTTTAGAGGGCAACTCAGCTTCCCTTTAGCTACTTCCCTCCCTGACCCTCTGTCTGAGGGGACTTGGCAGGCCTCCTGTGACCCTGTGTAGCTGCTGTAAAATTAGGTATCCCTCAGGAAGGGAGAGGGCTCACACAGAGCTCCCTCCGCACATGCCCAGAGACCACCGTTTCTCTACCACCACTGTCTTCCCACACCACCACTCAGGTGGCTGTTTTTAAAAAGTAAATTTCTTAAAGGGTCACAGGCCCGGACACTCCATCCTTACCAAACCCCTACCCCAAAGTGGCCTTTCAGCACCAGAATGTCAATTGGCTGGAGATCTCCAGCACCCAAGGGAAGGATTTGGGCAGGGCCTGAGATTTTGCCGACTGTGATCCTTCCTGCAGGGCCTGGCTCATAAAAAGAGCACAAAAACTGCTTTTGTCCCATAGCTAGGTCATTGCCCAGCAAGTCAAGGTTGAAAATAAAAGAACCAGAAATTTAAGATTTTTGTAAATGAGCTATAACCTGAGCCCTGTCTCTACCCATCTCAGCTTACGCTCCCCTCGCCTTGCCCCTCCCTGTGAAGGTCTCTGCTCTGCCCTCGGAACGCTGCCCTCTTCCTACTTCTTCTAACCACATACCCTTGGTTTTTACACCACTCTAGGAACCCTAAGGACTGACCCTCTCCACCACCTCCACCTATTACCTGGGGCTCAGCCCTACAGTGATTGACACCAGGGGTCAGCACCAAGCCTCTTTACTCACCACCAGGCCGGAAGTCTAGTGAGCCAGCTGGGCGCTGTAGCAGGAATGTTCCCATTCATGGAGTACTCCCAGAGCACAGATCATAGAAGCAGAATGTCCCTAGGGGAACGCAGGAGCCTTAACTCCTGGCCACCAAGCAGTTACAGTCTGTCCTGTGCAAGATAGGGGAACTCTTGGCCAGGATGCCTCAAAGCAGGCAAAAATAAGTTGAGAGAAAAAAAATCATAAACGTCTGGGGTGTGAAGATGCTGGCATCACTTTGACCAAATCCAAAAAGGTCTGCCTAGAAGAGGGCCCAAACTAGACTCTGAAGAATGTGGTCCATAGGTGGAATAGACTTGTGGATTCTAGGAACAGTGAGAATCCACAGGATAAGAAAACTAAGCAGATGTGAGGGCTAGGGCTGCAGGCTGGACCCCAGGCCTCCTAAGAAAAGAGGCAGGAGTGTAAGCAGTGGCCAGAGCTGAAGAGCTAGAGTGGGTGATGGAGGAGGGAATAACCTGGAGAAATGTTGGAGCCCAGCCTCTGGTAGGTGAGGTGACAGAAGCCGTCCCAGAGTTTGAAATGAAAACTGGGACAAGGGATACAGAAGGCGTCTATAGGGGTGGCATGGAGCCGAGGCATTCCCGAACAGAAGCAGACTCTCCTCAGGCTCGCCCTCACCCTTCCTGGCCGGCCTGGTCTAGCCCCAGCCTCTGGCGGAAGGGCCCTGTTAATTACAGCCTGTCTGTGTCTGAGCCCACGTCCGCACACCCAGCACCAACCGCATGTTTCCTCCTCTCAGTGAGCAAGAGCCTAGGGAAGTGGCAGAGAGTGAATATGGTATAGTCCTGGATTGAGGGATCTTGGGAAAGACCCAGATTCCTTTGACTCCAGACCCTCTCCAGAGATTGGGGAAGGGACTTCAGAGTTCCCCATCCTTGCATACCCTTCTCCCTTTGGGTCTTCCTTCCCTAGTGCTAACAGTCCCTGGGCTCCCCTAGTGAAAGGCCCAGGGAAGCAGGGAATGCTGATTTTCCTTCCACACCTCCCCATCTCCTGGTCTGCACCCTCTCTCTTGCTCCTCTCCTTCAGCTGATAGCCTCATCACTTGTCCTGCTCCAGATCTTTGACCTCCTGGTGTTATTTGTAATTTGTGGACAAAGACATGTTAAAAGAATGCTCCTCAGGGTGGAATGCTTCAGGAAGCCAGAGGGAAGACCTGAGGGTAGAGTTCACTGGGAAGGGCTGTGTGTCCTGAGCCTGAAAGAAGTTTCTCTAGGTGCTGGGTGTATGCTCTAGAAGGTGCAAAGGGTAATGCTACTTTTGTCAGCCACAGAGAAGCCCCAGGTTGGTGGGAAGAGGGGACTTAGCCTTGTACAGGCAACATGGGAAACTCAGAAGGTCCCACCCAGGAGAGGGTGGGGAACTGGGGAGCAGTTTATTTGCACCAAGCCCTATGGAAAAAGAAACAAAGCCACCTCACATCCTATCAGGACAGAGACAACACTATCCAAAGTGCCCAGTATTGGGGCATGGGACTCCTGTCAAGGCTCTCAGGTGCAGAGGAGGGAGGTGTCTCAGCATGAGATGGAGATCAGGCTGGGAATCTGAGATAACAGCACATACCAGCATTGAGTCCTTAAGAATCTGGGACTGAACCAAGCTCCAGGCCCTGCTGGGAGGGGAGAGGGACCCCTAGCCGCACTGCCTGAGGTTGTGGGAGCATCAGATAGTTGGGCAACCTGCTGAGTGCCAGATCCTTTTTCATGTGTAGTGAGCCCTCAAAACAAGGCTGTGCCATGGGCATCATAATCCCAATTCACAGGTTTGGAAGCAGTTTCAGAGGAATTAGGAGACTAGCCCAGTCTCTACACAGAGGCAGATTTAAACCTGGATTGGTTCAGTTCCAAATTTCACCCTTGCCCCACTATTCCACAGACTCTCCCGTGGAGGAGAGCCAACATTTCTCAGGTTATTCCCTCCTCCACTTCTTACTAGTGGGATAAGAGAGATAGTGGTTCAAGGTGAAACCCAGCTGGCTCCTGTGACCCAAAGCACAGTCAATGGTCATGGTCAATAATCCTTCCTGGGGTCTACAGCCCCCGTCTCACTCTTATATGGTATCATAGAAATTAATCCAACCACCTAAGTGGGTTTTCCAGATATATGAAGCTCACCCCTTTACAATATAAAACTTTTTTTTTTAATTTTTTTTTTTCGTTTATTTATTTTTGGGACAGAGAGAGACAGAGCATGAACGGGCGAGGGGCAGAGAGAGAGGGAGACACAGAATCGGAAACAGGCTCCAGGCTCTGAGCCATCAGCCCAGAGCCAGACGCGGGGCTCGAACTCACGGACCGCAAGATCGTGACCTGGCTGAAGTCGGACGCTTAACCGACTGCGCCACCCAGGCGCCCCTACAACATAAAACTTTTAAAACTCATTTTGGAAGGAAATCATTCTAAACAGTCTTCAGCACATCTGCAATAGAACACAAATTTTTCCAGATGGCTGAGGATCATTCATAGAAACCAATGGCTTCTCTATAACAATGTTTTCAGAAGCTGTAACAGTGTCAGGGAAGCTGTTTGCCTTTTTGCCAAAATGCTCTTAGATGACTTTTTAAATGCTTATGACACCTTTAAAGTGTTTTGTGGTGTTGTTGCCCTTGCTACTGGGTGATCAGGGGTCACTTGCTACTCTAATGTTCTGTAATTTCCTGTAATGAGTATAGGAACACATAGACACATACTGAAATTGTAAATAAGGACAAGGGAAGCTGTGATTGAAGCCTGGAGAGTCTATCCAATGAGTAAAGTATGTAAGTACTGTAGTTGCTCAGGGGTCCCTTCTGCTCCCCCTAGACCCTAAACGTTGCCCCGTAGTTCATCTCCGGTCAGTGAAGTGTTACTGCACATTAGTCCATGATTACTATTTGTCTCTTCCGTTGGAGGAGTCCCCTGAAGATTACAATACAGACTGTTCCAAATAATAGAAGACAGTTGGAATATTTAAGACAAAGAAGGCAGCAAGGCAGATGAAAAACAGTCTTTGGCGTTGGAAGAACCAGGGTGGGAATCCTGGTGTTCCCATTTTCCAGCTGATGATTGATTTGGGGACAGGCTACCCCCCTACCACTCTAAGCCTTCAGGTCATGAGAATGACAGGAGATAATGCAGGAAGCTGCTTCACACAGCACCTGGCAAACATGGGGTGAGGAGGAGCCAGAAAATCAGAAGGTATGTTTGGGTGCTTGCAGCGTCGGGAAGAAAGATAAGAGCCGATCTGAAGGGAAAGGGCCTTTCCACACGAAAAAGGATCTGGCACTCAGACAGGGAAAAGGAAGCTGGCAGAAAAGGAGCAGTAAAGGAGAAGTGCCATGCTGGCTTCCCACAAAGACGCAGACATCATCATGTAGCCCAGGAGGCCTGGTGGTGCCCTGGAGAGTGTGGAGAGGGGGCTGGCACTTGGGACTGGGAACTTCTAGAGGGCTAAGCTCAACCTGTGTACTAACACCAGGTTGGTGGGCCTGGCAGGGAGGGAGAGAAGGGGAGCCCACATGGTTCGCATCCACCTAAACGTAGTGACAGAATGAAGCTGCCCAAACAAGGCAGCCATCTCCCCTTCCTTAGAGCCCCCATCTGCCTAGGGGCCCAGCTGGGAAGTGGCTACTCTGGTGTGTCTTAACCCAGAAGGGGTGGTATGGGAAAGGAGAGGGTGATGGGGAAGCTTGGTGCCAGGGTGACCGGTGTCTTTTGGTTTCTGCCTCCAGGCCCTCCATTTAGCCACTGAGCAGCCACTCTGAGCTGGACACTGGGCTGGGAGGCTGAGAGTACACAAATGACGCACAGTCCTGGTTCCTGGACTCCCAGTCCCTGGGCCCTTGCCTCTGGCCATCCTCCACTTCCTTACCCACTGACCCCTCAGCCCACTTCTCTGAACGCCTGTCTCTTTAGCTCCTCTGACTCCAGTCTGTTCAGGTCTTAGCCAGACTCCGCAGTGTGTGTGCTCCCAGAGGGAAGCCACACAAAGGAAGGGGGGGGTGGGCAGAAAGGAGGGAATCCCGCTGACATCACTGCTCATTAGCATGTGTGACCTCATCAGGGGGCGGGACAACTTCCCCAGGTGTTGGGGGGGGGAATGGGGGTGGTATTTAAGGGAAAAGCTGACAGTGCTGCTGAGTGAGGGAGCGGGGACTGCAAGCGGCTGGGCTGCACACACACACGGATGCACACGGACCTCGACACGGACATGGACACAGACACAGAAACCACAGCACTCTGCCCCTCCGGCAGCCACCAGGCCTCCCCCCCCCGGGACGCCCATACCAGGTGAGGGCTGAGCTGGGCAGGTTTCCAGCAGAAACCACCGGGGGTGGGAGCTGAAGCCCTGGTGGGGAGGTCAGAACTGGCGGCCGACGGAGCTTGAACCCAAACAGCAACTCGGGAAGTGGAGAAGCCTCCCGCTCACACCAGGACTGGGGCTGGGCTGGGCTGGGGGCTGCGGAGTGCTGCCTAAACACCCCCACCCCCCCCCCATCACTCCAGGGCTTCGCTGGGGAAACTGGTGCTTAGCCCCTAGGTCAGCCTCATTCCCATGAGGCTGGGATGGGCAGGAGGGATGGGGGAAAGGAAAGGGGCAGCCCACAAGCCTGGGAATCACAGGCTGGGGGCTACCCTGGGGACCTGTTGTAAGGGTTTCACTGGCTCGAGGAGGCCCTGGCTGCCAGCCAAGTATTGATCCTGGGCTATTTCCAGCCTCTCTCCATCCCCCTTTGTTGTGTCTGTCGTTCTTCCTCCAGTTACCCTGACCCATGCATTGTCACTCTCCCTCTCGCTCATGCTCCCGCTCTCTCGCTCTCTCCCTCCCTCCCTCTACCTCACCATGAACACAAGATTCTCTGGAACTCACGGGAAGGTCAGAGATGCAGAAGGGTTCTCACACACAGCCATGCACCAGGAGTGCTCAGAGGGCCATTTGAAGAAGCGAAGAGGCGGCAATTCTCACACACCGTGGAGGGGGACCCAATGCACACATCCTAAAGAGCAAAGGCCCTTCCCTGGGCATAGCCTCCCCACAAAGTTTTTTACTCTACCATACCCATCCCCCAGAACCTGGGCAGCAGCTTCAGCTTCTCATCCCCTGTGCCCCTCCCCAGTGTGGGGACAACCAGTGCGGAAGCAGTGGAAGGAAGGGCCTCTTGGTGGAAACAGGGGCAGCCCTCAGGGCCAGAGGCCTAGTCTGGGGGTGTGCCTGTGTGTCAGTGTGAAGAGTGAGTGGGTGTGCGAGCCTGCGCACAGGTGCCTCCCCTGCATGGGGCATGTTTTAAACAGGTTGTGGCTGGAACCACACTGGCTAAGCCTTCAGCTCAGCTCCTTAGAGCCCCACCAGTTCAGGCTTCTGAGGGAATTCAGTGTAAGAAGTCAGACCAAAGATTCTCAGCTCCTTCTGGGGCATGGTCATCACCTGGGCCTCTGAAGCCAGAGCAGCCAGGATTGAGCCCTCTGCAGATGGCCAGGCATACCTTCACTCATAGCTTCTTTCTCTTTGCCTACCCCCCACCTCAGAAACAGATGCCACACTGTTGAAGAAGCCAGAGAAGCTGTTGGCAGGGTTGGACCGGGGTGGGCCACCACCAGCCCCAGGGGCACCCAGACGAAGAGGCAGTATGCCTGTTCCTTACAAGCACCAGCTGCGGCGTGCCCAAGCTATAGATGAACTTGACTGGCCACCTCAAGCCTCATCCTCTGGCTCCTCTGACTCCTTGGGCTCGGGGGAGGCAGCCCCCACCGAACAAGATGGCATCTTCAAGGTCATGCTGGTAGGGGAGAGCGGCGTGGGCAAGAGCACCCTAGCAGGCACTTTCGGCGGTCTCCAGGGAGATAGTGCTCATGAGCCAGAGAACCCAGGTATTTGGAGGGGAAACCCTGAAAGGGTCAAAGGCACCTGCGGACCCCTAGTCAGGGATGCAAGAGGCATGAGCAGCCCCCAGAGGCCAAAACCTAAGAGAAGTTACTGCAATGCTTTCTGTGGCAACCTCCCTGGAGGGGGTCCCTGGTGCTGGGATTGAGGCGTCCCTGGTTACCAGGTCTCATGAGTGTTGGGGAGCCTCCTGATGGGCTCTATTCCCTGTCCTTATTTCCCAACAGAGGATACCTATGAAAGACGCATCATGGTGGATAAGGAGGAAGTGACTCTAATTGTTTATGACATCTGGGAACAGGTAAGAACTAAGACAGGGCTGTAAGCAGGCAATGAAACCTAGGAGAGCTGGGGAGGGGCAAAGTCTGGCTGAAGGCGGGTGGCTCTGTAGGCCCTGGTTTTAATATGTACTGGACATATGACCTTTCATATGTGTCATCCAGAGAGCAAAGGCCCACATCAATTGTGCATACCATGGCACTGAGAGCCGCTGTCTTTCCAGGATCTTCTGACCCTGAGGAAAGTTAGGATCTGAATTTGACAAACCCTGAAGCTGCAAGCCAGGCTACACACCCTGAAATTGACCCCATCCATACGTGTTTCGGCCTGGAAGAGTCTTACCTGATAGGACAAGAGCTCAGGGCTCTGGAATATCAGGGAAGGGAAATAAGTGAGGATTTATGAATATTTGGACAAAAATGGTTACCACATAGAAATGAGAGGCCAGATTACATACAGCTGAAGAGCATTCATTTTTAAGTTAAGAGCTTAAGCATATGAAAGTAGGATGGGCTACCCTAGCCTAGGACCCTATCTCCCCAATTCTTCCATGCGGGGCTCACATTACAAACTACTTTCTCCTCCACAACACACTCTAGGGATGGAGATTATGCCATTAACTAGCTCTGCTGTCCTAAGCAGGTGGCTTCTCCCTCACATCCAGATTCCTCATCCTTGAGATGTAGGTGGGGAACAGGTTCTCCCATGCCTCCAGCCCTGACATCCCACCACTCTCTGCCCACATGCAGGGGGACGCAGGGGGCTGGCTGCGGGACCACTGCCTTCAGACCGGGGATGCCTTTCTCATCGTCTTCTCAGTCACCGACCGACGAAGCTTCTCCAAAGTTCCAGAGACCCTACTTCGGCTCCGGGCTGAGAGGCCCCACCACGACCTCCCTATCATCCTTGTTGGAAACAAGAGCGACCTAGCCCGCTCTCGGGAGGTCTCACTGGAGGGTGAGTATCCTGGACCTAATTAACACTTGCAATCTCAGGGGAGATTCCAAGTGACCTCTTCACAAGGACCTTCTACCCTTCCAGGACAGGCTAAGGGCAGACTCCCAATACCCATGTCTAGCGCCGGAGAACCCCTTCTCTTCACTCCTCACCTCTTCGCCAAGGCCCCTTTATCTCCTTCCCTCGGCACCACCAAGACCCTCCACCTGACCCCTGCCTGTTCTCAGTTGCAAGAGATTCACCTGCCAGGACCCCTTTGTACTGCACAGCGGGCATCTCCCCAGGCCCCCCCGTGCCGGGCCCCGCCGGCCGGCCCCCCCCCCCCCCCCCCGGGCCCAGTGTAGCCCGCGGGCTCCTCAACCTGTCCCTTCCTGCAGAGGGCCGCCACCTGGCAGGGACACTGAGCTGCAAGCACATCGAGACGTCGGCGGCGCTGCACCACAACACGCGGGAGCTCTTCGAGGGCGCGGTGCGCCAGATCCGGCTGCGGCGGGGCCGGAGCCGTGCCGGGGGCCCGCGGCCCGAGTGGGGCAGCCCCGACGGCCCCGCGCCGCCCGCGCGCCGCGAGAGCCTCACCAAGAAGGCCAAGCGCTTCCTTGCCAACCTGGTGCCGCGCAACGCCAAGTTCTTCAAGCAGCGCTCCAGGTCGTGTCACGACCTCTCCGTGCTCTGAGCCGCGGTCGTCATGGCCACCGCGGTCGCCATGGTCACCGCGCCCTCAGCTCACCCAGTCACCCCGTCCCGCCCCCGTACGGCTTCCTTTGTGAAGACCGTCTAGTAAACCAAAAAGTCCGAGGGCGCGCGGGTGTGGCCGCGGGGGGCGGGCCCCCTGCCCCCAGCCCCTGGTGGGCGTCGCCCCCAGCCCTGCCACCACGCGTGCCCTGGCTACCTCCCCGCCCAAGAGCGCCTAGAAGGCGAGGACGCAGACCTGCGGGCGGGCGCGCTGCGGTCGGCGGGCGAGGCGGCTTCTGGCGGGCAGGAGGGGATATAGTTCTGTGAGCTACTTTGACTTTTATTAAGTCGCGCTTGACCACCTCTCCTGTAAAGAGACCCTAAAAGTGAGAACTGGAAAGGTGCTTGGTAGACCTCTTTACAGTTCTCTGCGCGAACACGCCTCATCTTTAAGACATCCTTAAAGGTAAAAACACTGGAGATGCTTCTTTGAGACTTTTCCCAAAACGTGCTGGCTCTTATCTGCTGCACTTGTCCACTTTGCCTTTAAGAAGTTCTTAAAGGCAAAGGCCTGGAAGTGCCATTTTTCAGAATCGATTCTGTGATTTACCACTACATCACGGCACTTCCCTTTTAAGGTTATTAAAGGTAAGGTTTGGACAGACTCTTGCCTTCAGATGCCATTGTTAAGAGCTGAGCAGGCAGCACCCTGGGCCCAGGAGGCCCCAGCAAAAGAGCCACCCTTCCCTTTTCAATAAAGAACTTTTCTACTACATTTGCTCATTTTGACTCTGTTCTCAAAAGCCCTGTAGAAGGGATAGATGTAGATGGAAACTGTTAGAGACAAAACTTAGGCCCAGAGGAGCAAAGAACCTAAACCTACCTCTACAGAGGCTTCAGAACTGACTCAGTCTCATGGGGCGCCTGGGTGGCGCAGTCGGTTAAGCGTCCGACTTCAGCCAGGTCACGATCTCGCGGTCCGTGAGTTCGAGCCCCGCGTCAGGCTCTGGGCTGATGGCTCAGAGCCTGGAGCCTGTTTCCGATTCTGTGTCTCCCTCTCTCTCTGCCCCTCCCCCGTTCATGCTCTGTCTCTGTCCCAAAAATAAATAAACGTTGAAAAAAAAATTAAAAAAAAAAAAAAAGAACTGACTCAGTCTTGGTTGTAGTCCGTAACAAGGAGCCACAGGCCCTTAGAGATCGCTGGGTCCAACTTGTCGCTTTGTAGATGAGCAGACAACCCTGGAGAGGAGCAAGGAAATACTAGAAGTAATTTAGTGACTTAATGACACAATGGGACCAGGTCCATAGACTCTAGACCTCATCTCCTTACACGACCTTATTCTGCAGAGTAAGCTGGAGGCTACATTTAGCACCTAGAGCTATACAGAGCTTTGTCCTGGGCTGGTTTAAGGTGGGGCCCACATCCATCAGAGAGGCCCATCAGCTGGGGCATGATGGGGACGGCCTGCACCTCCCCTGGCAGGCCTCCACCCTCCCAACTGTCACCTGCAAAGCCCGTGTGAGAACTGAAGCTGTCAGTGTCTCCCCCTGGGGACGCCCACGTCTGCTGCTGAGCCACGAGTTTGAACAGAGAGCAGAGGCAGCACTCTCCCCTCACCCCAGACATGCAGTATAGCTCCCTGAGTACCTGAGGGCCAGGCCTCCACTCCACCCCACTCAGGTTCCCAGAGCTTGATGGAGGAGGAATGAGATGTCTCCCGAGTCCTTGTAGCTGGTGGGAAAGAGCCAAGGGGACCAGTTCAGCATCAGTGGTTATGAGATGGTAATATGAATAATGACATTATCCTAAGGACTTTATTAATTTTTCTCTGTTAATTCTTTAAGGACCATATAAGGTGTTACTACTTCTTATACTGTAGAAGAAACAGTTTAAGTAACTTGCCTGAGGTCAGTAAGCAACAGAGCAGGGATCCCACTCATGTCTGCTTGATACTTAATTTTATCCAGCTTTGCATCGGAGGTTCCCGCTCCAGTAAGGATGAGGGGAAGAAGAAGGTCACTAGAAGAAATGTAAGCGACACAATGGCCGGGGCCATGGGCAGTGGCTGTGGTGAAAAGGCCAGAGAAATTACGTGGCTATGGGGTAATAGGCCAGGAAACTCTAGGGACCGTGAACAGAGGCACTTCAAAATGTAAAATGTGTAAAAACACACTGGGCCCATTAAAAGACAGATGGCTGGGTTGAAACCTCAGGGACATTAAGGGGAGGGGGTAAGAGATGAGCACAGAGTAGAAGGTTTGGAACCCTACTTTTAAGTACCTTAAATGGCAGGCAAAGGAGTTTGTGCCCAAGCCTGCAGGCAGTGAGTCACCACAGGTCTTTGGGTATGGAAGTGACATGAGCAGGATGGTCCTTGGGCAGAGGAGGCTGGGAGAGGTGCATGAACTGGGGCAGCAAAGATAAGGCCTGAGAAGCTGAGTTTAGCGGGCAATTAACTTTACATATTGGAAGGTAATGAAGTACTGACCATAGGGAGAAGGCAGTGCGAAAGGAGAGGCACTACGGGTGTGAGTCAGGACTGCGATGACTGGGTACAGGCGGGAGTCTTAGGTGGTGGGTAAGGAACTGGGAGTTAGAGGGCAGAGGAGGACATGGGTAAATGGATCCATTTTGGAGACTCTTGAGTTTGCCATGCTAGAATATCCATATGGGGTTTCGGCAGCTCTCCAAAGATCTGGGTCTGAAATTCAGAACAAGTTAGGGCAAGAGATACAGAAATGAGAATAATTCCCATAAAGATGGTAGTAGAGGGGTGCCTGGGTGGCTCGGTCGGTTAAGTGTCCCACTTCCTTCCACTCAGGTCATGATCCTGTGGTTCACTGGTTCCAGCCCTGCGTCGGGCTCTGTGCTGACAGCTCACAGCCTGGAACCTGCTTCAGATTCTGTGTCTTCCTCTGTCTCTCTCTGCCCTTCCCCTGCTCATGCTCTCTCAAAAATAATTAAAATAAAAACATTATTTAAAAATTTTTTTGGGGCGCCTGGGTGGCGCAGTCGGTTAAGCATCCGACTTCAGCCAGGTCACGATCTCGCGGTCCATGAGTTCGAGCCCCGCGTCGGGCTCTGGGCTGATGGCTCAGAGCCTGGAGCCTGTTTCCAATTCTGTGTCTCCCTCTCTCTCTGCCCCTCGCCTGTTCATGCTCTGTCTCTCTCTGTCCCAAAAATAAATAAACGTTGAAAAAAAAAAAAAGATTTATAAAAAAAAAATTTTTTTTTTAATGTTTTATTTAAAAAAAGATGGCAGCAGAGGAGCCAGAGGAAAGGATGAGCAGCAGTCACACGGCACCCCGTGCTCAGTAGAGTGTGTTGCTATTGCGGCCTTGAAAATCTTTGAGCAAGGAGCCCTGCATTTTAATTTTGCCCCAGACCCCACAAATCATGCTAAGGGAGGTACAAAGGAGAGGATACAATACTGGCTGGGATCCTTGCCTCAAATCACACATGGGCTTTAGGGGCTGTGATTCTTGTGAAGTGGGACAATTCATGTGCCCATGCAGTCATGCACTTGAGAATAGTGTGCATAGATTTCATAGATTGCCAAAGGGGTCTGTGACCCAACAAATGACAAACCAGGATGTTACTGATTGCTGCCGGGGAGGGCAGTTGGGTGGGGGCAAGACAGGTGTAGGAAGTGTACTTTTCATCGTGTGCCCTTTTTGTTCCTTTTGAATGTTTAACTATAGTGTATACCACCTGTTCAAAAACTAAATAAAATAATGTAAAACAAAACACAGCCTTGATGTTCTAGAGAAAGAAGGACCAAAGCAGACGAAGAAGGTGGAGATGTAGCCACCACAGAGGCAGGCCGTGGAAGGACTAGAATTGTGCAGGTAGTGGCCAGTGCCAAGGAAGGAGGCCTTTTTTTTTTTTTTTTTTTAAAGTAAACTCTATGCCTAGCGCCGGGGGGTCAGACTCACAACCCTGAGAGCAACAGTAGCATACTTTACCAACTGAGCCAGCCAGGCACCCCAAGAGGAGATTTTTGTTTTTTTTTAAACATTTCTTTATTTTTGAGAGACAGAGCAAGACAGAGTGTGAGCAGGGAAGAGGCAGAGGAGGGGGGGTACACAGAACCTGAAGCAGGCTCCAGGCTCTAAGCTGTCAGCACAGAGCCTGAGCAGGGTTCGAACTCACTCACGAGACTGATAGATCATGACCCAAGTCAAAGTCAGACACTTAACCCACTGAACCACCCAGGTGCCCTAGGAGGAGGGCTTTTAAAGGAAGACTACCACCAATGGTCAAATGTGGCCAAAGGGGCAGATGGGGAAAAAGGTCCAGTGCCTTTCACGTGGCTGAAGCTGAAAATATGCATATTGAAGATGATGGTGGTGGCGGCAGGGCCTCCCCCAGGAGGGGGACTGCACGCGCCACAGGCTTCCCTCCCCCTAACTCAGCCAGTCCCATCAGCCCAACCCATCTGTGCGTTCCCTCCAGACGCCTACAGGGACGAGCTCAGAACAGACGGAAGCTGAAGCCACGCTCCCGTCAGACTTGGAAAGTGGGGTCTTCTGCGAGAGCCAGGCCATTCTTCTACCTCCCTCTGATCAAGGCATAGTGCCAGGCTGCTGGTCTGGGCCGCTGTGAGAGACCAGCAAAGGACCCTGGGGCCTGAGCTGCTTGTGCCAGGTAAGGTCTTCTCTGCCCTCATGCTCCTCTTAACCACTGCAATCTTGTCTCTGCTCCTTTACCAGCTGGCCCCTGCGACCCCCGCGATTTCTGGCCCACAAGGCCTCCTCACTGGCTGAGAGCATGAGCTGTGTGTGCTCTGCTCTGAGAGGCCAGAGGTGAGGCCTGCCCTGCATCTTGGAAAGCATCTCTCTGCTCTGGGCCTCTGCTCAGAGTTGGGCCTTTGTGCCCTGCTGCATCTAACCCTCTCTAGAGAGACTGGGCAGGGTCTCTCCTCTCCTAAACTGTTTTTTAATGTTTTATTTATTTTTGAGACAGAGACATAGCATGAGCAGGGGAGGGGCAGAGAGAGAAGGAGACACAGAATCTGAAGCAGGCTCTAGGTTCCAAGCTGTGAACACAGAGCCTGACATGGGGTTGAACCCACGAACCACGAGATCATGACCTAAGTAGGATGCTTAACTGACCAAGCCACCCAGGCACCCCTTTCGTCTTCTAAAAGGCTGCCAGTCGTGGAAGAGCATTTCACAAGTCTTCTGGGTTAAACCCTCATTCCCAGAAAGTCCACCCATACATATACATCTTTTTATTCATCTAGCATAATTCTATCCACATCAGTCTAAGTCAATTTTTCCTAGACTTTCATCCACAAATACTTGTTGTTCCTCTCAAGTACTGCCATAGGCCAGTCACTGTGCTGGACCTTATGGGAAAAACAAATACAGGTGACACTATCCCTGCCCTAGGGAGCTTACAAATGAGCTGGAGAGATGGGACAAGGTGGTAATAGCACTACCAGGGCCAACAACAGCAAACTGTACCACATTCTGACTATCTGAGGGCTATGTCCTGAGCTCTAAGAATTCTGAATGGAAGAAACAGAATTTAAAGACAGATTTTAGGAGCTGGGCCTTAAAGGATATATGTAAGCTGTGGATAGATGGGGGAAAGAAGAAAAAACTCCCTGTGGTGAAACTACATGAGCAAATGCACAGGAGACACAGACATGGTGGGCAGCCCACCATGTGAGGTAAATACCCTTCCTGTAAGAAGGCAGCCAAATTTGGGTGGATGGTACAGCCAAGTTGTCAAGGGACCCCAAAACCAATAAGCAGCATTTTGCTGCTTAGTACTTTATCATCTTGGTGGCTCTCTGATGGATATGCTCAAGGCCCCTTTTAATCTTTTTTTTTTTTTTTTTTTTAGGTAATCTCTACCTCTACTCTAATGTGGGGCTAGAACTCATAACCCCGAGATTAAGGGTCACACACTCCACCAGCCCAACCCATCTTTGGGCCAGCCAGCTGCCCCTCATCTGTATGTAGCTTGATGCCATGCTCCATGGCTTGGTCACCTTGCAAACTCAAGATGCAAATACAGACTCAATGTGGGCCTTGCAAACATTTTAATTAGCACTTAGTCCCATGATTTTCTGGATGGAGGACACCACTCTCAACGTCTTTGCCTTTCTGAATCTCAGCTCTCCCAACTGTAAAATGAAGATAACATTACCTACCTTGTAGGATAGTCATAAGGACTAAATACAAATCCTAGTATCTTTGTAATTTGTCAAACATTATCCAAATGAGCTGTGGAAGTAATGCTTTTTACAACCTGTGTCCAGGTCCCTTATTCAGGCATCCAGACAGCTTGCTAACCTCTCAAGCAGAGCAGCACCCTGGAGATACAAATTTAAGGTGTGCCTGGCTGGCTTGGTCAGTGGAACATACGACTCTTGATCTTGAGGTTGTGGGTTTGAGTCCCACCCTGGGTGTAGAGATTGCTTAAAAAGATAAATAAAAAAGTATTTAAGTTGCAGTCCACAAAGTCCAACTTGCCTCCCATAGGACTCACAGGTAACCCCCTGTGAGTTGTGTTGTTTTGAAGAGGATGGGGAAGGAGGGGGGTGATTGGCAACCAAAGCCTCAGTGATGGTATTATACTGCCTAGTGTTCCATTGTTTGTTCAGGTTATAATGTCTTTAGGCAGAGTACCTGTGCTGATTTAAAACATTTATCTGAAAGGAAATTGTCAGAGTTCTGGAGACCAGTGATGGCAGGTGCTACAGGAGCACCTGCGGAAGGTCAGGAGGGAGGCTAAGCAAAGGGCTGTAGCAGACACCACTAGGATTTTCCCTGGCCAGACAAAGCAAAGGGCACTAGGTACCCTGAAGGTACCTGAGGGGGTGGGGAGGGAGAGAATCCCATTGATTTTTCAAAGCCGTCTCGCTCTGATTTATAGTTTGAGGCATAAAAAGAGATTGAGCCAGTGGGACTGGTGTTTCTGAAAACTAAGCTGCTTGTGACCCAGGACCTAGGGAGCTTGGGACTTTAGTCCAGGAACAATTGAGACTTACTTCCACCATTGCCTCACCTTCACTTCTCTCCCTGCATATATTAAGCATTCTCTGAGGTTGGAAGATGAGGTCAGGTAGAGTCAAGTGTGTAGGCATCCAGAGGAATGGGGATAGTGATGGCAGTAGCTATGACAAGTAGTAATGACAAGATATCAAGTTCTAAGCCCTCAACACAATCATTTCATTGCATCCTCACAATGTCCCTGAGACAGGTACTATTGTCATCATTTCCCTTTTACAGAAGGGGAGTCGAGGTTAGAGAAGTGATGAACATCCAAGTTTATTCAGCTGGTTTGTGACAGAAGAGCTATCTGAACCATGTGGTATTGCCCCAGAGGGTGACCATTCTGCTACAGGATGGAGGTCTCCTGACTTGGTTGGGCCCAACCCAGTTCAGAAAAGGCTAATTTTCAGCACCACCCATTCTAAACAAGTAGGCTTCATGATGCCTGAAAGCTGACTGAAGCTCCCTTCCTTTCTGGGACATTGGCTAGAGTTTGACAAGTCTCTGATTTCCAAGGTCATTGCTTCTCCTTTCTGCAATCTAGCACTGACTGGCTCCTTTCCAGTCTTCAGGGCCCTCATCCATCTACCATTGCCCTAAAAAATAACTGCTTAATGGCTCTCCAGTAACTGCAGCCAACTCCTTAAGGGGTCTTGAGAGGAGATCATCTGGGAAAGCTAACAGAACTCATCCAACTTTTAAAAGTGAGCTATGATCAGCTCTTTCCTTGCCTCCACCTTCCCGTATGATCTAAACTGGTTGGTCTGCTTCACCTCTCAGAGCTCTCTCAACCAAGAGCACACTGAGCACATCAGTTCTGGATATAAATGTAACAGTTGGGAGAGAAGAGAAGGAATGTTTGAAGCCAGAAGGTTCAGACACAGTTCTGAGACCAGAATTTCTTTCCTGGATCCAGCTCATGACTATTGACTTCACCTGGTTGCCATGGAAACATCAGTCTGTGTTGGATGGGAAGCAGCATTTTTGACAGAAAGCATCACAGGCTACCATGGTAACACCAAAAAGAGTAAAGCTGCTTTCTCTCTTGGAGGGTGAGGAATGAATGGAAGAGGAGGCCAGGATGGACATTGGAAAGCTTAGCTCTGACTTGAACAGAGGGGAAATTAATTCAAGACATTTAATATGTGCGAAGGAAGGCAATAGTGAAAAAGACATGTCGATGCCTTGTCTCATTGGGCTATCACCATCTACTAGTAGAGTTTACACAGAACTGTAAATAAAGACAGAATGAGACTTCTAATGGGACAAAGAATACTGAAAAGGGAAACCAACTAGCAAAGCTTCAGAGTCTTAATGGACAGGATTGTAACCAGCAGGAGTGGAGCAAAAAGAGCACAAGATGAGCAGACGTGGAAGAGGAAAAGTTCAGGACATACTGAGAACTCTGGGTACAGAGATAGGAAAAGTGACTCCAAGTGGCTTCCACAAGAGGCAGGCTGAGATTAGGATCCAGGAATGTGAAGCTAGACTGCCTGGATTGGAATCCCAAACTCACTTGTGTAATCGCAGGGCAGGTTACTTACCCTTTGGGTAGCCTCTTCTTTGTTCACAAAGTTGATAAAAGAGTCTGCCTCAGAGGTCACTGTGAGGTTGAAGCAACTCTATACATACAAAGTGATTAGAACAATGCCTAACCCACAACGACGGGACAACCTTGCACCGATGTTAACAGTCATTATACCCCCTCCTACTTTCCGAAGCCAGGACAGCCTTTTCTCCCTGTCTAAATATTACTTCCGGATTCTCACCAGACCCCTTCCTTAACAGAGAAAGGAGAGGCTGCGGTTGACCATCTCCCTTCAAGGTGTAAACTTATTTTCCTTCTGCATAAGCACCAGGACTAAAGTTTCAAAGGGTAAACACCTGCTTCCTCTGGTAGCTCACATCGGGGGCTGTTGGAACCTAAGAAGGAAGTAGGCAGAAACCCAATTTCAAGAACACAGAAGTTTAGAGAACAGGGAGGAAAACATCACTGCCTTAGAAAAGGCAGAAGCATGGGCTAGAAGCCAAATGTCAGGTGAACATCTGTTTAGAACTGAGGACAGTTGGGAAATTCTATGCTAGTAGAGGATCCGGGTCAGTCTCTCCTCTACCTTCGCCCCAGGTGCCATGCCCAGACAAGAGAGGTTGAAGGTTTCTTTTACCTTAAGCTGGGCACAGAGGCTGTTTGCTGCCTCCTCCTCTCTACTCCAACCACCTCCAATGCAGGCATGAGTAACAAGAAGGCACTGAGTCACATGCAGTGACTCCAGCTGTCACCCACTAGATGCTGTCACCTTATATGGATTAAGACTAGAGTAGCTGTCTTAGATGTTTCCTCACTTCCACCACGCTCTCTCTCCCAACAAGAGGCTGTATGAGGAACTAAGAAGGGTGGCAGGAACCAAAGTGCAGAAAGACCAAAGGAGGCAAGGATGGGAATATAAGGAAACCAAGCAGAGATAGACACCCATCTGAGGAGGGCAGGGAGGCAAAGCCTGTGGGTATTTATGGTTTGGAAGAGTTCAAAACTGCCATGAGGCGGCCCAGTCCATAGCCTCAGGATGACTAACAAAAATGGTCCACACTGTACTTTTCAGGATGCATTAGCAGCCAAATCAATAACTACAGGGGGACTGGGCCACAGCCAGCTGCTACCTAAAAACAATGTATCCTCTGTCCTATCCCCCGGGGCCAAGAGAGCAAATTAGAACAGGAAAGGGTGGAGGTGGTGGCAAAGGCAACCGTAGCAGCAAATGAGGCTGCACCAGCCTATACAGCCATACCACCCTGAACACACCCCATCTTGGCTGATCTCAGCAGGTAAGCAGGGTCGGTCCTGGTCAGTACTTGGGATAGGAGGAATCAAGACCTAGTCCTGGGTCCCAGTGGCCTTTTATACCACAAGCAGGCACCAAGTACTTAATACTTCAGTGTGAAAAGCAACCCCAGAAACTAATTATCACCAAAAACTGTTCACCCTGGTTAGAAGTCTGAGAGCTGACAAATTAAAACCTAACAGCAATTATCCATATTTTTAGCATGACAATACAGTCTTAACATTCTGTTGCCATAGAGACCAGAAGAGAATGGGGGAGTCCCACAGAGCTCTGCCCCTGAACCTCAGACCTTCTTCTCTAGGCTGGTCCCTAACTGGTGAGCCAGGTTCTGGCAGGCCCCTTGTCACGTATATTACAAAGCCGGCAGAGAATATAAATGTGCATCCCCTTCCTCAGGGCGATTCCTGGGATACTCAGCTTTCTGGAATTCACTGGTCCTAGTCTGTGTTATCTCAAGCAGAGCCATATATGGAAACCAAGACTTGAGGGGACTGACCAAGGAATAGCAGATTTAAGGCCTGGGAGCCCTGATGTAAGACCCCCAAGCCCCTTTGGATACCAGACTGGGATTTCCATTACAAAAAGGGCCAAAAGCGGGCACAGAGGCTAATGGTAAAACTGGTGAGCTTACGCTTCCCTGGTACTTAAGCTGCTCAAGATCTCAAACACCTCTAGCCACTTGACGAGCAGAATGTGCTACTGTCACACTGCCATCTGGTGGAAAGACAAGATCTGTCCCTTAGACGCAGAGACAGCCTTGGGAAGTGTGTCCAGTGGGCAAGGTAGGTTTGGAAATAGTTAAGATGAAGACAAACGGAGGAGACAATGGGGCTAAAGGTGTAATGCAGATACAGACTGGGAACTCCATCCAGGCGTGTGCCTTTTGTCCATTTTAATTGCTAAAGAACGTTAGATAAAACAAAATTAAAGGGAAAAAACAGAAAGGCATTACAAATGTTTTATATCCTAGAACCATTCACGGTTTTGGCTCATGAAAAGTTACTAACATCAGACAGATACACCAACTGACTGAGACCACACACACATGGGCAGCAGCCGCCACAACAGTGGAGCCTGCCTTTTATACAAAGTTTATACGTATGTGTATATGTATACGTGTACACATATACACACACACACACACGCACATACACACAATTTTATGTACACAGACACAAGGGTATAAAATCCAGTGAGAAGGGCTCACATGTGCCCAGGTAGGGGACAGGAGCAGCTTTAACAGCTGGGGTTGAGCCCATGGTAGAGGCACATGGGAAGTGGTAGAGAATAGCAGCCTCCTCTCCATCCTCCCACCCTGGGCCACAGGAAAGACCTGGGAGGAAGGAAAACTATACAGAGGAAGATGGAACCTAGTAGAGAAGTACCCCACCTTTCACTCAACTCCTGAATGCCCCTAAGACATCCAAAATGCCTGGCAGGACAGATTACTCCCATACTTCCCAGTAAGAGGCTGAGCCCACAGTAGCAGTTCTGGCCTCAAGCTGAGACCCAAGGAAGGCTTCACAATGTTCATGTCCATGCCATCTTCCAGGGCCTGTGCAGCAGCAAGCCAGCACTTTCAAGGTTCACCTTCCAAACTGCAAAGTCCTCTTGGACTAGAGGTCTTCAAGGGTTTTCCTCAACAGATTGTAGGGTAAAAGTACAGGAAAAGGAGAGAGGTTAGTTCCCTCAGTTAATGCCCTACGGCCTTCCCAACGGGGGAGGAATCGAGGAATCACTAAGAGCTGGTCGGAGAGAGCAATGAAGGTCATCCCAGAAGATGACACACACGGAAAAACAGGTGTTCAATATAGGTGCAGATTCTGTCCTCTTCGACTACTGGCTTTGCTCAGCAGAGTCCATTCCTGATGGGGCCCTGGGCAGGAGCTCTTCTTGGAGTCTAAAGGTGGCCCCAATTCCCACAGAGTCAACATCCACGCCCTCAGGATAGCTTGGTCCACAAAATGGAGAGAAGGGGCCATGGAAGGGTAGACGTGGAAAAGGGAGTGGCACCCAGAGGCACAGGGAGGCAGTGTACTGAGCCACTGATTTACCTATGGCAAGGAGAAGAGGTAAATGGGAAACCAAAGGAAAGAAAATAACCAAAGACATGGCACTTGCCACCATGAATACCAGACCCTGAGACTCACATGGTCTGAGGGGTAAAGAGGCTGGAAAGCTGGAAGCACTGGGAGGCGACTGCTTGGGAGGCGAGGTTCAGGGCTGGACTCAGAGCTGCAAAAAGAGAGGCACAATGAGTTGGTGAGCACATAGCATTCCTTCTTTCCAGGCCCCAACCCAATTCCTCCCTTTCCCAAGTTTAAGTCTACCAGTCAGAGCCGCAGGGTTCAGGGCCCCCAAGGGAACTGTCCCATTCAGTTGCAAGGCAGCAGCAGCCTGGGCGGCAGCAGCAGCAGCAGCTGTGGTAGTAGGCAGCTGCATTCCAGAGCCTAAAAGGGAAAGAAAAGGTGGGGTTAAGTCCCAACCTCCGATCTAAAATTCAACCCCGTGTTCTTCACTCTGCAGAGAAACTCTCTCCACCTTCTGCCAATTTGGCCATGAGCTGCAAACGTCCACCTGCTGATCCCAGATCCAGCTCCTGGTCCCCATCCGGAAAAGTGATGTCTGTGCCACCATCCAGTCGCTCGGTCACATGACCAACTCTCATAGGTCGACCAGCAAGCTCAAAGCCATTCAGCTGTTCCAGGGCTCGCCGAGCACACTCGGAGTCTGAGAACTACAAGAAACCCAGGCCGTATCAGTCACTTCCCGGACACAGACATGCTCTCAAAACCCCACTACTATTCCCTAGTCTCGCTATCCCAGGAAAACTGCATGCTCACCGTGGCACAAACTTTTCTGTCACAGGGAATGTGACCTAAGGTCCCCATCCTCCCAAAATGGGGTAAAAAGGACCTTTTCCAACTGACTAAATGGCAATCACTTCAATCTTCCAGCTACACTAAAAACCTAACGATACAAAAAAAAAAAAAAAAAAAATCCATTACCCATAGAGTGCCTACCCTGACAGACTGTTTCACAAATGACCAGATAAAATGGAAGTAAGACAGGCTAAGGGGCCCAAACTCCTGGATTTTTATTTTATCTCAGCCCTTTGGACTAGTCAGTTTCAATTCTCACTCAAGAAAAAGGAATCTGGAACTCCAGAGTTCAGTCGCAGGGGGGAGCGCACCCTGGCGTGGAGAGCAAGACTGCACCCCACCCCTACGCCTACACCAGTGCTGTCGATCAGAGGGCTCCACTCCCCAGTCCCTTTCATCAGCGTCACCAGAGCTGCCTAGTGTAGAAAAGATTCCAGTCTGCTATTTAAGTGTCATGGGTGTTGATCAAAAAGGCAGCAGCTCAAGGGCAAAAAGGCCTCACCAACACTTTTCTGCAACTGAGTCACACAAGGTGTTAGAAGAGGTACTTGCCACCATGAATACCAGAGCTGGCTTTGTTTATTCTGGTGGCACCTGCCCTAGGGCCTGGCACGTTGGTACTGACAATTCCTAGGCAGGTGGTGTAGGTGGCTTGCCTTTACTGGATACTTCTGAGGTGAGCAATACCTCACCTGTGCAGAACACAACCTAACTCTCCTCTGCCCTGCAGGCAACTGTGGGGGGTGTATGCTTCCTGGACTAAACCCAGGAAATATCAGCTTCTGTGAGACTCTGTGGCTGGCAGCCAGTCTTCAGCCTGGAGTCACACAGGGCTGGAAGAACCAGTTATGGGAACTGGAAGTAATTTTGTGACAGTGTCAGGAAAAGGTAAGACACAGCCCCACTATTCTCCCTATAGCCGTCTTTAAACATAAAGGTATTTCTCAGTGGAGAAACTCCTTCAAATGGGATAGTGCCAGAAAAAAATATAAATCTCTATTCCCACTATCATGAAAACACCAATTCCATGAAGCATGTCTACAAAAGCCCACATCTAACCTCCCTCATGCCCCCAACCTTTTAGCTGCTGCCTGAAATCATTACTATTACCCAAAAAGCAAGTTGCAGCACCAGGGAAGCTGGTTGAACTCCTGGACACCCCCATGCCAGGGCCACTGACAGAGTGTGGGAGCAAAGCCAAGATCTCAAGCAATGCACTCATCTCAAGGGGAGGAAGGCTAGTCCAAGCTTCAGGCACCAGGGCTTATGAGTCATTTAGACAGTTCCTAAAGGAGGAGGAGGAGGCTGAGCTGCAGAATCAGACAAGTGGACAAACCCACGCTGAAATTCAAAACTTCAAGACCAGAAACTTACCGTAATGAAACCATAACCTTTAGAACGGCCTGTATCTGAATCCTTCATCAGGACAATATTATCAATCTGTAGAAGAGGCGGAAATTATTAACAATCTTTGGGCTAACCTGAGCTTTCCTATCTGACTGATCACACTACCTCTAACCTTCCAGCCAATCGATTTCAACTCTCCCAAATCTTTTCTTTTTTTGAAGCTTATTTATTTTGAGAGAGAGTGCATGCATACACTCAAGTGGGGAAAAGGTAGAGAAAGAGGGGGAGAGAATCCCAAGCAGGTTCACTGATAGCACAGAGCCCAATGACACAGGGCTCAATCTCATGAACTGTGAGTTCATGATCTGAGCAGAGATCAAGAGTCAGACTCTTAACCGACTGAGCCACGCAGGGGCCCCCAAATTTTTAAAGAAGAGACAAATGCCATCTCTTTCCAAACCACCTCTCCTGACCAACCTTAATCTGCACCCCATTATTTGATTTCACGGTGCCTGACTGACCTGTTTACTGAGCACTATGAAGACAAAGATGGAGCCTAACTTTCCCAGTGTGGACCTACATGCCCGTTCGATGGATGCAGTGCCTTAATCGTGGTCAGAATAAAGAGGTACACTCACCCTCCCCACTTTTCCCAATTCCCTTCAGAGGTTTCCATCACTTTCTACTCACTTTGCCAAAGGGCTCAAAGATACCCCGGAGCATGTCCTCAGTGATATTGAAGTGCAGGGAGCCCACATAGAGGCGCATTGGTCCACCACTACCCTTCTGCAGGTTGTTGGCCATGGCTGCCAGTCGGTTTTTCTCAGCCTAGGCAAGGAGGAAATGACGGGTCACATCCCATACCTCCTACCTTCAACCCCATCTTCTTGTGTCAGGTTTTCAGCCTGCTCACCTGTGAGGCCTGGACAATGATAGGCACTCCGAGCAGCCGCTGCCCAGTCAGCCCAATGGCCAGTGGCACAGACTGGATCTCACAGAATTCTACGTAGGCGATGCCCTTAGAACGACGGGAATTCCGATCTGAGATGATCCGGACGTCACGAACCTATCCGGGGCAAGAAGGAAATCCTGAGTTGGGCATAAGGGAGGATGGACAGAAAATAGGCCACATGGATGAAAACTAAGGGAGGGAAGGTTACCTTGCCGACAGCAGAGAAAAAGTCCTCCAGGTCTCGAGGCCGAATGCGGGCAGCTAACTGCATACAGAAAACCGTGCGGGCATCACGCTCCTCGGGACTCAGATTATCAATTGGTTCCCTAAAGAACAAGTACAATTTGTTGAGACACCTGCTCCGATACACAGTCCTTATTTTCTTTTTTTTTTTTTTTTTTCCAATGTTTATTTATTTTTGGGACAGAGAAAGACAGAGCATGAACGGGGGAGGGGCAGAGAGAGAGGGAGACACAGAATCGGAAACAGGCTCCAGGCTCTGAGCCATCAGCCCAGAGCCCGACGCGGGGCTCGAACTCACGGACCGCGAGATCGTGACCTGGCTGAAGTCGGACGCTTAACCGACTGCGCCACCCAGGCGCCCCTCACAGTCCTTATTTTCTAGCTACACTCAAGCACTACAAGTTCCTGTATTCCAGCTCAAACGGCTTTTTATTCACACCTCACAATCCCTGGGAAAGCTCATTATCCACTCACCTGACCGGGCTCTTCTCTCTGAAATGAGGACTCTTACTGTGCGCATACCTACGCCTATGGAACAGAGAACAACAAACGGAAAATCGTGTCATTCAATGTCATTCGCGCTAGTCCAATGCTCAGTCTTCTAACACGAGAAAACCAGATTCCAGCACTTCACCTCACGGGAATTCTCAACACCACCCCTCCAATAACAAGGTCTCCTGCCCATCACATCAGGTTGTAAGCATCCCCAGGTAGGAAGCACAGCACACTGGTTTTACCCAGACTACAACACAAAGGCCATCAGATTGGTGAGAGGTGTTACCCAGTGGCAAGTGGCGGGCTCCTGTAACGCACACGATCCTCACGCCGCCGGTCCCGACTGCGTGACTCACTACTGTGCCGACGGTCCCAGCTCCGGCTGCGGTGGCGACGCTGCCGCTCTCGACTTCGGCTCCGAGTGCTTCTCCGCCTGTGCCGGTCCCGATCTCGACTGCGACTATAGGTGGAAGGCACTACTGAGTTTGTTGAAGGACAAACCAACCTCTTCTCGCCTTTGATGGAGAGCTTTCCCTGGTATCTTTCCACTTATAGCAATCCTCAAAATCCAAAAGTCCCCACAATTACTTACCTGCGCTTTCTATCCCTGCTTTTACTAGGGCTCCGACTCCTCTTTTTCCTGGGAAAGAGGGGATAACTTATTGAGAACGTTTTATTCTCTCCCCCCAAGGACAAGAAACAAAAGAAAGGCCAGGGTGGAACGGCAGTAAAAGACCAAAGTGCCCAAGATGACCTGGCAGGAGTTCACAGTAACCACGCAACACGAGCTTGCACACAGCCCTGGATGTTGTCAGGCATTTGTGGAGTGGCTGTTTCCCCCCCAAAGCCAGGCCAAAGCTGCTGTCTCCAAATCAGAGGTCCTCTTGCTGTTTTATTCAATTAAAATATACTGATGCTAGAACAAATCCACAAATCTAGGCAGGAATGTGAAGACTAGAAGAATATCAAACCAAGTCACCGTTATTCTCAGGACCCAGTGGAGCCATCACTAAAAGTCAGCAGTCTTCTAAGCAACCATCTCCCTGTTCTGGCTGTTTCTCTCATGGACATGGTTGCTTCCTTTCCCCCAGCTGCCAGCCCATTTCTCCACACCACACTCACTTGCTTGCCTCCCCACTGGCACTGCTCCCACTGGTACCACTGCCACTGTTGCCGTTGCTGCTGGCGTTGGTGTTGCTGGGGCCATCTTTTTGAACTTCTTTCCTTTGCTGATCATCCTAAAAGGTTAGCCAGGAAAAACGTCACAAGGCACAAGGTGGCAACACACACATTCCACTGGGCAACAAAAGAACAAAAGTGGACAGAGATTTGATTATGAAATCAAAGCTCACAATTATCTAGTCAGTTTCTGGGCACCCGATCTCCTAACAAAAGGAATAAAATAGGAAGAGAGAAAATCAAAAAGAGATCAGAGTGACATATTTTGTCAAAACTTCAGCTACCCAACATTGGTTCCACTGACATCTATTTCCCAGGAGAGTGAGAAATTATTTAGGTTTGAGATACACTGACTTTCTAGTGTGTCACTGAGAGCTTTGAGCAAAGTACTAATTACTAGCACATTATGCCCTGCCCAAACCTCTCCCCGACACCCCCAGCTTTGGGAGCCTCTCTGCCAGCATGTCTTTGAATATGAGAGCTGGAGAGTGGGGTGCTCTAAAAGACTATGACTTTTACGAATAGCCACAACACATAATAAACAAGCAGGAAAAAAGGATTCACAAAATGCTGAAACTGATGACCTAGAACTGCTGCTTCTTACTAACCCAATTCTAGGAGTGAAGTGGGGAGTATTACCTCTTCTTTTTTATAGGGAGCCTCCAGCATGGCTTCAATCACTATATCAAAGTCATCGGACGCCATCGTAGCAGATCTGAGGAGAAGACATGGATACGTGAGAAACTCGTATTTTTCCTTCCCTTCTGGCACCCCACATTCCCTTCCTTCTCCAAGAAACAGACTTCAGAATATACAGTGCTGTTTCTTGAATTCCAAAGGGATCTTCCTGGCTGTTGCTTACTCTAGGTTTATTTTTGTACATTATAAACCTTAACTAGTTCAGCTCTGTGGCTCAGAAAAACTCAAGGGTTGAGAAGGAAACTGAACAGGTAGGAAGAAACTACAATACGGACCCTGTCCTGTGAAAACAAAGTGTTGGTATTCAAAATTACTATTCATTTACAGTAGATGCTAGGCCTCCATTCTACAGTTCCAAAATTCTGTATATATAACTGGCTTACACGTCAATCACAGAAACAGACACACGTTTCCAATAAAAAGGTAAAAGTGAAAGAGTACAAATCAGGAACAAGACAAAACAACACCAGAATGCAGATCTGCCCTAAGCTCTTCTCCCCACATACCCCACTCAAACATCAATAATTAGGCAACTCATCAGTAAGTATCTCGCGTACAACAGCAACTAGAATTCAGGTAACTCAGAAAGATTATGATTAAGACAGGCTTAACCAATTCCACTTTGAAGCCTGTCTAGGTAGGCAGGGTAAGACTTCCTGCCTCCCCCGAGCTTTCACACACCTAGCAATCATCCTTCCCAAGACTGTCCACCACAGGCCTGTCAAATTAAAAAACAAACAAACAAAAACCAGAAGATATCAAATAAAATCAGTAGGCTAAATTATTAAAAAATATATATACTGGTCTGGAATTATCAATATATAGAACATGGATGAATTCCAAAATAATTATGCTGAGTGAAAGAAATAAGACCAGATAAAGTATATACCATATGCTTCCATTTATATAAAATTCTAGGAAATGCAAACTAACTTGTACTGGCAGAAAGCAGATGAGTGGTTGCCTAGGGATGGATGAGGTGGGCAGGGGAAAGGAAGAAAGAATTATAAAAGGGCAGAGGAAACTTTTGGGGGTGTTGGTTTCATGGGTGTTTAAACATCAAATTGTACACTTTAATGTGTACAGTTTTATTTTAGGTCAATTATATCTCAGTAAATCTGACAAAAAAAACACAACCCTCCAACTAATCTGAAGAATTTCTGTACAAGGAAGCTAATCATAACCAGACTTTCCATATCCCCAAGAGCTTTGTCCTCTTTAAAGGAGATAATGCAGGGGCGCCTGGGTGGCGCAGTCGGTTAAGCGTCCGACTTCAGCCAGGTCACGATCTCGCGGTCCGTGAGTTCGAGCCCCGCGTCAGGCTCTGGGCTGATGGCTCAGAGCCTGGAGCCTGTTTCCGATTCTGTGTCTCCCTCTCTCTCTGCCCCTCGCCCGTTCATGCTCTGTCTCTCTCTGTCCCAAAAATAAATAAACGTTGAAAAAAAAAAAATTAAAAAAAAAATAAAAAAAAAAAATAAAGGAGATAATGCATTATCCAATGATGCTGTCCTTGTTGCCCTCAAAGCCCACAGCCTATTTTGATGACTTAACAATGAGTATAAACATACTAATATAAACTAAGTGATGCAAAAATAAAATTAATCGTTCCATTTGTCATTTACAGTACCTGATATTGCTAGGCACTGAACTAAGTTTGTTTCAGAAACAAGATTCTTGGAAAGAGCAAAACAATAAAATAAAAATTACTTGGAGCTATGGGTACCTGGGTGGCTCAGTCTGTTAAGCGTATGACTCTTGGTTTCAACTCAGGTCATGATCTTGAGGTTTGTGAGTTCAAGACCCACATCAGGATCTGTGCCAAGAGTGCAGAGTCTGCTTGGGATTCTCTCTCTCTCCCTCTCTCTCAAAAATAAATAAACTTTGGGGCGCCTGGGTGGCTCAGTCGGGTGAGCATCTGACTTCAGCCTAGGTCATAATCTCATGATTCATGAATTCGAGCCCTGAGACTAGCTCTGTGCTGACAGCTCAGAGCCTGGAGCGTGTTTTGGATTCTGTGTCTCCCTCTCTGCCCCTTCCCTTCTTATGCCCTGTTTCTCTCTGTCTCTCAATAATAAATAAACATTAAAAATATTTTTTTAAATAAACTTAAAAAAAAAGTTAAAAAAAGAAAAAAATTACCTGGAGACAAATTTAAGACTTAAAATGGAATTCAAATCAAGATTAAATAGCTGTGTCTAAAAACCGGTGAACTCAACTGCTTACTATAAGTAACATCATACGTTTGTTTAACAACCAAAGGTAATATATGTCACAGGCAGCTGTCAGACCCAATGCACAATGAAAAAAACTGAGGTTTTATGAACTGCCCAGAGCCACAAAGCTCAAATGGAAGAGCTGACTCTTGATTAAGGTCCCCTGACTCTAAGTCTAATGTCTTATCAAGTCGATCAAATTACCTCTCTCTCCTGTACTTTATAACTTAACTTTAAAGATTTTTCTAATTTTATTTTTTATTTTTTAAAATTTATATCCAAATGAGCATTTAGTGCAACAATGATTTCAGGAGTAGATTCCTTAGTGCCCCTTACCCATTTAGCCCATCCCCCCTCCCACAACCCCTCCAGTAACCCTCAGTTTGTTCTCCATACTTGTGAGTCTCTTCTGTTTTGTCCCCCTCCCTGTTTTTATATTATTTTTGTTTCCTTTCCTTTATGTTCATCTGTTTTGTCTCTTAAAGTCCTCATATGAGTGAAGTCATATGATTTTTGTCTTTCTCTAATTTCACTTTGCACAATACCCTCCAGTTCCAGCCACATAGTTGCAAATGGCAAGATTTCATTCTTTTTGATTGCCAAGTAATACTCCATTGTATATATATACCACATTTTCTTTACCCATTCATCCATCGATGGACATTTGGGCTCTTTCCATACTTTGGCTACTGTTGATAGTGTGCTATAAACATGGCGGTGCATGTGTCCCTTCAAAAGATCACACCTGTATCCCGTGGATAAATGCCTAGTAGTGCAATTGCTGGGTCGTTGGGTAGTTCTATTTTTAGTTTTTTGAGGAACCTCCATGCTGTTTTCCAGAACTTTAAAGATTTTAAAAGAAGAGTACACAGCATTCTAATATGTCTAGTTTTATTTATTTATTTATTTATTTATTTATTTATTTATGAATGATTTTGGGGGTTTTTAAAAATTTTTTAATATTTATTTCTGAGATAGAGAAAGAGACAGTATGAGCCAGGGAGGGGCAGAGAGAGAGGAGACACAGAATCTGAAGCAGGCTCCAGGCTCTGAGCTGTTAGCACAGAGTCTGATGTGGGGCTCCAATTCACAAGCTGTGAGATCATGACTTGAGTCGAAGTCAGATGCTTAACTGACTGAGCCACCCAGATGTCCCTAAGATTTCATTTTTAAGTAATCCCTACGTCTAACACGGTGTTCAAACTTACAACCCTGAGTTCAAGAGTCACACTCTACAGACTGAGCCAGCCAGGCACCCCAAGATATCTAGTTTTAAATACACACTCATCTGAAGAATGATTGTTCTGACAGGTTTATCAAAAGAATTACTCCCCTCAGTCACACCTTATTACGTTTCTTCTAGGTATGAGGCAGCATATACTTCAAAATATTAGGAATCTGGCTAATTTTAATACATACTATTTGGCCTATTATGGAAAAATGGTTCTTTAAAGGTTTTGATGTTCTGTTTCTTCCAGTCATTTTGGCTGCCAGGTCTATACAAGTTCTCTAGGTGTCATACAGCTCCTCTTTATATTTTTACAATCTTTTTCCTCCCCAAATGAAATGCTTCGGATTTCAGTAATTGCTCTCTGTTGACTGCTAGTACAGAGTAGGAATTACTTAAACGCACAAAAACTTTCACTCAAGTCCACAAACGAACCACCACCTATCAAGTAAAGTTTTCACTCAGGTACTCAGAAATGAATGAATCCCTTTAAGCAAAGATACACACAACACCAGCACATTTTGAAATGAAATCTCACTAGGTTTGGTGCATCTTTTCAGATATCCTAGAAGCAGTCAAGTCCCAAACACCATGCATTTTCACACTGGGAGTTTTCAAACTCTTCCCATGTCCCAAATTATGGGTCAAAGTCCATTCAATCCCATCCATTAAGACACTGTAAGAGCCTTAGTCCATCCCAGCTCCAAAAACTGCATTAAGGGCGGGCCCACAATCATGCAAGTCTCAGGGCTCTATCAACGCACAGTCAAGACCCAAACAAGCACTTAACTTAGGCCCCACTGCTTAAGGGACAAAAGAGAGTGAAAAACCACTGTCAGCTCAGTTCAGGCAAAATTCACCACATGCTGAGTCCCAAAGGGTGATCACCTCCTGGGTCCACAGTCACAGAGCTGGACACAAACACCTCCAAACTGAAGACAGCTTAATTAAGAACAGGAGCAGTAAGATAAAAAAACATTCCCCATGCTGCGTAACAAGCCAAGGCTACACTTCAAAAAATGGTCCTTACTATAAGCAACCGACTGGCATGGTCTCTGCGAGGGCCAGTGTCCCATGCTAAAAACCTCTTATGAAGCCTCACTATCCTCCGGTACAGCCACGGAATGTGTGGTTAAAAAAAGAGGGAAAGCCCCGAGGCGACAGAGTGAACACGAGTCTTCCAGAGACTGAAGACTGAGGAAGAAATCTCAGTTCCCTAGCCTCTCTCGGAGTGGTAGCACTAAGAGCTGAAACCCGAACCTGCGAGCTCTGTCAGACCGCCCCGGTATGGACGACCCTAAACGTCAGGGCAGAGGGCACCTGGAAAGATATCAGTCACTGGGATCCTTAAGACAGCACCTTCACCATTAAGAGATATACCCACGAGGGTGCCGATCCCTAAATCCATGCCAGCGGGCTACATTTAGGTAGCGAACACTTCCAAATCAAAGTAAACAATTTTTCTTTGTTTGTTTTTAAAAGTTTGCCTGACTCTGCTCTTGACGCCATTTTCTGCCTGTGACGTCAGGGGGAGGCGCCGTGCGGCGACGTCACGCATAGGTGACGTCGCGGAGGGACCGGGTTTCGGGGTTTCTCACCAGTTCCGGGTCCCCGCAGGGGGCCCCGGTTTCCTCCGTTCCTTTGGGTGTGTTGGGGGCACGAAGCAGGGCTATTTTCCAGAGTCTCAGCAGTAAAAGCAGCACTGCAGTCGGAGCTTCTCCTCTTCCCGCAAAATGGCGGCACCTCCGCTGTCTTCCAGAACTTTCCCCAATCTGCGCAGGCGCCGAAACATTTAGGCGGTGGAACTAATCTCACTGGTTTCGCGGCAACAGTCCAAAGTCTAAATTTTCATTGGCCAAAACCCTAAGCATGGGTGGAGCCAAACTCAAATGTTTCTTAGCAACCATCAAGTTCCCATTGATTGGCTAACCTCTCCCAGACACGGTAAAGTGGAAGCGTCCTACGGCGGCCCGCCCGTAGCTCTCTCATTGGTTAGGCGACTTGAGGAAGGCGGAGAATGCGGGCAAAGAACCAGCGGGAATGACTTCCTACCCAGCTCCCGAGCTCCAGGCCAACGCCGGCAGGCAGAGCCGGCAAAGAGGTACAATTGACCTCTTTGCTAGTCCCTCCCTACTCTTGATTTGCCGAGGGTTGCTTCGGACTTACCTGTGACAGCTTTGGGGACACTGCGGCACACGTCAGGAGGGATGCCGAACTCCACATCCCCATTCTGAGCTGGCTGTCTACACAACCCTCCCAACCATCTCCTCTTGCCCTTAGTGCTTTGGCCCCAGGAAACACAAGTCTTGTAACAGATTTGTCTTCTTTCACATTCTGCCATATCGTCATTACCTGGTCCCACAGCTCACACGCCTCCCACTCCAAGAGTAAACTTGGAAGATTCTCCTGGGATTCCGTGGGTGCAATACTCAGCCCTCTCTAACCAGAAAGAGAAGGAACTAAGGTCCATTCTCACATTCCAAGGGCTTCCATAATCCCCACACTTCACTTGCCCCATACATGCTGCCAAAAACATAGCTGGTTATAACATCAAGAGAGCCAGAGTCAGAGGATCTGTGTTCTAGTCTTGAATACTAACTTTGTATCTATCAGTTTGATTCCTCCTCTGTAAAATGGAGAATTGGACTCTTAGGACTTCAAACTCTCACCTTGTGATTTTATTCAAACAAAATAGGTGCCTTCTTGCCGGCGATGCTTGGATGGCTTCCAGCTTCCCTTCCAAGAGGTAGCAAAGGAGCTGGTGGTGCAGCAGCTCAGAAAAGTGGAAGGGAAGCTGGCTTCACTCACTACTACATCTTTCTCCATAGTGGCAAAATTTCATCCCCAGAGAAAAGCCTAATCACAGGACCTAATGTACAAGACCTCTTTGCAGCTGGCCGAAAAGGCCTACGGCCAGGAGTCCAAGAGTGACCATTAAGCTTCCTGAATAGGGAACAAAGTTTTAGGGCGCTTTGAATCTTGCATAAGGGCACAGATCTGAATATGCCTAGGTTTAAGTAAAGTGTGGGAAAGCAGAGGCAGGGGGCAACAGGGTTGGAGCAGGAAAAGGCTATAACTTCACTTTATTTGTATTTCCTCCCACACAAAACCATCAAAACAGGAACAGAGATGGGCAGGGAAAAGGGCTGAAAATTTGTTCAATCCACATGTTCTCAGGGCTATTCCAGGGAGCGCTTGAGGCCGAATGCCTGTTGGAGTAGCTTCAGATTCAGCACTAATTCCTCCCACCCTGGCCTGAAGTCTTCACAGATTGGTGGCTCGAGCCCTGCAATTAATTCTCATCCTTTGCCCACCTTGATGTAAGGCAGGAAAGCAGACTGAAATGCTCCACTCTGATGGGCAAGGGGAATCACAGCCCACAGATGTACTGCACTTTCTGTGCTACAGGAGCAGAACTTGAAGCTGCTTCCAAGGTCTCAACACTTGTACACAGGGCTAGAGGCCGATGGTGTATGAGCGGCCTGTGGGGTTATGAATAGCAGAACAGACTGGTGCTGTCACAGCCCACTCATACCACACCTTCTTGGAATTGCTGCACCGCCAGAAACGGACACAGATGGTCTGGCCTTCGCGTACCGTAATGGGCTGCTGTAAGAAGAAAGACAGGGAGGTTCAGGGTGGAGCTAATGAATTGTATGTGGCAATGTACTACTGAGCTAAGTGTGCAGAGAAAAGGATAAAACATGACATTCCAACCCTCATGAAGTTTATTTGAAGTCTTTCAGAATGAATTATCTGAACAATCAGACACTAAACAAACCATTAGAAGTGTGATGAGTGCTATGAACATGCAGAGAACATTGCGCTACAAGAGCACCTAGGAGGCAAGGCGAACCTAGTTCAGGCAGTCAGTTAAAGTTATCTGACAAGTGGAATGTTTAAGGGGACCTGGAATACAAGTCAGCTGAGTGAAGAGATGAACAAAGAACTTTCCAGGCAAAGGAGGTGTGAAAGCCCGAGGCAGGAAAGAAGACAGGGTATTAGAGAAACCAAAAGAAGGTCCACAGAATCATGATGAGCATTGAGTAATGTACAGAATTGTTGATTCATTATGTTGCACACCTGAAACTAATATAACACTGCTTTGTTAATTATACTTCAATTGAAAAAAAAAAAAGGGCTGATGCAATGTAACTAAGGGAAGAGTAGCTGAAAAGACAAGCTAAAACTAGATCACACCATCTTACAAGGTTAAACCTTTCCCCTGATGGCAGTGGGAGGTCAATGAACGGTATTAAGCAGAACAGAGATATGACAAGATCTGGGCTTTTAAAAGATGACTCTTGCTCAAGGTAGAGACTAGACAGAAGAGGAGCCAGAGGAGATGTGGGGAAGCTAAGGAGACAGGCACCGCAGACATCTCAACATCTACAACAGGGATCCAAGAACATGTGGGAGTAGCAGAACATGGGTCATACTCAAGCATCCTCCTGAGAGCAGGGAAAGGGCAGAACACCAATGGCAAAAGTTACTCCTTAACCCATGGAATATTAAAGGTGATTCCTACCTTAATAGGGAAGAGGATGGGAAACCATGAGAACATCCCAGGAGAGTGAGTTTCTGGACGGATACCTGTTTGAAAAATAATGAAAACATTGAGGTCTCTGTGACTCTGCTTTTTGCCTGGGTTGAGGGGCGTGTCTTCTGTGAAGAGAGAAACAAGTAATCAAAGATCCCCATTCATTGATTCTTGGGCTCCCTGTGCATCTAAATGAAACATTAACAAAACTGCCCAGGTAACATACTCATGCCCTGCCATCCACTGCCCCAGACACTCACTCAGGGTGATGTCCTGATAAAGCACAGTTTCAAAGTAGCCTGCAAAGCCATGTAGCACTGTGTTCACCTCCACAGGAAACTCCAAGGTGCAATAGCGGTTGTTGTCAATCATAGGATCTGTCAAGGAAGAGTTATGTGGATGACAAGGGGCCAAAAGCTCTAGACAACTTGGTAAAGCAAGAGCAAAAAACAGGATGGGAAGCCTAGACAGAGCAGACCCAGGATAGCAAGAGAAGAAGCCAGAAAGGTAAGCTCTCACCCATCCAGTCAGAGGAGAGTCATGCGGGAACCCACCTCTGTTGGGATGGCTGAAGGTAAAACAGGGCTGGGGCGCTGACAGCTGGTGGAAGTTGTGCAGCCGTACCACATAAGGCATCTCAAACTGGGCCTGTCCCGAGAGACCAAGCAAGAGCTGGAGCAGACAGGCAAGACACACCTACTTCCCCAGGAAAAGAAGCCTGAGCCTCAGGGACACAGAAAAGGATAACATTTTCATTTCAACTTTCGCTTTCCCACATCCCCAGCTCCTCCATCACTTCATCTTCTCCAGTGCAAGAAAATAGTTGATGCTAACGTAGAAAAAGAAGATGACTAAAGAGAAAAGAGCTCTCCAGAAGACAGTGGCTCTTTACCTCAGGGTCACGGTCCTTTTCCCGACAGGCGCGGACCTCATTATACAGCTTGGAGGAGGAGATGGGAGCCAGAAAGGAGGTATACTCCCCAGGGATGCTCACACCATCATCTGGAAAGTAGGAGGGTCATATTAGTTCCCAAGGGATGAAAATGGTGCGTCTAACTGAAGGTTCAAACCTCCTACATCAAAACATACCACATGTGACAACATGGAGCTGTCTAGGTCTGTTTTGTCTAGGTCCTTTCATGAGAAATTCTACTTTGAGGTTAACTTACAGAGACACAGGTTAAAACTGGAAAGAACCTAAGATATTCTAATCTAGTGGTTCTTAACTTCTGTAGGGTCATAAAGAACCTTGATATATGGATGAAAGCTAAGCCCAAGGTACATATTACATCAGCTCAGGGAATCCACAGACCTCAGACTTAAGGAGGATCTGCTCTAGTCCACTCCTCTCATTTTACAGATGTGAACAGTGAGGTTCAGAGAAGTTACTTCATTTGCTAGGGCAATGACCCAAGTCCAACCCACCTTCCTTTAAACCTTGTCACCTCCTCCTAGGCTGCTGCTGCCTCACTCAACCCGCCCCCGCCCCCCAAACTGCCACAGCCTTCCAAGCTGAGAATCCATTCCCCTTACTCAGCACACCCCAGCCTAGAGGCACCTTTTAAGAAGTGTTGGGCTCCATCCAGGCACTCAGGTGACAGTTCATTGTCAGCAAAGGAGCCCAAAAGCTCACTGACGATGATGTCTGCTTTCTCTGGAGCCACCCATTCCCGCATGTCCGATGAGACTACGGTCACCTGGCTTCCCCATTCTTCAAATTGCCAGTTCTCTAGCCTAAAATAAAGATAATGCAAGTGAGGACACTGGTAAGAAAAACTGGCACTGGAGACAAACTTCCCAGCAAGGAGGTTGCTACTCACGTCACCACGGCATTTGGGTTCTTCTCCACAGCATACAGCTTTATCCTCCGGTCAGCCTGCTTGGCTGCCCTCAGAGAAGCATTTACCAGGGGACCCCGGCCTGCTCCCAACACCATTAGCACTCTAAGAAAGAGGAAGGGTCAAGCTGACTTAGCAGATAGAGAAGAGGTATGCAAATCTCTGGGATTGTGGGCAAGAGCACTCACTGGACATTGGTATCCTTCTCTTCGTCAGGCACTCGATCTAACAGACATTTATAGATGGCCTGGTGGAGGAAGGAGAAAAGACCTCATGGCTATGATCCCATCTTCACCCAGGACATCCCGGCCCTGTACCTGACCCAGACCCACACTATACCTGCTGATATTGAGAGTATTTGATGGGGTCCTTTTCAAACACTTCATATGTCTGAGATTCCAGATTGTCCATCAGTGGCTGATGAATGAGAGGAAAAAGGGAAAATAAGTTAGCCAGTTTCTGGCAAGGGCAACACACCAGAATACCAAAAAATTTCCCACTGCTTCCTGAGCTCTGGTAGGATTTTAGGGCACCTATGGTCAGAGACTCTTCTCCCACACCTCCCTCCTCTCAGAATACTCCAGACCCACCTGGAGTGGGGACTGCAGATAGTCTTCATAGCCCTTGGCAAAGAGTTCGTAAGCATTGGGTGGAGGACGGTTCTGGCTCAAGTATTCCAGGTACTGGAGGTAAGAACAGAACTCCTTCTCTGAGTGGTGGTTGGTGCCTGTGATGATGAACTGCACTTCCAGCTGTGAGAGAAGTCAGACCATCAGGTACAGTCCTCGAACCAAGATTCTGGGATATTGTTATGGCTTATGGCCAAAGAACCCTGGCGTAAAATAAGGCCCAAACGATCAGTCTTCCAGTTCAACAGATATCTCCAAGTATCAACACAACAGCATGAAGCTTCAATAAACTTATAAAGCCCTCTAATGCCATATAAGCATCATCCTGACTCAAACAGCCCCATCGATCCTCACTGTAACATCTTAAATGAAACCTTCTGCAAAGTTCTCATGAGATTTGGTTCCTTTTGAAATGTTCTGGGGCTCCTCATCCCATTCACCTCTTTGTTCTCAAGAGCTCCAATTTTGATGAAATCGCTCCCCAGAAACCAGAAAGGAAAAGAATCAGCCTCACAGAAAAAAAAAAAAAAAAGCACCACACATATGTGAATAAGGCAAGAGGATTAGCTGGAGTATCTTTGGAAACCTTCTACCACCCACCTTGAGGAGCCGGAAGATCAGCCTCTGATGCATCTTAGAAAGAACAGGAAATCCCTTCTTATTGGTCAGGAAAATGCTGGTGGGGAGAATGGCTGCTTTGATGGGCTCCCCAAGCCAACGATCAATGACATGGTTAGATGGGAGGTCGGCCCCAATTTCAAGAGCTACACGAGGGAAAAGAAAGTTAACTACTATATAAGAAGGCTTTCCTTGCTTTTTTGTGCAACATCTGTTTACTCCTTAAGAGCAAGGCCTACTGAGACATAAAGTAGCAAAACTGCCCAGCAGCCTAGTATACATGAAACTCCTTTTTTTTTTTAAACGTTTTTTTTTTTTTTATTTGAGACAGGGAGAGACAGAGCATGAACAGGGGAGGGTCAGAGAGAGGGAGACACAGAATCTGAAACAGGCTCCAGGCTCTGAGCTGTCAGCACAGAGCCCGACGCGGGGCTCGAACTCACAGACCGCGAGATCATGACCTGAGCCAAAGTCGGCTGCTTAACCGACTGAGCCACCCAGGTGCCCCTGAAACTCCTGATTTTTTTTTTTTAACTGTATCCAGCTTTATTAAAGATACTTTTCATAAACAATCATGGTATTTCAGGCAGAACATGGGCAGACAATGTTAACAGTATACAGCAACTTTCAAACTCCTTTCTTTAATGGACTACCAAAGTCAGAAAGCCATTTCATAAAACCCAATGAAGTCTTCATTTGATGCTCTGAACAGGGAAAAGTTTAAAGAAATTTTAATATTTTATTTATTTTTGAGAGACAGAGACAGCACAAGTGGGGGGAGGGGCAGAGAGAGCGGGAGACACAGAACTCGAAGGGGGCTCCAGGCTCTGAGCTGTCAGCACAGAGCCCAAAGTAGGTCCCAAACCCATGAACTGTGAGATCATGACCTAAGTTGAAGCCAGACGCTTAACCGACTGAGCCACCCAAGTGCCTGAACAAGGAAAAGTTTAGAGTAAGGGTTGACATTTCACATTTAGCATGTTGTTAAACAACTTTTCACAAGCCAACCCTGACTTTGAAATGAAAATGGCAGAATTATCAATCTGATGCTCCACAAGCTAAAAGAAGAACTCTTTTGAGGGATGCCATCTCCCTGCAAAGTCCAGATTGCCTGACATACTGGGAACCATTTTGACACTCGGGTCAGGTTCCAACAGGTCTCTGGGTTTAAGGAAGTCAAATCTATGTTGAAGGCAGAGAAGGAGAAGAGGACATAAAAAATGAATTTTAGTTTTTCCACACCATAAGGTGTCTGTGCCAAGGTGGCTAATGTGTATCATCATTAAGGAATCCCTCCTCCTGAGAAGCAAAGAGGAAGTTTCTCAGAACTAGAAGGGAAAGGTATTTTCTCCCCCTTATCAATCTAGCTTCAGAGATATTCAATTAGTGACATTTGTCTTCCCCCTAAATAACAATGAAGTGTTCTGTGTACTAACAACATAGCTTAAAAGAAAAAAAAGTAAACCAGGGATGCCTGTGTGGCTCAATCAGTTAAGCGTCTCTTAATTTCAGATCAGGTCATGATCTCATGGTTCATGAGATTGAGCCCTGCATTGGGCTCTGTACTAACAGCAAGGAGCCTGCTTAGGATTCTCTCTCTCCCTCTGCCCCTCCCCTGCTTGCTCTCTCTCTCTCTCTCTCTCTCTCTCTCAAATAAATAAATAAACATTAAAAAAAGTAAAAAAAAATCTTCATTTTAACAAAACTTAATAAGTATTTCAAGCTGTAAAGTCACCAGAAGTACATAGTTATCAAAAATGCACACATTTCACTTGGCATCTCCAAAAACTCCTAATTCTTTTTTTTTAAATATTTATTTAGTTTTGAGAGAGATATATATAAGAGAGAGGGAGAGTGTGTGCAGGGGAAAAGCAGAGAGAGAGGGAGACAGAGGATCTGAAGTGAGCTCTGTGCTGACATCAGAGCCCAATCTCACAAACTATGAGATCATGACCTGAGCCGAAGTCGGATGCTTAACCAACTGAGCCACCCAGGTGCCCCCAAAACTCCTAATTCTTACTCGCAGGAGGTCAGAGAAGGGATACCTATCCCGGTACCCTTGTGGACTTACCCACCGCAATCCTCTTGCTATAGTCACACAAGGTCCGGAAGTTGTGCCACCTGTTGGGGTCAAATACAGAAAAATACAGTCAAATATATATAGCTCACCAATTACCACAGCTCGAGGAGACCTCCCTACAGGCTCCATCCTGTACCTCCCCTTATCCTCCCCTTTGCCCTGGCACAGCAGCAAAAGGAGACATACCACATCCATGTCTTCTCCTCTCCACTGTACTCCTCTGTGTGTGTACTTGGTGCATTCTCAATTATATCATCTCTCAGGTCCTCTGGGGCCACCAAGGGTACCCGCATCCAGAACTGCACACGAACAAGTACTCTATTTAGAACTCTTTGGAACTCACTAGGTCCAGAAAGCTTCCTTCAATTAAAAATATCTTGATCCACAGGGCACCTGGGTGGCTCAGTTAAGCATCCCACTCTTGATTTCGGCTCACAGTTGTGAGATTGAGCTCCGTGTCAGGCTCTGCGTTGATAGTACAGAGCCTGCTTCAGATTCTCTCTCCCTCTCTCTCTGCCCCTTCCCCACTTGTGCTTGCTCTCTCAAAATAAACTTCAAAAAAAGAAAAATCTTGATCCAGCTCACAAGTTAATCCTTTTATGTTTTTCCCAACTTGTGGTTATATGCACATGTACACTTACCTTGTGTATATCCTTATGTAAATACCTGCCTTGTCCTTTATTGCAACTGTAAGTTTCTAGAAATAACTATACATTCTATATATTTTATAACAGTCTGCTTACCACTTTTAGATGCTGGTAGGCAGTACTGACATGTCAGTTCTCCCAAATGCACTCTTTACTCAATGGCTAGGAACAAGAAAATACCTAGCAGACTATCATAACATGCAGCCGAAAGGGAGGCCCTTAGCCATACCATGGAGGAGTGGTGGCCAGTGTGGATGTGGTTGGTCAAAACCCTGGCCAAGTTTGTGTTATCTTCCTGATTTAGGGGCAGCAGGAAAGCTGGAAGACCCAAATATGCCCCAAAATTCAGCTCCTGTAACATGGCCTGGAATGGAGATCAAGAGGAAAAGGTTAAGAGCTAGGAATCCAATTAGCTTTAATTGAATTATATTAGATTTACTAAGTTATGGGAGAAAAAAAAAAAAAACAAAAACTGCTCTTTGCACCCAGCGTGGTTATGAACCTGACCTCTAGACAAATCCATTGGATTGGTGAAACAGTCTTACCGCCTCAGAGTTCCTGCGGATCTTCTCCACTTTTGAGTCTGGACGAATCCATGGAGAAAGCTTTCCCACAATTAGCGTATTCCAGTCTGCACTCCCCCCATCCAAGAAAGACAAAGACTAAATGAGGGTCAGCACTTTACTTGTTCAATTTCTAGTTCTTAACAGGGAATAAAGAGTAGAGATGAGAGATAAAAGACTTTTTCTATCACAGATATGGGATAGCCTGATGCAGAATAGACTACAGCTTTTAGCAGGTAAGCAAGAAAACAAGAGTTATCTGTGTCCCAGGACTAACCAATATATCCAAGTCAGGAAAGGAGGAGAATGAGGGCACTGTTAAAGCAGAAGTTGTTACTGCCTCTAATAATTAAGGGGCATATGGGATGGTCCCTACCCCTTCCTGACAGCAGTAGGTCTGATCGTGTCTGGGGGCCCGGCCGATTCTTAGCAGGTTCCTGAGTGAACTCCCTCTTGAAACGCGGGTGGAAGACAGGCATGCAGAGGAAATCAAACCTACAACCGCGACAGACCCAGAATCGTCATGTAAAGAGAGCAGCAGTGCCCAGAAATCCAAGCAACTGGATTAGGCTATCTCAATTCTGCACAACCCTCTCAGCTGCCATCAGTCACCCGACGGGACTGCTGAGTTCAGCCCACCTTGGGGCAGATCACTTCCGCTGCACTGTGCCTCAATTTCTCCCCAAAACACAGGCATGGAAAAGACAAGGAGAGAAGATAAAAATCCACCCCAAGTGGATTTCTACTCTGCTGTCACCGGTTTTCCAGGATCGTCACATCCAGATTTGCCCCAGTATCGCCCATGCCTTCCCCCTTAAGATTTACCTCTTCTCTCTCTAGCCCCCTGACTCTCCCTCCCACTCTCAGACTGTAATCCCGCTCTCCAGGGCCTTGGAGATCTGTATGTCCCCTTTTCGAGTTTACCTGACAACTCCCCCGACTTTGGGGCTCAGTGACCACACACCTCCAATAAGTTTGGTTTTTTTTTCTTACGCCCCAGAGCCTAAGGCTCTCCACCCACCCGCAAGGAGCAATGGTTTCTCCCGCCCTAATCTTACTCCGACCCCCTCACCCCTGCTTCTCGGAGATGACTAGTCTGTCCCCCCTTCGTCCCCGAGTTCGGAGCCCGCATTCCGCTTGCAGAGGTCTGGGCCCTCACCCCTGCTTGGCCACAGCCCCCAAAGTGTCAGCTATTTCGGGGACGCAATTCAGGTCCCTGCCGCTGGACACGCGGCTCCCACCGGCACCTCCGACCGCCATCGCCGCCATCTTTTCCCTCGCGCTGTCCACGCCGGGATTCCTTGATATTAGCAGCCAATCAAAAAGCCAGAAAAAAGCCCCCGGAAGGCGGGATGAGTCGCCCTAACAACCAGAGCGTCTTCCACGGCTTCAGAGCGAGAGGCGGAGGGGTGGGGAGTGGCTCCTCCCGCCAATCCGCGGGCTGCACAGTGGCTTACGGCGTGGCTCCGGAAGATCCACCAATCTCAGGGTCTGGTTCTCGACGAATTTCAATCTCCCACAATGCTTCGTGCATTCATAGAACTCCGTCAAGGGACTACACGTCCCATGAAACCCTGCAATATAAGCTTGAAGTGTCATCATGGAGTCAAGTGTAATTGTCTCAGGGCCAGTGGCGCAATGGATAACGCGTCTGACTACGGATCAGAAGATTCCAGGTTCGACTCCTGGCTGGCTCGGTGGGACTGAGACTCCTTTATTGCATCGCATGCGACACGGCCTTAAGCAAAATCTTTTAAATCTCCCTTCCTTTCCTTACACTCTTAGAAGTTTCCTCTTTTATCTTTTCGCACCTTCGTTTTATAGGTCTTAATTTGACTGAGTTCTGCAGCCATCTTATGTCAGCTTTTTCCGTTACCTAATTCAGAAATGACTCTTGTGTCACTACTTGCTTAGGTCCATCTAAGCAAGAGAATTGAGTTAATGGCTGGTGCTCTTAAAATGGGCTTTGTATGGGCCTTCGTATATTTACAAATAGATTGTGGAAACTCAGCCACTAATTCCTTGTGATTTTATATCTCAACACAAAAGGTAAACACACACACTCACACATTCGTGGTAAGGGATTACAGCGAAGAGGAGTCATGAAGTGCCTGGAGGAGGCCTGGGAAAATATATACACTCTTGTTAGAGGGATGGAAAGAAGCAGAGGAATGAAGCAAGGGAAGACACGGGGAGGAGAAAGGGAATACCTGAAGGCGGGGAGCCCAGAGGTGTTGAGGGCCTGGGAGCAGGGATGGAAAAGAGAACACAGTGCAAAAAGCCCGAAGAAGGAGGCGTTGACAGAACTTAGGGACTGCTTCGCAGGGCTCCAGGAAAGAGGAGTCTGGGTTCTGGCCTCTGTGAGTGAAACCAGAAAGGAGAGAAGCGGGTTTAGGGAGAATCAAAGTTCGGGTTTGGAAGTGCTGAATTGATTGGGCGCCTAGGGGGCGCTGTGTAATAGAGAGTTGGATGAACAGTGAGTGATCTGATCTGAACCAGAGAAGATTTGGAAATGCCAGAAGAGAGGTAGTGATGAAAGCCACGAGACTCAATGAGATCATCCTGGACCGTTGGGGACAAAGTCCTTGGAAACATGGAAAGGGTGTGGATAGGATAAGCTCTAAAGAACTCCGGGTGCAACGATAAATGCTCCAGAAGGACGAAAGTCAAAAAGCCAAACAACTAAGAAAAGGCATACAAAAAGCCTCAAGTGGTTGGAAGTGCTTTTGTCCTATCATTACTAGTACACCTACTACAAACTACTACTAGTAGACTTTATTTCTTTGCTTAAGTTTATTTATCTATTTTGAGAAACAGAGCACAAGCAGGGAAGGGGCAGAGAGAGAGAGGGGGAGAGAATCCTAAGCAGGCTCCACACCATCAACACAGAGCCCCATTTGGGGCTCTGACTCACCAATCATGAGATCATGACCTGGGTAGAGATCAAGATTCGGACCCTTAACCGACTGAGCCACCCAGGCACCCCTAGCACTTTATTTGCTAAAACAGTTTTAGATTTACAGAATGATTGAGCAGATAGTACAGTGAGTTCCCATGTGCCTCCCCAGAGCTCTCTTTGTTATTAAGATCTTCACATGTATGGTACATTTATTATAATTCAGGGACCAATATTGATAAATTATTATTATCAAAGTCTGTAGTTTATTCAGATTTCCTTAGTGTTTACCTAATGTCCTCTTTCTGTTACAAGATCCAATCCAGAATACTGTGTTACATATAGTTGTCATGTCTCCTTAGGCTCCTCTGGGCTGTGACAAGTTTCTCAGTTGTTCCTTGTTTTTGATGGCCTTGATAGTTTTGAGAAGTACTGGTCAGGCATACTATAGGATGCCCCTCTGTTGGAATTTAGTTTGTCTGATTGTTTTCTCATGATTAGACTGGGATTATGGGTTTGGGGAGGAAGATCACAGAGGTGAAGTATCATTTTCATAATATATCAATAGTACATACTATCAACATAATTTATGACTGTTGATGTTGACCTTTATCACCTGGCAAGAGTAGTATTTATCAGGTTCCTCCACTGTAAAATTACACTCTCCCCACCCCCTCCCATCCTGTGCTCTTTGGGAGGAAGTCACCATGTGCATCCCACACTTAAGGAGTAGAGAGTTCCGCTGACCCTCCTTTAGGGTGGAGTGTCAACAATATTTATTTGGAATTCTTCCCTGCAGGTCTTATGAGTAGGTGGTTGTCCACAGGAAGTGGGTGAGTGCTCTACCAACATTTTAAGAGGTAAAGAAGAGTTTTCAGGAGGCCTGCTTGTTCTCTGCCCCAGCTGTGCCCAACCAAGCTCTACATTCAGAGAAGACTTATGAGATGTGGTTTCTTCTTCGGAAGCTAATTATCTGGGTTGTGGACCATCTGTGCTCCTGGCATCTTCCTCCTGATGTCAAGCTGGTGGCTGCTCTTGGCTGTTGGTTGTTAACTAACCCATCCACGAGTAAGAGAGAGAGAGAGAGAGAGAGAGGAAAATCTATAAAACAGTAATGTCAGTTTTGCCATCATTAAAATAATTTTCAAAAGAATATGTGTAAAAAGGGCTTGGAATTTGTTTGGCCTTAAAATAAATTCACATGGGCTGCATTTCAATTCTCTGTAATGTCTTTGGTTTTTCATTCAAGATGGCCTCAGCTCTAAGGCAAGCATGATGCTGAACAGCTCACAATAATTCCATACCATGTTGTTCCCAGTCTTTCCTACAGCACTTACCTGTGACTTAAAAAAAAAATACAGCAAATACTATGGGTCTATCTATATGAACCAGAGAGAAGCAGAAGGCAAGGAGTGAAAAAGAAACAGAGAACTTTGTCAAGGACTTGGCCCTAAGCATAAAGTCAGAGCTGGCAAAGTCTGTCTTCTGTTCTGACTCCTTCTGCCCTGCCCTCTGTGCTGAACTCTTGTGCTCAGAAACATGTAAGTCACTGATAGAAGGCCTCCAGATCCAAGCCTTTGCTGAGATGAGGGTAGGGAGATGGTAGGACAGTGGGGCAGATACAATATTATTTTCTCCCAACAGGAGCCAGTGACCAACAGGCAAAGCACTGGAAACTCCTCTGGAAAGGAAACAGTATCCTCCCCCAGATAATTCTCTCCTTACCCCCCCCCCCAACCCCCACCCTTCCACACCATCCCTAACCCTGCCTGGCATTCCTCACCTTCAGGCCCAGTTCTTCTACCTGATCCTGTTTTTGTGACCTTGTTTAAACACCTCCAGCCCATTGTAAATGCTCCTTTCATCTCTGGTGCTCAGCTCCTCCCTCAGCACTTGCCTCCCTCCCCAGGACCCCTTCACTCACCTCTGTGCCTGCCCAGCCAGCTACACTCTTCAACACCAAAATAATGGACCGTTTGACCCTCCTACTGCTCCAAATTGCGCCTGTACAATCAAGGCTGTCCTGCAGCTACAAAAGTGGCGGAGTTACTGAGGCAAAATAATCTGTGCCGATTTGCATTCTCTTCCTTGTCATCTCTATTATACAGTGTTTATCTGTCAAAATGAATAGAAAGTAGAAACTGTTCTGGAACATAGAAAAAGATGGAAAACTACCCAATTTGTTTACGAAGCCAGAATATACCTAATATCAAAACCTGTCAGAAATAGCACCCCCTCAAAAAAACCCTATAGACAAATCTCACTTATGCTGCACATAAATGTAAAAATAAAAAATATTTAAGATTAATACATAAAGGTCAACAGTATATTAATATAATAATTATATACCACAACCAATTAGAGCTTAATCTCAGGATTTAAGACAAGATTAGGTATTAGGAAATTTATTTATATAAAAGGTCAAAATAAACCAAACAAAAAAAATTTGATCATTTTTAATAGTCACCAAAGAGAACGTGGCAAATCAATTCCATTTCCTGTAAACACTCCTAATAGTGTTAATATTCTTCATATATAAACACATGTATTTATATATACGAAGTCAACAGTTTATGTAAAAAAAAGAATGTCTACTTTCATCACTGTGTTATTTAATATTATTCTGAAAAATCAAATAAAATAGGCTGGAAATTTGAAAAAGGGGTTACAGCTTTTGGAAAGAGAGAAGCAAATTTATCACTGTTTGCAGATGATATAATTGTATACATAGAAAATCCATAAGAATCTATTTTAAAATGATGAGAACTGAAAAAAAAAGGGGAGGGGGCACCTGGGTGGCTCAGTTGGTTAAGTGTCTGACTTCAGCTCAGGTCATGATCTTGCGGTTGCGGTCTGTGAGTTCAAGTCCGGCGTCTGGCTTTGTGCTGACAGCTCAGAGACTGGAGCCTGCTTTGGATTCCGTATCTCCCTCCCTCCTGTAGCCTTTTAAATGCTGAGAATAACCAGTTAGAAGATATAATTAATAAAAATATCCCAAAAACATGATAGTTAAGATTATGGACTGTGAAGAGGTGCCTGGCTGGCTCAGTCAGTGGAGCATATGACTTTTGTGGGATTGTGGGTTCAAGACCCACCGTGGTTACAGAGATTACTTAAAAATAAAATTTTGGGAGTACCTAGGTGGCTCAGTTAGTGAAGCATCTGACTTTAGCGGTCATGATCTCACAGTTCATGGGTTCAAGCCCTGCGTCAGGCTCTATGCTGACAGCTGAGAGCCTGGAGCCTGCTTTGGATTCTGTGTCTCCCTCTTTGCCCCCCCCCCCCCCACTTGTGCTTCTTCTCTCTCTCTCTCAAAACTAAATAAGCATTAAAATTTAAAAAAATAATAAAATCTTTATATATATAAAAAAAGACAGGACTATGGAGCCAGATGGAAAGAGATTAAAGTTCTGTTCTTCCATTTACTAGCCACGTGAGCATAAACATCTCTGGCCTCAGTTTCCTCATCCATAAGATGGGATTGTAAATAACAGTTTTTATCTATTGAGAATTAGTTAAGTTTAAATGTTTCTTTATTCTGAGAGAGAGCGAGCAGGGGAGGGGCAGAGAGAGAGAGAGAGAGGGAGAGAGAGAGAAATCCCAAGCAGGCTCTGTGCTGACAAAGCCCAATGACTCAGGGCTCCACCTCAAGAACCATGAGATCATGACCTGAGCCGAAATCAAGAGTCAGTGCTCAACTGACTGAGCCACCCAGGCACCCTGATGATTACTTCAGTTTAAATTAATTAAAATAGCAACACACTTTCCTGCACATAGTAAGCCTTCAATATCATTATTAGGGGGCACCTGGGTGGCTCAGTCGGTTAAGTGTCCGACTTCGGCTCAGGTCATGATCTCACGGTCCGTGGGTTCGAGCCCCGCGTCGGGCTCTGTGCTGACAGCCCAGGGCCTGGAACCTGTTTTGGATTCTGTGTCTCCCTCTTTCTCTGACCCTCCCCTGTTCATGCTCTCTCTCTGTCTCAAAAATAAATAAATGCTAAAAAAATTAAAAAAAATATCGTGATTAATATTTTCCCCATTCACAGTGGTAACAATAACACTGCTATAAAATACTTAGTTGTAACCTTACTGAAAAATGTGAGGAACCTATATAAAGAAAACAATAGGGGCACCTGAGTGGCTCAGTTGGTTAAGCATCCAACTCTTGATTTCAGTTCAGGTTCATGAGATCAAGCCCCACGTCAGGCTCTGTACTGACAGCGTGGAGCCTGCTTGGAATTCTCTCTCCTCTCTCTGCCCCTCCCCTGCTTGCACACACTCTCTCTCTCAAAATAAATAAATAAACATTAAAAAAAAGAAGAAAACTACAAAGTTTTGCTGATACAATGAAGGAGAAAAAAAAGGAGACAGCCGTGTTCTTACAAAAAATGAATCTCATAAAGATGTCAATTCTTACAAAATTAATTTCTCACTTTTACAACATTCAATCACAATTCTAATGGAATCTTTTGTTACTTGACAAAATGATTCCACTGTTCATCTGTATAAAAATCAGACAAGAAAAGCAAAGAAAATTTTAAAAAAGAGGAGAGTGAAGAAGGAATTTATTCTATAGTTTTAGCCCTTTACCTTAAACCCCTTTATGAAATAAGCAATGTATAAATAAAGAGACACAACGTGCAGTTGGTATAAGAATAGAGAGAATAAAAGAGCTAAACCAATAGTCCAGAAACAGACCAGTTGTATGTGTGTACATGTTTGTGATTAAAAATGATTTTATTTGTAATAATAAAAACAGCTAACAATTACTGAGCCCTTCTTTTGTGTCAGGTTCTATGAAAAGCATTCCACATTTATAAGAACGCTGTGAGGTAGGAAATATTATTCTTTCAGTCTTAGAAAGATTAAGTGAGCTGCCCCTCTAAGAAAGAGTTTAGATGGGGTACAAACTCAGGTCAACAGACTCTAGAGCCTTCGATCTTAACCTTAAGATATATCATCTATAATTTTCCTTCTAGAAAGCTATCCTACTATCCTAGACAAACTTTCCAAACTAGGACAAAGATTAATTAAGAGAAATGCTTAGTGTAGCATTTTTTTATGATTACAAAGAATGTAAAACAACAACTTGGATATCCTATAGGGGTATGGTTAAATAAATCATCCATGCAATGAAATCTTAAGCAGCCATTAAAATCAATGTTGCCAGAGAAAATTTAATAGCATGGAGGACCACTCAATGATATGCTATTCTGTGACACAGATTACAAACTGTATACACAGAATGACTTTGATATGTGGGAAAAAAGTGGTATTTTCCAAATGTTCTGTAATAAATGTGTTTATATTATATGAAAGACATTTTTAAAGTTTATTTATTTATTGAGAGAGAATGAGTAGAGGAGGGCAGAGAGAAAGGGGGACAGAAGATCCAAAGTGGGCTCTGTGATGACAGCAGAGAGGCCAATGTGGGGCTCAAACTCATGAACTGTGAGATCGTGACCTAAGCTGAAGTCGGACACTTAACCGACTGAGACACCCGGGTGCTCCTGGAGGACTTTTCTTTAAATTTTATTTATTTTAACAGAGAGAGAGAGAGAGAGAGAGAGAGAGAGAGAGAGAGAGAGAGAGAATCTCAAGCAGGCTCCAAATGCAGCACAGAGCCTGATGTGGGACTCAATCCCACAATCCTGGGATCATGACCTGAGCTGAAACCAAGAGTTGTATGCTCAACTGACTGAGCCAACCAGGCGCCCCAGTTTAAGGCCTTTAGAGCAAAAACCGAGGTTTCCCGCTGAAGAAGAAATTCTGCCTCAAGACAGGAGCATCGCTTCTGCCACAGTTTCCTGCCTACAGCCTGCGCTATAAATTTCAGAATTGCCAGCCCCACAATCACATGAGCCAATTCCTTAAAATAAATCTTTTTATCTAATTAATAAAATATAATAAATATAATAATATAGCATACATAATAATATAATATAATCATATAATCATAGGTTCCGTTACTTGGGAGAGCCCTCACCTTGCTCTTTGGATAACCCTTTTCTAAACTCTGGGCTAATTGTTTACTTTTCATTATACGTTCTTTCTTCAGCCAGGCTTGGTACATTTAAGTGTCTCTAAATTTCATTGTATTTTTCTGAGACTAGGAAAGCCACTTAGGCTAGACCTCAGCCACTCAAATACATACCATTTTTACTGTTTTTTATTTTTTTTAAGTTTATTTATTTATTGGGGGGGCGGGCAGACAGAGGGAGAATCCCAAGCAGGCTCTGCACTGTCAGCACCTAGCCCAATGAGGGGTTCAAACTCACAAATCGTGAGATCATGATCTGAGCCGAAATCAAGAGTCTAAGGCTTAACCAACTGAGTCACCCAGATACCCCATCGACGACATACCACTTTTCTTGGTAAATTATTTCTACAGATTGCTAATCTTGTCCATTATCAGTTGCCTCTTACATTTTCACTGTCTTAAGATATGAAAAGACCTACCAATTCCTTTTTTTAGTAACATATAATTTTTTTTTTAACATTTATTTGAGAGAGAGAGAAAGAGACAGAGCACAAGTGGGAGATAGGCAGAGACAGGGAGACACAGAATCCAAGGCTCCAGGCTCTGAGCTGTCAGCACAGAGCCCCAGGCAGGGCTCAAACTCTCGAACTTGTGAGATCAGAACCTGAGCTGAAGTCGGATGCTCAACTGACAGAGCCACCCAGGCACCCTGACCTACCAGTTCCTTTAACAAAACCTAGCTCAGGTCCTTCAAGATGGGTAATGCGGAGGGACTGTTCACAGGGTGAGGGGCCCCACAGAGGGGGGTGGATGTCAGGGATTCCTTTCTCCTTTGGGGATCATCAGACTGGGCTCTAGGGGGGCACTGTATTTCCTCTTTGTGGTGGCTGAGGGAAAATGCAGGGTGGCTGCCCCAGAGACCTGGATAGTCACCCTTCATAGAGAACCTTGAAGGAACAGGTTTAGTTTGTCCAAGAGCCCCAGAGTTTCCTTAAGGAAAACAATCCTGGGGGCGCCTGGGTGGCTCAGTGGATTAAGCATCCGACTTCCGCTCAGGTCATGATCTTGTGGTCCGTGAGTTCAAGCCCTGCATTCAGCTCTGTGCTGACAGTTGAGAGCCTGAAACCTGCTTCGGATTCTGTGTCTCCCTTTCTGTCTACCCATTCCCCACTTGTGCGTTCTCATTCTCTCTCTCTCTCTCAAAAATAAATAATTATTAAAAGAAAAAAAAAGAACAATCCTATCCTGAGCTCTGGAGGTGATATACTTTGTTTCTTATTATTGAGGAAGAATCAGCAAGACTTAGTTCTTGGTCAGATGTAGTAAAAGACAAGTGAAGAAAGATATGCCTGCAAAAGAATGAAGGAAAGGCAGTAAATGTAAATCTCTACTGAAATGCGTGAGGGGCAGCGAGGGCAACTGAAGTCCAAGATGTTAACCTTCAGCTCTCACTGTCACCCACCCCCTCTGCTGGCCCTCCTCCAATCCCCTTCCCACCTAGTCCACACTAGCCAACGGCTCATCCTGCGAACCTGCTATCTCCACTCACTGCGAAGAATGAGGACCAAGACAAACTGCTGTAGTGTCCCCTTTGGGCAGCACCGAACACCCTTCATGTCCCTTCTCCCACCTCCATGGAACAGTCTGGAGATACTTTTCCTACCAAACTATATTCATAAGCTCAGGAATTAGTTTATTTTTTCATGAAATTACTAGAATTAATATATTGATTTTCTATACCAAAAATGCTTTAAAGGCACTTGAGCAAGAAACAAATGCAATGATATTCAATTAAGCATTGTGTAATAGGGCAAACTGGGAACAATCTGAATATCTATCATAAAGGGAATGGTGAAATCATGATACAGCCATACCCCCAACGATATGAGCTAATATTTCTGTGCATACATTTGCAAATGTTTAGAAAAAGCTCTGCTCTGGCATTATATTCACCAAATCAGTCTAGTTATTCTGGCGTAGTGAATTGGCATAATGGGCTGTGTGTGTATGTACACGCATGTGCACGTTAAACCTTTTACTTTTATATATTTCTGCTTGAATTTTTTTACAAAGCACATTTGTTTTGCTTTTAAGCCAATGTTTTTTATATAGTTGGGCAGCACTGTTGCTAGCAAATGTTCAGTTTTATTTAGGTTTTGGGAAACACGAGGAACAACTAGCTGTCCAGCTCCCTGTCATTTAGGGAACTAGGGCTGGGAACCACTGCCTTGGAAGCCATTTTGTTTTCTCAGGCAGTCACTTCTCAAACCTCAGCTCTCCAGAAACTTGATTGATGCCAGGGGATATTCTTATCAAATTTTGGTCATTTAAGATGAAAGCTTTCCTTGGTGTGCGATTTACTCATTTCTCACCCTGTGCTTTCACTTACCATCGCTTCCCCTTTCTCTTTGTCACTTTTTGCACAATGCCATCCCAGACTCACCTCTACAAATCCTGAACCAAATCTGTTTTCCCTACTAAGGCTCTACCTTATAATCCCGGATTCACTTCTCTTGGTTTTTCAACCATACTCATTTGCACTTCCTGTTACTTTATATTCTTAGACTGTCTTTTAAATTAATTTTTTAACGTTTATTCATTTTTGAGAGGGGGGGAGGGGCAGAGAGAGAGGGAGACACAGAATCTGAAGCAGGCTCCAGGCCCTGAGCTGTCAGCACAGAGCCTGATGCAGGGCTCAAACCCACAAACTGGGAGATCATGACCTGAGCTTAAGTTGGATGCTTAACTGACTGAACTACCCAGCCGCCCCATATCCTTAGACAGTTTTTATGTGTCCACTATTGTCTATAAGTTGTAGACACTAAGACAGAGTCCATTTTTTTTATCATTATTTCAAATACCAAAACCTAGTATGGTTTAAAATGAGTACCTAACTGAGGAAATGCTAAATGCCATAATAAATATCAGGAAAAACTATTTTGAGACTTTTGATGTCATCTCCAGATGCTACTAACTACAAAGGGAAAATGTACTTCTATATTTTAATTCTGAGCTTTTTTTTTTAAATTTTTTTTTTAACGTTTTATTTATTTTTAAGACAGTGAGAGACAGAGCATGAACAGGGGAGGGTCAGAGAGAGGGAGACACAGAATCTGAAACAGGCTCCTGGCTCTGAGATGTCAGCACAGAGCCCGACGCAGGGCTCAAACTCACGGACCGCGAGATCACGACCTGAGCCGAAGTCGGCCACTTAACCCACTGAGCCACCCAGGCGCCCCTGTACTTCTATATTTTAGAGACATCAGCAGTTACCACCTTAACCAAGCAACCCAACTCAGCATAATTTAAATCTTTAAAAAAAAATTTTTTTTTAATGTTTATTTTTGAGAGAGAGGGAAAGAGACAGAATGTGAGGGGGTGAGGGGCAGAGAGAGAGGGAGACAGAATCTGAAGCAGGCTCCAGGCTCTGAGCTGTCAGCACAGAGCTCCAGGCAGGGCTCAAACTCTCGAACTTGTGAGATCATGACCTGAGCCGAAGTCGGATGCTTAACCGACTGAGCCACCCAGGCATCCCCAACCCAGCATAATTAATAGTGACACACTCTAACCTGATATGGCTCCAGGGTGATATAATGTGAAGTACGTTATGTCATCTATTAAGTTTTCTTTGCAAAAATGTTTACCCTGAATCTAAAAAGGCTGTAGACCTACTTCCAGTTTACAGGAAATATAGGCTTATAGCACTGTCCAATAGAACTTTTTTTTAAACAGCATTTGTATTTTTTGCTAATGTTTATTTATTTTGAGAGAGAGAGAGAGAGAAAACAAGTGGGGAGTGGGGGAGGGGCAGAGAGAGGAGAAAGGAAATCCCAAGCCAGCTCCACAACCAGTGCAGAGCCCAACACAGGGCTCAATTTCACACCAGGAGATCATGACCTGGGCAGAAATCAAGAGTCGAACACTTAACCGACTGAGCCACCTTGGCACCCCAATAACTTCTTTATATTTTTAAAAACTTTTATTTATTGGGACTGGGGTGGCTCAGTAGTTGGGCGTCTAACTTCAGTTCAGGTCACAATCTCAGTTTGAGTTCGAGCTCCACATTTAAAAAATTAAAAAAAAATTTAAACATTTATTAAGTAATCTATACTCCCAACGTGGGTCTAGTGTTGGTAGCATAGTGGTGAGCATAACTGCCTTCCAACATGGGTCTTGAACTACAACCCAAGATCAAGAGTCCCACTGACTGTTCCACTGACTAAACCAGTCTGGCGCCCCTAGAACTTCCTAGAGTGATAGAAATGTTGTATATTTGTACCATCCAATACAGTAACCACCAACCTACTGAAATTTTATGTCATCCTAATTAACTTAAATTTGAATTTAAATACCTGTATGTGGCTAGTGGCTACTATATCGGACAGAACAGGAAAGGTGCAAGTTAACTACTGCAGGAAATAGACAATGGGACATTCTACAAAGTAACCAGCCTGGATTTTTCAAAAAATTAATTTCTATTTAAAAAGAAAAAAAAAAAAGGTAGGAGAAATGGTCTATTTTTAAAGAGATTAAAGGGGCGCCTGGGTGGTTCAGTTGGTTAATGAGGTTGAGCCCCACATCGGGCTCTGCAGTAAGTGTGGAGCCTGCTTGGGATTTTCTTTCTCCCTCTCTCTGCCCCTCCCCTGCTTGCACTCTCTCTCTGTCTCTTGCTCTCAAAAATAAGTAAACATTAAAAAAAAAAAGAGAGAGAGAGAGAGAGATTAAAGAAACCTAATATCCAAATGTAATGCCTGGGCCTTTATTGGACCCTAGACCAGGAAAACATATTAGGGAAATTTTAATATGACCTGGATAAGAGTTATTACAAAGTTACTAACTTTTAGGTATAATAATTTTATTAGTTATACAGAGGAGTGCCCCTATTTTTAGGAGTTACCTGCTTAAGTATTTAAGAAATGAAATATCACATCTGTAATTTACTATAAAATGGTTCTAGAAAAAAAAAGTCCATATAACCAAATATTTATCAATCTATTTAGAGAGAGAGGGAGGAAGGAGAGAAAAGAAACAGAGAAAATCAAAATGTTAGTAGTTGTTGAATCTAGGTTGTTGAGATTATACTGGTGCCTATTGTATTATTCTTTTATATTTTTCTGTAAGTTTGAAACATTACCCCAAAAATGTTGGGGAAAAGAACACTATAGAACTAAGCAATATTGATTATTTCTGACTTTTTCCTTTAATTGGTTTGTGATTTGTTAATTTTCCTTATAGATAAATGGCAATAAGCACCATTTACAGAAAAAGCTAAAAAAAAAAAAAAGTTAAAATTATGTCAGGATACCTGGGTGGCTCAGTCAGTTGAGCATCCAGCTCTTGATTTTGGTTCAGGTCATGATATCAGGGCTTGTGGGTTCCAGCCCCAGCTCTACATTGACAGTGTAGATTCTCTCTCTCTCTGGCTCTCTGGGATTTTCTCTCCCTCTGTCTGGCCCTCCCCCACTCACACTCTCTCTCTCAAAATAAATAAACTTAAAAAAAAAATAAAATTATGTCAAAGACCTTAGTCTTTCCTATAAAGCAATCCAAGACCATCGTTATTCATTGTAGCAGAATGCCTCGAGACAGCCTCCCTTGAAAGAAGTTTGAGAAGCTAGGTAGGCTCTTCTAAATAAGGGTGGAGGTCTTCTGCTTCTGTTCTCAGTCCCCGACTGTGATGCCAATCAGGGCCCTGCCTTGTTCTAAAATAAGTGGACTGTGAAACTTGGTCCCTCAGGGTGATCTCTTCCCACTCTCTGCTTTCAGAGGAAAAAGTAACCCTCAAACCACACCAGAGGGAACCAGGAATCCAAGGGGCGGGTGTCCCTTCTAGTAACAGAGCTGGGTACCCTGCTGCTTTATCAGGACTGCCCCACTGAGAGCTGTGGTGATGGAATAGATCCTCCCCCCCTCCCCCCCGCCCCCCGCCTTGGCATCGAGCACTCCTCTGGATATTACAGTTCTTCAAGAGCAAGGCCAGATGTAATCCAAGTCTGCTCTCCAAGAATGAAGCCTCTAAGGCTCCAGGTGGGCAGGCTGCACTCCTGCCTCCCACTGCTAGCAGAGGCATTATCCATTGGTCTGTCTGGATCCACTCAGTTCTCCTCCTTACCCACCTTTCATGTTCTTTTTTCATCCTTGCCCAAAGGAAGCATCATCACTTTATTCAGGAGGTAATCAAATATCCTATAGGGCTGACACTGACAAATAGTTGCACATAAAATTATATAAATCTGTTACATTTCCCAGAAGAGACTCAGTCACTGTAAACAAGGAAGAAAAACCAGGACGGTGCCTAAACCACTGCAGGGCTTCAAGCAAGTGTCCTCACACTTCCGGAGTGAAGGTGGGCCTCAGGTGGAGGTGGTCCTTTTGGCAGGAGGGGGAGGCAGCACCGGAGCAGAAGTCCACCTCCAGACCCCCACCAGCCAGCGCTCAGCGGCAGGCCTTGTTAAACTCTTGGAGGGCCCAGCGCTTGTTCTCAGTTGCCTGCTTGAGTTGAGTGTACTCTTTTACCAGCCTGTCAAACTCCTCCCCAAGGACCTCATAGGTGCTTAGGACCTGTCGGGACTTCTCCATGTCCTGCTCTTGTAGGCAGATGGCCCCCTCCAAACGGTCCCTATACACCCGGGGAACAGAAGATACAATATAAGGATCTGGCTCCTCAGAAAGTAGACAAGATTATCCAAAAGATACAAAAATGCTGATTGAAACAGGTACATGCACCCCAATGTTTACAGCAGCGCTATCAACAATAGCCAAAGTATGGAAAGAGCCCAAATGTCCATCGACAGATGAATGGATAAAGAAGATGTGGTGTGTGTGTATATATATATAGTGTAATTTAAAAAAAAATTTTTAATGTTTATTTATTTTTGATAGAACACAAGGGGGGTAGGAGAAGAGAGAGAGGGAGACCCAGAATCTGAAGCAGGCTCCAGGCCCTGAGCTGTCAGCACAGAGCCCGACATGGGGCTCGAGCCCATGGACCAAGGAGATCATGACCTAAGCTGAAGTTGGTCGCCCAACCAACTGAGCCACCCAGGTGCCCCTATATACATTGTAATATTACTCAGCAATCAAAAAGAATGAAATCTTGCCATCTGCAACAAAGTGAATGGAACTAGAGTGTATTATGCTAAGCAAAGTAAGTCAGAGAAAGACAAATGTCATATGATTTCACTCATATGTGCAATTTAAGAAACAAAACAGATGAACATAGGGTAAAAGAAGGAAAAATAAGAAAAACAGAAGGGAGGCAAACCATAAGAGACTCTTAAATATAGAGAACAAACTGAGGGTTGCTGGAGGGGAGGTGGGTGGGGGGATGGGCTAAATGGGGGATGGGCATTAAGGAGGGCACTTACTGGGATGAGCACTGGGTGTTGTATGTAAGTCATGAATCACTGGATTCTACTCCTGAAACCAATACTACACTGTATGTTAACTAACTTGAATATAAATTAATAAATTTTTTTAAAAAAGAAAGAAAGTAGACAAGAATGTGACCACGTTAAAATGAATAGGTATGGAGAACACAGGACCAGCTCTGAGTAACTGCACCCTGTCCTCACGAGTTCTTACCTTTTTCTTTTCAAAATTTTTTTTAATGTTTATTTTATTTTTGAGAGAGAGAGAGAGAGAGAGACAGAGTGTCAGCACGGGAAGGGCAGAGAGAGAGGGAGACAGAATCCGAAGCAGGCTCCAGGCTCTGAGCTGTCAGCACAGAGCCCGACGTGGGGCTCGAACTCAGGAACCATGAGATCATGACCTGAGCGGAAGTCGGATGCTTAACCGACTGAGCCACCCAGGCACCCCGGGAGTTCTTACCTAATGAGACGATGAACTTCCACTTTCTCAGTAGTGTAAGTGTCAGACAAGATCTTTAGCTCCTCCATCCTGACAAAGGGAAGAAAGAAATATCAGCCTGATGATCCCTGACAACAGCAAAGTTATGAACACAACAGAGAGTACCTGCCTATGGTCAAGGTGTGGGCTAAGCAGTGACAGGACAAGCAAGGTCACTCTGAGTTCCTGAGCAATGTATCTCATCTCACAGGAAAGCACCTATTTCAGAAGGCTTTAAAAATAAGACTCAGGAATGGTGAATGCTTATGGGTAATCCAAAGGCTAATACCCACAAGGTGCTAGGCATGGTGGAGAGGAAAGACAGATGAGGGTGACGATTGAAGGGGGTGGTGTGTGAGACAGAGTTCCTTGGACCCACAGGGGTCAAAGCTCACCTCAGCTTAAGGATCATGGCACTGCACTTGATCTCTAGGTACTGAGCATTGATGCGGTCCAGCTCAGACTGAGTCTTAAGCCGGTGCTCTTGAAGAAGCCTCTGCAGCAAGGCTAGGCAGCGGAGAAGCACCTGAGCCCCCGGGAGGCAGGAAGAAGAGGGCAAAATCAAAGTCAGTAGTAAAGAAGGCAGATCAGAAATCCTTGTCTTCCTCAGGGCACCCGGGTGGCTCAGTCGGCTAAGCATCAACGTTGGCTCAGGTCATGATCTCACAGTTCATGAGTTCGAGCCCCACCATCGGGCTCTGTGCTGGCAGCTTGGAGCCTGGAGCCTGCTTTGTATTCTGTCTTTTTCTCTCTCTGCCCCGCCCCTGCTCACGCTTTGTCTCTCTCTCAAAAATAAATAAACATTAGAAAAAAAAATTCTTGGCTTCCCCCAAAGTGCCCCTGGGGCCAGGATAAAAGGGGGAGTGGCTATCCCACTGCCCTGACAAACCTGGGAGTAGGTGGCACTCTTCTTCTCCAGCAGCACCATCTGCTCCTGCTGCTGGCTCTTGGCATCCTGGCATTGCTGCTTCTCACCCACCAGGATCTCTGCCAGTTTCCACACCTTTGCCGCCTTCAAGGTTTCACTGTCTGAATCTGGGCAAAGAAACAGAGGACTAGACAGGAAAACCCTAACTGCTACTGCCCTTCTGAGGCCATTTTTCAGTGCCTTATCCCTTATCTAGCTCTACAAATTCTCTCTTCAGGTTTTCTTCTGACGTCCTGTTAAAATGGCCCACTTCTCATAATTAAGTTCTCTTTCCTCTTACCTTTATTTTATTTTATTTTTTCAACGTTTATTTATTTTTGGGACAGGGAGAGACAGAGCATGAACGGGGGAGGGTCAGAGAGAGAGGGAGACAGAGAATCGGAAACAGGCTCCAGGCTCTGAGCCATCAGCCCAGAGCCTGATGCGGGGCTCGAACTCACGGACCGCAAGATCGTGACCTGGCTGAAGTCGGACGCTTAACCGACTGCGCCACCCAGGCGCCCCTCTTACCTTTATTTTTTTATTTTAAAATTTTATTTATTTAAGTAATCTCTACACCCAACGTGGGGCTTGGCCTCACAACCTAGAGATCAAGAGTCACATGCTCTTCCATCTGAGCCAGCCATGTGCCCCTCGCTCTTACCTTTAATTCCAGATTTGGCCCTTAATTCTTAAGTCAAATAAATAAGATAAGGAGAACACCTATTAGCTTGAACTTTCCTCCCTATTCCATTCCGATTCTCCTAAGAATGAATTCATCCTTCCCTGTAGCAAGAGGACACTCCCACTTGGTTTTCACACAATTCCTTGCTTGTATTCTACCAGCAAGGAAAGAAGCCTCTCCAGTGCTTCCTAGCTTCTGTCGCAAATCTATAATTCAACAAGTTATTCTCAGAAGAGCAGACCAAGAGACTGGAAGGTCAGCTGTGGACAGAACAGAGTGCCAGCACTCACCTGAATTGGGGTCATGGTAGCACAGCAGGGTGAAACATTTCTTCTTGAGCTGCTCCTCTACTTCCAGCGGGAGCCGAGCTCTCATCCACACAAAATCCTACATCCGCAGGAATGAGAAGGGAGATGCAAATAGACCGTTAGAACTAGGAAGATCCAGCCGATGAGCACAGGATGATAAGTATCTCAGTGATAACCAGAGAAAATGCCTCAAGAGACATCAAGGAGATTCACTTTTAGCCTACCAAATTTGCAAAGGATAAAATGATGGTTAAGAGCCCATGTTGATGAAAAAGTGGGGAGCTGGCAATATGCACCAATGTTTAATGTGTATATCCTCTTGACCCATTGATCCCACCTCAAGTACTAATACTCCGGGAAATAATCATACAAAGGCAAACACACCTATGAACTAGCATGTTCCTATCAGTGTGGTTTCTAACAGCAAAATGTAGAAACAACCATATCGATCACTAACGTTGAGCAAACTGTGCTACATTCATACAATGGAATCCTTTTGGGTTTTTTTAGGTTTATTTGTGTAATCCCCCCCCCCCCCCCCCCCGTCCTGGGGCTCAAACTCACCACCTGGAGATCAAGAGTCACATGCTCTACCAACTGAGCCTGCCAGGTGCCCCCACACAATGGAATCCTACCAGTGATTTAAATTGATGATATACTAAGAACACTGAGCACAAACTACGTGCCTGGCACTGTGCTTGGAGTGCTTTAGTAACTATCGGTTTATTTATGTTTATTTATTGACTCGAAAAAAAGTCCAAAATATATTCATTGAAAACGGATTATATTCACTATACAAGCATGGAGGCTATAATACCGTTTATGTCAAGTTATATATAAAACACTGTATTTATTTCTAGATGTAGTATTTCAGCTTTTACTCTCTTCTGTGTAACATATCTCTCTCTTATTTATTACAGTTTGGCCCCCCCATGAAATTAACTCGTATCATTTTTGAAAAAACAATAAAGTGTAACGAGACCACGTTTAAGTATATGGGAGAAATTAAGCCATTTCACTTCTTTGGTCCCCGTATCTGCCCACTCCCAACCTCTGAGGGGGGCATGAGCTCCAGAAGGTCGGCTTTCTCCACCCCTAGCAGCGGAGGCATTTCCTTCTCCCGGCTGGGCCCTAACAGCCCCGTCAGTTCAGTCACGAGTAGCCGCTGTTCAAGGGTCTCGTGAAACTGAAAGAGAATAAAAAACAAAAAGAGGTTACTATAAAATTTCTCCCACTCCACCTCCTCCATCCTCATATACCAGTTCTTCACACATTTTTAAAGTCCTCAAACACGTTATCCCCTTCAGCTGCCAGCGCTTTCTCCTGTCAGTCTTCCTTTTCAAAACCCTAACAACACACCCACCTCTTCCCCCATAACTACGGTCCATTTCTTTCTTTCCTTTTTTTTGGTTAAGGTTTTATTTTTAAGTAATCTCTACACCCAACATGGGGCTCAAACTCACAACCCTGAGATCAAGAGAGGCATGCTCTACCCGCCAAGCCAGCCAGGTGCCCCCTGTCCAGTTCTTTTTTGATAACCATTACTCAAAGCTCCTATTTCCCCTAGATCATACAATCAGGCGAAGCCATAGTTGGCCTAGTCATTCCTGCAGGTGGTAACCAATGCCTCCTGTGTCTCTCCTGCTTCACCTTTTTGTCCTCAGAAGTTAAATTTGTGTCTTGTGTCTTCACATAGTAGTCCACAAGCAGCTCTTGAATGACTCTCTGTAAAATCTCAGACCTCAACCATGCTGTTTTATGCAGTCGAACTTCCTTCCATGCCTAGAAAACCAAAAAAATCCCAGGTAGGAACTTCTCTGTCTTGGAAGATTTTCCCTTCCTCCTATCATCCCTCCCCCGAGAGCTCTTACCTGAGCCTGCTCCTTTGCCAGGGTGAGGCTTAAGCCACTCTCGTCTACATGTTGTGTGAGACTCAGCAGCAGCTTGCTGAAGTGTGGGTTTTGTAACAGGTCCTTTTCACTCAGGTTACAAGGAGGAAGCTGTTTGCTGCACACTTCGTGGGATGTCCCCATAGAGACAAAAAAAAAGCAAGGATGGTATTATATATAATTGAGAATAACTCTTAGCTTAACACTTTCAAAAAGGTTTTTGGTAGGGGAGTTTTTTAAATCTAATGAAATGTTTATTTATTTTTATTTATTTTAAAAAATGTTAATGTTTATTTATTTTTGAGAGAGAGAGAGACAGAATGCAAGGTATGAGGCAGAGAGAGAGGGAGACACAGAATCCAAAGCAGGCTCCAGCTGTCAATGCAGAGCCCGATACAGGGCTTGAACTCACAGGCCGTGTGATCATGACCTGAGCCGAAGCTGGCCACTTAACTGACTGAGCCACCCAGGCGCCCCTAATGAAATGTTTAAAAAAAAACAAACAAAAAAACCCCACAAATAAACTAGAGGCAACACTCAAAGTAACAAGTATTTATAATATATACAAAGATATTGATCAAGGATTAGGGAATGAGTCTCTAATAAAACTAAGAGATTTGGGGTGCCTGGGTGGCTCAGTCAGTTAAGTGACCGATTTTGGCTCAGGTCATGATCTCACAGTTTGTGAGTTTGAATTCTGCATAGGGCTCTGTGCTGACTGTGCAGAGTCTGCTTGGGATTCTCTCTCTCTCCTCCTCTTTCTCTGCCCCTTCCCTGAGTGCATTCTCTCTCTCTCTCTCTCAAAACAAATAAACTTAAAAAAATAATAATGAGATAATAAAACTAAGAGCTTAGAAAATGGAAGTACAGTTGGAAAATATTACACAAATAGAGTCAGGAATAAGGGACCTCTTAGTAGGGATCACCACAGTACCCCAAATACCTCATTCACACTGAATAACTAGAATTCTTGAGGAAGGGGGAAAAAAAAAAACATGTAAAGTTCCTTTGGATGTGATCTCTAGTCACATAAGCAAGACTGAGAAAAGGTATATTCTTAGGGATAAGTGAAAAACTTAATGGAATTCTTATTGTAAACAGAGTTGAGTAACCCACCTGGATTCAGAGCAGCACATGTATGAGAAAAAGTGCAGGAAACTGGGATCCTCTGGTTATTCCATAGGTTCAAGGGGCTTTCTTTAAAAATTTACATTTATTGGGGCTCCTGGGTGGTTCAGTTGGTTAAGCGACCGACTGCGGCTCCGGTCATGATCTCGCAGTTTGTGAGTTCGAGCCCCGTGTCGGGCTCTGTGCTGACAGCTCAGAGCCTAGAGCCTGCTTCAGATTCTGTGTCTCCCCCTCTCTCTAACCCTCCCCATGCTCTGTGTCTCTCCATCTCTCAATAATAAATAAACGTTAAAAAAATTAAAAATGTATGTTTATTTAGTTTTTGAAAGAGACAGAGCACAAGTGGCAGAGGGGCAGAGAGAGAGGGAGACACAGAATCCGAAGCAGGCTCCAGGCTCTGAGCGGTCAGCACAGAGCTCAACGTGGGGCTCGGGCTCACAGACCACAAGATCATGCCTGAGCTGAAGTCAGACGCTCAACCGACTGAGCCACCCAGGCACCCCATCGGCCTTTCTATCTCTTTTCTCACACGTTTTCTGCTGGGGTCCTCTGTTTTACTCCTACTTACCAAACAATCAAACTTTCATTCTTTAGACCCTCAGAAAGTCCCTTTGAAGAATAAGAAATCTCCTTTTTCTCCCCTCAGGCACTGAAGGATCAACATGGAAATGGTCAAAATGTAGAAGATTCAAGTTCTTGAAGGATTCAAGATATAGAAAGGGTGTGAGATATGGAAAGAATTCAAGATACGAGACGATATGGAAGCATCTGAGATTTTAGAGTACAAGATATGAGAAAATTCAAGATGCAGGTAGGAAGGAAGCCTTCAGAGTTTCTTGGCCAGCCTTACATTCAGGTTATGCCTGCTAACACAGCATCAGAGCAGCATGAGTTTTTAGTCCACTGCAGGAGCAGACACTTGATAGGAGCCAGTGTAATATGTTTTCCAATAAGAGAGTATTTAAGAATCTTTATGTATTCTCTAGTTTCCCCCAGAAACTTAGGCTTTTATGTGAGAAACCATACTGGTGAACTTTATAAATCCTTTTTATTATAGAAAGCAAGAACCTGGATAAGATCTCTCTGGAGAAGTCATCAAACCTCCTTCAAATGGCAGCCCTTACCTTGTTGGAGTATTTCCATTCCTTCTCCAGGTGAGCAGAAATCCCCGGATGCCATCTGATTTTCTTGAAATTCTTATCTGTAGAACTGAGTGAAAGAAAACACAAAGTGAATAAACTGGGTTGCTGCTCCAGAGAAAACTACCATGGGTTCAAGTTTCTGTTGTCTATGAGCTGGGGAGGAACTTCAGGGATGCCTCTTACAGGGAGGGACTATATTGCACATCATGGGTCCCAAGCTCTTGCAAGTTTTATAGACAGACTTCTAAGTGGCAAGACAATTTGCATTCTAAGCACATAAATGTTTCCACTTGTTCCAAGCCTTCTAAAAAGGAACCTTCTTTGGAAAGAAAATTTTCCAATTCACTGAACAGGACGATGCTCCCTCCCCTCACCATTATGTCTAAGTTAAAACGGAGTTGCTACTTGCCAGTGATGAGTGAGTTGGAGGAAGGGAGGGTGGGGAGTCAATGTCTGCTTTTTTTCCCTAGTCAAATAACTCCACTTTCAAATTCCACAATAGTTTCTTGTACTTCTTTAACTTGTCCTTTCATCTAAGACCTGTTGGTAGTTTTTGATCATTAACTTTAGAATCATCCTTCAGGAATGACAAATCATTCCATATTGAACAACCACCATTGGTTTTCACATAGCAGCGTTAGTAAAGAGCACCTGGAGGAAAGAGCATGACAAGAAGACTGACAGGAAGGTCGGCGCCAAAAGAGCAATGCAAAGGTGTAGTTAATACAGCTAAGGCTGGGCTGTGGGCTGTGGGGTGTTTTGCCAGAACATGGAGTACACTGAAAAGGATGACATCAACACAAAGGGGCAGTAAAGGTGGGCACAGTTTGGACTCCAGACAAAATTTTTCCCTTGACCTTATCTTCCATTTTTTTGCTCCACCCTGTCCTCTCTGTAAGGTATTAAACTCCAAAGGGCAGCTGAGCCTCCCAAAGAAGACATTGAAGGTTATTAGGATTTAACATTTGATGTTCACAGAACATTTGGTTTACTCCCTTGTTTTATGAGTAGCATCAAAGTAACTACTCATTTATTATTAAGTTTACTTATTTATTTTGAGAGAGAGAGAGAGAGAGAGAGAGAGAGAGAGAGAGTGATGGAACAAGAGCAGGGAAGGGCAGAGAGAGGAGAGAAGGAATCCCAAGCAGCTCCATGCTGTCACCGCAGAGCCCTTGGTGGGGCAGTGGCTCCATCCCACCACCCACGAGATCATGACCTGAGCCAAGATCAAGAGTTGGATGCTTAATGACTGAGCCACCCAGGCGCCCCTACTACTCATTTATTTTGTAACATGGTCTAGAGAGGAACACAGATGAGGAGTCCAGATGCTAGGACTTCATTTGCAGCTTAGCCGTCGCTGCTGTGTGAAGTTAAGGGAAATGCTTTTTGGTGCCAAACTTTCTTCGCCTGCAAAAGAGATAATAAATCCTGCCTTGGATGAGACATCAAGAATTAATAATACAACTCGTTAACGAAAGCCACTAGTTAAACTCAGTGTTTTAACAATTCTGTTGATCTAAGTTCTGCAGGCAAATTTCGCAGACGGAAATGAGGACCAATCCAAATTTCAAAAAAGTCAGCTGTTCTTCCCTCCCTAGGGGAACTGCCCACTAGGGTTTTCTTAGGGTGCTTTTCTTTACCCTTTTAAAATGTTACAGGGCGTGAACGAAGGCGACAATCAGACTCGATTCTCCACCCTCTGCACTCAGACGTGTTAAAACGCTGCTACAGGGACCCAAGCATTTAAATGTTCTGACTCAGGCGTCTTTTAAATTCTTAGAGCTGTCTTTACACGCTGCACTGAACGTTAAATTGATTTTACAGGTATTTTCACAAGATGTGACCCTTACAGGGCCCGAGATGAATCAAAATGCGGAGAGGGCTCTCCGGCGCCTACTTCCCTTCCGTCTGGGCAGCCAAGGATTCCCAAGGGCGAGGGCGGCCGAGCCGGAGGCCGGGGGCTGGCCGGACTGACCCTCCCAGCACTCCTCCTCCCCGCCGCGCCGCCCTCCGACCCTCAGAGGCAAACCTGCACACCATGGGGCAGCTGAAGCTCCCGAGGCAGTGCGGAGCGGCCTGTGGCGGGATGGCCCGCAGCGTCCACGCCGAAATCCCGCCCGCACCCGGGCTCCGGAACCTCTCACTCGGGTCTGCACTGGGGTTGGGGGAAGCTAGGCCCGGGTGGACTGAGCAGGAACTTCGGGGAAGAGGGGGAAAAGGCCGAAAGTGCACAGCGGCCCCGTGGGAGGGAGGAGGGGCGGGGCCCCGCCTGAAGCGGGAACTGTAGGCCCCGCCCCTCGTCGAGCGCGCGCCCTCAGTCCTCAACCACCTGCGAGCCCGGCTTTTCGGCTTTTGGAGTGCGGGATGTGAAGGCCTCTTTGCCCCTTTTTCTGAGGGCCTCCCCTTTGTTGAGGGCAAATGTAGAGAAAATGGTAATGATTGCTAACATTTATCGAGGGCCTACAATGAGTCAAGAGCTATGTCAATAGGCTTTACTTGCCTTGCGGGTTCCTCATTTAGTTCTTACGTCAGTTCTTAGGGCATCCTACGAGAGAGTCACTATCATACCCATTTTACAGAGGGGAAAACTAAGGCGCCGAGAAGTTAAGTGACTTGTTCATGGTCGCAGCTCACAGAGTCTAAATCGGACCCAATGGCCCTCTGAACCTTACACCTGCCGCCCACACTAAGCCTGCCAGTCTCTTCACTCTGGCGCTGCCCCCTGGGTCAGCTTCCAATCTAATTTCCTCCCAGGCTCCTCTAACTTCATTATCTCTCATCCTTCATTCACCTCGCTCTCTCAGGCTAGCTCGCTCCCTCTCCCCCCTCCCTCCCTTTCACCTTCTCTCCTTCTTTTTTAAACTACAGGGACTTGTATAGTTTGCTTAATAATAAGTCTGGAGCTGGAGATCCCAAGGCTTCTTAGTAACTCTGTGGTCATGTTTTTTTGCATTTTCCTTATGGTTACAGGGTAGCTGCAGAAATCCAAGAAGTACATCCAATTCAACAGCATCCCAAGCAGGCAGGAAGGGGAGGAGCCTTCTTCCTGCAACAGTCAGGGAAGAAAATCTTTCCCAAAGTACACAGCGGACTTTCCCATATGTCTCATTGACCAGACTGGGTCACGGGCCCATCTCTAGACCAATGAGCTAGATATCTTCCATTTGCCCCCCCAGATAACCAGTAAGGACTGCCTGTAAATACTTCAGGGTTTCCATATGCCCTACTTTCAGCCAATGAGGGGTCCCAGCAGGAGGCTGGATGGGAGGGAGGGGATGACTGACTTTCTCACTGGGCTTGACCTGAGGCTGCCTACAGACTTTAACCCAAGATCATTACTTCTGTCAAGGGGGTTCCCCTACCTCTCTCTGTCTTAAACACCACCCACTCCCACCCTCTTTTCAAAGTTGACTGGAATGTAATCATTAAGTGAATTATTTCTAAAATAATATTTGATGCTAAGTAAATTACACCAAGTTTCTCAAATCTCTTGCATCAGAGAAGCTGGTAGTCTGGGGTGGTGGGGCAGGAATCTTGGTTAGGTGTGCAGGGTGGTAGAGAGTTTCATATTTTCCTTTAGTACCAACCAGAGAGTTCTACTGGCAATACATAGAGGAATAGTGTGATCCAGTGCAGAAATTTTATATCCCTGGTCATCTTGTCAGCTGCCACCTTTCGTGCTTAATATTAAAGTGCTGTCATTTTCTACGGCTTTTAAAAATCATTTATGCTTCCTCAGCTCTGTGGTGCAGCATCATTAAATATCAGGCATAATGTCCCTAACAAACGACACTTGGAACAAAATAGCAAGCATGCTTTGGTGACTCAGAGCTGATCAGAAATCTACTGAAATTTCATGTCTCGTATTTGTCAAGTTTTATAATCTGGTACTACAAAGCTTTGGCTAAACAGCTCTAAAGGACTTGGGGAATGCAAAGGTGAAGGGTGAAGAGGCCTGTCTTCAGATAGCGTAGAGGGGAACGAGGGGGAGAGCCATGGGAAACCTTGAATTGGCTCAAACCTTCATATGTAATTATCTGTTCCAGCTCTCTCTCTCTCTCTCTGTCTGTGACCTTGGGCTTCAGGTTCCTTATTTGTCACAAGGAGGAAATAACATATTTCTAGCTCCTCCAATCTTGTAGTGTTGATGTAATGATCAAATGAGATAATGGCTGAAAAGTGCTTTGGAAAGACTATCAAAGTGTCTTTGATAGTCAATTTTAAAATTGACACTTATTGAGCACATATTAAGTGTCTTGAGAGAGACACATAGATAAATATGGCCCAGTCCCTGCCCTGAAATTCATAATCTAGTTGAGAAGATAAGACATGCACACGAAAAGCAAATAATAAATACTAGAAGCAAATAAATACTAAAAGCAAATTATAAATACTAGAGGGGCACCTAGCTGGCTCAGTCAGTAGAGTATGTGACTCCTGATCTCAGGGTTCTAAGTTTGAGTTGGGTGTAGAGATTACTTAAAAATAAAAAATCTTAGGGTTGCCTGGGTGGCTCAGTCAGCTCAGTGTCCAACTCTTGATTTCGGCTCAGATCATGATCTCAGTTTGTGAGATCGAGCCCCACGTCGGGCTCTGTGCTGATAGCATGGAGCCTGCTTGGGATTCTCTCTCTCCCTCCTTCTCTGCTCATGTGAGTGCACACTCTCTCTCGATGTAAATAAACTTAAAAAAATGTTTAAAGGTTATAAATACTAGAGAAACTTGAAAAAAGGTATAGAACTCTTTCTGCAGGAATGGATAGTAAAGACTATGAAATCAATCTTATCTTAACTGGGCCTAAAAGGAGAGAAAATTCGGATCATTTAGAATGGAGGAATATCCCAGCAAGCATAGGCAGGGACAGGGAGTCCAAGCTGCTTTCTGGGTTCAAGAGGACACTGGCCCAGCTGAAGTGAAGGACTGTATAGGCCAGTTCTACATAAGACTACAACATTTAGCCCATAGACCATCTGGGCAATCAAAACTGCAGCAAAGTACTGAAAAAAGATATTACAATTGCACACTGTCTGATGTCCTTGAGCAAGTAAGATTTGCAAGAGAGTCCCTAGAATTCATTGTCTTTCTCTCTCCCTCTCCCTCCCTCCCTCCTTTTTTACTCCCAAATTAAAACAAACAAACAAACAAACAAACAAACAAAAAACCACTCACACAGGGGCATCTAGCTGGCTCAGTCAGAAGAGCACAGGACTCTCGATCTCAGGGTTGTGAGTGAGTTTGAGCCCCATGTTGAGTGCAGAGATTACTAAATAAATAAATAAATAAATAAATAAGAACTAAAAACAGGGGCTCCTAGGTGGCTCAGTCGATTGAGCATCCAACTCTTGATTTCTGCTCAGGTCATGATCCCAGGGTCATGAGATTGAGTCCTGCGTTGGGCTCCTCCCTGAGTGTGGAGCCTGCTTGAGATTCTCCCTCTGCTCCTCATCCCTGCTCACGTGTGCTCTTTTCTCTCTCTCTGTCTCTCTCAAAAATAAAAATAAAAAACAACAACAACAAAAATACACACAAAAACAGTTTTATTTATGGGGCACTTGGGTGGCTCAGCCAGTTAACCATCCAAGTCTTGGTTTCAGCTCAGGTCATGATCACAGGGTTTTGTGGGTTCGATACCCATGTCAGGCTCCACAATGACAGTGCAGAGCCTGCTTGGGATTCTCTGCCTCCTTCTCTCTCTCTGTCCCTCCTCCACTTGCGCTGTCTCTCTCTCTCTCAAAAATAAATAAACTTTAAAAAAAAGTTTTATTTAGGTATTTTGACATACAATATTTAACATGTACAATTCATTAAGTTTCAACCTTAACTATACATATGTGCTATCACCATAATCAATCAAGAGAGTGAACATATGCATCACCCTCTAAATGTTTACTTGTGCCCCTTTGCAATTCTTTCTGGCCCCTCCCAACCACTGATCTGCTGTCACTATAGATTAGTTTGCACTTTCTAGAATTTTATATAAATGGAATAAAATAAAGATGTACTTTTTGTCTGGCTTCTTTCACTCAGCATAATTTTACAATTCATAAATGTACTACTATCAATAGTCCATTTTTTTAGTCTGTGTCTATTGTTGAGAAGTGGCATGAAATCCACTTTAAAACCTTCATTTGTTTGGGTTTGTATTTAAGGAGGTGCTTCCTCCATGATCCTAAGGTACCTATCTCAGTGCTTGGCATATGGAGCGCTTATTTGTTGAAAGAATGAATTTTCACCACCCCACAATGTTAATTCCTTATATAGTTTTGTTTGTTCCATGGAACGCTTGACCTTTATAGGCCTGTCACTTCATCAGTGTTGTTCATCTCACATTCTGCTATGCCATATGCAAAATACAATCACTCACTTCTTAAATGTTCTTTAATGATAAAGCCAAGAACATGCTCAAGTATTCCTGAGCTAGATTCTTGCAAGGAATGGGGGGGGGGGGGAGCGTGTAGAAGGATAAATTAGGCATAACTCCTGCCCACAATCTAGCTCTACTTTCTTGGAGACATTGCTCTTGATCTAGTATTTAAAAATATTAATGTGTATGTTTTGAACTTGATGTTAAATGTAAATGGGAGCCTGAGAAAAAGTTTACTTAACCTTTCAGACTTGGACATTCCTTTGCTTGCATTGTTTAGAATTACAGAGAAGAATGGAGATTTGCTGAGAACATTGTAAGAACTCTGCCTCCCACACTCTAGCCAGGAAACAAAATGGCACTGCAAAGATAGAGTATTTAGTATACATTCTATTTATCAAACCAATGGAAACTTGTGAGTAGAATACGTTTTCACATGGAAAATTTGGGCTTAAATAATCAGATTTCAAAGCTAGGATATTAAAATCGCCATTGGAGTGTGGAACTACACTTAACTGAGCAATTGTTTAGAAAAATTTAAAAAAAAAATGAACGATACTACTTTGAAAGTATCTGAATATGAGTAGCAAGAATATATTTGTATTATGGACCTGAATATATATGAAACCAGTTTCAGGAATAAAATTTACAGGCAGTCAAGAGGTTTTCAAATTATTTTCAAGGGTGTTCACTGGAAAATGAAGGTATTCAGAGACACAACTATTGATGATTAAGCTAGGAAATTCCATGCCCATTGTGAGTACATGATTTAAGGAGAAAACAAGTGGATAAAGAAAATACGTAATCAACCTATGACATCGAATGGCAATTTTGGAACAAATGTTCATAATGTGCCATTTTTCAATTGCTTAACCATTCCAAGGGGGATTTCAAACCCAGCTCCCTTGTGGCTTCAAGGGTTGCCTGTCTGTTCATGGAAACGTTTGTTATACAAACTGAAATGAGCCTGGTTTTACTGAGACACCATTGTGAACTAGTATATAAATAAGGCCTGATAGGACATTTTGGATCTCAAAGAAAAGCTGAGAAATTTGGCTCAAAAATGGGACAGATTGAAACAATTTTTACCAAAGGAATATGAGACAGTAAAGGAAATTGATTCAGAAGAAGAAGACCAGTATCATTTTGAAAAGCTAGACATGAGGCACAACGTGTGCAGTTCTTGTTATAAGGATTGAGTGTGCTGCTGTAATGAGAAAACATGTGCCAGGCTGATAAAAGTATTTCCCTGGATTTTAAACTGATGATGACACTGTCTTACACTGAGTTGCATATGAAAGAGATTTTCTCCTTTAAAAACTGTATCAGAACCAGTGGGAGAAACAGACCAACCAAAGGGCATTTGGAGTTTCATGGTTGGGAAGACCATACATTGTAAATTTTGAAGTGCCCCCTAAGATTAAGGTGTAATGGCAAAAAAGCGCAAAACCTTGAGGAAGTTAGCAATTTAGTATACTTTCCAAATTCCATTTACCAAAGAGAAATTTTGCTAAACTAATTTACAGTATGCAACCATGGTAGCTAAGTAGATTAATTATTACATCTGGGTTTCACATGACTGGGTTGCCTTATAAAAAACAAACACAAACACAAACACAAACACAAACAAACAAACAAACCAGGCACAGGTAATTCTGGAACAGATGCTTTTCTCGGGCAGCATTTCAAAACTAATTTGTTGATACCTTCAACAATTAATAATGGGAGGGTCTATGGATGGGGAGGAGCCCATCAGGATCACCCAACTAGAGGGTTACTGACTCAAATAGAGGGTCTACAGGAGCCAGGCAGTAAGCAGTGTGAAGCACACAGAGTGGTAAGAACTGTGACAAATGAAGGAGAGAATATACCCTATAAAGGAGCAGTCATCACTTGGTTCCAACTAATTGTTGCCTTGTGAGACTGGAAGGCCAGGGGTGACAGATGTTCTGATTATTCAGAAAAACCTTAGAAACCCCTCTCTTCACATACAATCTACAGATTTTTATGTGAAATCTCCTTAATTATAAAAGTTGGCAACTAGTTATTTTATTCGTAACAGCTTTTTACTACTACAGAGGCGGTACAAGTGCACTGTATAAAAATAGAAAACATAGGCCAACAACACAAAAACATACTCTCACCACTCAGAGATCACCACTGTCAACACCTTCATGCATATCCTTTCAGATCTTTTTTTTTTTAAACATATAGACACTTTGAAAACAAAAAAACGATTACCCTGTACTGGTTTTATGACTGGCATTTTTGTTAATGATTTTGACCTTTCCGGCTCAGTAAATTTTCACCTCATCTAATCCCGTCCATATAAAAAATTTCCCAGTTGACTCCAAATATCTTTTATAGCAATTTGCTTAAACCAATAGGGAATCCAGGACCATGCGTTGTATTGTTACGAGATAGCTTAAGTCCCTCTAATCTAGCAGTTTTGAAGTTAAAAAAAAAAATCATGTGGACTTGCTCAAGAGCGCTGACCCATTGCCCTGCAGATTGCCTCACCTCCTAGGTTTGTGGGGTTGCTTCCTCCTGGCATCCTTTACTTTCTCACAGCACTTCCTGTAAACCTCAAGCTACATGTCCTACTTCTCCGGTGGGTGGGGAGCAGCTGGACTCTACACTAGGCTGGGTTATGTATTTGCCTCACATCAGAACTGGTCAACTGGCTGGTGATACTAAGACCCATTCCAGGAAATGAGTGATGACAAGACCATAAGCTGGTAGGTTACTTGGCACTATATCATATATATATATATATATATATATATATATATATACACACACACACACACACATATATATGTATATATACATATATATATATATATATGTATATATACACACTATGTCCAGTTGTCCACCAATCATTTCACTTATAGCTTTCACTCTACTTAATAATTTGGCCCGAATCAATTATTTTATTCGGGTTCACAAAATGCTGTTTTTCCAATTCTATCATTCTTTCTACATTTACTAGCTGGCATTTTCCTCTTCTCAGTGAAGGTTCAAAATCATATAAAAAATAACTCCCACTCCCAGTGGCCAAAGAATGCATTTGGGGACAGGATTTGTCTATGGGCTGCCACATTCTGATCTACAATCGAAGTCCAACAAAGTCTCCCCCCTGTCATCTGTACCCTGCAGCATTAGGTCTTTTGTTTGTAACACTCAATTACTTTGCACTTGGTGACATGTTGCTTGTAATCTTCTCAAGGCATTTTATGTGTGTATTTGTCTCCCTGGCTAGACTGTGACCTCCTCAAGGGCAGGGACTCTCCTGCAGTGTATTTCTTTTGCTTCTTCTAATGTGCTATTAAAGATACTTTGGCTACTGCTAGTTCAAGTTAGCAAAAAAACCAACCAACCAACCAACCAACCAACCAAAAAACAAAAACATTAGTAAGAAGCACAAGTTTTCATTATTGTCTCTTATATTCCCTGGCTTTCCCACTAAAACTCTCCTTAATTATCCATCATAATGAAGGGCTGATCTAATTTACAGTTTACTTGTGCTGTGGGAGTCCCTGCAATGGGGATGAAGGTTCGGGTGGGAGGGAAGAGGGGAAATAAACTCTTTATTAGTCTTCAAAAGTTGGAACCTCATTTTCCAGCTGCATGACCTTAGGTAAGTGCCGTTATCCCTCCACTTCTATTTCTTCATTTGGTAAAACGAGGTCACAGAGTTCCAAAATCACATCCTGCTTGGCTCTAACCCTCCCTCTAGGATACAAGCCTAACCTACACCTTTCAGCAGATGTTCCTGGTAACCTGTGTCTCCCTGCTTGGATCGCTCCTTGGCTCCCTTCACAAGGGGCAGTGCTATCCTTTCTAAGCATAGGTGGACAGAATCTGCCTCTGACTACTCTCCGAACACATTAGACTGCTCTAATCCATATGTCCCAGTGACAGTTTGCTCTTGTTTCCAAGGTCAAACCTCAGTCCTTCACAACCAGGGCCAAGTGTGGATATTCCAAGGTCTCTACACCAGTAACGGGCAGCAAGGCAGAGGCCGTCTTAGGTTCTCCTTTGCTGTGAGGGAGAATGGAGAGGACGGAGATTGTCTTTGTTGTGGAACCCTCTAACATTAGGGCTCCAAATGACCTGGCTCGGGTCTGGATCCTTCTAAAACAACAAAATGCTTTTGCTCACTGGTTTTTCCAATCCTTTTGTCTCAATCCTATCAGTCTCCTTTCTCTCTCATTATCCCTCTTGTTATATGTACAATCTCAAGGACCTTATCCAGCTGGCTTTATGTGCCTAGAAATAGCTTTCTCTACTTCCTCAACTGAGGACAGTCTCCGGCCTGATTGCAAATGGAATCTTACCAATTCCCTGGCGTAGGAAAGGGGGAAGGGAGAAACAGGTCTTGAAGGAGTGAGGCAGAGGGAGAACCACCACCAACCATATTCTTCATAAACCAAACCACATTCAGGCCTGTAGTGAACGGAGCTTACCAGAGCAAACAGCCAGTCTGCTGTGAAAGCCTGACCCCCGTACTGTGACTCTCATCTAGAGACACCAAAAAGATCCAAGACTCTCCCATTTCCCCCTTGTCCCATCTCAGGCCCTAGTGGCTACTGATGAAAACCAGGCAGTAAGCTGGCCAAACAAGGTCTACCTGTTGCTGGGTCCTTTGCAGCACCCCACGAATCTATTAGCTGTAAATATTAAATAGAATGGGTCAGGTAGAGCTGTCTCCTGGGAAACAGGAAGAAGGGGTCTTGCAATGCAGGGAACACTTGGGAGCCTGCCAGTGACAACGTGAGGTGGCTGGGGCTGATCTTCTGCCACAGCCTGCCTTCCCTGGGCCTGTCCTCATCAGCTGTTAGCACTTGTCTTTTCTCAGGATGGAGGAAGGGAGTAGCCCCAGTGGCAAGAACAGAGTCCTGGGGAGCCTTGGGGCTGGCACAGAGGAGCACAGACCCAGAAAGGAATCAGCCAGTAAGATGGAGGCTGAAATCAGAGTAAGAAACCAAAGGTCAGAGTGGACACGACCTCCAAGAGTCAAAGAAGGGATGGGTGTAAAGGTATACATACTTGTCTGGATTTCCCAGGCCTGGAGCAGCCTGGTGAGAAAATTGCCCAGTCAGCGTCATTGTATTCACTTATTTAATAATAATAATTCAGAAGAAGCAATCCCAGCTGTAGATCAAGTAATCTATCAGAACATTTATCCCTCCAAAAAAAGTGCATCCCCTCTGCAGTCAGGGGTATGAATGTGAGCTCTTACTCCCCCTCACACCCTCATGCACAGGCCTCTCCTCTGCAACCCCAGCTTGGCTGGCACGGTCACCTTAGAATAACCCCTAAACGCGGAATTTCTGTTTTTAGGAGTAACCATTTCTAGTATGAAACTCTAAGTGACAGGGAATGAAGACTAAGGATTAAAGATTATCAGATTAATTTGCCGAAAACCAATTCACCTACAGACAATTAGTTTAAAATAAATATTTATCAAATCTGCAGCATTTCAAAAGGATTTAGCAGATTTACCCTTTCACTTTTTATTGTTGTTGTCCACATAACCTTTAATTGTTAGTCAACTGAACATGCCACATGCCTGCTCATTTGTTTAGAATATATTGGCATTTTTAACAGCAGGAATGTAGAAGTTAGGCCAAAGCATCAAAATCATATTGAGCCCTATTACATTTTCCAAGGCATCTAATTTGTAAAGGAATATTGAATTAAGAAACACAAAAAAATGATACACAAAATGTCCATACCAATTATATTTATTGCTAGAAACTTTAAACTTTTTAGAAAAGTGTTTGAAAAGTAGATAACATAGGAAAATGTCCATAAAGGTAGGAAGCAATCTCAACATTACAAAGTGCTGCAAATTTGATAAATTTATGTTGTTGACAATAATTCAGAAGTACTGTTCGATGAATAGATGTAAATCTTGAAAACACCCAAAACATAACAACAAAACACCTAAATGGCTATAAAAATACCCCAAAGGGACTGAGCTTTTGGCAAACTGGTCATTAAGTAAACTTTGGCAGCTCTTTCTGCCCATGGGTCCTATTCCCGTGCTTTCAATAAAACCACCTTTTTTGCACCCTCCCTGCCCGCCCCCAAAACAAGTAAACTTTAAGCATACAAGTCTCCCACGAATTGGCTTTAAGGGAATCTAGCTTAGGTAAACCGATTTCAGCCAAACGACTAGAACCAGATCAAAGTGTGTTGCCCCTCTGGCTCCCCACAACCTCAGAGTTTGGGACTTGTAGTGGTTATAATCCTAGATTCCTCTGAGAGGTGGCAGGTCTGGAGTGGTGAGTGACTATTAGGGAACTGGATAAGAGTGACCTGAGAAGAAGGGAGTGAGACAGTGTGTCTTTGAATGTGCCTATGTGTGTCTACATTGGGCTGGAGGTCTCAGTGCACCTATACCTGGGCATGTGCACGGAGCGCAGTTGGCCTGACACTTCTTACATGTCTCACCTGGCACCTCCACCCTCAAGGACCCACTCATTACTTCCCCAACTGAGGAGAAGAGGAACCAAGTATGGGCACCCACCTAGCCTTCCCAGGCCCACGTGAGTCCCTGAGAAATAGGCAATACAGGCAACAGGCCCACTGAGAGCTGTCCCCCTTCCCAGCAGAGGGGTGAGCAGTGCTCCTAGTCTATAGGGAGAAGGTGGCCAAGGAAAAAACTCATTAATAAGGTCTAGTGTCCATCTCTTCATCCAGATACAAAGACACTGTAGTAAGAACCTGCTGACCCCATACCTGACCCACATGAGGGGTACAAAAGAGTGAGGAGTGCTCATGATGTCCTCTCTTCCTGTAATCCAAAGCTGGAACATCACTTGACTTATGCATCATCAGACACTGGAGATACAGACCAGAATCAGACCTTTAGAAAGTACTGGAACTCGCCTGTAGTGTGTGCCTGAGTACACGCTACAGCACAGGCTACACACATGGAAAGAAAGCCAGTCACCCCACCATGGCAATTGGAAGGTTCCTTCTCCACAATCCATTTGGAATGTCATATCTTTGGGTCTCTGGCCCTTGGGGCCTTCCCCAGAGGGCTCTTCTTCCCGGTCCGGGAGTGCGTTTCTTGCCTCGGCTGGCCTCAGAGGGGCCCTCTGGCCAGAGGAATTTGTCAATGGTGGCGAAGGCAGCAGTAGTGACTGCAGTTCAGATATAGTTGGCAGGGGGCTGTCGGGCATTAAGCCGCTGCATGTGACAGCCGTGGCAGAGCAAGTGCCCATCCAGAGGGAAGCAGCAGCAGCCTTCCTCATCACTCAGCTGCATCCGGCAGTCCTAGGGAAGAAGGACATCTAGTTTACCTCAGCCTAGGCACCTCAGACATCTTGGGAGTCTGCCTTGCTCCACACCAGACTCCTAATGACTGGAAGAAAGGAGGTGGGGTTGGAAGGGATAGACTCCCAGAGAAGAAACCTGAGAAAATACCTCAGCGGGACAGCAGGTGTCGCTGCTACAGCAGAAATAATGAGCCAGACTCCCATTTCCAGCAGTTACCAGGAGTCCCTAGTTTAGTCTTGCCTCTGGGGAAGCCAGATTCAGAAAGGACTAAACAACCAAGACCAGAGAGGGTGGCTGGAGGATGAGACACACACACACACACACACACACACACACACACACACACACACTCACTCTGGAGATAGGCCAGAGCACCTTCCTGGTTTCCATGCCTTAGACCTCTCCTGCAGGCAGTTTAGGGACATGCCTCACCCCCCAGCCCCATTCCCATTCTCCTCCAGAAGCCCTGGCTCCCAACACTCACCTCACAGTGGTAGCACTCAAAGTGATAATCCCGGTCCATGGATATCACCCTCACAATGTCCTCACAGCCCTGAAATGATGCAGATCCCCATGGGATAAGCTTGGGATGAGCACAGCATGACAACCCCAACTTTACCTTCCCTACTACGGGCCCCTCCCACACCAATGGGAAGATCATACAAAGGCCTCCAGAGAGAGCTCTCTGCAATCATCTGTGGCTTTGAGATGGTTTTTGCAGATCCTACCAGAACTTTCCCCCCACCCTTTCTTAGGGTTGCCTCCAGGAAGCATGTCCTCTCATTGTCTTCCCTCTGTCCAGCAGCTCTGGCCTTACCTACTTCTCCCAGCTTTGAGGGAAGCAGAGGGAGGGAAAGGGGGCAGGCAGCATAAGTAAAGTAAACTAAGCTGGGGACAAGGAGATCCAACAGGGTCTGATATCTCATTGGCTTTTGGCTTCTCTCCCCAGGCAAATGCTTCGCACACACAGCATAAATCATTGCTGACATCTTCCTACCAGCCCTAAGGATTCTTCCCACCTTTTTTCCAGCCCCTACCTCTGGAATCTGGTGACCCTGACCTCGAAGAAAGTCTCCTCCTCTGGACTGGGAGAGACCAGATGAAGCCTGGGCCCAGTGAGGCTGTCAGACATGTCCAGGCCCGGATGTTAGGGTCAGGGTGGTGACCCTGAGAGCAGAGTCACACGGGAATCTTCGCAGAGTACATTCCTCAGCGCCACCGCCTCCCTCGGGAAGCCAGGCCCTATGTCCCATCCCCTTCCCAGGGGCAGCAGCACTGGCTGCCCCGCAGGAGAACCCAAACATACTGACCTCTGAGGGGAGGATGGGTTGGCCGCAGGCTGCACACTTAGGAGCATAATTTCTGAAAAAGAGAGACAGAGATGAGTTAAGGTTGGAGAATCCCTGAGCCCAGTTCCACACCATACCCCAAGGGGGTAGACTCACTTGTGGTAGTCAGTGACGCAGTACACCTGGTTGGAGAAGTCCACTGTGAAGGGGATGCCATCCAGGCACTTGTTGCAAACGATGCATCGGAAGCAGCCTGGGTGATAGGACTTTCCCATGGCCTGTAGGATCTGGCTCATGGAGTGGGAGGAAAATCAGTCTCCCTCCGATTTTGACTCTCCCGTTACCCAGCTACCCATGGCCCTTCCTGCTGCCCCCCAACCCCATCCAACCCTCTGCTATCCTCCCAGAACAATGCTACGTAATCTGAGGGAAGCCAGAACTCTTTTTTTTTTTTTTCAACGTTTATTTATTTTTGGGACAGAGAGAGACAGAGCATGAACGGGGGAGGGGCAGAGAGAGAGAGGGAGACACAGAATCGGAAACAGGCTCCAGGCTCTGAGCCATCAGCTCAGAGCCTGACGCGGGGCTCAAACTCACGGACCGCGAGATCGTGACCTGGCTGAAGTCGGACGCTTAACCGACTGCGCCACCCAGGCGCCCCAAGCCAGGACTCTTAAAACAGAGGCAGAAACCTTGAACAAGTTCTTAGCATCCAGGCCAGTGGTTCTCATCCGGGGCTACATATTAGGATCACCCAGGGAGCTTAAAATACCCATCAATGCCTGGGTCCTACCCCAAAAGTATCCATCACAGTCTCTGATGAAGACCCAGGCACTGGTATTTTCTTTACTTCTTCCCAGGTGATCTGCTAGGCTACTAGAGTTGAGGACCTCTGATCTAATCCTATCCCTCCTTCCTAAATTAAAAAAGAACAACTCAGTTCTAACTGATCCCAGTCAGTAGCAGGAAGGACATTAAGACCCAGCATGCCACACCCCTTGCTCAGGTGGAGGGCCTGGCTGTGCCTGCAGAATTAGGTAAAGACTAGGTTACAGAAGCCTGGGATGGCAGGATTAGGGGTCCAGACTTGACCCCACAGGCAGAGGGACGCCACTGTAAACAGTTGCTCTGGGGAAGAATGAGATGAAAGTGATTCATGTGGTGATACGGTTCCTCCCTCCACCTTTCTCAGTACCACCTATCCCCTGGCTCTACCCCTCGGCCCCTCAGGCTCATAGAGAGTCTCAGATGAAGACACCTTGCTTACCTTCTCCAAAATCAAGTGACCACAGACACAGCACTTCTCAGCTGCCTCCTGAAACCCTGAAAACTACAGAGAAAGAAAAGACCAAGGTAGGGTGTTACAAGTAGAGAATGACCTGATGGGTGGAACCCCAATGGACCACCAAGAAGGGAATCCCACTGTGGGAGCCAAGTCCAGGCCCAGGGGACCCCTCACTCACCAGATAATCTTCCTCACAGTACACGGAGCCATTGACGCTATAGAAAGCTTTGCAGCGCAAAGTTCGCCCTGGAAGCAGAAGACAAAGGACTGGAGGCCATCCCGGGGTCCAGGTACAGGGTTTCCCTGCCCCAGGGTCACTCCTCTCCAATGTCGCATGATGTATTTAAGTCTGGACTTTAGTGCCTATGCTCCTAACTGCTGTTTGTCCTCCCTCCCTACACGAAAGTCCCATCTGATGCAATTCCAATTTGCTTTGGTCTCATTCCTGCCAGCTTCCCCTCTCCTCTGCTCACTGCTTCTCCACTTCCTGCCTCCTCAACAGTTTTCTAGTTTCCTGGCCTCCCTAAACAAGTACATTCCCCACCAGTGCATGGGGAGCCACCCGGGAAAGCAAAGACAACTACAGGCTGGGGCACAAGGTAAAGGAACTCTGAACAAGGTGCTGGACGATGCCCATAGAGGTGGTCACACTGTCACAGGCCTCGCCCTCTGAGACTTTTCAACCTGGGGGCCTCTTTGTGGACAGCCATCTTGCTCTCCCAGCCCTGTCTGTCTTTTTCCAGGGACAGGCTGGGCAGATCAGGACATACTGGCATTACTGCTGGGGACAAAGTGCTTCGCTTGGGACCAAAGTCAGTTCCCTTTCCCGCTGTACTGAACTGCTACCCCAAGCTTAGAGGAACCCAGGGAATCCAGGATCTTCTGTGAGCAGACAAAGCATGTGATCAATACTTAGGAACTGCTCCAGGGTGTCTAACTTGTCAGAGAGGGGGTAGGAGTGAGACCCAGGATGGAGAATGGGCAAGTTGGCCACTTCCTCTGCCCTCTTTTGATCACAATCTCCACTTCCACCTCTGTCCAGTGGTTTAGAAAAGCTGACTTAGAAACTCATGAGACACAGCAGGGGTAGAAAGAAGGAAAGGGACATACCCAGGAGAGGCCCTATAAACAGGACAGACAGATAGATGAACCTAAGAGAACCAGGCAGAGGTGGAGGGGGAGGATTGGGGTGGAGGGAGAGAAAAGCTGAGTGCTGGAGTCAGACAGGCAGAGATAGGAGATTAAAGGTTTAGCAAAGGAATCAAGAGTGGGCAAGCAGTGGGGAGGGGTAATGAGGGAGGTGAGGGAAGGGCCGGGGAGTTAAGGCCACTGGGAGCACCCCCCCTCCCAGGCGGGCCTCCTGAGCTAACAGCAGCGGGCATTCCTGGAGCGTGATGTCATCAGCTTGGCATGGCCCTGTGGCCTGCACTCCAGCGAGGTGGCTGAACTCTGACCAGCCAAGAGAAAACCCCTCTCTCCGCCCCCCATGGCTCCCAACTCCCCCAGCCCACCCCCACCCTTCCCACATTCCAGTCTTTCACTGTCGCCCCAGGCAACTCAGACTGCCCAGGACCAAACCCCACCAAGGAGAGGCTGAGGCCGGGCTGGAGTCCAGGCTGGGCAAGCAAGGAGGCAAAAGAAAGAGGGAGGAACACAGGGGAGGAAAGAGACTGAATGGAGGAAGGGAGGACTCACTCCAGAAAGCAGACCCAACATGGGGACTAGAGAGTCAGGTAAAGCACAGAGAAGGAAAGGCGGGGCAGCAATGGACACCCAGACATATGGTGGGCACCTGACAGCTGCTGTGTGAGCAAGTGAAGAGGCAAAAGCTCTGCTTTCCCTAGGCACTTGTGAGTGTGGAAGCATGTGGGGAGTGCTTGAGGCCCCAGCCCCTGCGGGAAGGCCTAGGGGATACACTCACCACAGGAGCAGCAGACAAAGCACTGGGTGTGGTAGAGGCTGTCCAGGGCCTGGCAGGCGTTGCTCTGCCCATAGATGCCTTTGTTGCACTTGATACAGGTGCCTGAGGGGAGAGAAGAGGTTGTCAGCATCACACCCTATGCCCTCAGCTCAAAACCAGAGATTCAGGATCTTTCCTCACTATTCTTTCCTAATTGTGTCAGAGGACCAGGGGTCTCAGCCTCCCTTTGATGGGCTCCCTCCTGGGAAGAGAGGATAACGAGAAATGGGATGCAAAAAGGTCTTGGCTGAGCAGACCCATTCTTGTTTACGTGATTAATCAACAGATATTTTCTGAGCATCTAGTTTGTGCCCACCAAAAACATCGTGTCCAAAACTGTGGAAGATTGGAAAAGGTCAAAGATATGGTACTTGGCCTTCAAATAAATGCTTGAGTTCTGTCAGGAATAAAAGACTAATAGGCTAGGATATGACCCCTGTTGCACTGTGTGGGACAAGGAGTCAGATATGCCAGTCCATAATGTCCCAGCAGTGCACTCCTAGAGAAAGTAGGCCAGGTCCAGAAAGCCTCTCTGGGACCTCAGTTTCCCCATCTGTAAAATGAGCTGCTATTCAGCTACAGAATGACTTCTTACTGCTCCACACCTCCAGGCTTTCAAGGATGAAAAGAAGGATATGGCTCAGCAGAAGGCCCTGTGCAGAGGGGACCATGTGAGCATGATTCCTGTGGGGAGGTGGCTGCTAAGAATGTAGGGTGTGTTCCAGGGACTGAAAGTTGCATAGGAAGGTGGGGGAAGGGTGACAGAATCCCTAATGTCTCCCAGACATCGATCTTGGGAGGAATAGAGCTAAACTGCTCTTCTCTGACACCCCTCCCCCTAAAACACATACACCTGGCTCTGGCACCCACCTTTCCTGGGTGTGTTCTTCCCTCCCTCCACTCCCCAATTCCAGGCCCATGAGTGAAGGCTAGGGCCTGTCTTTGGGGAGCAGATCCCAACGGGCCCGCCTCACCCCGCCCCACCTCTCCCCCTCGGCACACTGCCATACTCCTTGCCTGTTGGGGCCCATCCCAGTCTTTGCCCAGGGGCTTGGGAGCCCGTGCAGCAGCTGCAGCGATTGATGGGCCCAGGCCTGTCCTGCTCCCACCCTCTGGCAGCTGGGCAAGGCTGTAGCCAAGGAAGAGGGCCCCTAACTAGGGGCCAGAGTAGGAGGGTACAGTCAGGCTGGGGATTCTGTCAGAGGAGGCAACCTGACTCTCAGGAAGAAGAGGCCCCTACCTCTAGGGTCGAAATGCCCATAAGAGTGAACATCTGCTCCAAGATTGCCATGCCAGGGGGGCCCGTCAGAACCATTTCTTTGGGAAGCCTTGAACATTATGGGAAGACTGGCACAAACTGCTCAGGCATGTCCGCCTCACCTCCTCCAACCCAGTATATCCACACTTAGGTTCTTCCTGCCATTTTATTGCACTCTGTCCAAGCTCCGTTCTTCCTTTTAACTCTGATGGCTTAGCCAAAAAGACTTCTTTCCACTCAACAGCCACTTCTCACAGGCCCCCAAAGGAAACTGCTAAAAGGATCCTGTCGCTTTGTCTCCGTTGACCAAACCATTGTCTAATCTACAGCTTTCCTCTCTCAGGATGGGAACACTGAGGGTTGAACCAGGCAGGGCCCTTCCAGACTGCAGCCCTGCTACCTCAACCTCCTCCTCAACCTTCCCTCCTTGGCTGGGTTCCTCTCCCCGGCCGCATTTCTAACCATAGAGATCTAGAGATCTAGAGCATGGGGTCCAGCGCAGGAACATGGATGGTGAGAAAGGTGAGAAGAGGCCCACAGCCCTCCATTTCTGCTCTTCCTACCATATCAGCATTTCTTCCTGCAGCGAAGTGGTGGTTGTGGGTCTTAGCTAAAAAGATCCTTTAAGACCCCAATATCCCCCGGTAGCTGTGACATATAATCAATTAAAACTTCTTAAAGGTGACCGCGTGGGGGAGAAAAACAGCGACCAGGTTTCCTTAACAGCAGCAGGAAAGAACGTGCTACTTCCAGCCTGAATACTGAGGAGGTTGTGCCCCAAACTGAAGGCCAGGTTATTTCCGGCAGTTAACACAGGGTCGTTAACCAACTAGGGATGCTGGTGTACGGGTGGTCATGGCTTTTGCCCTGACTTCCGGAAGATAGGGAAAATAGAAGCGGACACCACCAGATCTCCGCTTAAATGCCCACGCACGCAGGCAAGCCAGCAGCACTGGGACGAGCCAGTAGCAGGGTCCCCGCTTTTCCGTCCCGGAACGCTTCACACTCTCTCCGGGTTCCATTTGCCCGACCGCGGCCGCGGCTGCGCGCGTGTTAGCAAGCAGCACCCCCGCCCCCCACCGCACTCCACCCTCTGCCCCGCGCCGCGCCGCGCCGTGCCGCGCGGCCAGCCCCGC